>NC_080022.1:181742917-182367917 GCF_030020395.1 Manis pentadactyla
AAAATCCTAAAAGTGAAATCAGGGACACACACCACAGTATCCATGACAAAGACTGGCTGTGATTCTCATCTTGCTTGCGGGCATTCATTTCTATCGCTCCCTATTTCAAAGAGAAAACAAATAAGCTGGGGCCCATGATCACCTCTGAGAAACCTAAGAAGCTCTAAACACTTTAATACCAGTGATTTAGCAGTGAGTTTATGCACATTTTCAATGTACAATAAGGGCCGAGTGGGAGAGTCAACATATTTTAGCACTAAGACGTCAGGTTTCATTAGAGTTAGTTGTTCCAGGAAAGCAAAAGGAAATAAAACACAGAGAAACACTAACAAAGACTCACATTACCAGCCTTTTAAATACACTGACCATACATCGGTAGTTTATACTGAAATAAAGGAAATGTACATTTTACACATTTCAGTGAATCAACATTCTCATCCACTAAGGCCTCTCATCAATCACTTAGTGGTCAGACAACCTCACAGACGAGGAGTGCATCCAAGCTCCCTTCTGGAGTGATTATGAATGTCAGGTGTTGTGTGCTAGGCTTTCACAGTGAACACTTTCACAAGGTACTCGGAAACATGCGGCACCAATCCACTACTAAATGGTCTGGTTCTCAAATTTTCAACTGGGGATAATCACACTTAAGTCAAGTGTCAACAGAGGTCTTAGTTAACCACGAAAAGCCAGACAGTACAATCTATGCACCACCAGTGCCTCTGAGACCCAGTGTTCTCCAGGGCTAGGTTTCCTGCTGTCCTCACTGAAGCGGATGATCGTTAGAAGTAAACTGGCAATTGTGGGTGCGAAACAGCATGAAGTCTCATATAACCGCACGTTCAATTTGAGCACCTGAACTCTGAACATGAATCATCATCGTATGAGTAAACGGTAAATTTTTGATGAGCCAGAACATCCTACAACGTGAATCTAAGTCAACCTGCCCACAGCAAGCACAGAGGTCACTTGACCTTGCTGCTCATTAACTCACACTAATCACCGATACAGTTCCAGGTCTTGAATCGTCACCTTCTCTTTCTTCTGTCTTTATTCTATCCAAAGAAGGGAGAGACTGTCTCAGAGTCAGTCTTCTGCCATCCATGTAGTATTTGCTCCTCAACAAAGTGTGCTGCCTTCATACTCTTTCTTCCTCCATGTTGACAAATTTGTTCCTGATCCCTTTCCACTGACTATTCTCACTTGATCTGGGCAATAATGGGAAGATGAAGGAAGAGAAGACTCTGGCCCTGTTCGCTGCCCCAGAGCATGCTTCTGTTTACTACTCCTGGATTGACACAAGTGACACGAGGCGACCAACTTTAATAAATGTTTGAAATCAATAGGAATTACAATTTAATTTCCCCTGTTATCTTATAAATAAAAAATTTCTATAAGGAAAATGTAACCAAGAAGTCACACATGTTACAGGAGTTCAGCCCTAGATCCCAACCTTATACACCCATTCATAGGGTCTCAGCATTCCTGTGAAAAAACTTATTTCGAAATTCTACTGGGGGTCTCTGTGACCATCTTCCAAAAGTTTTATTCCCTTATGCATGTGGGTTGGTTTTCTCCCAGGATCCACCCCCACATCCCATAGAACTGTTTTCACCAAGGTCAAGCTATTTGACTAGAACAAAAATCAAATGTAATTTTTGTATTAGAATTGAGATCAGGGAGGAAGGTCAAAGGGGAGAAGGGAAAAGATGTGTTGGCCTTTGGCTTTCTAAGATCTTGAAAACAGTTGAGACATACAGAGGGCCTGGCCTTCCAGACTTAGTGCAACAATCTGTGAGGACATACGAGCTTCAGGCCAAATCCCTTCAAAGTCATCCCATCAAAGCAAAATACAGAAGTGTTTTCTTACCCTTACCAGGAAAAATGAGCTTAAGTATCCATACACATGAATGAGCATATGCCAACACATACATCTTATAAGGAAGCAAATTAAGAAAACAATATAAATCTTTTTTTCTAATTACCCCATAATTCTCAAGGCATTTTCACAATGGGCTTCAGACTTCACAATATTAGGTGTATTTCTCAAGCCACAGCTCTATTTCTACGCTCACTTTCAGAAGGAAACTCATTAAGTTGTTGTGTATTTGCACTATCGCCATCCCTTCGCTATTTATTCTTTCCCCAATCAACTGCAATCCACATCACTCTGCTAAAATAGCTCTTACTGTGGCCAAGACTAAGTTTCATGTCACCAGATCCAATGGCCAACTCTCTGCCTTCATCTTACTTTCACTCTCAAAAGGACTTGGTCCCGTTAAATAGCCCCTCTTCTGACTTCCGTGACCCCTGGCTTTCTTTCTATTTCATCCTCATTCTCCTTTACTTTCCCCTCTTCCTTTCTCAACCTAAATTTTGTCCTCAGTTCTTTTAGTTTTTCTGTACTTTCACTAGATGATTTTATACTACCTTGTGGTCTAAGCAGTAAATACCATCTAGACACTGTGACTTCCACATTCACGTCCCCACGACTGAGCTGTATGCACTCTGTCCAACCAACGTCAATACTCAGATGCGCAATACGCATCCATTAGCTTCTTGCTTTAACTTGGCCAAAAATTATGATTTTCCCTCCAGATCTGCCCTCTGCCTCATTATTCCCATCAAGAGCGCACTCCACACCCTGCCCAGTTCGATCAAGTCAAAGGTCTGCACGTTAACCTCCATTCCTCTGTTATTCTCACCTCACATTAAATCCACCAAAGGGTCATGTCTCCTTAAATTCAATATACAGCCCAACTCCACTCATCTCATCTAGCCTTTCAATTCTCAGGGTTCTCCCTTGCTTGCACTCCTGCAAAAGGCTCCCACTTAACTCCAGCTCTCAGTCTCACCCGCAGTCTTTTCTCCACCAAGAGCCAGAATTATATTTTAAGAACACGAACCAGATTGGGTCGCTCCCGTTTTCAGGATCCTCCAAAATCATCCACACTGTGTAAAATAAAATCTGAGTGCTCTACACACTGGTCGCTGAGGCCACACATGACCAGGCTCACGCCTTCTCACTCCTCACTCCTGCCTCACACGGCAGCAGGCTTGACTGGCCCCTGGCTCTTCCTCACACATGCCAGTATGTGTGCTCACGCCTCAGATCTTCTGAACTTGCTGTGTATTCTGCCTGGGACATTCTTCCTAGATCTTCACATGACTGATTCCCTCAATATGTCAAATCTGGGCTCAAATGGCACTTTGTCAGAGAGCCTTGCTTGCTTGATCTCTCTGCCTAAGTCGTCTTCCATCCCTGCCAGAACTCCCAGTCACTTACGGTGCTTTATTATCATAGCACTTTAGAGTGTCTGAAATTACCTTCTTTATTTTTTGCAAGTTCTTACTTAGGCAAGGTCCCTGCATGTTATGTTTAATCCTATAACACACATCAGTGCCTGGCATGGAACAGATATTCAACAAATACTTTGTGAATGAAAGAATTGGTTCCCTTCTCTGATTTCTCTCTTTTAAATTGTTTTTCTCTGGTAACAAGAATCAGGTCTTTATTTAAGCCATGTTCCTTTGAAAGTATCTATTCCAGGTTACATAAAGATCTAACTCAACCTTTGAAATTACCCCTTCATAGGGCTCATTATTGGATAAGCCACCTTGTCTAATAAGCAGTTGGGTGGGTCATATTGCTTTCTTCTAATCATAGGGCTGTGTTATGATTCATTATGGTGAGAAACATATAGGTACTATAATAAGTAATTATGTTATTTGGAGACAAATAGTTTCAAGACTCACTTTCTCTAGAATTCATCCTGGACTAAGTCAATCACATCCTATCCACTGAACATGCTCTTTATGTTTAATATTTTGCTATTTAATCAAAACTAAAGTACTATGAACTTATTAACCCCCTCTACAATCTCTTATATATAATTCTAAAAATATAATTTCATTCTAAAATCTAACTTTATTTCTGAAATACTAAACAATTTTGTAAGTCTGTAACAAATTAAATGGTAAAATGTGACCTGAATGGAAATGAAGTTATCTATACTCATGTATTTTCCTTCATGTGACTATTCACATACTTATCTGCAGAATTATTGAGGTGTCTGATTATAGGGTAGAGTCTCAGCCCCCATGGAGTGTGTGATGTAATATTCAAGAAATACACCATATTGCCTTTGTAAACTTTAAATTCCATTTCAGACGGGTGGGGGACGGTCTCCTGCTTATACTGACAGTTCTGGGTGGTGAACAGAGCATGTCTCTAGACTTGAGCTGTCCCTCCTTTCAAGGTAAAATTCTCTAGCTTTTCATCCATTCTTAACAACCCTTACTTTCAATGTACTACTATACCGAACACTACAGAGAAATGCCTCGCTAAGCTGTTGCTTAATAATTTAATTTTTAGCCACCCACAAACATTATTTTTACTGCTTCAATTTCAAATTACATTTCCTGAGTTCCTACAATGAAGGTTTTTGCATATTTGCTAGCTTAAGCCATCCCAAAAACAACTGTTAGGTTAAATGCTTTATCCTCATTTCACAAAGGACTAAATGAAGAATGTGTGATGTTTGTGAGATACACTCCTTGAAGAGGATAGAGACAGATTCAGCCTGGTCTCAGTAAGTATTCATTCAACAGCTATTGAACAAACACCAGGGGACCAGTCTTGCTTTTCCATTTCATTGTAGTATTATTTTTTAATGCACGTTAACCTCCATTCCTCTGTTATTCTCACCTCACATTAAATCCACCAAAGGGTCATGTCTCCTTAAATTCAATATACAGCCCAACTCCGCTCATCTCATCTAGCATTTCAATTCTCAGGATGCTCCCTTGCTTGCACTCCTGCAAAAGGCTCCAACTTAACTCCAGCTCTCAGTCTCACCTGCAGTCTTTTCTCCACGAAGAGCCAGAATTATGTTTTAAGAACACATGGTACCAAGTTCAAATGACCCAGTTTCATTCCAAAATCAAATTTCATTTCTGAATTACTAAATTAATCATAAATTCATGATAAACTCGCTTGTTGACAAAACCTAGCCTAAAAGAGATATGAAGGTAGTTACAGTCTTATCTTCATAGTCCTGTCTTTTTCATTTAATGTGAATATTCATGTTTAGGTGCAAAATTCTTAGTTTGATTGCAGGTACAGTCTCACTCAACTGTCTTCCTCCCAGACAGTACATAGGCATCTAGTTTCCTTACCTAAAGTCAACAATGGTTACCATTTTTCCTGGGTTTTTTTTGTCAGAAATACATGAATTTAGAAGCAAATGTGAATAAATATTTTGTACACAAATAGCACACTGGCAATACTACTCACATACAGAAACACAAATATCTATAACTTTTTTTTAATTTAACAATATGTCATAGATACTATTTAAATCAATTAAAAATGGCCTAATATTTTTACACTCGTATTTTATTATATGGATGTGTCATAATTTCTTTAGCAAGTCCCATATTTATAGATATTTAATTTATTTCCAATATTTTGCTATCATTAACTATATGCCGATGATCATAAGTCCAGGGATGCCTGTCAAATAAATACTTATAAAAGAACAAAAACCTAATAAAATGGGCAAAGGATAAGAACAGATAATGTATATAAAGGGAAACACAAATATCTCCTTTCTTATTGACTATAGAAGATATGACCATGATTAGAGAATTAAACCTTTGCCTCAAATATGCTTTACAAATGTGTCCCCATTTACTATTTGACTTTTGACTTTATTTATGGAATCTTTATAAGAATTTTTTAAAACTTCACAAAACCAATTGCTGACATTTTTATACTTTCAAATTTTATGGAATTTATGATATAGAAGGCCTTTCCACTCTAAAACGATTGATATAAAATGCTTCCATACTTTTTTCTATGCTGATGTTTACCAATCACATTCAGATTTGATTTCTCTGCATATGTCTTGGAGCCAGATACCTGGTGTGATCCATGAGCCACCCTCCACCCCAATCCCCTACCCAACCTCACGGCTACCCAGTATTCCATTTATTAAGTAATGCACCCCCTTCCCTCCTTTTGTTTCATTACACAAAGTATCTTGGTGTACAGGATGGTAACCAATGAACAAAATTTGATTTATTTACTTTTTCATACTGACTAACCCACAGTACAATTTGTATTAAGGTTGGCAACTTCTCTGCTCTGCTCTGGGTCTGGAAATTCATATTAGGTTGCAGGATGGTACAAGGGGGGCAAGGGCCGTCGCTATCTCTGGCAAGTCCTGGGAGCTGTGTCCTCGCTTATTTACATTTGAGACAACTTGGCATTTGAGCACAGGCCAAGGGGTTTTTCATTCCTCTGCTTCCTTGTACCTATTTTGAAATCTCAAATGTAAAAAAACAGCTGAAGCAGTAAAACAAATAGAAAGATATTTTGTTAGGAAGTTTTTCTTCCTATTCACTGAGTTTAAAAAAATATATATTTGACTATCAAAACCTCTCTAATCAGAGCTAGTGAGATGTTGTGTTGTATACATCTCATTTTATAAAATCTATAAAATCAGTCATGTTTCAGTTGTTACCCAGACATTTTGAATTGTCTGATGAAAACTTTGAAGTTGACAAAATTCTACCAAGAATGTATGCATTCATTTAATAAAATCCCTAAGAATTTTCTATATGCAATTTATTCTTCTAAGGGCTGTGAAGGACACACAAATGAAGAAGTCAAGTCCTTGTCCATTTCATTATAATTTTTCCTGGAAGAGTTTAGACAGATTAGGCAGTAGCAGAGCACCCTCTTCTAGCAGAGGCAGGAGACAGCCTAAAACACACAGGGGAATGTGACAAGTATTGCTGTAAAGATTCAAGCACTATCCCTGGCATGTAGGCGGAGAAGAAAGCAATTCAAATGGGAGAAGTGTCATAGAAACAGTAACAAGGGCCCCATTCTTCAAAATCTATTTAGAGTTTTAACACATCAGGATATGTATTTGAGGACATTCCAGAAAGTATGACCTTCACTTTTAAAAAAGGCCCATGCAATGGTTAATTCTTTGTGTCAACTTGACTGAATTCAAGGATGCCCCGGGAGCTGGTAAAACATTATTTCGGGGTTCATTGGGAAGGGTGTCTCTGGAAGAAATTTGCATTTGATTCAGTAGACCTCAGTAGACTGAGTAAAGAAGATCCACCCTCCCCAGTGTGGGGGGGGGGCACCATCCAGCCCTCTGAGGACCTGAAAAAAATGAAAGGTGAAGAAAAGGAAAATTTTCTCTGTTTGAGCTGCAGTGTTGTCTTTTCCAGCTCTTAGGCGTCAAAGTTCCCAGCTTTCAGGCTTTCGGACTTTCGAACTCGGGGACTTAGACCAGCAGCCCTCCGGCTCCCAGGTCTTCAGATTCTGGCTGAATTACACCACTGGCTTTCCGGGTGCTCCAGCTTGCTGACAACAGGTCATGAGACTTCTCTGCCTGCGTGATTATGTGAGCCAATTCCTATAATAAATATCTCTATTGCTATAGAAAGGTAGGTAGGTAGACTGATTGATAGATTAGATAGGTAGGTACATAGATAGATATATCTCCTATTGATGCTGTTTCTTAGCAGAACCATGAAAAATACAACAGAGAAACAAGATGACTGCCCAGGCAGCAAAATACCAGGTTTTAGCATTGAAACTAGAAAAAAGGAGAATCCCTCCATATCCCCTCATTATTAAAATGTAGGAAAAGGACAATAATCATGAAAATTCCACTCCTAGAAATCTACCCTAAGAATGTAAGATCCTAGTTACAAAAAGACATATGCACCCCTATGTTTATCGCAGCACTATTTACAATAGCCAAGATATGGAAGCAACCTAAGTGTCCATCAGTAGATGAATGGATAAAGAAGATGTGGACACAATGGAATATTATTCAGCCATAAGAAGAAAACAAATCCTACCATTTGCAACAACATGGATGGAGCTAGAGGGTATTATGCTCAGTGAAATAAGCCAGGCAGAAAAAGACAGGCACCAAATGATTTCACTCATCTGTAGAGCATAAGAGCAAAGGAAAAACTGAAGGAACAAAACAGCAGCAGACTCACAGAACCCAAGAATGGACTAACAGTTACCAAAGGGAAAGGGACTGGGGAGGATGGGTGGGAAGGGAGGGATAAGGGGAATAAGGGGCATTATGAGTAGCACACGTAACGTCAGGGGGGGTGCACAGGGAAGGCAGTACAGCACAGAAAAGGCAAGTAGTGACTCTATAGCATCTTACTATGCTGATGGACTGTAACTGTAATGGGGTATGTGGTGGGGACTTGATAATGGGGGGAATCTAGTAACCACAATGTTGCCCATATGATTTTATATTAATGATACCAAAATAAATGAATAAACAAATAAATAAATAAGATCTTAGCAAAAAAAGTATAATTGAGAAGAATAAAACAATCAAAAGAATCAATGAAACCAGGTGCTGGCTCTTCGAGAAAATAAACAAAATAGATAAACCCCTAGCCAGACTTACCAAGAAAAAAAGAGAGTCTAAACACATAAACAGAATCAGAAATGAGAAAGGAAAAATCACTATGGACACCACAGAAATACAAAGAATTTTGAGAAAATACTATGAAAAATTATATGCTGACAAACTGGATAACCTAGAAGAAATGGATAACTTTCTAGAAAAATACAACCTTCCAAGACTGACCCAGGAAGAAACAAAATCTGAACAGACCAATTACCAGCAATGAAATCGAATTGGTAATCAAAAAACTACCTAAGAACAAAAGACCTGGACCAGATGTCATCACCACTGAATTTTATCAAACATTTAGAGAAGATTCAGTACCCATCCTCCTCAGTTTTCCAAAAAACAGAAGAGGGAATACTTCCAAACTCATTCTATGAAGCCAGCATCACTCAAATACCAAAACCAGGCAAATACACCACAAAAAAAGAAAACTACAGACCAATATCCCTGATGAACATAGATACAAAAATACTCAACAAAATATTAGCAAGCCAAATTCAAAAATACAAGATCATACATCATGATCAAGTGGGATTCATCTCAGGGATGCAAGGATGGTACAACATTAAAAAATCCATCAATATCATTCACTACATGAATAAAAAGAAGGACAAAAATCACACGATCATCTCCATAGATGCTGAAAAAGCATTTGACAAAATTCAACATTCATTCATGATAAAAACTCTCAACAAAATGGGTATAGAGGGCAAATACCTCAACATAATAAAGGCCATATATGACAAACCCACAGCCAACATCATACTAAACAGGGAGAAGCGGAAAGCTTTTCCTTTAAGATCGGAAACAAGGCAAGGATGCCCACTCTCCCCACTTTTATTCAACAGAGTACTGAAAGTCCTAGCCACAGCAATCAGACAACACAAAGAAATAAAAGGCATCCATATTGGTAAGGAAGAAGTTAAACTATCACTGTTTGCATGAAGAATCTAAGAAACACGAAGCTGCTAAGATCTGCTAAACCTTCCTTTACTTTCTGATACATTTATGTTGATCAAATATTTAGGTAACGAGAGACATCTGATTATGCATGCCTTGTTATATGAAGCCAATAAACATAAAAATTCTATGTATTCTATGTAAGACTATAGTTCATATTCTAAAATGTATCACTGTTTAATTTAGTATTCTATGTAAGGTTAAAATTTCAGCAACTTGCTGTCTTTCCATTTTGGTGAATTACAGCTATATAGCAGGTACTGTCAATGTGCATTTAATATTTACTGAATAAATAACTAAATACGGAAAAACAAAAAAGGTAGCAGTGCGTGGCCATGTTTAATCCATATAGTTTACAGAGGTAATCTTAATACGTAAAGGTTTTGTTTCTCGTTAGAAGAGTAGAGCTCTTGGCCGGTGAATGTGTTTGGTCAGCCAGACTTCTAACTCAAGAATTGAAGGCAATCAGTTTTCAAGCTTCAAACATTTTTCTTGCTGTAGAGGCTTTGCCTTCAAGTTATTTTAATCTTAAACAGAGTTTTTCAGGCCCTGAACAGATATTTTGATACCCTGATAATTTGTGGTCTTGCTAAAGACTAACTTTTCACACAGTCTCCCTGACTTGATTTGTTATTTCAAACTTCCAATTATTTCACACCTTCCTTTGAGACTTTTTCTAATTGAGTTGTATTTTCCCAATTGAAATTAGAACTGGCCCAACTCTTACCTTACACAAAATGTGAGCCCCTTTTACATGACTGAAATTCTACAATGTTTTTAAATAGATGTTGTTGTTTTTATAATCTTCCTTATTCCATTTTGTGGGACAAACTAGGACCTTAAAATAGTGGAAAAATATTTTCTTACCCAATCCCCAAGCCTCATTTTTACTTACATAAAGTTCCATAAATAACACTTTGGATAATATTTATAGCTTTTAAATGTTTAGCAGCCTTGTGATAATTATCTATGAACCGGCAAATGAATTTTATGATTTTATGATTTGTGACTATTTACAACTTCATCCTTCCCTCAGGTTGAAAAAGTCATATTACTACCAAGTCAAAGATACCACTTTCTCATTACAGAGAAAATAAAAAGGAAAAGTTTAGCTCTTCTTATAAGACCAGAGAAGCTAAATATCATTCCAAGAATAAAATATCTTGTTTTTAGTCCCTTGTAGACTGAGTGAGAATAAACGTTTTAAGTTACTGAAAGTTGATGGGTATGATTTGCCATTATTTTCCATTTCCTAAAAAAATCTTAAAAAATAAAATAGAATCACAGCTCATATATTCCACTGCCTTCCCTAAACTGGTAGGTGTTTAAGTTGCCTTCTAAAAACATACCTTAATTTTCATGTATATATCTCTCCATTCATGTGAAAGTCTGCAAGTATAACTTTTTGTATATGTCTGCTCAATAATCATGTTACCAGAATCGAAAGCTGCTTGCTTTAATTTTAATGGGTGATTTCACAATAGTTTATCAAACCCCAATCAAGACATTTGTAGTTGAAGAAAAACCAAAAACAGGTTTGTATTTTAAAAGGCAACAGTCTGATGAGAAATAAAGGAATTGTTGCATTTTATCTTAACTACAAATTCTCCCACTGTTTTTGCCACTCATGTTTTTCTTTTTTAAATGACATCTCTCTGACCAAGAAATACTTTAGGGGTCTTAGGTGACTGATACATTTTCTAGAAAACAAAGGCCAAAAGTTTCAAAGATCAGATGACCTCTGGCCATCCAAAATACATGTCACAGAGTTTCAAACACTGTACTCTTAAGAGTTTTCATCTTCACTCAATGCTTAGTGGTTCTTATTAAGATGCAGAGGTCCAAAGGCCTTTGTTTTTAGCTTTTATAACACATGGGAGGTTAATGATAATAATTAGAAAAGGGATAATTTCAAGAGAAGTTTGCACTGAAAACAGTGAGGTTTAATAAATCAGGAAATTAGGAAAGTTAAACAATCACTGAAAAAAATAAATTAGAAAAAAATTGATGTCTAAAGCCATTTAAAGCAGGAAAAACATTCTATATCTTCAAATGTCATCATTTTTTGGTAACAGTTCAGAAATTTGCACCAACAAGAAAGTATTGTTATTTTTTCAGCTTTTTATGTTAAGAAAATAGGGAAAGGACTAAATAAAAAGGGTAACTCTTCCTTGTTCAGTGATAATCATAGGTCAGTTTTGTCCAATAGAAATGAATGCCAGTCACAAATGTGAGCCACATATATATTTTAAACTTTGTATTAGGCTCATTAAGAATAGTTTAAAAAAAAGAAATAGCTGAAATTATTTTCAACAATATATTTTACTTTATCCAAAATTTTTTAATTCAATATAATATATGTGCATTATTTTTATGTACTAAGTCTTCAAAACCTGGTGTGTATTTATGCTTCCATCTCAGTTCGGATTAGCACATTTCAAGTGCCCCATAGCCATATGTGATTAGTAGCAACAGTATTGGGCAGGACTGTTCTAGATGCTGGTAATAAAACAGCAAAGAATATAGGCAAGGTCCCTGTTTTTGTGAAGCTTAAATTCTACTCCAGGGAAGATACAGAAAATGACAAAAATAACACACAGGATAAAAAAAAAAATCATATGATTTTTTTAATGCCTTGAAGAAACTAAAAAGGTTGATGAGATAGAAATGCTGAGGGGCAGAGGTGCCCTGCAGATGTGACATTTAACCTGGGACCTGAACGAGGCAAAGCATGCATAGAGGAAGAAAAGCATGCTGGCCAGAACAGAGTGCTTTTCCAACAGATCTAAGGCAAAAACAGAATGTTTAAGCAACAATGACAAAAGCATGGTAAGATTATAGCTGAAGGAATACAGAAGGAGAATGTTATAAGATGCGGCTGGAGGGGTAGGCAGAGCCAGGCCATATGGGACTTTGGAGACCAGGATTAAGAGATCAGGGGTGGACAAGGGAGGAGGGGCCTGGGAAACGCCGTACGCATTCCGCTGCGGTCCCTGCAGGGCTGTGCCCTGTAAGTAAGGGCAACAGGAAACAGTCTCCACAAAACCTGAAACAATGCCTCAAATAGTCTCAGTACCTAATTGGATAAAGATGATCTTCCTAGACCAACTTTCCTACTATTAGAAAATCAAATCCGCTTTGGGGGACTTTAATCTAGAGCCTATATACTTTTTAATGTAAAATGTCCAGCATTAATCCCAAATCATCAAGAATGACAATAAATAAGACCAAGCAACCATAAGATAAGGGGAGGAAAAACAAAACACAGAAAAAGCATTTTGATGATCTAGATTTCTGGGTTGTCGGACTCCCGCTTTCTGATAACTATGATTAATATGCTCAAGAAAATGCACAGTAAGATGAAGAATTTCACTGGACAATGGAAATATATGAAAATGAACCATGTTTTCCTAGAACTGTAGAGGAAAAATGCAACAATAAATAATACAACTCAAAAGACAGGTTCAAGAGTTGATGAGATAGAGCAGTAATATTAGTAAAATGGAAAATAGATCAGCAAAAAGCACAGGCAAAATAACAGAGACAAAAAGGGAATCACCAAAAGAAAGGATACTAACAAGCATAAAAGGCACATGGGGAATAGCAAAAAATTACTAAAAATTCATGTTACTGGAGTCTCATAGGAGAGGAGAAAGAAAATAGGAATTGGGTGTGGTTTTTATCTTCTGCAAGCTTCCTTCTATATTCTCATGCTTTTATTACTTTGAAAATATATATAGATTATTGACTCACATCTTATATGAAAACAAATCCCAGATGGATTCATGAATTTAATGTAAAAAATAAAATCACAAATTAATCAGAGTAAAAGAATAGACAAATATTTGTCTTGCTTTTCTAATCACTAATGCAAAATCTGAAACCTTTAGATAGACAGTTATATTTGTCTACATATGGATTTTTGCTTATGAAAAACACCATAACCAAAGTGCAAAGGCTAACGATCAGATGAATAAATAGTTGAAACAGGTGTATGATGGAAAATTATGTAATAATTAAAATCGTATTTCACAAGAATATTCAACAACATGGAAAGTGCTCATAATTTGTATTTATATTGAAAATAGTTTATTGATGTTCCCTCCCAGTGCATATGGAGTAACAAGGGCTGGATTTACTCTTTCATGATAAGCAAAAAGAAAATCAGGCAAAAAACATGAAACAAGGCTTTCAGACATTGGACAACTGGAGTCATAGTACCGTAATCTTTGAGAGATTGGGAATAAACACAGTGAGTCTTGAAATGCTCCCAGTTTACTACATGAAAGCAGTTTCTAAACTGTATTGCAGGGAGGGGATCCCAAAGAGAGCCAGTGATCTCACTGATGGAAGGAACAGAAGACAGAAGTCAAGATGGCCAAGACAGGGAGGAGAGAGCTGCACAGAAAAGCACTGGAGTTCTGCAGAGAAGTCCCCTCAGGGTTTTGACTGGTTACTAATCTCTGCATATGTGAGACAAAGCTTCCAAAGGCACGGAGAAGCAATATTGGAGAAGAGTAGGCAGAACAAGTCCCAGCGTCCACACGTGATGGGGAGTAGTGCTTACTTCCCACAAGCCTAAGTAGACAGACTTCATAACACATGGGATAAAACAGTGGTTACAGACATTCTATCTACTCAAGAATGTAGAGAAAACATGATGATGATGAAGAAAAGAAAATGTGAAACATATAGAGAATCCAAAGGGAACTCCTAGAGATGAAAAATATAATTTTTAAATTTCAGATTTTTTTATGCAAAGCACCCATATCATGTTTCTCATATCACTCTCCAAGAACCAGAACTTCTTGGAGAAATGGCTGACTCTAGGGTTGAGGCAGGAAATATCCAAGATGAGCTTGGAGCATCATATGGTGCCAGAAAGTAAGGAAGCACACACAAAAAAACAAAAAAAAAAAACCCAACCCTAGTGGAAGTATGTCAAAGGGACAGAGGAGCCAAATGAAAGAATTCCCAATGGCTACAACAGGAATAATTTAAGCACCAAAATTAATTCAGTAATACTGAGTATAACTCAAAGTATAAATAAATACCCATGATTCCATACTGATATAAATAAATTATTAAATAAATAAGTATGGGAAAATACATAAATGTCCCTCATGTACAAAAATCACAAATAATTTATCTATGTTATAAATTTATACCTTGGGTGGAGGGTATGGGGAGAAGACATAACTTCCTACCACTTAAGTGTGGGCTGCGCATAGTGACATCATTTAAAACAAATACAGTAAGGAAAAGGGGAAAAGGCTGCAGTGAAGAAACCTGGCAAGTACTAACTCAGTAAGATGGTCAAGGTTCAACATAAGCAGTGATAAATCATGTTACAGGATGTACTCTTGATATCATGTGATAAATAAGATGCTTTATCTCAGTGGGCTTCCTTCCCAAACCTAAACCCTAGTGTAATCATGACAACAACATCAGAGAAATTCCAATAGACAGACTTCTCTAAAATACCTGAGCAGTACTTCTTAAAACCATCAAAATCATCAACAAGTCTGAGAAACTGTCACAGCCAAGAGGAGTCTAAGGATAAACGACAACTAAACGTAATGTGATATCTCAGATGGAATCCTGGAACAGAAACAGGACATTAGGTAAAAAGAGACCTGAATACTGTATAGATTTCAGTTAATAAGAATGTATCAATATTGGTTCATTAATTATAACAAATATGCCACACAAATATAAAGTGTTAATAACAGGGGAAACTGGATTTGGAGTATATGGGAACTTTCTGTACTATCTACATAAAATTCTGTATATCAAAAACTATTCTGAAAAATCTGTCTATTTTAAAAATACATTGCATAGGATTGATAGCACATTAAACAGTTAAGATGGAAAAAGTTAAAGTCACAGCAGTAAAAACAATCAAAATCAAAGAGAGAAAAGAGAGACATGGTATCACACATGTGTAAGTGGAAATCCAGGAAATTGAGAAGGTAGCTAAAGGGAGAGACAGAAAAAATATTTGAAGGAATAATGGCCAAATTTTTTTCTAAATTTGCTGAAAACTATAAACACACCAATTCAAAGAATTCAATGAACCCGTATGATCATTCACTGGCACTTCATAATCTATTGCAAAAAAAAAAAAAAAAAACAATGAGAAGAAGAAAACTCTTAGAATCTAGAGTAAGAATACATTACACACAGAGGAGCAAAGATAAGAATTACCACATGGTTCTTATGGCAATCTTGTCCAAAAACTAAGCATGCCAGAAGACAATGGATGGACATCTTTAAAATATTGAAAATTTAAATTAAAAACATTTGGTGGGGGGAAGATGGTAGAGTAGGAGGCAAGGCAGAAACCTCCTTCCACAAACGCAGAAAGGTAGAAACTACAATGAATACAATGGAAACTGAAAAGGGCCTGAAGACTGCAAAACAGACGACCTACACCTGGGGAAGAAGAGAAGCCCACACAAAAGAGGGTAAAGTGATGGAGCCGCAATCAAGCAGGACACAAGCTCTTCCCCATTCCCAGCCACAGGTGGGAGGAAGAAGATAAGAGCAGGGAGGGGACAAGCACCCAGGAACACTGCACACCTGGCTCTGGAGATCTGCTCCAGAAGCACGAGTCCACATTACATTAGGTTCTGGTGATGAGCAGGGCTGGACACCAGGGGCAGTTGGAACATTCTGGAAGGCTGAGACTCCAGCTGCTTGGGGAGGACTGGCACACTCCACCAGTCCAGCTGAGACCCAAAGCTAAGACAGCTGTTTGAAAGATTTGTCAACAGCAGGAGGAGTGACAGAGGGGCAAGGCTTGGATGGAGCTCTCTTCTCACAAGAAAGGGCAGATGAATGACACCTCCCCAGCCTTTCCTCAGCCCAACAGGTCTCAAAACTCTCAGGGGCCCCAGACCCTCCATGCCCTTCGCTGGCAACTCAGTGCCGAGGTACTCCCCCGCCCATGCATGCACTGCTGACAAGCTAACCCACTCACCCCAGCAGCCGTGTCAGACTTTGCTGTCTGGAAGGCAGAGGGAGCCTTACCAGCTTCCTGGGCCCTGTTTGAGCCCAGCTGGGGAGATGTCTGCAGGAGCTAGCTCCAAGAGCTCCTTCCTTCCTTCCCTCAGTGCCCAACCCAGTGCTACACATCCTGCCCTGCTCCAGAACTGCACAATGGCCCCACCCACCCTATTAACCCTGAGGCTCTGCCATCACTGCAGGGCAGGCAGAGCACATCCCTGCCCACAATGATCCCACCAGAGGCCTCTGCTCTTATCACCCAGGTGTCTGAGGCAAACTGCTGGTGCTGCAGACTCAGACCACTGCTGATAGACAGGCAGAAGGGTGGCCCTGCCCATTGCACACCAACAGCAACCGGGGCTCCTGCAAAGTAGAACCAGGCACTGGAGAGTAGAGAGTCTCGAGTTTCTGGGCACCACAGGACATCTCCTTCATAAAGCTGTTACTCTACTCTAGGCCAGGAAGCAAAACAGATCCATCATTATAAATGAAGAAATATAGAAAGCCTTATAAAATGAGGAAACAGAGGAATACATTCCAAACAGAACTACAGGACAAGAAAACAGAAGAGAGTTAAATGAAGTGGACATCACCAATCTTCTTGTTAAAGATTTCAAAGTAAAAGTCATAAATATGCTCACTGATTTGCAGAAGAGTATTGAGGACCTCAGGTAGGACTAAAACAAAGAGATAGTAGAGCTAGATAAGAGCCACTCAGAGCTGAATAATATAGTAAGTGAAATGAAACATACAATGGAGGGAATGAATAATAGATTACTGTAAGTAGAGGGGACAATCTATGAGATGGAAATTAGAGAAAAGGAATACAATGAAGCTGAGGAACCAAGAGAAAAAAAGGATGTCTGGAAATGAAGGAATGGTAAGAGAGCTGTGCAATTAGTCAAAATGAGAGAATATTTGCACAATAGAGGTACTAGAAGAAGAGAGACAAAGGGATAGAAAGTCTCTTTGAGGAAATAATTGTTGAAAACTTCCCCAATCTGGGGAAGGAAACAGACACTCAGGTCATAAAGTGCCCCTAACAAAAAGAACCCCGAGTAGACAACACCAAGACATATAATAATTAAAATGGCAAACATTAAGGATAAGGAGAGAATATTGAAAGCAGCCAGAGAGAGAAAAAAGATTACTTATAAAGGAAACCCCATCAGGCTATCAGCAGACTTCTCAGCAGAAACTTTACAGGCCAGAAGGGAATGGCATGAAATATTTAATGTACTAAAACAGAAGGATCTTCAACCAAGAACCCTCTACCTAGCAAGATTATCATTTAAATTTGAAGCAGGAATTAAACATTTCCAGATAAACAGAGGCTCAAAGAATTTATAACAACAACACCAGCACTACAGAATATGTTACAGGGATTACTGTAGATGGAAATGTTCCTAAAGCTAAATACTTTTCACAGGTGAAATTAAGCCCACAGTAAAGGTAGTAGACCAATTAATTATCAAGCAAGTAAGAAGTTAAAATAAAACAAAAGTTAGAAAACCAACTATAAACAAAATCAACCAAAGGATGCACAAAAAATACAGACCTAATACATAAAGTATGGAGAAGGAAAAAATACTTTTAGATTGTGTTTGAATATAGAATGTTACATAGTCAGGAAGCTATCCTTGAATGTTTGGTAACCACAAACCTAAAGCCTACAATAGATACACAAAAAAAATAAAAAGAGAAATCCAGCCACAACACTAAAGAAAACCATCAAATAACAAGAGAAGAGTATAAGAGAGGAAGAAAGGAATAGAGAAGAGCTATAAACAAGCAGAAAATAATTAATAAAATGGCAATAAGAACATACCTATCAATAATGACCTTAAATATAAATGGACTGAATGCACCAATCAAAAGACAAAGAGTGGCAGAATGGATAAAGAAATAAGACCCATCTGTATGCTGCCTACAGGAGATTCATTTCAGATGCAAAGACATGCACAGACTAAAAGTGAAGGGATGCTAGAAGATATTTCATGCAAACAATAGGGAGAAAAAAGCAGGAGTACCAGTACTTATATCAGACAACATAGATTTCAAAACAAAGAAAATAACAAGAGACAAAGAAGGAAATTATATAATGATAAAGAGGTCAGTCCAATAAGAGGATATAATCATTATAAATATCTACACACATATCATACAGACACCTAATATATAAAACAAATACTAACAGAATGAAAGTGAGAAATAGAGTACCACACATTCATTTTAGGAGACTTTAACACACCTCTCACAACAATAGACAGATCAACCAGAAAGAAAATAAATAAGGAAACAGAGGCACTGAACAGACATCTATAGAACATTCCACCCAAAAGCAGTAGCACATATATTTTTCTCAAGTGTACATAGAACATTCTCCAGAATAGATCACATACTAGGCCAAACAAAGAGCCTCAATAAATTGAATAAGATTGAAATTCTATCACGCAACTTCTCGGACCACAATGGTATGAAACTAAAAATACATTACACAAAGTAAGCAAGTGTGCAAATATGTGGAGACTAAACATGTTTCTAAATAATCAACAGATCAATGAACAAATTAAAACAGAAATCCAGCAATACATGTAGACAAATGAAAACAAATATACAACAGTCCAATATGTGTGGGACACTGCAAAGGCTGTTATAAGAGGGAAATACATAGCATACAGGCCTACTTCAAGAAACAACAGCCCCAAATAAACAATCTAAATTCACAATTAAATTAGAAAAAGAAGAACAAAGTAAGCCCAAAGTTAACAGAAGGAGGGTCATAGTAAAGAAAAGAGCTGAAATAAAAAATATAAAGAAGAATAAAACAATAGAAAAAAAATTAGTGAAACTTAAGAGCTGGTTCTTTGAGAAAATAAATAAAATAGACAAAACCCTAGCCAGACTTATCAAGAAAAAAAGACACAAAAAGACAAAATCAGAAATGAAGAACAAATAGTCACAATGGATACCACAGAAATACAAAGAATTGCTAGATAATACTATGAAAAATTATTTGGCAATGAACTGGACAAACTAGAAAAAATGGACAAATTCTTATGAAAATACAACATTCCAAGACTGACCCAGGAAGAAACAGAAAATCTGAACAGACCAATCCCCAGCAATGAAATTGAACTGGTAATCAAAAAACAAAATTCCAGGTTCAGATGGCTGAATTCTACCAATCATTTAACTAAGAGTTAATTCCCATCCTTCTTAAAGTATTCCAAAAAGTAGAAGATGAAGGAATACTTCCAAACTCATTCAATGAAGCCAGCATCACTCTAACACCAAAACCAGACAATGACACCACAAAGAAAGAAAATTATAGACCAATATCCCTGATGAACATAGACGCAAAAAACCTCAACAAAATATTAGCAAAGCAAATTGAAAAGGATCACCCATCATGACCAAGTGGGATTTATTCCAGGGATGCAAGGATGGTACAACATTCATAAATCAATCAATATCATATGCCCCATTAACAAAGAGAAGGATTAAAACCACATGATCATCTCAATAGACAATGAAAAAGTATTTGACAAAATTCGACATCCATTCATGATAAAAATTTCAATAAAATGGGCATAGAGGGTACGTACCTCAACATAACAAAGGCCATATATGACAGACCCACAGCCAACACTATGCTTAAAGGTGAAAAGCTAAGATCAGAAACAAGACAAGGATGAACACTCTTATCACTTTTATTCAACATAGTTCTGGATGTTTTAGCCATGGCAATCAGACAACACAAGGAAATAAAAGGCATCCAAATTGGTAAGGAAGGAGTTAAACTGTCACTATTTGCAGATGACATGATATACATAGAAAACCCTAAAGACTCCACCAAAAAACTATTAGAAGTAATAATTGGATTCAACAAAGCTGCAGGATACAAAATTAATTCACTGAAATATGTTGTATTCCTATATACTAACAATGAACTAGCAGAAAAAGAAATCAGGAAAACAATTCCATTTACAATTGCTTAAAAAAATAAAATGCCTAGGAATAAACCTAGCCAAAAAAGCAATAGACCTATACTCTGAAAACTATAAAATACACATGAGAGAAATTAAAGAAGACACAAATAAGGGGAAACCTGTCCCATACTCATGTGTAAGAAGAATTAATATTGAAAATGGAACAAAATACAGAGACCAAACATAAACACATGCCTAAATCGTCAATTAATATATGATAAAGGAACCATGATATACAATGGGGAAAAGACAGCCTCTTCAATAACTGGTGCTGGGAAAAACTGGACAGCTACATGCAAGAGCATGAAACTGGATTACTGCCTAACTCCACACACAAAAATAAATTTGAAATGAATCAAAGACCTGAATGTAAGACATGAAACCATAAAACTCTTAGAAGAAAACTTAGACAAAAATCTCTTGAACATAAATATGAGCGATTTTTTTCCTGGACACTTCTCCTCAGGGAAAGGAAACAGAATCAGAAATGAACAGGGGGTACTACATCAACTAAAAACCTTCTGTACAGCAAAGAAAAACATCAGCAGAACAAAAAGCTAACTTATAGTATGGGAGAATATATTCATAAATGATTTATCTAATAAGGGGTTAACATCCAAAATATATAAAGAGCTCATATGCCTCAATACCAAAAAACAAATAACCCAATTAAAAAATGGGCAGACCTGAACAGACATTTTTCCAAAGAAGAAATACAAATGGCCAATAGGCACATGAAAAGATGCAACCCATCACTAATCATCAGGGAAATGATAAACCAAAATCAAAACCACAATGAGATAAAACCTCACAGCAATCAGAATGGTCAGTGTCCCAAAGATAAGAAATAACAAGCATTAGAGAGGATGTGAAGAAAAGGGAACCCTCGTTCACTGTTGGTGGGAATGTCAATTGGTGCAGCCACTGTAAAACAGTATGGAGGTTCCTTAAAAAACTAAAAATAGAAATATCATTCAACCCAGTAATTCCACCTCTAGGAATTTACCTGAAGAAAACAAAGTCCCTGATCTGAAAAGATATATGCATCCCCTTGCTTATTGCTGCATTATTTGCAATAGCCAAGATATGGAAGCAACCTAAGTGTCCATCAGTACATGAACGAATAAAGAAGATGTGGTACATATACACAATGGAATATTATTCAGCCATAAAGAGAAAAGAATCCTGCCATTTGCAACAACATGGATGGATCTAGAAGGTATTATGCTTAGTGAAATAAGTCAGGCAGAGAAAGACAAACACCATATGATTCACTTATTTGTGGAATAGAAGTAAAAAACAGCAGTAGACACATAGACACTGAGAAGGGAGAAGGGACTGGTGGTTACCATGGGAGAGGGGTTGGGGTAGATGAGCTGGAAGGGAGAGGGGTAAAAAGGGGCACATTAATATGCAATCACAATTTAAGTTGTTCATGGGGACAGCAGTACAGTATGGAGAATATAGTCAATGACTCTGTAACACCTTTCTAGGTATGTAGACAGTAACCGTATTAGAGGGGATGAGGATTTAATGATATAGATAACTGTTGGACCACGGTGTCGCACATTTGAAACCAGTATAAGATTGTATATCAATGGCATGTCAATGAAAAAGGTCAACTTAGAATTCCATATCCAGTGAATATAACTTTTATGAATAAGGGTGAAAAAAACAGCAATTACAATAGTAACAAAAATAATGAAATACTTAGACATAAATCTAACAAAATATAATTGATAGGAGAAATTAAAAATCTAAATAAAGAGTTGCTCCAAATTCATGGTCTGAAGTCTTGATACTGTTAATGTATCAATTATCTCCAAACTGATATACAGACTCAATGCAATCTCAATGAAAATACCAGTAGTTCCTTTCATAGAGTTTGACAAGCCTACTCTAAACTTTATGAGAAAATACAAAAATGTAGAACAGCTAAAGCAGTTTTAAAAAGTAGGATAGCACTGGATAATTTACAATACCTGATTGTATTTACTATAGGGTTATAGTAACGAAGACAATTTGGAATTGGCATAAGGAAAGAAATACAGAGTGATGGAATAAATAGACAATCAAGATATAGATCCACAAGTGCATGGCCAGCGATTTTTTATACATAACAGTCATTGAGATATAATTCACATTACAATACACACAGTTAAAGTGTACAATTCAATGGTATTCACTATATGCATACAATTGTATGGCCATCATCACAGTTTCATTTTCACTGACAAAAGAACCACCACACTCAGGAAACATTTCCTATTTTTCCTCAACCTCCCAAATCCTAGGCAAATACTAATCTGCTTCTTGCATTTATGAATTTGCCTGTTCTGACATCTAGTATAAATGGAATCAGAAAATATGCAGCCCTTTGTAAATGGCTTTTTGCTCTTAGCATAATATTTTGAAATTTCATCCATGTTGCAGTGCGTGAATTACTCTGGGTTCTCTAGAGAAACAGAACCAATAAGAAATACATAGTTCTAGATATACGTATACATGCATACATGCATATATATATGTTTTATTTCTCCATATATACATTAAGAGACATACTATAAGGAATTGGCTTTCATAATTATGGGGGCTGAGAAGTCCAAAATCTGACAGGAAAAGATAGATATCCCAGCTCAAAAACAGGCAGAGAGAAAGAATTCTTTTCTTAGCCTTTACTTCTATTCAGGTCCTCAATGGATTAGATGAAGTCATACAAATTTGGGAGAGAAATGTGCTTTGCTAAGTCTACCAATTCAAATGTTAATCTCCTCCAAAAACACCCTCATAGGCACACCCAGAAATAGTGTTTAACCAAATAGCTGAGCATCTAGATGAAACATAAAATTAACCATCACACCTTGTCAATTTGACATCACCCCTTGTCAGTTTGACACCTATACACATCTACTTAAATCATACTAAATTTCTAAAGACAATAACAAGGTCATAATTATTCTTAACATAACTATCTTGCATACAACTGAAGCACACTAATCCCTTCCACAGAAGAGGAAAAGTCCTTAAGTGATACTTACTCTTCTCCTTGAAATCCTATAATTTAAATACTGATGTGAAATAAATAATACTGAAACACCATGCCATAAAGTGAATACACCTTATGCTACATAATAATGGAATAAGAGAGGGAAGAAAAAAGATATTTGATACATGTATACATGACAATTACAGGTCTCATTTCTGCTACTGGTCATGTGGCCATACCTAGTGTTTATAGCTATCTTTTCTATGACCCATTCTGCATTTCCTTTGCTTTTGGTAAACCCTCAACTGATCATGGTTCTTTACCTGGTGGGGTGACCCAAATCTTCATTTCTCACTAGATTAGGCTATTGTATTTTCCATTGACTTTAATCACAGAAGCATGGTAACAATAAGAGACAAAGGTGGCCAAGCAGTGTAAGTCTTAATTTTTAGTTCAATTGAATCATTGTTTTATCTACTGGTTGAAGCATTTCTCCCTTTGGAACTAAGACCTCTAGGCCAACAAAGCACAATGTCCTGAGAACAAGAAGCAAAAATTCTACTAGCAGGTATCTAGGGTTAAAGTGAGTGATGCCATTCCCATTTTCAAATCTTGATTACTGGACCCATGAATTCTGGTTAATGGGAGAAACAGCACCATACATTAGACACTGATTCAGAGCATGTACAGTCTTCTGGAGAACCTTGTACCAACCCTGCAAGGTATTGCCACCTAGCTTGCACTGTAACTGAATCTTCAAAAGGCCAATCCACTATCCTATCAAGCCAACTGCTTCAGGATAGTAGGAAACATGGCAAGCCCAATGAATTCCATGAGCCTGGATCCAATATCACACTTCCTTTGCTGTGAAGTGAGTTCCTTGATCTGAAACAAGGCTGTGTGGAATACCATGACAATGGATAAGGGATTCAGTAAGTCCACCAATGGTAGTTTTGGTAAAAACATAGCATGCAAAGAAGGCAAATATAAAACAAGAGTTTCTATTCCAGTAAGAACAAAATGTTGCCCCTTTCATCATGGTAGTAGTCCAATGTAGTCAACATACCACTAGGTACCTTGCTGATCACCCTGGAGACTGTTTCCATAGTGGGGGCTCGGTGTTGGTCTCTGCTACTAGCAGATGGGGCACTCAGGGGTGCTGTTGCTAGATTAGCTCTGGTGAGTAGAAGTCCGTGTTGCTGAGCCCACGCATAATCCCCATCTTTGCCACCTTGGCCACTTTGTTCATAAGCCCACTCAGCAATGCAAAGCTTGGTGAAAGAGGCTGACTATTCTCCACAGAATGGGTCACCCTCTATACTTGATTATTAATCCTTCTCTGCTAAGGTCAGTCTTTGGTGAGATTCACATGGAACACAAATATTTTCACATTTTTTGACCATTCAGAGAGATTTATACACATACCTATTCCCCAAATTTCCTTGTTACCAGTTTTCCAATCATATTCCTTCCAATCCCCTGGCCATCCAGCCAAACCACTGGCCACAATCCATGAATCAGCTTATAACAGAATGAATGTCTGGCTATTTTTCCTCTCAAATAAAGAAAATAACTAGAGGCGCTGCTCAAATGTTTGCCCTCTGGGAAGATTTCCCTTCACCAATGTCCTTCAGGTATGTCTCAGAGTATTATAGATACCTATTTTCAGATGGTGGCTGCATACCATGCAGAACCACATATTGACCAGGCTTGACTTTTCTCTTCCTCTGTTGAATGATCATAGCTTTATAATTTAAAGAGCTAGAAAAAGAAGAGCAAACCAAAACATAGCAGAGGTGAGAAATATTAAAGAGTTGAGCAGAAATTAACAAAACAAAGAATAGAAAACAATAGAGAAAAATCACAAAACTGAGGTTGGTTCTTTGAAAAGATAAACAAAATTGAAAAACCTTTAGCTAGAATAAGAAAAGAGAGAAGACAGAAATAAAATCAGAAATTACAGAGGAGACATGACTACCAAGATTACAGAATTTAAAAAGGTTATAACAGAATACTATGAATAATTATATGACAACAAGTTAGATAACCTAGATGAAATAGAAAAAAACACCAATTACCAGAAACATACCAATTACCAATAATGATTCAAGAATAAATAAAAAATAGAACAGACCTGTAACAAATAAAGAGATTGAATCAGTAATCAAAAACCTCCCAACAAAAAAAACATGGTCTCTGGTGACTTCTACCAACCATTTAAATAATTAATACCAACCTTCTCAAAATCTTCAATCAGTGAAAGAAAGCAAACAGTTCGTAACTCATTCTATAAGGCTAACATTACATGGATACCAAAGCCAGACAAAGAAACCACCAGGAAGCTACAAACCGATATCCTTTATTAATATCAATGTAGAAATCCTCAATAAAATATTAATAATCTGAACACAAATCATATTTAGAAGGATTATGTACCATTACCAAGTGAGATTTGTCCCAGGAATGCAAGCGTAGTTTTAATTTTTTTAAAAAATCAATGTAATACACCACATTAATAGAACGAATGAAACAAACCACATGATCGTCTCAACTGATGGAGAAAAAGCATTTGGCAAAATTCAACACCATTTCATGACAAAAATACTCAGAAAACTCGGAAAAGAAGGGAATTCTCTCAACATAATAAATGACATTAATGAAAACCTATAGATAGCATCATACTCAGTGGTGAAAGACAGAAAGCTTTCTCCCTAAGATCTGGAACAAGGCAAGGATGCCTGCTTTCACATTGCTTTCCAACAGTGTCCTGGAAGCTCCAGTCAGAGCAATTAGACAAGAAAAAGAAAATGCACCCAAACTAGAAAAAGTAAAACTATCTCATTCACAGATGACACAATCCTTCCTATATAAAGGAAAATCCCAAATAATTCATCAAAAAAAGGACAAAATATTGGGGCTAACCAATGAATTCAGCAAAGTTAAAGGGTAGAAATCTACATGAAAAAATCATGTTTCTATGCATCAGCAATGAATAATCCAGAGAGGAAATTAAGAAAACAGATCAAATGTTGCCAGGGGCCAAAGAAAGGTGAGGGAATTTATTGCAAATGGACATGAAGAATATTTGGAATGATAAAATGTTCTGATCATGATTGTGTGGTGGTTAAAAAGTGTATATTTGACAAAACTTAAAGAACTGTAAATTTAAAAATGATACATTTTACTGTATGTAAATTGTACATCAAAAAGCTGATAAAAATACATTTTAGAACAAAATTTATATTTAAGATACTCTTTTTAAAAATATTTGAATGCATAGAGAGAGGCATGGAATGACAGACACTGTAATATAATATAAAGTATATTAAGCAAAGTATAATATCTAAGGTGGGTTGTGAGTGACTTTTACCTGTTTTATATGCTTTTTACTTCAAATTGTTTATAATGCATATCCATTAGTTTTATAATCAGAATAAAAAGCTATTTAAAAACACGTAAGAGTATGATACACTTCATATTTATTTCTGCTTAAGAGTTAACATTCACCATGTGAAAGAGATCAACTTTTAACTGTGACAGATACAGGGAAGTGTTACAATATGCTGAGTTGACATCAAATACTTAATGCCCATTTTTATATTGTATCTCATAAAAGTCTGTGTACAAGAACTCCATTTTTATATGGGTACAACTAAGAAAGCTCCATAAACCTAGATCATAACTGAAAATTCAAAGGCCATTTTCCAGTAAAATTATCTGGGCCTGTTTAAGTAGAAATCTGGAAAGCTGTTTAGATACCACAGGCCCATCTAAATTTTAAACCAAGTCCAACAGCAACAAGATAGTTTTAATAGGCCCAGTAAACAAATTTAATGTGATAGAATTGTGAAGGAACAAAGTTGGCATGGATATTAGTGATCAAAGCCCATGCTGTCCTTGATTTCATAAAGAAAGATCTACTGACAGGAGAAGACATCCTTGAGAACAGACTAAATGTTAGAGATCATGAGAGATGAACATTGAAAGAACAGTTAGAAAACTGAACTTGCTAAACACAAATTTGACATCAAACCCTGATGTCATGCTAAGCACTTTTAAGAATTTGTGTAACTGAATTCTTACCACCGTGTGGAACAGATATCATTATTCCTATTTCTTGGACGACCTGTGATCTAGATGAATTAGCAGTCTGATTCTAGAGAGGTAATAGCAAGCACATTTAACAGATTAGGTAACAATGGAAGGAACTGTTGACCCCAGGCATAGGTACTGGCTGATAGATGAACAGAAGCAGAATCAAGAAGTTCACAGATAAATTTACAGAGCACTGCCCCATAATGAATGGTTAAAGCAGATGCATTCTAATTCTACCATAATGGACAATAAATCCTCTGGAAAACTTCCCTAACTGCTGGGATGGGATAAAATAAAACTAAAAATAGCTTCATATATAGAGTGCTTACTATATAACAAGCTCTTTGTATATATTATCTCTATCTGTAACCTAAATTGAATACCCAAATTTACCTATGAGTTTGTGATAGAACAACTGGCAGAAGTCTTTACAGTAAGTAAATATTACAGCAGGGCTTAAATCTCAGGTCTACTTCAGTAAAAATGCCCAGGCTTTTTCCAGTCTCCTGCTCTTCCCTACATCCCTCATAGTAAGCTGAGAAAATTGTTAAAGTTTGATTAAGATGAGAAAGAAGAAAGTAAAGAGAATGCCTGCTATGTCCCTTGCACATTCCACATAAAACATACTAACTGTAAAGCATTCTTTAGAAGAACTCAGTCTTCATTTTCATGTAGCTACAGTCCTGTTTAATTTCACCTTCAACAGAGATTCCCCTTCCATAAATTTACAATATGTAGCTTCTCCTACAGGTGAAAGAAAAAGATGAGTCTTACTTATTCTAAACCCATCCTCTTTCAATTATACCAAGTAGAAAGGAAAAAGCCATTCATCTAGATCACAGGTCGTCCAAGAAATAGGAATAATGATATCTGTTCCACACGGTGGTAAGAATTCAGTTACACAAATTCTTAAAAGTGCTTAGCATGAGGCTGGCACATAAGAGGTACTCTGGTTATGGTAGCTATTATTAATTTCATTTTTACTCAGCGTCTAATAGGTCCACAGACAGGACAGACCTTTGAGGGGTCAACAGAGAAAAAACCACCAAAATAACAATCAGACAAACTTGGCATAGTGGACCTGGGGCTCCTCCTATTCCTACCACCCCCAGGGTTATATTCCAGCTCACTGGTAGACAAGTCTTTGAGCTCCACCACTAGGTATTAGATTCAACACAATACTTTCCAGATCCAACTTTCAAAGCCTCTTTCCTATCCTTCTGCATTTCACAGTTTGCACTTACCTCCCTAAATGGGTTATACTTCATTTATGAGAAAGGAAAGTATCCAAACAGTTCAGGCATAATTAATCATTTTAATTAATTTTTTGCATGGGTATTTGCAAAGGAGTTGAGGTAGACACATTCCTACCAGCACTAACCTTGTTTGCTCAAAACAGCAGAACACTCAAAAGCAATTCAAAACACTTCCAAAATAGATGTGATTTCCCCAGAGGGGTGTGTGTGTGCATGCCAGTGTGTGCATGTATGTGCATGTGTGTGTGTGACAGAGAGAGGCCAATAAGTGATTGCCTTGTTACCCCAAACATAGTTTTCCAAATCCAGCATGTGATACATTAGACCTTTCACTCGGGTTTTTACTGGCAATGGTATTAGAACAACCTTCTGAAGAATAGCAACTACTGCTGAATTTTAAAATCTTCCTGGCCCTGCTCTGAGCCAAATTTTAAAGTTTAAAGGTACTACAAGCTTGGTTCACTCAATATTCAGGACCTTTATCTTTTTTTAATTTAAATTCATTTTACTACTACCAAACAGCATAGCCAAGAATTACCATAAGTAGGTAAGATTCATTGCCACTCTATACTGTTAAGAAAAAGGAAAGATAGAGGTAAGTCTAAATTTCCAAAGTAAGATTTAATGACCTCAATGAAGCTTGTACTTTGTTTCATCCCCTTATTCTCCTGAGGAACTCTTTGTTGCTAAGTGAAATGAACTGTATAATTTTTTAAAGTTTCATAAAGTGAACTCTTCAATAAATAAATTGAACATGCTTAACAGGGCCTCGCATAAGACCTCTCTAGTATTTTAATCCAGTTTTCTGCTAAACATACCTAGCTCGGTGCCATTAGATCCTGTAAAATAACTGCAGATTTTAGTCTCAGCAAACACACATCTTTTTCAGGGAGATTTCAAGCACGGAAAAGAATTTCTTCGGTCTCATCAACTGGCACACAGGAATTGCACATTCCAAGGGAGAAGGCGCTATTTGTTTTTTCAGACCCTATTCCAGCCAACTACCATAAACTTGGATATTCTAAGAGCTCCTTGTTTCATTTTTATTTGGAGTCTGCCAACAGGTGACTGGATACTAGAGCACATTTGTCTACTCCTGGGGGATCCTTCCAATGGGACCATAACTTGGAACCGGGATTCCAAGTGGAAAACCCTCAGTCCAGAATCAGCAGCCGCTTCAAGTGCCTCCTCCCGCATTCACACCAGGAGGTGGGGTTCCAAGGTGGTCTCAGCACTGCACGGGGCCAGCTTATTATTGGATCAGCAGGGCGCTTATTCAAAGGAAAGAAAAGTCAGTGAGCCTCAGGTATACTCTGAATCGGGTAAACTGAAGTTGTAACACCATGTCACCTAAAGTGACCCAATCCTTTGAGATTGAAATAAAATTGGCTTGAACCTCTATTCCACATCCTGTGGGACCTGCCTAGCTTTCCCCAAGATTTCTGCAAAATATCAGTCTCGTGTTCTTATGGTCATATCTAGCTTCAAATTCTTTTTTTTCTTGCTGAACTATTACTGATCTCAGTTCATTTCATTTATATCTCATCTCCTGTAGCCTTTTTGGTCTCCTGCTCCAGACATGGAACTCAGATGGTTCTCCCGCCCCCGCCCCTCCCAAACCATAAGATTCCTGTGGTCAGTAGATGTGCATGAAGGCTTTGGATGTGAGGGAGGTTATGACGCATAATTTAAAATAGCAGTGGGTATTGATCATCCTTATTCTTTAAAGTTGCTCAGACATCCTAACCTTTGGGATTTTTCACTGGTCAGCATTCTCCCTTGATTGCTGTCATGACCTATCTTTACTTTTCTTTAGCCCAGCTCTCTTCTGTCTTTAGACTTACGTGCATATTCTTATGCAAGCTTATATTTAAGGTTATCTTATATTTTTTCTTCGCTCATTCAGGCTACTATAGCAAAAATGCCACAGACTAGGTGGCTTAAACAATAAATAATTTTCACAGTCTGCTGACTGGATCAAGGTATCAGCAGACCGGGTGTCTAACGGGACCCCATTTCCTGGTTCACAGATGGCTCTCTTTCTGTCTTCTCTTGGCGGAAGGGGAGAGTCAGAGTCTCTGGAGAAAAATCTAAGCCCTTTCCCGAGGACTCTATCCTCATGACCTAACCACTTCCCAAAGGCCCTCCCTCTTAATACTATGAATTAGGGGTTAGGATTTCAACAGAAGAATTTTAGGAGGATACAAACTCATCTCTAACATCTTTGTTTCACTCTGAACCTACCATATTCTCAGGTCCTCACTCTCCATATTACAGTCACTTTCCTAAAGGAAACTCATCTTCTTCTTAAATAAAGGCTATCTGCTATAACTATAAAAATAGAGTAATTCAATTTTTAAAATTCTGCTACATAACGAAGAAACAAAACAAAACAAAACTATCCCATAAATGCCATTTACCAATACCCACCCTTACGATATTTGATTTCATTCCAGAACTGTTTATTTTGGGGTCGTGTCTTCTTCCAGCAATGCCACCCCCATCAATTCCTCTCAGATTCTACAAACCAGAAATACTAGTGTCCTACAAGCATGTTTTTTTTTAATTTGTTCTGTCTTTTGACGAATCCCTTAGTTTGTTTTTCTTTTGAAAAGTTCTACTGAGGGCACCTCCTCATCTGCCACAGGTCAAATGCATCCCTATAGCCACATGGCTGGCATGAGTCGACCACTGAGCCCTATAGTGATTTGGTCACCTGACTCATATGACCCATGAATTTTCTTTCTCTAAATATCTATCCCTGGATTAATTCTGTGTTGTGAAAATGTTCCTAAAAGAGGTATCAAATGAATTATGTCTGGAGTTTCCAAAAACATCTCTTGTTCACCCAAAGCTGGCCCCCATTTTACTTGGCTAAGGAGGTTAACTTTGCCCCAGGACATTCTGCCTTCAATCCATCATCTAGCCCAGGTCTGATCTCTGCTCTTATTTGCTGGCCAGCTCCCTTTAGTGTGCCTCAGCTTACCTACATGTATATTTTTCTTAACCAGATGTCATAAACCCAATCGCCTGAAGAGACCAAATGGGTGACCTGACGGAGGAAAGCAGGTCAAGTGCAGACATTGACAGGAGAGAAAAAGCCCCACCTGGAATGCCTTCCCTTGCTCAGCTCCAGCTGACTGCTATCCCATGAAGTGGTGGGCCAGGGTGTCAGAATGCCCATTCCGAGGAGGTCTCATTCAGTTCTATTTGAAATCTCCATTTTCTCATTTTTGAAAAAGATATTTTTAGGTGTGTTAGCAAAACAAAATGTTTCGGGGCCTACTCTAGCCCAAAGACAGCCAGTGTGAGACTTCTTGCCTAGACTCATTAATTGTAAGTCCCAAGAACATGCTTCTGGTCAGCATGGACTGTGTCTTCTGCTGCCTTTTAATAAGCTTGCCATCTCCAGGCTCACCTAACGGTCCGAGCAGGACTTGCTTCCGGTCCTCCCAACCATACCCTCTCATGCTGGCCCAAGTGTCCTCTAAATAGCTTTCCTGGTTTCTAATTTACTTCTTTTGTTAAGTCCCTGGTTTCAACTGTAGGAGGGACTTTCCATAATTTCTAGATAAAATTTTTCTCTGAGGTAGTCATTTGTTTGCTTTTTGAGTTTTGCCTTCTGTCATATCCACATCTTTGGGTCAGAATTATCATTGTTACCATTCTTAATTCAGTCACAACTGAAATGCTCCTTTCCCCTGGTCCCATTTTTTAAAGCAATCACAGAAAAATCCTTGTTGTTGGGAATCTCCTCAGTCTGGCCTCTGTGATTCAACCTTTGCACAAAGTAGAATTTGCTCCTCCCAAATTCAATCCACGTTCCTTCCTTCATTTTTAAAATTCTTTCTCCTTCTAATACTTTTCTTACTGTATGAACCAAATACATTTTTTAATTGATTTTATTTCTTTTAAAATCTCCAAGGAAAGCTAAGCCCCTGGAGATAGTGCTATAAGGTTCAATCCTTTTTAAAAATTCCCTAACTTTGGGGCTTTTAGTAATCACATTGAGGTGTTTCTATACTTCAAACCAAGATGGTGACAGAGCCTCCATTATAAGGGCCTCTGGGTCCTTATCCATCCACCACCCTTACTGAAAAGCATCCTGGAAATTCAAAACCAAGACCCAGGCACTCATGGTTAATAAGCCAAAGAGAGTTAGCAACACATAGTATTTAAGGAGGGTGAAATGTGTGAGCACAGAGTGGTGATGTCAAGAATCTGAGACAATGAAGCCGGCAGTTAGCCCCTCGACAGCATCTTCCTTGATGTGAGATGAAGTTAATAATAAGACGCAGAGGAAAAGAATTAGGAACACCCGATTTATCATTACCCAGTGATGGAAGAACAAAGATTCACAGGGCACAAAATGCCAAGCACACGTGCTCTGTATCCCATACGGTATTTAGTTGATTTCTGCATCTCAGATCTAAAAGTCTAATTCCAGAGTCAATCCTTAAAAGGCCAGCTATGGCCATAATATCAATTACTGCCACACACAGGTCAAGGATGGCCCAGTGGCATCCCCAGGACCTGCGTCTCTCAAGTTTGCCATGCATAATGTATTGGAGGTTTGGGGTTCATTTGCCATGCCTAATATACTGGAGGTTTGGACTCATCTAAGACTTTTCTCTAAGTTTATCTAACAGAGAAAATAGGTGCAATGATTACTAGCCCAAATAACATCAAAGAATTAGATTTACTCAGGGTTGAGACAGAGATAGAGAACAGATTGGAATAGCAGCATTCGCCTGATTTATGCCTCTGCCTTCATGCGCAGGGAGAGAAACTGGAGAAGACGACCCTCCATGCCAAGAGCAGGCGCTTCTCAGGCCTGCTGATCACACTGGAAAAGGCAGAAGAAAAAGAGTGTTTTCAAAGACAGGAACCATCCCATGTACCATTTTTTAACTGCTTGTGGCTTTTAGTCCAGCAGTAAGGATTCTGTAGAAACTGAAAAATAATTTTTAAATTAAGTTGGTGAAATATAAATATAATTCTTATCAACTCTATATTGCAATATCCAGGAACTTTACTTTCATAGTTTTTTAATGTGTTTTCATAGCAGGGCCATGAAGCGGGGAGGTATTGTTTACTTCACACCCATAATTTCCCCAGATCTAAAGAAGTGCAAGCTCATTACTGTAGGTGTAGGAACACGACTTCCTTAAGTCCAGTTTGTTCTCTCTAAATGTGTATGGTTAATTGGATAAAACATGAATTCCCGTAAAGCCCAGGCTGTTCTCATTTCTGCATTTGACTATTATCTCATTTTACTTGAAAGGCCTCTTTTTATAAATCATGTCATATGTAAATTGTGCCACTGACACTGTACAACAGAGAAGTCATCATAAAGATGACGGGTATTGCCTCAGACAGAAAACAACTACCATTTAATTCAGCATCACCACAGAGCACATGTCTTTACTAGAAATAGGACAGAAATGTGTCACGTATGTGTGTCATGGATCTGTGGAGCTGAAATCCCAACCTGACATACAGCTTTGAGTGGGCCTGCTCTCCTGACATCACTTCTGACTCCCACACAGATTTCTTTCCCCTGTCAGTGCTACAGTCCCACAATCAGGCTAGAAATTGCAGGTGTATCAAAGCAAGAAGATGAGTCTTATGATGACAAGATTAAGTTGAATAAAAGACATTTTTTTCTTGTTCAGTTTTTGAGGGTTGGAGGTGCTACCCTCTTGGCCTCAGAGTCTATAAAGAACTGAAACCTTGATTGTATTTCACGTAGTTGTGTGACTTTGAATAGGGCCGTCTTCCTCTACGTGTCTTGGCTTTCTCATCTATAAAATCGAGTTCGGACAAAATAAGGACTCTTCTGATCAACGTTCAGGAAATGGTAGCAACATGAGTTCTGTGAGAGTGCCAGGAAAAAAGGATCCAGTTAGAATCACCAAGGAAGGCTTCACAGAAGCAGCATTGGTGATGGACTTAGAAAACGAGGTAAGTTTAAAACAGTGGGAAAACATTCCAGACAAAGAGATACGATAAGTAAAAGTTGGGAAGAAGAAAACACTGCACTTCCCTGGAACTGCAGAAAGTCTCACATGTCAGTTTGTTACAAAAGAACTTTCCATAGGCCCATTCTCATATAGAACAAAGAAAATCTTTTAATTAAAGCAAGTAAAGGTCAATGTATTGTTTCATATTATAACTTTCTTGAGACATGAGATATATAGTCCACATACCACACAATTTCCTCAACTAAGATATTCAATTCAATGGTTTTCAGTATATTAACAGCCATGTTTAACCATCATCACAATCAATTTTAGAATATATTCAGTACCCCAAACCTTTTAGCCATCACTTCTGAATCCCATCATTCCCTTCCACTGATCTGCTTTCTGTCTTTATAGACTTGTTATTCCGGACATTTCTTACAAATGAGATCATGCCACCTGGGTTGTAAGTGGCTTCTTTTTCAAAATTCATCCCTATTGTATCATATATCAGTGCTTCATTATCCCACTGTGTGAATACACCACATTTTGTTTATGCATACATCAGCTGATGGTCATCTGTGTCGTTTCCACCTTTGGGATATTATAAATAATGCTATTTATAAATATTCAAGTCCAAGTTTCTGTGCGGACTTATGTTTTCATTTCTCTTGTATTTATATATACCAATGGTAATTCTGTGTTTAATGTTGTTAGAAACTGTCAGACTATTTCCCAAAGTGGTTGCACCATCTTACATTCCCAACAGCAGAGGAGGAGAGTTCCAATTTCCCTCCATCCTCATCCATACATGTTATTATCTGCCTTTTGATGACGGCAATTGCAGTGAGGGTGAAGTGTTTTGAGTCCTTTACATATTTTAGGTACAAGTATATATATATGATTTGCTCCCATCAGGAGGAAAAGTCAGTCTCTTGGTGTCATATTTTAAAGAACAGAAAAAAATCACTAAAGTCTCCTAGTACGTTATAAATACTGAACTATTTTATGCACCACACATTTGACTTTTTATATAGGAATCATCAAGTATTTCAAACTCTGGGTTTTTTTTTAACTCTCATTAAAGTCATCCCCTCTGTTGGTTGGTAAGATAAAAAGTATGCAAAGATACGTACGTAGGCACCTCTACAGAGAGGAACTTCTGACTACCCAGTAAAATTACTGCAGCTTTTATAAAGCATGTTTTACAAATTCACGTACTAGAATTACATCCCAAAATAAGCCTTGGAAAGCATCTGGCTACATGTTGTAACCATTAAAATAATGTTCTGTGCTACAGAAAATGTGTTAAAGATACCCTCTACATGAAGTAGGACTAGACACTTGAAATCTCATGTGATCGACCAATTATTTGTTTCCAAAGAATAAATACCACAAATCCAGAAGATAAGTAAACACCAGCTCATTAAAGCAAGCCGTTTTCTAGTTTGGCTGTGGTCTCTGCTGTGTGCCGAATGGTAAAATGTAATTCACTGGTCACTTTGCCATGAACACCAAAAGATTTCATTTTTGAGAATACACCCAGGCAGGAAAAGGTGTTTTCAGATCACAGAACTCAGAAAACATAACTCTTCAGAATAAGTAGAGTTCAAAGTTGAACGGAAGGTCCTCCCCCTGTGTATTTCATCTTCTGCTGACAATTCTAGCTGCGTGCCTCACTCCAATCTTACCTCAAAATTCCCTTTCCTGGAGGAATGAAGGCCGAAGTACATCTGAAATAGCTGAATTCTGCTCCACTGAGCTGAGCCACAGGCCCTGCATGGAAAGACCTGGGAAACATTAGCTTGCTTCTGGTCTGGCCATAATGAAAATAAATGAGGGCTTCAATTTAAAGTCGTTACTAAAAATTTGTTCTTTCCTCCATTCTAATTCTGAGACCCACTTGCAGCTAATTAGAACGGTTCCCAGCGTGATCTCCCAGCACACTGCTAGTGTAAACACCCACCATCTGAGTTTCATTACAATAAAGAAATCAAATAAACAGTGGACCAGAAAACAGTAGTTTGGGTATGGCTCATTACAGCACAATGCAGTTAACATTCCGCACGCGGGAAGGGAGACAAGGCGAGGGGCAGCAGGGCGGATGCCCAATGCTTTCCGTTCTTATTAGCAATGTTCCTGGGACCGGGGATTATTTCTTACCCTGAAAACTTTCTGGAGAAAGAAAAGGAATTTTTTCTACAATGAAAAGGAAAATGTAGTGCTTCCTGAACCTCATTGTAAACAAAGAGAAAAGGTAATTATTTGCTTTTGGTCTACTCACAGTGGCTTCAGTTCCTCATAGGATATACTGTTTACAATTTAAATAAGGAAAGAGAAAAAGAAAGAGGAATACAGCATCCATTAATCTCCTAAGGGTTTTTATTATTTATCCAAGGTACTAACAAATCACTGCCAACAGAGGCTGGGCATGACTATATAATTCCTAACATGCAGAAAACAAAAAAAAAGTAAACATATAAATAAGTAAAAGAATCACTCAGGTATTTAGATATTTTGCTCATCTCATTCCTACCTACTAATATTTGGAAATATTCACATAAACAATCATTTCCAGGGTTCATCTGCATCAGTTAGCATGACCTTGGAACCATTAAAAAGCAAAAAAAAAAAAAAAAAATCCAAGTTTTCTTTCTCTAAAATTTAAGCCTCCTCTTAAGTAACTATGAAAGTCCCAAGAAATGTATTAAATTTGGATCGCAAACTCAAAAAAGCCTCTGATTGAAGCATATTGTGTGAAGAAAACATGAACCAAGTCCAGTGTTTCCTGAAACACAATCTGTGATGCTCATGACTGAGGCTCAGAATTCACATCTGGCCCTTGCATTAGGCCACAGTTTTACCGCACAAAATAGAAGTTACTTAGCCCCTCAGTGACAATGCAGCTGCAGTCAAGCTAGTGTAGAAACACCCTTTATTTCCCCTCTTAGAAAGGAGACCAGGTTTAGTTGTGCAACTATTACATAGCTGGGATTTTTTTTTTTTAATTTAAATTATTATAGGAAGATTATGATACTTGTGGGAACATATTCACTCAGAAGGTTCCAGATGCTTTGGGCTCAGATTATAAAAACTCTAAAATAGCCTCTTTATATTCCTGTTTGGACCAGTCTAAACACTGTTGCATAAAAGGACCCAAGCTATGAATCGATAATTAAAGAAAAGTAACACCCCCCCAAAAAAGGAAATAGTACTGAAGCAGATCACGTTAGAAAAAAAGAGTTGAATCAATAGAACTAAGAGCTGAAATGCATGCTCTAACCTTGAGATTCATTTTAATCTGTGGAAGGAAACAATCACTCATCCCTGGGCAAAAAGAAAAAAAAAAATTAACAGGGAAGCATTTGTCTGCAGCAGTTGTCTTAGAAAGGAACTGAGAGGAAAAAAATGTCTGCTTTCATAGTAACAATTTAAAGTATTGTTTTGGAATTAATTATCTATCTGTCATCTACATGTTGACAGAAAATTAAAGTCAAAGAAAATAAATGTCCATAGACGTTAAAGAGAACATTTTTTAAAATCTGAAAGCACTGTCATTTCACATTTTTCGGTAATTTTCTTAACCTGCTTCACCTCAAACCAATCTACTTAGGTCCAAAAGACATACCCTAGGTGTCAAATCTATTCACTGATGTTTCAAATGAAATGTGTGTACTCTTGTGCCCATATCTGTCCAAGAGACTTAGGTTGGATCATTGAGAGGGCTGTCTAGCTCTAGGGGTTTAGAGCTGTACACTCACTGATTAGCAGTGCATATTTCTTAAGCTCTGAAAGGCAGCTATGTCCTTTGCCTGGTCCAGATGTGCTATGACAGAGCACCAGAACTGACCTGCCTACTTTAAAACCATGGGGTCTAAGGACTGTTAATATTTAATGGGGTTGAATGGGGAAACTACTATTCCTTCAGAAGCTCCTTTGCATCCACATTCTCTCACTACTGGGATAATGTTGAGAATAATCTAATCATTTCATGAATGCCAAAAGAATGACAAACGCTATCCCCTTTCATTTTACTTTGCATTAGAAAGTATTTTTCCTTTCAAAGCACTACTTCTCAAAACAGGATGACTAGTCCAAATGTAGCTTGTAGAATAGTGACAGAATATTAAATCAAGCTAATTGGAATCAACTGCTTAAACTGCTTTGTTATTTCTCTTAACCAACTGCCTACAATTTGAGGCCCTTCGATGCATTATTTTACTCGATCTTCACAACCACACTGTAGATCCACATATAACACATGATGCCATTGATAAAACAGGGACATGGATTTTCTTGCTTTGTTTCTCAAAGCTGGGAAATGGGAGACAGAATTTGAAACCATGTTTATCCTTATTTCAAAATCCACATTTATTCTGCTTCATGTGTATTTACCTTATTTCTGTGTATAAATTATAAACTTTTCTATAAAGTAGGTCTTAGAAAACAAATACACTTACTGCATTTTAGAAAATAAATATTCTTAAAATTTTATGACAGAAACAACATACATTTATGGGGTGCAGTGAACCTCAATCAGAACATGCATTCAAGCTTGCATATTCTAGCAAATAAAACAGAAAAGCAATTATGTTTAATCCTAGGGAACTCAAGCATTGAACTCTCTAGGTAGAAATACATTTTCTTAAACCTCGGATTGTTCTTCCTGCGCCGCATGGTAGATTCATAGAAGGTGGATCCCAGTAATGATGGGTTACACAGAAATTGAAATCATCTAAAGACAGTATAACCTGACATAAAACTTTTATAAGGAAAACAAAGGGAATGAAGGACGGATTCCCAGATTATTCTCTGTCTGGATTATTCATACCCTCTTTCAGACCATCACTGAGAAAAATTGGAAAGGAGATAACACTTTATGAAAAAATGGACGTGGAAAGGAAATGAGAAGACTGTTTCTTATCTGTGCTCTGCCTCTAAGCAGTTGCCTGAGCTTGGGTATGTAAGTCCTTATACCTTGTGCTACTTACATCTGTAAAATTAAGGGTTTGGTCTCAGAGTTCCCTTCTAACTCTGATCGTCTATTAGACTGTGAACCATAAAAAAGAACCACAGCGTTGTTCATCATGATTTTTATGTAGAAGTTATTCTTCCTCTGGCAGAAGGAAATTCTTCTCTCTGTCTCTACAAATCACATATGTACCCTGCAACTCAATTTAACTGTCCAAAGTCCAATCAAGAAATGAAAACAACAGATGTTATCAGAGGCTTACAATACGAAGTTTAAAAGCGTGTGTGTATGTACATGTATGTTTGGTGTGTGTGTGTGTGTGTGTGTGTGTGTGTGACAAGAAAGGTCATAAATCTGACCTCCTGGAAGCAGCACAGTTCCATCCACGGAGCCTGCTGTGACAGCATCTGGAAATTCCTCACTTGGGTCAGTGGGGAGACATTCTCTGTTTACATGGCTTTTGCTTTATACCCGTGTGGTGTTCAGCATATCAATAATATATTTCAATCTCATCATGAAACCCTTTAATGATTTACTTTTCAAACCTCCCAGGCCCATCTAGCCACAGGGAAACCCATTCCTTTTGTTACAAGCTGTAAGGATGACAGTCAAAACACAGACAGAAGAAAAAGCACTGGATGGAATCTTATATTGTTCCTACTGTTCACCCAGTAGCCCGAGTTGAGCTTTCAACATCTGAGAGAACACAGGGGAGAGCCACTTTCTTCCTGCAAGAACTTTTTCTGTAAGTGACATGTGTCAAAATGCATGGAGTATTTGCATGATTGGCAGTATTCATAGAAAAATTTTCTGTGAAACTAATTACGATAATAATAAGTTCTAGAATACCTAAATGTGTTATTGCTTCAAAATTATATAGCCCTTTTCATATATTTCATAGTCTCCTGGGTAGACCCATGCCAAATGCTCTGTTAATTCTACACCCTGTTAAAAATCTTCTGAGTTTATAGGGAGTGTGTCACTCACGTTTTGTCCTGCTCAACATCCAGCTTTGTAGGAAGAACAACCACTCATTCAGATACCAAGACAACTTTCAGTGAATGACACTACTCATCCCATTAGTCAAAACTTCTAGAATCATCTTCATCTCATTCTTTTCACTCACCCTCTGGTTCTAGTCAATTTAGTAGCATCAGGTCAAAAAAGAAAGTTTCCAATCAAGATACATATGACAAGAGAAGGGTAGGATTTTCGGAATGGCAGTGTGAACAGCTAAAGAGCTCTCTCACCAAAGTAAAAAACAATTTTAACTGGTGGAAATTATTATTACTTTTTAATGTAAAGTCTGAAAATAAAGAAATGTTCATTTGAAAAATGTACTGAATTTCAGTAAAAACAGTGAGAATATGTGGTATTTGAGCCATGACTTTTTCCCACTCTCCCCCATTTTAGTGTGACAGAAGCCCACTCTGGCCAGTGGTGGCCGTGAAGATGAAACCTTCTCTCACCTTTAACTCCCAGTCCATGGCCATAGTTTTACCCCAGGAGAGACAGGCTATTGACATCTCTTAAACTCTTTAGCATCCTGTTTCAGAACTATTCCAGGAAGATAATAGCTTAAAGGTCTGGGGTAATAATGCGTGGAAGCTCTACCAAAGACCTGACAGACAAAGAATATGAAACTGATCATCCTCTCACAGCTTGCTCAAAGAGCAGAGGTTCCATACAGGGAGAAGCAAGCCAAGAATACAAGGAGCTACCACACCTGCCCAGCGCAGGAGTTTCACTCCGGAAGAAGTGGGCTATTGCCCTTCTTGCCAATTCCAGAGTAGCCATGCAAAGGTTTTGCCCAGGGGGTAAAGGTAGTCCATAAGAACAGACAGCCCTCTAACTCTTCCTGAGAGAACTGAGGTCATTTGGAACAGACTAAGGGAAGTTCATGCCTAAATTATCTAAAGCAGTGGAGATGCTAATGGTGAGCAATAAAGAGACTGCTGATAGATTCATATTAGCATCAAGTGAAACCATTAGAAGTTCAACACAGAGAACCAGGGAAAAGACAGTTCAGAAGACTCCTCCTGGAGTTGGAGTAAGACTCAAAGATGGGCAACACACTAACCCTGGAAATGTTGCTTGAATTTAATTGGATCAGACTATGGAGCAATTTAAGCTTTTTGTTGAAAACAATACAGCAGTCAATTAGCAGTTAGTGCAAGCTAACAACGGGATGTGATGTCAATAGAGGCAGACCAGTCAGAAGCTCAAGGGGGAGGACAGAGAAAGGGACAAAGAGAGCCTAGGTAAAACCATAATCACCTTGGTTGGTTCAAGAAATTATATACACACCCAAAGCTGCACTCTCTGAGAAATGACATCAAAGACTCCACACTGTGGAGGAAACAGACTTTTCTAAACTAGTCTAGTAATCATTATAACAATGTACAGTTGGATTTGTAATATATATATAATATCAGTATGAGAAGAACAGCACAAAAAAGGGGAGGTTATAAAAGTATAAAGTAGTGTAGGAGTAAAGTTTCCGTATCTCACTGGAAATTTTATATATCTGAAGTAAATTCTAGTAAGTTAAGAGATATGTGTAAACTCCAGAGGAAGAACAAAGAAAATATTTCAAATAGTTTTAAAATTATTAAAGTAATTACAATTTTGTAGAAAATATCCACTTAATGCAAAAGAAGGCAGTAACAGAGGAACAAAGGAACAAAAAATTCTTCAGACATATAGAAAACAGAAAGAAAATAATGTAAGTGAATCCATCATATCATTAATACTAATAAATGTAAATTGATTAAACAACCCAATCAAAAGGCAAAGGCTATCATACTGGGGAAATAAAACAAGACTCAGCTATATGCTCTTTATAGGGGATACACTTTAGAGTGAAAGATATAAGCAAATGAATAGGAAAAGATATGCTGTGCAAACAGCAACCATAAGACAGCTAGTGACAGGCTACTATATACTGGTATGCAAATACCAGACAAAATTTAATTTAGCAGTAAAAATATTATTAGGTATCAAGTGGGATATTTTATAATGAAAAGAAGGCCAATCTCTCAGGAAGATATAACAATTATAAATATACATGTACCTAACAACAGAGCTTTAAAATGCATGAAGCAAACATATGACAGAATTAAAGGAAAAATAGACAATTTGGCAATAATAGCTGAAGACTCCAAAATCTCGTTCAAATAATGGCTAAAACAATGAGGCAGAAAATCGACAAAAGTATCGAAAACCTGAACAAAAACATACAACAAATAGACCAAACAGACCTACTTCCCTCAACAACAGAACACACATTCTTTTCAAGGGCCTATGGAATTGTCTCCAGGATAGATCATATGCTAAGTCATAAAATAAGCCTCAATGAATTTAAAAGGATTGACATCATACAAAGTAAGTTCTTTGCCAAAAACAGAATTAAATTACAAATCACTAATACATGGACATTTAGGAAATTCACAAATATGTAGAAATTAAACAACAAACTAATAAATAACCAAAGGGTCAAAGAAGAAGTCACCAATAGAAATTATAAAATGCTTTGAGATAATGAGAAAAAAATAACATACTATAACTTAAAGGATGAATTTTAAGCAGTGCTTAGAAGGAAATAGCTGTATATGCTTAAATTAAAACATAAAAACAACTTCAAATCAACAACTAAACCTTCCATTTTAAGTAAACAGAAAAAAGAAAGCAGAATAAACCCAAGGGGAGCAAAACAAAGGAAATAATAAAGGTTAGAATAGGTATAGATAAAATAAAAAACAGAAAGAAAAAAACCCAGAAAATCAATAAAGCCAAAAGTTGCTTCTTTAAAAAGATCAACAAGATTAATAACACTTCAGCCAGACTGACCAAGTGAAAAAGAGAGAAGACTCAAAATACAAAATCATGAAATGCAGACAGGACCCAGAGCCTGTAGATACTGTTCAAAGATCAGGCAGACAGAGAAATCTGGACAGGAGGGCAGAGTCCAGGTGAAACCACTGGCCATTTGAAAACCAGCTTTTAACAATTCTCATGCTCTGGGGCAGCAAATTAAGACAGAGTCAAACACAGCACTGAGACAGGAATCCCTGTCCCAGACCTGGACCAAAGGAAGAGCAAAGGCAGAACCTAATAATCACAAACGGTTCACAAATTCTGAGCCAAACAAGCCACAAGGGGTCAAGATGCTAATACTTCAAATGTTAAACTGGAGCTTCTCTAAACCCAAGTGCAAAGGTTAGGACTAGTCCTAAAAACATATGCAATTGACATCTGGCTAAGTGGTCTCTGACTTGAAAAACCATCGTTTGAATGCTAGGAAGTGTATAGTGCCCGAATTGTAACCTAAAATCTACCACTGTTTTCTCCATTCTTCATTTTTTTTTTTTAGGCAATCATTTCAAAAGAACTACACATACATAAATGACCTTTGCAAATGGAAATGTATAAATATCCCAAACTACGTATGTAACTTCATTTTCCTCAAGACAAAGGGATCTCTCATTCTCTCAGTTTCAAACACCTAAGTTTTCTTTAGAGCTCACAAAGAGTAAATAAAGAATTTAAGAAGTTATAGCTTGGGATGTAAAATTTTTACCCAGAATACCATACTACATTCTGTCTCTAGGCCAGTGAGTCTCAAACAAGGCTGAATCCCAGATCTGTCAGAGAGTTTGTTTTGGTTTTAATACAGACGCCTACCTCCTAATAAAAGCAAGCATAGTTTTTTTTTAGTTCTTCCTATGTACCAGACAAGTGTAAGCGTTATTTCTATGCTACAGATGGGGAAATTCAGGCAGGAAAAATAACTCAGTAACTCCACAAAGTTACCCGGCTAGCAATGGAGGGGCTGGAATCCACTCCAAGGCAGTCTGGCTCTGCAGCTGGGCATCACTTTGGCGTATCCATCGATGTTTCAGGGAAGGCACCCAGAATGCTTTAAGTTTTTTAAAGTCCTAAAGGATACTCATGCTCACCTGGTGTTGGGGAACTACCGTTCTGGCACATTTCTGTTTGAAAGTGCACTTACAGATTGTAATTGTTCCAACATCTGTACTAATATTGTGTTAAGTACTAGGCATTTAGGAGAAAGCTGTTTATGCCTCTGCTTTGATTGGTTTTAGAAAGTTTCTATGTAGCTTAATAAGCATATTACTCTGATAATATAAAAGACACAATGTGCCAGGAATATACTTCAACTCGATAATAATGAAGAATACCAACAGTACTAGTAATGATGGCCCAAACTCATAGACTTCCACTCGCTGGAAGACACTGGGCTGAGTCCTTTGCATTTACTACGTCTAATTCTTGCACCATTGTCATTACTATAAAGATGACAAAACTGAAGAAGTAGAGAGGTCTAAGATGCAACACCTGGATGTGAACTCACCTATACGAATTTTAAAGGTCTTTTTATTTCCATTAAGCCCTGGGGCATCCTCTTTATTCAGTGAGTTTATAAGAAGCAGCATTTTACAATAAGCACCTTAGCAATATCTGGGCCTATTTAAAATTATCTCCTGTTTATGGTTCTTTCTATGGGTAAAGCCAGATAAAGTCCTGTTTGGGGACTATGATTTTCTTCTGAGTCCTACAGTTTCTGGAAAAAGATAAGTGAAAATAATTCTGTTCCTTTTCAGTCTTCTGGATTAGTAAGGAGAGGATTAACCCAACTGGACTCTGAAAGAAAACCAGGAAGAATTTACAAGGATTTCAAACCAAGGAACTGAAGAGAATGGTAGCTATGTTGCAGGATAAAGTACTAAGAAAGCTTTCTGTATTTTGAACTATCAGCATACATTCCTCTAGCAAATGAAAATAAGAAGAAACTTCTCTGAGTCAGTAAGTGTGTGACCCTTTGGGTCATATATGAGAAGACTCAAGTAAATAGAAATATATGCCCATTTAAGTGTAAAAGTCACCTGGTTACGCTCAAGATCCCTAGCCCAGCTACGCCGTGTCATGCTTTAGCTGACATTACAACTTATTTAGCTTCCCTGGGTCTCAGACTCTCTAGTCACAGATCGTTTGTGCACCAATCCATTCTATGTCCCTTCTTTCCAGGTCCAAATAAAAATGAGTGATCTACATTTTAAAGGTCACCAATGAGAAGGAAAAAGATACCACAAGTATGAAGCTTGCAAGAACCTTAAATCAAGGAAGCAGGTAAGTCCCACCGTGTTGTGGGGGAGTAATCGAAGCTTGCAGACATCCAGAAAGACCACCTGGCACACACTCCAAAAGCACTGTTGGGCACCCTCCTTTGAAAAGCCTTCTTTGTTTTTATCAGAAGAGAAATGGTAAATTAAGATTTTCTTTGGTAGACTTTTCATAGGCCTTGGTAAGATTTTTAGAAATCATCAAGGAAAGAATAAAAGGAATACTTACAAGATTCCTCTTCTGCATATTGCACAACTGGAACTCTAACATCTTGATGTGGGAGAATAAGTTGGTACAATCTCTTTGGAATGCTGTTTAGTTTTATCCACTGAGGCTAAACATATGCACAGCATGTGGCCCATGTGCTTCCTGGCAATGTTCTAGTTCCTGATTGAGGTGCTATTTACGTGGTTGTGCTCAGTTTGAAAAATCTATTGAGTTTATACTTCAACTTTGAGCATGTTTCTGTTTGTTATACTTCATTCAACTATTTTTTATAAACTTCTCTCCTATTCTAGCATGGCAGGTTGTGTGAAAGGCTGGCTAGGGAGTCTTGGTTGATAATGCTGGTTAAATGCATCATCTCATATGATAATTACAGTAACCCTAAGTTACAGATTGAATTGTTTCTTTCAAAAATTGTTGAAGTTCTAACCTCCAGTACTTTGTGAAGGTGACCTTATTTGGAAATAGAGTATTTGGAAAGATAATCAAATTAAAATGAGATCATACGGTATTTGTCTTTATCTGACTTCACTTAGTTAGCATAATGTCCTCAAGGTCTATTCACGTTGTCCCAAATGGCAGGATTTCCTTCGTTCTCATAGCTGAATAATATTCCATTGTATATATGTACACACCATCTTCTTTATCCATTCATCTGCTGACAGACACTTAGGTTGTTTCCTTATCTTGGCTAACATAGATAAATGCTTCAGTAAACATGCGAGTGCAGGTATCTTTTCAATATTCTATTCTCATTTCCTTTAAATATATACCCAGGACTGTAGTATCACTTATATGTGGAATCTAGAAAAACTGAACTTATAAAAACAGGGAGTAGAAGGGTAAACTAGCCGTGAAACACTTGTTGGTAATTTAAGACATTTAATGATACCTAACATCGGTTCAAAGAAGCAATTTTATTTTTGCCACTCATAATATTCTCCTCTGTCTAACAGTAATCAGTCAAGGAAAACTCCATGTACTTTTGATGGAGCCAATTCTGCTCCTAGCTTCCTGAACATTTGACAAAAATAATCCTATATGCCCATGTCATGTCCCTGGACCCAGTGAAGAACTTATAAATGGACACATGCCCCAGGTTAGGCCGGTCAAAACCAGCAAAATTTCCAAAGCCTGTCACCTCTCAGAACCTTCCTCTTTCTCACTAGACTTATATGAGGGAAGCTTCAGAGTGAGAAAGAACTGACAAAAATAGGAATTGAAGACTTCAGTCAACACTGCATATGCCTAAGAGTTGAATTTAAGCATAATTGAAGCCAGACCTTTAGTAGATCTTTTAAATTATGAGAAACACCAAACTACTTTTTATCTCAAGACCATTTGTCATACATCTTCTGTCTGTGGCAACCAGGAGGGTCTAACCTAACAGAGCCTTCTCTTCAATAATCTCCATAAATACTGTATTTACTTTAGGAGGTATCTCCTTCCGGCGTCTTCTTCTACTTACTGTAACAGAGAAACCTCAGGATGCTGAGAAATGAGATGGAGTTCCCAGGCGCTTTCTCTCTGATATTCTCTTCCAAGCTGAAGAAAGGTAATAAGATTCCAGGTGACCACATGATCCACTTAGTACATGTTCTCTGAGTGGATCCTTTTCTAGCTAAAGCCCTTCCTCCCTTTCCTTAGCCTTTACCATAGGCTAATACAGAAACATGGCCATGCAAGACTACCCTTGCCTGCCAGATGGCAGAGCCCAAAGTTAGTGGTCCAGAGGGTAGAGGGTAGTGGGGAGGAATCCATCTGGCTGCTTGCTGGCAGCGTGTAAGGCAGGTAAGTGGAACATGGAGCCCCACACATAAGGAAAGAAAAAGATCTTTAAGAAATCTCAGATTCAGAAGTACCTACCGAGTATCTCTTCCTTAGGGCTTGGAATCAACCTGAATCTTCTTAACTTTCGCTTAAGCTTGGAAAGTCTATCACTGGAAGAGGCAGTAAATAAATTCTCCTAGATGCTGCTATTAAGGAGTTAAGGGACACTGGGGCTTGTTTTTTTCCTTTCTCTTTAGTATTACGATAATAAAAGGCACACATTTTAAACAAGTTTACCCTTTAAAAAATTAAAGCATGTTTTTTACCACTGTTTGCTTTTCTAGTTTCTTTAATTTGGGTAATTGCTTAGTCAACTTTCAAAAATATATATTCTGTCTTAAAAAAACAGCCAAATATGACGAATCACCTTCATTTTCATTTCAGATTTGGCATGCTGGACCCAGATTGTGTATTCTTTCCATGGCGCCACACCAGCGTCGGATACTTAATTAATTTCCTTTCGTTTGGGCAGGCTTGCACTTAAAGAGACAGTGTCCCATTTTGATGGCTTGCTTTTGGCTGAAGTTCAAAAGTATCACTTCTTAAATCTTTTTTTTCCTTCAAAACTTCCCAGAGTGCTATATAGAAAAAAAATAAAATAAAAACACCCTGGTGTTTTTCTCCACCCTCACCTTCTCCTCCACACCATTTCTTTCACTCTTATTTATTCTTCATTTTAACCAAACTTTCCTTAAAAAGAGAAACAACAAGAGAGAGAGAGAAGGAAGCAATGAAAGAAAGCACAAGAGGTCTGCACTCTTGTTTCCCTCCTCCTGGCATTTGCTTTCAAAGCTAGTGGTGAGGCTGCACCTCATGATTACGTCAACTGGTCAGAATCATTGGGAACCATCAAAGACTCTTTGAACATTGAGATCATATCTTCTCACCCCAGATGAAGACCTGCAACCTTCTCATCAGATATTTTACACCATCCTTAGGGTAAAACAAAATGTTGTTAAAGACAGGTGGTAACTAGGTGCCTCTGAGAGTAGGCGTGCAGTTTGACATTTGAGGGGCAGTAACGGAACTGAGGGTTTCCAATAGAGAGCAAGAAAGACACGGGTAACGCCAGAGAACTTGCCTGCATTAGGCGAGTCTTTTCTCTAGTGGAAAGTCCTTGATCATTCAGCATATCGTTATACTAGAACAGAATTTCCCAGTTCATATGTAGCGTACACTGTGGCATTCAATATTACATTATATCCAGCAATTTTATATGCTATGTCGTGAACAAAAACAACTATTTGTAACAACGGGTTGTTGCACAATGATTTTTTCCCCTTGCCTAAACCCAGCTGTCTATCCAAGGAAGGGAGGTAGGGATGAAGTACCTAATCCCCAGCCTGCAAAGACACAAAGTAAAAAGAATCTCCCGTGGGCAAGTAGCCTTTGACCTAGTTCTGAACCTCATGTTCCTATTGCATTGTCTCTATGGCTCAATGTTTGCTGATTCAGGATATTTATCTTTCTTCCTCCGTCTTTCTCTCTTGTTTTCACTGCAGTAAAATATACATAACATAAAGGGTACCACTTCACTCGTTTTAAGTGCACACTTGATTGGCCTTACGTACATTCACAATGCTGTGTGAGCTCATCACCACCGTCCACTTCAGGGCATCTCTCACCTTCCCGAACTGAAGCAGTACACCCAGTAAACAAGAATTCCCATCCACTTCTTCCCTCAGCCCCCGGCGAGCACCGTTCTACCTTCTGTCTCTACCAATTTACTTACTCTTGGTACCTCATGTAAGTAGAATCATAAAATATTTGTTCTTTTCTTTCTCATTTCACTGAACATAATGTCTTCAAGTTCAATCCATGTTGTAGCATGTGTCAGAATTTCCTTCTTTCTAAAGACGGAATAAAATCCCGTTATATGTATAAACCACATTTCGTTTATCCATTCATCCACCAATGGGCACTTGAGTTGATTGCACCTTTTGGCTTTTTTTTTTTTTTTTGGTATCATTAATCTACAATTACATGAATGACATTGTGTTTACTAGGCTCCCCCCTTCACCAAGTTCCCCCCCACATACCCCTTCACAGTCACTGTCCATCAACATAGTAAGATGCTGTAGAATCACCACTTGTCTTCTCTGTGTTGCACAGCCCTCCCCATGCCCCCCACACACACTATACATGCTAATCGTAAGGCCCCCTTTCTTTTCTTCCCCCCCTTATCCCTCACTTCCCACCCATCCTCCCCAGTCCCTTTCCCTTTGGTAACTATTAGTCCATTCTTGGGTTCTGTGCTTCTGCTGCTGTTTTGTTCCTTCAGTTTTCTTTTGTTCTTATACTCCACGTATGAGTGAAATCATTTGGTATTTGTCTTTCTCCGCCTGGCTTATTTCACTGAGCATAATACACTCTAGCTCCATCCATGTTGTTGCAGATGGTAGGATTTGTTTTTTTCTTATGGCTGAGTAATATTCCATTGTGTATATGTACCACATCTTCTTTATCCATTCATCTACTGATGGACATTTAGGTTGCTTCCATATCTTGGCTATTGTAAATAGTGCAGCGATAAACATAGGGGTGCATCTGTCTTTTTCAAACTGGAGTGCTGCATTCTTAGGGTAAATTCCTAGAAGTGGAATTCCTGGGTCAAATGGTATTTCTATTTTGAGCATTTTGAGGAACCTCCATACTGCTTTCTACAATGGTTGAACTAATTTACATTCCCACCAGCAGTGTAGGAGGGTTCCCCTTTCTCCACAACCTCGCCAACATTTTTTGTTGTTGTTTGTCTTTTGGATGGTGGCCATCCTTACTGGTGTGAGATGATATCTCATTGTGGTTTTAATTTGCATTTCTCTGATGATTAGCGATGTGGAGCATCTTTTCATGTGTCTGTTGGCCATCTGAATTTCTTCTTTAGAGAACTGTTTATTCAGCTCCTCTGCCCATTTTTTAATTGGATTATTTGCTTTTTGTTTGTTGAGGTGTGTGAGCTCTTTATGTATTTTGGATGTCAACCCTTTATCGGATCTATCATTTATGAATATATTCTCCCATACTGTAGGGTACCTTTTTGTTCTATTGATGGTGTCCTTTGCTGTACAGAAGCTTTTCAGCTTGATATAGTCCCATTTGTTCATTTTTGCATTTGTTTCCCTTGCCTGGGGAGATATGTTCAAGAAGAGGTCACTCATCTTTATGTCTAAGAGATTTTTGCCTATGTTTTTTTCTAAGAGTTTTATGGTTTCATGACATACATTCAAGTCTTTGATCCATTTCGAATTTACTTGTGTGTATGGGGTTAGACAGTGATCCAGTTTCATTCTCTTACATGTAGCTGTCCAGTTTTGCCAGCACCATCTGTTGAAGAGACTGTCATTTCCCCATTGTATGTCCATGGCCCCTTTATCAAATATTAGTTGACCATATATGTTTGGGTTAATGTTTGGAGTCTCTATTCTGTTCCATTGGTCTGTGGCTCTGTTCTTGTGCCAGTACCAAATTGTCTTGATTACTGTGGCTTTGTAGTAGAGCTTGAAGTTGGGGAGTGAGATCCCCCCCCTTTATTCTTCCTTCTCAGGATTGCTTTAGCTATTCAGGGTCTTTGGTGTTTCCATATGAATTTTTGAACTATTTGTTCCAGTTCATTGAAGAATGCTGTTGGTAATTTGATAGGGATTGCATCAAATCTGTATATTGCTTTGGGCAGGATGGCCATTTTGATGATATTAATTCTTCCTAGCCAAGAGCATGGGATGAGTTTCCATTTGTTAGTGACTTCTTTAATTTCTCTTAAGAGTGTCTTATAGTTTTCAGGGTATAGGTCTTTCACTTCCTTGGTTAGGTTTATTCCTAGGTATTTTATTCTTTTTGATGCTATTGTGAATGGGATTATCTTTCTGATTTCTCTTTCTATTAGTTTATTGTTAGTGTATAGGAAAGCCACAGATTTCTGTGTGTTAATTTTGTATCCTGCAACTTTGCTGAATTCCGATATTAGCTCTAGTAGTTTCGGAGTGGAGTCTTTAGGGTTTTTTATGTACAATATCATGTCATCTGCAAATAGTGACAGTTTGACTTCTTCTTTACCAATCTGGATTCCTTGTGTTTCTTTGTTTTGTCTAATTGCCGTGGCTAGGACCTCCAGTGCTATGTTAAATAACAGTGGGTATAGTGGGCATGGCTGTCTTGTTCCCAATCACAGAGGAAAAGCTTTCAGCTTCTTGCTGTTCAGTATGATGTTGGCTGTGGGTTTATCATATATGGCCTTTATTATGTTGAGGTACTTGCCCTCTATACGCATTTTGTTGAGAGTCACCTTTTGGCTTTTATGAATAATGCTGCTACAAACATGGATGTACAACTAACTCTGTCCCCGTTATCAACTCTTTTGGATCAATATCCAGCAGTGAAATTGCTGGGTCGTACAGTAATTCTATGTTTACTTTTTTGAGGAACTGCCGTACTGGTTTCTGTAACAGCTACACCATTTTACATTCCCGCCAGCAAAGCTCAGCGTTCCTATTTCTCAACATCTGCATCAACATTTGTTATTTTCTGGACCATTTTTCTTTTATCAGAACACTTTTTGCCTAGTAGTTTGCCAGCTTCCCAGCAACTTTATCTTTCACTGTGCTTGGGATTCTCAACACTAGCCAGATAGGACTTCTCTGTTGATTCTTCTTACCCACGTAACTGGAGGGTAGACACAGAGACAAGGAAGCCTAGGAGTCTAACCTCCCGGTCCCTAAACCTGAAACAGCCTTCCATGGTCTGAGAGTAGAGGCTCAGCTTTTATAGGCTTGGTGAAAATAATTCTTCAGTATAATCCAGCTGTCAGTGGGCAGGAATCTACTCTAAAATCATTTCTACAGCAAAACGAAGTGATCAAACTTGGAAGGAATGTTCAAGTAAAGCAGCTCCTTGTTGGTGACTGTAAAACAGCAGTCGCTAGTCCCACCTCCTCACTCATCTTTATTGCCCCAGATCCCTGGACAGTGGAGAGCCCACACCTAATATTTTACTGTTACCCCTTGGTATTGGTCTACTCTATGCAATACATATTTTATAATACATGTACATTTAACTTAACAAGTATAATGTATTTGGGGGCTTTTTTTGGTGATATTTTTGTTATATTAATAATATCAAAATAATAAATTATATATATTTAATACAGAAGCACAGCTTTACAGCAATACTGCACTTGGAAAAGTGGACGATAAGAAGACAACTCAACTTTGCCTCCTCTTATGTAGATGCCACCGTGTCTTTCAGATCTTCAGACTCAGACTTTACTACTTCTTGCTCTCCGTGTAGATTCTGGTATAAGTTCTATTTTCCACAGTTGTTCTTATCACCCTGCCATCATATTGACTTGGATGCTAAGTCACCTGCTAATTTTCTGTCTCCAGGATAAAGTTCTCCATGGCGAGTTTTCCCTACCTATCTAAAAAATACATCAAGCGACCTCACCTATATATTCAGGGAGCAGAAAAAGTGTCAGGGGAGAAATAGCTCTTCAAACCATGCCCTCTATAATTTAAGGGTGATGAACAGGATCAGCAAGGCCTTGTGACTGGTAAAAATAAATGAACAGGGCCCTCTATAGAAGGGAATTGACGCTCTGATAACTGGCTAATAAAATTAGCAGACCTCCCTACGCAGCTTAGATTTTGATCAAACACAGCAAGTTAAAATAGCTACCAACAGGGAGGGCCAACTCATGCTGCCAGCTACATGGCCAAGTCATGAATGGCTAGAAACACCCAACACCCAGGGGCAAATTTTCTCTGTAGCTAGAAGCACTGACACAGGGAAACAGCAGAGGAAAGATGAAATGTTTCTGACCCTCCTCCAATTCGTCAGCCACATACTGTCCTCAGAGTTTAATCTCCAAGAGCAAAACATTTTTCCAATGAGAGAGTAAATGAGCAGAGGTGACCATTTATTAAGCACTGACTGTACACTGGATTGGAATGTACTGAGTGATTATTGTAAGAGTTGCGTTGCCTGCTTTATAAACATCACATAAGTTAATCTTCCCATCACCCACCTGAGGCAAGTATCATTCTTCCCATTTTATAGATGAGACAACAAGAGTCAGAAGGTCACACAACTGGCCCAAGAGCCCAGGGGAAAATGTTAGGACTCTGGTAGGAACATTTATCCATTAAATAGATAGATGTAAAAACAATGCCTCAAACCTCCACTAAACAAAAAACATGAAAACCTGAGAAAAATGGTGGGTGAGCAGTACCCTGAAAACCAGAGCATTCCAGCCCAGGGGTTGGCAAATTATAGCCTATGGACCGAATCCAGTTCACCCTCTGTTTCCTCATGCCCCCCAAAGAATAGTTTTATGTTGTTACAGACTTGAAAGAAAACCCAAGAGAAGAATATTTCATGGCATGTGAAAGCTATATGAAATTCAAATTTTTGTACCCATAAATAAAGCTTTATTGGAACACAGCATGCTTATTCATTTGCATGGTGTTTATGGCTACATCTGTGTTTCAGTGGAAGAGCTGAGTTGGTGCATCAGAGAACTCAGAGCCTGCAAAGCCTGAAATATTTACTGGTTATGTTTTTACAGAAGAAGGTTGCTGACCTCTGTTCCAGCCAACAAGCCCTGTTGTAGGAAACATCCCATGTGATATAGCATGGACTATACACTGATAGTGCACAAATTGGGTGTTCCCAAAATTTTCACTAACGGTATAACACAGACATACACCAATACACAAATCCATAACTGTGCTATGATAAACTGGATGTCAAGTATTCACTTTACAAAAGGGTTCACTAGAAGACGTCATCTTTCAGTGATTTTCATGAGAGTATTTTGCATGAGATTTGAGTCACCAAACGTGGTTTCATTTTCTCTTTCATGAACACGCACAGTAGGCAAAATGAAGTACACAGGTTTTGCCAAGTTCACATCCAACACAAATCTGTCTCGAATCCCATCAAAGGGAAGCTAATTTTCAAAGGACCAGAGAGATCTCTTCATAACACTGCTCCCTCGGTCCCAGGTGCCCTATAGCATGGACTCCCAGGAGCGGCTCTTCAGGCAGGGCCCAGAACACTCAGGCATAGTGAGACCAGCAAATCAGGCTTTGGCTCCAGCCAGCTCTCTGCCAGGAAAGCAAACAGGTTTCGCGGGGAGGGGGAGAATAAAATTACCAGTAGGCCTTTTTCGAAAATAGAAGGATTCAAGATAGGTGAGACAGCGTAGAGGGTAAAAACTAAGATACTTAAAATGCACGTGATGTTTTAAAGCCAGAGGAGACCAAAGACCATTGTAGGGGCTCATCCAGTGTTCCACTTGTTTAACACATGGCAACTTGATGATAGGTCTCCATTCTGCAGAACTGGGCAGAGAAAGATTTAGCCATTAACGTATACAAATACAAAATAAGCTCATGAACTCCATGGCCAAAATGAGGATGTAAAATCAGCCCCTAGAGTGTTCTTAAATAAGAGTAAGTTCCTTTGTGAAATTGACAGTGCATTAGACTTTCACATAGGTTCAGGGTTGAGTTGGTTATTATGACACAGGAGGCCTCCCTGATATCTTTTAGTATGTGCTGTAGTTTCTCTGTCTGCCCTTTCTAAATCTGCAGTTTTCCCCCAGCCACTCCCACCCCCCCTCCTGCCCTATTTTCCTCCGTAGCACTCGTCACCATCCAACATCCTTTAAGTTATGGCTATTCATTTGCTTGCAGTCTGTCTTCTGCCTCTAGGATGTGAGCTCCAAAAGGACAAGGGTCTTGTCTGTTTTGTCTACTGAATTCTCAGCCCAGTGTCTGGCCCACAGTTTGTACTCAAGATGGATTCTTGAAGGCACAGAGTACAGGGGGTTTCTTATCAAAGTGCAAGAAGCAACTGCCTTGATCTTTGTGAACTGCCTTATAAGTAGATCTTCACCTTCCCTCAAATGATAGGAATACTAAGGAGATGGCTCGGTCCATACGGACTGATTTGCCCTCTCCCCTGTAATGTTCCTTTACTCTATGGTATCAGCCAGAGCCAAAGAAATAACTAATATTGAAAAAGTCCAGCTCCCGACACTTCACAGGGGCTTGATACATGCCTGTGACTTTCTGAATTACTGAATGAATGAATAAATGAATGGAAACAGATGATGAGCAAATGAACTGACATGCATTGGTAACTGATCACCAGCAAGCAATTTCATTCTGCAAATTTCAGATGTCACTCTTCCAGGTCTTCCTTGATCCTCCCTGATTTATCCCTCTGGGTCTCCTTCTAAAGATTATTTTCCTTTCCCTTCCCCTTAGATGATCATGTATTAGCGGTTATGAAATATGTTAGTACTTTCATATCAAGTATTACTTAGAAGATCACATTTGTACAGCACTTGGAGAGGGGGATGATAAAGCAGACTGTGGCCCCAGGTTATTGGTGCTGCAGTTCTACTGGCCCAAGACCTGCTGTGCGGTTCCAAGATTCCTAGTAGCGGCCCCCAAATTAAAAGAATCAGTATGTCTGCATACCCGCAACCCAGCCAAGGCACGCCAGGACGCTTCAGGGCAGCAGATGGGAAGCCCTGAAGTTGTCTGCTTCTACACCTCTCTGAGCAATCCACCCGTTTATGCTTGATCATCACCTAGAGACCGGTAGCTCCCATGTCTATACCTCCTCTCCAGTATCCACCCCTTTCTTAGTGACCAAGATTCAGAATCATAGGCACTACCACCGATTGAACACATTGTCAGAATGCTCTGACTTCATCCTCTACTTAAAGCATGATTTTCACTGAATTTCTCTCTCCTGGGTGTCAGTTAAACCTGTGACCCAAACTGGAAACATGGGAATCACCTTTCTTTATTCATTTTTTAGCCTCCATATCCAAACAAACTGCTAGGCTAGCCAAGCCTTCCTGTCTCCTAGGCATCAGCCACCTCTCCTATAGTCCAGGCCCATCTTGCCTTTCGTCTGAACTATACAAGCCTCCTTATGTGTCTTAGAACTTGTAATTAATTCCCTTGAATCAAGAGGTGGGCTGGAGCTGGTGGTGCTGGCTCATGAGTCGATTGTGCTCTTCTCCTCCCAACTCTGGGTTCATTAGCTTCAAGTTGGTAGCTTAACATATGCCATGGTGGGAGTACTTGCACCATGGAACTTAGGCAGCTGCTACAATGAAAACTTTCTGTTTTCAGGAAGTTGTTAAACACTTACTAGTATATCACTGCTCAAATCTATCCTTTACAGAGAATAATGCATTGCAGCCAAAAATTTAGTCATGCCACACTTTTGATTAAACCATTCCGTGGCTACTAATTTCCTGTAAGATTAATCCAAGTTCTTAAAATATCATAGGAAGGCCCCCTGAGAGCTGCCTTCATCTCCTCCTAAAGCCTTATCTGCTAAAATCCCCCCTCCTCGGCAGATCCTTTTTGGCAACCCTGAACTGTTTATAGCTCCCATGCATCAGACTATTCTTGACTCCATGGCTTTGCTTAAACTCTTGTGGAAGGTCAGGGTCTCTCCCCTTAGACTACTCTCCTTTATATGACTATCTCTTTACTCATAGTTTAAGGTATAGTTGAGACAGCACTTCTGCAGAAATTCTTTTCTGATCATCCCTAACCTATAATGACCACTCACCCTATTCCAGGTGCTGAGAGCCCCCTCTTGATATTTCTGTCACTGCATCTACTACACTCTAGTATAATTATGAGTCTACAGTGCCCCTCCTCTAGCCCCTAGAAACTGGGGAACACTTAGGAGCAGGAAGTACATACATTCATCTTTGCACCTCTACTTCTTGAACAGTTACCTACAGATACCTAAAGTCAATCTGCATTTACTGTACATATAGCAGAATGAATAAATGAATCAATATCGGATGAAACTCTAGTAATTTATAACATCTGGATCATACTGAAACTGGAGTTCATACTTTCTGATTTACTAACTGGGTTTCCTTTATTATGTGGAGATGAAGGGGCTGCTTAGATCTTGGCTACACTCACCCTGAGCATCCTTGCTAGAGTCTATTATAAATAAGCTCTTGAAGGATCATTCTCTTTTTTTCGATTGCTCACAGCAGACTTCCAAATCCACCAGCCACTCATTTATAATTAGAAAATGTGTGTGAGGGTGTATGTATTTGGAAGAGCAGAAGCAAGGGTGGAGGCTTGGACAGAGATGGAAGGGGATAGGTAAATTTTTAGTTACTAAGGTCAACAACACTTGTTTTCTTCCTCCCTGAAAAAGAGCCAAGCTACCAAGAGGACTCGGCTTTAAAATGTATTATCCAATGTTGTCTTGAGCAGGTTTTTAGAATTGGTTTTCCTTCCTGTTATTTTTACATCAAAATACAGTGAGACTCCTGTACATTAAGTACTCCTGTGAGTTTTGAAATGCAGAACTGTGGTTAGCAAAGGAGGCAAAACATTCATTTCTGGGAGACAACATTTCGTGAATAACTTTGTCAAGAGGGAGACCCAAGGGCTTCCTGAGCTGAGGCTCAACCAGAAGGAGCTAAGACATTGAACAATCCTGTTTTCCTTCATGAAAAAAAAAAGAAGGCTTTTGGGAGACTTCGCAATAACACAAAGAGCTTCCTTTTCTCTATCTTTCTTTTCTTTAAAGAGCCCCAAAAAGTACTGGAAGCAGTAAAATTCTGTAAGTATGTATTAGATATATTTCTTTATTCATATGTTTTTTTAAATACTACAGAGACCATCATGTGATTATGCAACTAAGCTCAAAGCCAGTAAGAAAAGTCACTGAATTAATTTAGAATCCATAGGCGTTTGCTGACGTCAAGGAATCATTATTGAAAGTATTTCTGAAAAAAAATCTGATGACACTTCCCCCTATACCACCCCCACAACATCACCACCACCACCACCACCAGGAGCAGCCGCCACCTGCCTACCCACAGCGCAACCGAAAAGGTGACATTTATCGCAAGCTCAGCACTTTCTGACCCTGCCTTGAACCACAAAAATTATGCTGATCTCCCCAAAAGAGATGAAGTTGTTGTTACTTTTCCTTCATCCCCCTCTTTTTGCCTGACTAGAAACAGGAAGTTCTTGGAAACTTCCCAGAGAATGGCTGGTCTTGTACGAGTCCCAGACCAATCTCAGAGGCGCCAGAGACTTGGCACAGCTGAGGTAAGAGTTTCAGAAGCACCTGCACTGCTCCTGTCAACCAAACCTCCCAAGAAATTGCCCTTGTTGTTTATTAGCTGTGAGCCTGAGTAGGGGGAGGCCCCGCAAAAAGCGACCAGGCTTGTCCCAGCCAGTCCTGCACACTGACTGGACCAGAACATGTGGAGAATGCCCATGAAGTACCTTAATGTTAGCAGTCAAATTAGGACCCTTACTTGAACCCTGAGGTCAAGCTACACCTGCTGCCCATTCGGAATGTATCTTCTTGTAAATAAAATGGACAGGAGGAGAGAAAACTCATGGCAGGACACTTTATGAGTCATTATGGGCAACCTTTTTTTGTCATAACGTTGGAGCTCCTTGAGAGTGATTTGTGAGGCAGCTCCCTCACATTCCTGCTAGTCTACACCGAGCAGTCTTAAACCCTTGGGTCTATTCCTTCTTTTTCTCCACTATGTGGTTAGAATTCTCAAGGAGTTGGAGACAAGGCAAGAACAACAGTGATTATTTGCAAGAATACCTCCCCCAGGCCTGGAGCTAAATGGGCTCCACCTGAGCAGGTTCTGGACTTGGCAGGGACATCAGGGAAATCACAGGGTAGCACGAGGGTTGCCAGGAGAAAGGAGGGCCTCTAAGGTCTTTGGCATGGACCGCGATAGCCATGGGGATTGCGCAGGTCCCTGTGCTGAACGAACAGAAGGGACTGTGGCCAAGCTGTGGTTGAGGATCTTTGCTCTTCTCTTCTTCCTCCTGGTAGTTTCACTCATTTCTCACTCGCAACAGCAGTTGAAATTCTAAGGATGTGACTTAAGAGACATTAATTAGAAGTTTAATAGGAGATTTCTATACCCTTGTCCAGACAACAGATTCCTAACTCAGCGACCTAATGCCTGCAAACCCACTACTGAATATTTATTATTTTGATTTAAAGTCTTATGGCTCAGTGGGACAAAATGGTCCTAGGGAAACCTATCAAGAAATGTCAATACTTTTCCATTAGCATTAGTTGGTAAACTGATCAAAAACCAACAACAGATAACAATTCACCGACAGTTTACTTTGTGCCTGTGATTCTGTAAAGTGCTTCCTGCACAGTACCTCACTGAATACTTAAAATCCTTTCTGTAGCAACCACGGTGGCTGCTTTCTGAATAGACTTTCTGAAATCTATTCTATTCTTTCCAGTGTTGAGCTAGGCATGGTCACGTGACCAAAACCTATCCAGTAGGATGTGAAAGGAAATCTGGCGAGAAGCTTTTCTGAACAACTTCCTGGCTCCTAAAAAGTATACACGTGAACGACAATCGTTCCTCTCACAGCACATCCGTATTCCTTGTGTGACATCTGGAGCTAATGCAGTCACACTGCCACCATGATATGGCCCAGAAGAGAGAGAAAAAAAAAATCTGAGTACGTAATGGCACTACTGAACCATTGATCATACTTCACCTGGACCAAACTATATTCTGACTTCAGCTTGTATGAGTTAATCAGTTTCATCACTGGATAGGCCAGTTTGAATTGGGGTCTCCCGTTACTGTCAGCAGAAGGCATGCCAACTCATGCACACTGTGCTGGACAACACTGTGTTCCCCATCCTACAGCTGAAGAAACTGAGCTCCTGAAGGTAGGATACGTTTCCATGTCTCCCAAGCTAGTAAGACACACAGCACTGATATGAGCTAAGCAGTCAAACTTCCAAACTCATATTGAAACCACCACCACGCTGCACTTTAAAAATATTAAACAGCAATAATGTTAAAGAAAACAGCAGACTGAGATTGGTTCTGAGGGTAAGTTAAAGCAACATCTGGAGAAAATAGAGCCCTCTGAGCCATTGAGGATTCCAGGTGATTATAGACTGTTGTGCTCTTGAGAGCCCAGCACAAGTGCTTCAACAATTCAACTCAGTGGTCAATCATCGGACCCAGAAGTGACTATTAGAAAAGGCATTAGAAGACAATGGCTATAGAATTACTCTCCTTTAGAGGTACAGAAATCAATTCCAATGGAGTACGAATCTCTTCTTGATTTTCCCGTTTCATGGTTAGGCTAGTCAAGAACCTCTCTCTGCACCACTTAGATGCGAGCGCAATTACATCTTCTAATCTTTTATTTCTTCGCCATAAGCTTTGCTCAAACCAGTTATCCCAAGGAGATAAGAAACATGGCATCTTATCAAGGCTCCTGGAGAAGGAACGGAGTGCATCTCCTTCAATCAACTAATGGGTTTTTCTGGTATGTCTGGGCATGAAACCACAAGCAGATTGGAATTGAAAGCAGTCTCTACCCTCATTTATTAATCAACCATTTGACCAAAACCCTTGAACTCAAGGTCCTCCTTTATACACAAGCAAATATCTTTCATGATCATGAACTTTCTATTGAATTCTTATCTAAAAATGTCATAGATTTGTCACTAATAGTATATTCACAGTGCATCTGCTCCCAAACTAGGCTACCACACAGTAGGGACCTGGTGGCAGCAGTGCAATTACCTCCCTGATAGAGTCATGTAAGAATGGCCCCAACCATAGCACCACTATTACATGTAATAGGAGTTATCATATTTGGTAAGGTAATGTGAGGCAATGGCTAATTGATAAACACTGACCTCCACGTATATGTTTATTTTCTGTTAATTGTCAGTGTGCTAAATACTGACTTCCAAAAACACCTAACTGGACACAAAAGGGAAAAATATAGTTTTAGAGATATCTCTTCCAAAGAAGTGTTTATATCAAACTGCTATTGAAAAATATACTTTCTCTCATTGCAGAAGCATCCCTGCCTGAAGGACATGATCTAGCCTCATTTTAGCAGTAGACCAGGCAACTTTTCTCATGAATGGTCATTGAGAAGCATTTCTTCCCATATTATATTTCAAAGAGCTTTTTAAAGAACTGCTTCAAGTGACAACATTTAGAAATGCACATGCCCACATTGTCGGAAAGCCATCAACACTCTTGCGGAGCCATATGCCTGCCCTCAAGGGACACAAAACTATTCCATTATACCAGAAAAGTCTGTGGAATGTAAATCCAGCAGGCTGAAATGCTGTATATTTTTCAAGACGTACAAAGTGGGAGCCATTGATTCCATGGATTCACCAAACGAATGGATTGTTTCGTCTACATAAATGAACTGTCAGAAACAACGGCCACGTAACACATCTGCTCCTGGTCCCCCAAGAGGGAAAATTCATATCCCAAATAAAGCTACATCTTTTTATAAAACTTAAGCAAAGAAGCATGGCAAAAAGAAAGCTTGATTGATGCTACACATTCTGGATGCTTGAATTCAGACAGTGCGCCGCTTCATTCCCTTTTAAAATACAGAAAGCTATCCATTCTCTTCCTTAAGCATTCAAACAGGCTAGGTCTCTGTTCCACATCCTGGCTGTTGGAGCAAATTTGCACAAACAGCTTCTTGTATTATTTCTAGTTTTATTTTATTGTCATTCTTTTTCTAAAGTTGCTTTATCCAAAGTTTTGCCCCTAATATTTCGGGACAACTTCATCGTCTACTTTTACCCTCTCCCTTGTCTTTCATTCTGAAATAGGCAAATCACTCAGGAAGTTATAATGAACAACCTAAAAAACATTTTGTCTTACCATTATCAAATCTTAGAATTTTTAATGAATTGCTCCAATTTTCTTTAAGAAATTATTCTCAAGTTGATGCTTCTTGTCCACCAGTCCCCAAAATTACCGTACTTCTCTTTTCCATTGTCACCTCTTCTTCCTAAGGTCACTACTATCCAAAATTTGGTATTTAGTATTATCCTCCCTCATATATATTTATGTATGCTTAGGTTATATGTATATGTTTAGGTCATATATATACATATATATGTGTATGTTTAGGTTATATATATATGAGAAAAATAACAAATACTAAATTTTAGAGAGTAGTGACCTATATTTTGGACATATATATATATTTTACATAGTATTTTTAAACAGTACAATATAGTACATGTCCTTATGCAACTTGTTCCATTATTTGGTCATTTATACAAAACATTCTTTTGTGCCTCATCAGTAAGTTACACATAGCTCTAAGTTATTTATTATGACAACTCTTATACTCCATTTATGAATACATGATAGTTTGCCTTCTTTCTGATGGACATTTACATTCCTTTTCTACCACTGTTTTCTTTCTTTTCACCTATGATCACTTAGGACTTTCACGGACTGGCTGCAGTGCTTCGTCTTTGAAAGGATGCCCCTTTCATCTTAGGCAGTAAGAGAATATCATTTGCACCTGTCCGTTTTGGCTAATTATTCATATTTTTGTTTCCTTTTGGTTTATTTGCATACCATGTAAGGAATGAGTGGTCTGCTATTATCTTTCTGAATTGCATGTTTATGCATAAAGCTCTACACCTGGCTAGAATTTTAGAAATCAAATAGTCCAACCTTTCTTTTACAACCTATGACACCACCAAGGGGAGGTGAATGACTTGCCCATGTGCAGACAAATGCTTAATGAAGAGCAGAGTTGAGGACCTGGGTCTCCTGGTTCCCCGCCCTTTGTTCTTTCCACTACAACAAACTGCTGCTCACCCGTGCAATTAACAATATTTGTTGTCTGCTTATTGTACCAGTGGCTTCTCAACAAAATCTAGAACACTTTACATCCTTTTTCATCAGAGGAAACAGACCTATTGGAAACATCCAAAAAGGGCTTATGTCCTCAGGGACCTTAAACTGTAGGTGGAGAGACTAAACACAGATGAAAACATCACAGGCAACTATGTGAATCCAGATATGTTTAAATTCCAATAGCAAAGGTAGCATTTCTTTATCTGTACATCCATACAATTCTATGAACTTTTGATAGTGACTTAGAGACATCATGACTTTATTACATATTATGTCTCAGCATATTTATTAGGAACAAAGACATTCTCTTACAAAGCTACAAAACTAACAAAATCCATTTTAGTATTGATACAATACTAATATCTAGCCCACAGTCCACACTAAAATGTTATCAATGGTCTCAGAAATGTTCTTTCTGGTTTACCTTCCCTCTTTCTCCAGTACAGGATCCAACTCAGGATCATACATAAAATTGTATGATGTAAGAAAAATGTTTTGCTTTCAACTATCTTGACTTGCCCATTTTTGTAACAGTTCCTGAAGAGCTCTAAGGAGGGTGAGGAGCTCATCTCTGCTCACTACACGGTGGAGGATGGATAAGGTGACATCTGATTTTAAGAGATTCTGATTTGCACTCAGATAGAATCACTGGATACTCTGCTGTGAGGAAGCTTCTAGGAAGAGGTCACACTGAAGCTGGGATTTTAAGGAGTGGTTAAGAGTGGCAACAGTTTTCCTAGCCAGAGCAGCATGTGCTAAAACAAATCAAATCATAGAATTTTTAAAGAACAGCAAGGAGCTCAGTCATTCGGTAGAGTAGGGGTTTGTGTGCGTAAGCACACATGTATATGCATGTGGATTTGGCAAGGTTTGGTGGAACTTGGCAGAAGTGGAACTAGGTATGGGCCAGATCATAAAAGACCTTGCTGTCATGATGTAGAATATGATCCTGAAAGCAATGGGGAATTGTTGGAAAAATTTTAGCAGGAGGCCAATAAGATACAATTTGCTTTGCTTTGTCTAAAAGATTAGCCTGGCTGCACCATTACACGTGAGCATTGCATCAGTAGTAGTGAGAAATAATAAGAGCTTGAACTAGATCAGTAACACTGCTGTGTGGATTTAAAACCTCTTTAAAAAGATAAGGTGGATAGGACTTATAGACTGCTAGACAAGGGTAGTGGTGAGAGAGAAGCAACTGTCCAAAAAGACTTCCCTGGGTCCCAGAATGGGTCTGGACCCATTCTACAAAGGAAAACAGACAGTCTATGATTTCAGGCCATTGGAGCTCATTCTCCTAATATTCTCTCTATACTCTTGGAAACATGGAAAAAGTCCTGCCCACACAGCCTCCTGCACACAAGCTTCCTTGTCTTCCAGAGGAGACTTGGGCTGGTCTTGGTCCATGCTCCCTGGGTGATCTGGCCATTTTCCTCCTTGCAACTATTTCACCATTTCTTTTAAAGTAAGCAGAACGCCATCTTCCTTTCATTGCTGCTTGGGTCTCCTGCATCATTCTGCCACCTACTGCTGCTAGACTTTATCATAATATTCCCACAAGTATTTCATACTCTGTGTTCAAGATGGCTTAGGGTGTTTATCCTTCCCCTTTCGCAAACCGATGTGCCCTTTTTCATACATTTCTCAGCCAATAGCTTGTTTAAAGATCTGCAATTCCTTAGTAAGTTCAGCCGTGAGCTCATCTACTCAAGAACACTTCTCTGTCTCAAGGCTTTAATGATGTTTCCTCCCTCTGAAGTCAGTTGGTTTCCTAAATCTTCAAATCTTCCCCAGTTACATTAGCTTAGGTAACTTATCTTATTCTCTCCTCTCTATTTATTACTGAGTAGAATATGTCATCTGTCTAAATTTCAAAATAGTAGAGTTAAAACTATGTTTAGGGGTGGGAATGGAAAGGACAAGGTGCCCAACAGAAATGAAGTGTAAAAAAAGGGGGAAGAGGGTGACATTTCATTTGATTTAACTTTTAAGAGTCCAACTTCAATCTCTTCTCCTTACATACAATTTCAGAACTTTCACCTTTTCACTTAAAGGAAGCACTTTACAGCTTCTTTTTGACATAATACAAATTACCAGCATGACTACTCTTGCAATTTGGGTTCATTATTAAGTGAAAAAAGGGTTACTTGAGCACAAGCACTGAGATACCATGACAGTAGATCTGACAACCAAGAAGACTGCCGACTGGCAATGAGTGGCACCGACAGTATAGATAGGCCGGGCAACACCCTGAGTGGAACAGAGTGGAGCGGCTGAGATTCCTCATGCTACTCAGAACGGTGTGCAATTTCAAAACTATGAATTGTTTCTGGAATTTTCCATTTAACATTTTGGGATCACAGTTGACCACAGATAACTGAAACTGTGGAAAGTGAAACCACAGATAAGGAGGGACTACGTATACGCATGCCCCTTTTTAAAGTCTCAGCAGATTTCCTGCCTTCCTTCCATTCCCCTTTCCTATAGGCTATATCCCTAGGTATCTTTTAATACACTATTTCTAGCAGAAGTAGAAATGTAGCATTACTGAAATGCCCTGTCTTTTACACCCCACTGTGCTTCTGTAAGCCAGTGCTTAAGGCTTTCTGACCTCAGGATCATCATCTTTAATAGGAAGCTATAAAAGCTGGAGGACTGAGGCTTTTTCCATTACTACGTCATAAAATTCTGGGGTTTTAAAGTTTCTTTTTGTCTTTTCAATTTTAGTTTTATTTGTGTTCCAACTTCTATAGCTCCTTAGTTCCCACTGTGCCTTCCATCTATGCCAAAATGCCTTTCTCACAGTATTCCTTGAGGTCTTCCTAAATGCTTTTTTTTTGAGAGAAAAACAAGGATCATTTTTCTGGTTGTTCACTCCTTCATTTTACATATCCTTCCCATTTTGATGTGTTAGTAGAGAGAAGGAGAAACAGGCCTCTACACCAAAGAGTACTGAGTGAGCATTCTCACCTCCTCACTGTTTCGTTCCTGTTGACCGTCATGACGTATGTCTTGGGAAGAGAACTATGGCTCTAACAGTCACCATATCACACCGGCCCTGGTTCCTCAGCCAAGCTAAAGAAACTAAATGATGACATTATCAAAATCAGAAGTAGCCTCAGTAAGGAGCACGACTTCAAACCCTGCAATTAGGTAGCATTGTGTAAAAAGACATATACAATAATATTCATCAAAGGGTTATTTGTAATAGTGGAAATTTAGAAACAATGCCCAACATTAAGAGATGGGTTGATTCAATCAATTGTGTGAAGGAGTTTGGACTTTAATGTGAGGAATTTGGGAGGCCATTGAAATTTTTAGGCAGAGAGTGCTTTGACTGGATTTTTATTTTGGAAAGATTCCCCTTCATTAACTAAGAGAAAAAGTTGGAGTGAGACCAGAATTAGAAAAGTAAGTGATACTGGTAGCATGGACTATGGTGTAGAAGTGAATATGAAGAGACATCCTTGAGAACTTCAAGGAGAAAGACTTGGCAGGACTCAGTGATTGATTGGATGTGGAAGTTGGGAGAAAGTTTCCACTAGTGAGACATTAATCATTCTACTTTAAGGTCTTTCTACACCTTTTTCTCTTCAGGGCCCTTCATGCGTGAGCCTATGTCATTCACAGCACAGCCTGAGGAAACACTACCAAACAGAAACATCGGTCTTCAGTGTTACCAGTTTCTCTTTATTATCCCCTAGCTTCCCTCCTCCTGCATTCTCTCTGCCTCCTTTAAATTTAGATACCAGGGCTCTCTGGAGGTGATAAGACTGAGAAATCATGATTTCAAGTCAGTCAGCTCAACTTTTAGTTCCCTTTTGCAATTTACAACCCATGATATTGGGCAAATTATTTAACCTCACTAAGCCTGTCTGTACTTGTGTAAATTAGGATAATAGTGCATATTCCTCAGGGATACAATAAGTAAAATACATCATATATAAATCATCTAGCAGTATATCTGGCATAGAATAATCCCTTACAGAAATAATTGTTATTAATGTAACTCCATCCAGGAAAAACAATTTTATGTTCTATCTTCATTGTTTAAAGTCAGGTGGTTTTCTCTGCCTTATTTATTTTTCACTCTTGCCTCAGACAATGAAATGATGGACTTTGTCTCTATTAGACAAATAAGGACAAAAACCTAAGATGGAAGATGCTTTTTTCTTTTTGGAAACTGTGTCCATTCAATACTTGGCTATCATTCTCTCCCCAGAAACTGCCTTCTTTACAGAGTCAGCACATTCCTATAAATGCGAGAAATCCACCGCTGCCCTTTACATTTCTAGTGTCCTGACCAAGCAGGTGAATCAGAGTGTGATGCTTAAAAGAATTAACTTCCTCCTGGCTATGGGACCATAGGCAAGATATTTAATTTTCTAAGCCTCAAGTTTTTCATCTGTGCTCAGAGAACAAGAATAATATCCAAGGACATTAAATTATATAAGAGATAATTGGATAAGTAAAGGACTTAGCATGGGGCATGGAATTTAGCAAACATTAAATAGATGTTTGCATTGTTATCAGTAGTATTGCTTCCTTTCTCTATTTTGTTACTCTCCTCTCTTTCTCTACTGCTACATATTTTCTGACAATAGATGGGACACATTACTGAGCACCCACCTGTGTAAACCTATGTAAAAATATACATTAAAATATTGTAATTTCACAAATATCTTCTTGATGAAGATTTGTGATTTACTCCCAGCTTTTCTCCTTCTATCTTGGCTCTTGATTCAGTACCGTTTCTCTTCTAGAATTTGTTCTCTCCTTATTCATTATGAGCATGTTTTCCTTTAAGTCCTTAACCCTAAGTATAAGAGCTGCTTTTAAATTCCTGTCTGATTATTCCAACTTCTGAATCATGTTGGGATCAGTCTCCATTTATTTCTTTTTATCCCCCTTAGGTGGGGCTTGTGATTTCCTATTTCTTCACATGAAAAGGAAATTCGGTTTGTGCCTGAGACACTGAAAATATGTTAGAGAAACTCTGGGTTCAGTTATGTTTTTCTGAGGCACGTTATTACAAAAAAAAAGACAAAAAAAAATACGCAAGTATTATTTATTATAGCAAAATATTGTGGGACAGAATGGATTTTTTTTCCCCCTCTCCCTCTATCTCCTTCCTCACTATGACATATACTCAACTTCTTTTGGGACCAAAAACAGGCCAGGCTAAGGTAATTAATTAATTAATTAATTAGAGCAGGCATTACTTTATTGACTTGAAACTTCAACCTGTGAAATACAAAGCCAGTTTCCTTGTTGTTAGTTAGGTTACGTGGGGTCCTCCCCCAGCAGGTGTACTTCAGGGGTCAACCAGAGATCCGGGAGGAGCTTAAGAACAGAATTTAAAGCTTCCCGTTCTTGGTGTCCCCCCCTCCTACTGTCCAGATATCGTGATCACCCAAGATTCTTTCCTGTTGCTTCTCAAGCTATGACTACAGTGTAGGATCCGAGCTTCGGCTGCTCCACGTAACACAGACTGACTGGGGCCTCTCTGCAAGCTAAGAGCTCGGAAAGACGGGAGGCTCACCGTGCTGTTGCCGGCTCCCCGACATTACTGTCCTCTCACCATCTGCCCGCCTTTGCTCACTCTTCTGCTTTCATATATTTGCATTTTGTATTTTGTCCAGAAATTCATTGTTTTTACCTAAGAGAATGTTAATCTGGCAGGAGCTACTCAGACTTACTGGAAGCAGAATTCCCCAATACTATTTATATCTCTATTTGTCAAACTGGAGCATAAAAATCTATAATGGAACCTGTAAAATGAAATAAAAACTTATCCAGATCTTACCACTCTCAGTATTCACATTTTTCCCTTCTGTGGTTCTTTCTACATCTTGACCATGAATATATTTTTACTTTAGTTCAGAAAATTCCTACGTAAATTTCTATACCATTAGCCCAAGTCTGTCATTTTGACCTCCACATTCTGTTCTAACACAGGCCATGAAAGACAGTTTTTGCTCCAGTTTGACAAATAGAGAAATATAGGTCTGTACAATATCATTAACTTCTCAAAGACTGCACAGCAAATCAGGAATTAGAAGGCAGATACTCTGATGTAACATTAGGCTATTTTAACAAAGTTTAAACACAACATACACAAACACACATATACCAAAAATTCTCTTTTTCTGACATGCACAGAGGAGATTAGAATTCTATGCTTATTTCATACCAAAATTTATGGGCCTACTTATGGGTTTCTTGAGGCATGAAGATAACAGAAACCAAATAGCCTTAACTCTATTTCTAAGTACCTGAAATTCAGTTTCAAAAGCCCTTTAACTTTTCCAAACATCCACAAAGTAACTCCTTTATGAAGTTAACTTGACTGGTATTTCTTACCTGTCCCTGTCTAGTATCAAATTTCCAAAAACGAATAAACTTCATGCTTCCTACACAAAGCAAATTCCAGACAGAGTACTCAGCGCCCACACAGAGGGGATGGATTCCCAGCAGGGTGTATGTGTCTTGGATTTGTGCTTTTTTTAATGTGTGGGATTTGGAAAAAGAATGTTGAAAATGTCTTTTCCCCCATAACAGTTTAGGATTCTAAGTCATGTAGAACTGAGACAGCTATTTGCCATGCAATATAAACACCAGTGCCATGGCCGCCCACACTCTTCGCCCATCTTAGTATGCCCTGAAAAACTCATTCGTTTGGAGATGCTGGTTCAAGACTTTATTTTCCTCTGAGACTTTTCTTATGGAGAAACAGACCCCTAGTTTCCCTAGATGGTTTGGAAGACCACCTCTGTCAGAGGTTGTTAAGCTGTTGAATATTTAGCTGCCTGCCAAGGAGATGAGAGGTCCTTTCCAGGTCTTTCTTGTTATATTTAACCTAATCTTGTCTCATATCTCTTACAGGAAATTGTGTGTGTGTGTGTGTGTGTGTGTGTGTGTGTCTAAGGCCTCCCTATTCCATGTATAGAAATATTGAATATTAGGCCAATTAATAACCCTATAATGGTCTCTAAGTGCCCTGGGGAAAGGAAGAATCACATGTCTCTCACTTTAAATCAAAAGCTAGAAATGAGTAAGCTTAGAGAAGAAGGCATATAAAAAGCCAAAAAAAGGCTGAAAACGAGGACTTTTCCAACAGTCAAGTTGTAAATGGGAAGGAAATGTTCTTGAAGGAAATTAAAAGTGCTCCTCAGTGAGCACATGAATGGTAAGAAAGTGAAACAGCTTTATTGCTGATACGGAGACAGTTTTAGTGGTCTGGATAAAAGATCCAACCAGCCCAACATTCCCATAAGCCAAAGCCTAATTTAGAGCAAGGCCCCAATTCTCTTCAATTCTATGAAGGCTGAGAGAAGTAAGAAAGCTGGAGAAGAAAAGTTGGAAGCTACCAGAAGTTGTTCAGGAGATTGAAGGACAGAAGCCATCTCCATAACATTGAAGGGCAAAGTGAAGCAACAGGTGCTGATGGAGAAGCCCCAGCCAGTTTATCCAGAAGATCAGCTGAGATAATTAACAATGGTGGCTATGCTAACAGGGTTTCAATGTAGACATAACAACCTTCTATTGGGAGAAGATACAATGTAGGACTTCCAAAGCTAAAGAGAAGAGAAGACAATGGCTTCAGAGCTTCCAAGGACAGGCTTTTTCATTAGGGGCTAAGGAAGCTGGTGACTTTAAGTTGAAGCCAACGTTCATTTGCCATTCTAGATATCCCAGGGCCCTTAAGAATGATGCTGTACATACTCTGCCTGTGCTCTATAAATGGTACAACAAAGCCTGGATGACAGCACATCTGCTTATAACATGGATTGCTAACTATTTTAAGTTTATTGTTGAGACTGACTGCTCAGCAAAAAGATTCCTTTCAAAACATTACTGTTCAGTCACAATGCACCTGGTCCCCCAAGAGCATTGGAGGAGATGTACGGCAAGATTAATAGTTTCACGCCCACTAACACGACATCCAATCTGCAGCCCATGGATCAAGGAGTAAGTCTTTCAAGTCTTATGATTCAAGAAACACATTTCATAAGGCTACAGATGCCACACAGAGTAATTCCTTTCATAGATCAGGGCAAATTGAAAACCTTCTGGAAAGGATTCACTATTCAAGATTCCATTAAACACATTCATGATTCATGAGAAGAGGTCAGAATATCAACATTAACAGGAGTTCAGAAGAAGTTGATCCCAACCCTCATGGATGACTTCGAGGGGTTCAAGATGTTGGTGGAGGAAGTCACTGCAGATGTGATAGAAACAGCTAGAGAACTAGAACTGGAAGTGGAGCTTGAAGATGTGGGTGAACCGCTGCCACCTCATGGCAAAACTTGAATGGATGAGGAGCTTCTTTTTATGGATGAACAAAGAAAGTGGTTTCTTGAGATGAAATCTATTCCTGGGTGAAGACGCGGTGAAGACTGTTGAAGTGACAGGAGATTTAGGATGTTATGGAAACTTAGCTGAGCAAGCCAGCAGCAGAGTTTGAGAGGACTGAGTCCAATTTGGAAATAAATTCTAGTGTGGGCAAAAATGCTATCAAACAGCATTGCAAGCTACAGAGAAATTCATTTGTGAAAGGCAAGAGTCAACCAATGTGCTAAATTTCACCGATGTCTTACTTTAAGAAACGGACACAGCCACCCTAACCTTCTGCAACCACCATCCTGATCAATCAGCAGCTATCAGCGAGCAAAGAGATTATAACTCACTAAAGTTCAACTGATGGTTAGCAATAAAGTATGATTTTAGCAATAAAGTGTTTTAATTAAGGTATGTACCTTTTTTTAGACGTAATGCTACTGCACACTCAACAGACCACAAGTCAAGTAACTTTTATAGGCACTGGGAAACCAAACAAATTCTTTTTGACTTGCTTTATTGTTATCATCTAGAACTGAACACGTATTACCTGTGAGGTATGTGAGAGGGTCATTATGGGCTGAACTGTGCCCCCCAAAATTCACATGTTGATGTCCTATTCCCCAGGACTTCAGAATGCAACCATATTCATAAATAAGGTATTGAAGGAGATGATTAAGTTAAAATGAGGCAGAGGGCGGCCCTGTTCCAATATGACCAATGTTCTTCCAAGAAGAGGCCAACACCAGAATTGAGCATGCACGGAGGACAGGCCATGTGAGGACACTAAGCCAAGGACAGAGGTCTCACTAGAAACCAAACCTGACAGCATCTTGATCCTGGACTTACAGGTTCCAGCACTGTGAGAACATAAATGTCTGTTGTTTAAACAGCCCAGTCTGCGGTATTTTGTCATCCCAGGGTTAGCAAACTAATACACAGGGTTAATGTGATGAAATGACAATTGTAACCAAAAACACATAGGAAAGAAACTCAAGGGAAGGCACAACAGAACCCCAAACCACAGTGGCATAAATATACTCTTATTTAGCTGGAATGAAGAATGTAGTAGGAGATAGGTTAACCCGATACAGCTTGGGTCTAAAGGACAAAGCATGTAAATTCAAGACTGAGGGATAGAGACTTTACCCAATAGACATCAGGGAGCCACTGAAAGTTTGAAAGACTGGAATAACATGATCAGACCTAAGATGTAAGTAATTAATTTAGCAGCAGAGCAAGGGATGGTTTGCAGTAGGGAAGAGGAAGTGAGGAAGCAAATTATAGAGTTCTAGAAAAATTACAGGGAAAAGGTCAAGGGAATCTGAGTGACAACACGAATTAACATGAGAAGACAGAGACAAAGAAATATTATGGAAACATCAGTAAGAGAACTTGATGTGAAAAAAATTCCTGAAACTATCCAACGTTGGCAAACCTAACTATAAAGTATTTTTTTTTTCCTTTTAAATTACACAAATCGTTAAAACATGGGGTTGTTTTCAACCTGTTGCAGTTAAGTCTTCTTGCAGGGTCAATACTTGGGTGTGATTTTCTCTCCTCGATTTGTTTGTGAGGGGAAACAGAAGAGAAAGGACGTCTAGGTCCTCAATTCCATATTTCTGAACATTTTCTCCCTGCAAAGTTAAACATCTGCTTCCCATCAGTCACAGATGCGACTGGGATCTGCAGCGTGGCCCAGGGATGAAGTCTAGCATCTCATTCATCAGGAGCTTCCAGACAATCTTCCAACCATGGACAAGGTACCTCGAGTGACACCTCCCACTCTCCCTCCCCTCAGTAGGGGCCTGACAGTGAAGAGGTTTTGAGATTCGGAGTATTATTCTTGTCTGCCTTCCAAATGATTCCTTGAAGATCTCATCAACTTGCAGGCCATCTCTTCAAAACAGAGGAGTAAATCTTAGGGTGGGAAAGGAGAAGAATTTCACTTGCAGGGCAACCTAAGAGCATCTCTACCTAGGCTCTGCCACGGCAAGAGTGGTGGATATAAATTTGCTGTGCAAAATAAAGGGAGGAAAACATAAGAGAGAAAAATAAACAAAGCTTTAATGGGAAATGCAGTATCACAAAGTGAATGTATTCCCTTTCTCTGCAGCAAGGTACAGACACAATAACCTTTCTCCGGTTGAAAGGTTTCTAATCTCAACCATTCAAATCAAAGCATTTCAGATTGGAGGGGAATATTGACACATTAACACTGAACTGACAGCTGCTTCTGTCTACCACAGGCCTCAGGGGTCACTTCCAAAGTCCACTCTCTGTTCAGTAATTTGGAAGAAAAACACTTCTCTCTGAAAGTTCTTGGCTGAACAAGTAAATCTGCAAAATACTTACTGAGTGCTGACTATGAGCTATTCTAGGTCATTAGGATACAGGGGCGGGGGGACAAACAGACAAAAATTCCAGCCATCCTGGCCCTTCTATTTCAGAGGGTGATACAGGCACAAAATTAAGGAAGCATAAAATGTACAGTCTGTGAAATGATGACAAGTGATGCATGGAAAAACAAAGCACACCACGGGACTAGGGAGTATGGAGGGAAGGGACTGATTTTTACATGGGGTATTCAGAGTCATCCTCACTGAGAAGATACCAGGGTAAATGACTCAGCAAAGCAAGTTTCTTGGGGAAGAGTAATCCGAGGAGGTGAGGAGCAAAGGCAAAAGCCAAGAGCATGCCTGTTGGGCTCAAGGAACTGCAAAGACTGTGCGGCTGGAGTCAAGTTAGAGAGAGGCTGAAGAGTGGGTGGTAGGGTACTGCGAGCCCAGATTATAAGGATGTTAGCAGACCTGGGGCTTTTATGCTGAAGAAGATGGGGTACCCAAGGGCTTGAGTACCCCAGTGACACAGTATCACTGGAGCCTTAGCAGGATTGTGCTGCCTACAGTGTTGGGAATAGACTGAGGATGAATTAATATTAGCAAAAATCTCCTAACATTCATGACAGGTATATAAGGCAAATGCACTAAAAAAAATGCAAAAGAGAAAAGGTTTGGAGCAAATATAAAACCCACTCGGACTCAAGGTATAACCTGTAAGGCCACCTGTGCAGACATTCGCTCAAAGCCTACCTCCCCGAGGACGAAGATGAGCCATGTCTTTGCACTTCAGCATTTCTTCTTACTTACTGTTCCATTTCCTACATTCAGTGAACTGGATTCTGCTTTTCTCTCCTTGAACTAGTAAATGGTTTCCTCCTCTTTCCATTTTGCTTAGCTTTTGGAAAGGAGTTTGCATTTTTAGAAAGTCGATAGCCTTATTTTTCCTTCCACAGTAAATGCTGAGTAACAGATTTCGGAACATCTGGGTAACCCTGATGGTGCTATGATTGCAGATCCCATTAGCTTGTTATGATTAGGGGAGGCGAAGGAAACTGGTGTGGCCCAAGCACATATACCTGATTTTGAAGGGAAAAAATGTATATTATCACACAGAACATCTGGTAGAATTCAAGATTAAGTGACAAATGGTTTTGAAGGCCAATTATTAAACAAATGATGCTCACTGAAACTCGGCTGTGGTTTCACTACCTGGTAAAATTTTACTGATTGCTCTAAAACTTACTTATCATAGGATCCCTAGTAAGTCATTACATTGACATTGAACTAAAGGGGTAGAAAGTGGCCTCTTGTTTAGAGTTAACTGGAAGTACAAAGTACAGGAGAAATGCTGGGCGGGTAACTACTTCCTATATCCACATTGATCTCCCATTAGGGAAATGAACTGTGTCATATATGAACCCCAAATACCTGGGTAATATTAATAATAACAATACTAATAGTAATAGCTATTCTTTATCATGCCAAGCATTTTATAAGCATTATCTCATTTATTCCTCAGGTACTATTATTATCTCTATTTGTCAAATGAGTAAACTAAGGCTGAGAAGTATAGGTAAGTGGCTGCAGTTCAAACAAACTAAGCTGTGGAGACAAAATTCAAACTAAGGCATCCCGACCCCCAGCTATCACTTTTAAACGCTATGTTATGCTGAACTAATTTGCATCTCATTCCAATGGGCATATTTCTGTGTGCCACAATAATCCCAAAATGATGGAAAATTTATAATCTTATCAACTCACTCTTCTCTATCTTTACATTTCTTGCACTTCCCAGCTATAGTTTAGCATAAAGAACTCTCCCATTTTCTCATACCCGATGAAAACCTGAACTATGCTGTGTGCTCTGAGAACTCCTCACTCACAGGTTCTTTCCACTACTGAATTGCCTTATAAAAAATGTACTTTTTAGCAAAGAATTTTAAAGAATAGCAATTGATCTCCACCCAGCCCTTTATATTTCATGAATGTGGAACAGTTAGCCAAAATGAACAGAAAACACAGAAGTATAGATGTTTACATGGCATCCTTTTTAGTAACGACGATTATCTTCAAGAAGGCATGACTTGCTGACAGAACAAGGGATACTAATGACCCTTCCACTTTCTGATATTTGGAGAGTTGAATTTACTGGTATAGTTTACTAAATATTAATGACTTCCAAAACATGTCAGATTCTATTATTTCATATTTCAGCTGGTAGAAATCAAATAAAAGTCTGCAATACTTTTTTCTTGGTATCTGGGGCCCTTCAAGGGGTAATACAACTTTTTTTTTACTGTACTAGTCTCGGTCCTCAACAATAACAGCAAATCAGCTCTGATTCCAAAGCTATTTAAGATGTCTTGATATTTCAAGAAAATCCGCAGTACATAAATTTGTCTTTCTAAAACATTACCAAAAGCTTTTGTAAATAAGGAGCATAACCATTTTTGAGGGGGAAGAGAACATGTTTTGCAATTTGCATATTTAACCAAAATGCTGAAGTCTGACTTCTGACTCTCTACATTTACTTCTTGTGTGGAGGGAATGTCATAATCACATCTATGCCACATGGTTATTGTAAGGTTGATATAAAGCAATGGATCAGAAAATACTTTTGGAACTCTGAAGCTCATTACAAATGTCAGTTGCCATAATAATTTAAGATTTCAACCTCGATTATCTCTTGGAAATACATATTTTAAGTGAAGTTTCCTTAAAGTGAGATACAGTTCAACATACAATCTTCAGCCACATAGAAAGAGTTCAGCTAAAAACTAAACTACACTCATTTCTACTGACATTCACTTTCTTGGCAATATCCCACGGTGGTTTCCATGATAACTATCACACCTTGATGACTGCACTTTGAACAGTACTATGGTAAGAGAGTGGAGTTTGGGACACTTAATTGAGAAATAATTTAATCATTCATGGGCTTGCAAATGTCTCTCACCTTCAACTGGTGCCTAGACCTCCCAGGTAAACTATACAGGCATGAGTACCTTTCAAGAACAGAGTAAAAGCAATAGAAAGTAAATCTAAACTGGGCTTAGATCTTCCCCAAAATACCAGAATCATTCTCAGTTCTCAGTCACTTCACCATCCAAGTACCAACCTTTTCCTTTGCCCACAAATAAGCTGGAATCTGAGAACTCGGGGAAGCAGGTCAGTAACTGATGGGTGACTTGTCACCGTTTCAACACTAAATGAAAAACTAGATACTAACTCTTGAGTTCCATTATGAGCTTTGTGAGTAACCACAGTGCATTCAAAGTGACAATGTGTCACAAATTCATTCACATGGTATTTTCCCTTAAAATACGAGATCATTACTTTGCAAAAATTCCAAAGAAGAGCTGCCTAGATAACAAAGACAACCAGAGCTAAACGTAATCCTACTTTTCAATGGGTACCACGCAAACGGATGTGTATGATTTAGCTTGAGCTTTCTATTTTTCTTGGACATAGAAGAAACTTAGTTTTCTGTATGGGAGTTCAAAAGAAGGGCCGCTTCTCTTTCTAGTCTTGTTCCTAGAAAAAATCCCAGGTGTAGTTACATAAAAAGCATCCTTAATTTCCTCAGCCTGTTTGCCACAAGCAACATCAACCACTTTGGAAGAAAGGGCTGTGATCATTACACAGGACATCATATTTTAATTTCTGAATGACCCTCTTTTTGTAAACAAAACAACCACAAGATTCTTCTTTTATTATCTAAGAAACACATGCACATGGCTCAACAAGGAAATTTTACTCTTCCAATAAGCTAGAATGCTTTCAACTTCATAAAATAAAACTCTAAATTAAACTAGTTATCCAATAAGCCAATAAACTTTATTATTTTATGCCTAAGCTAGGACAGATCCAGAACTGGACAATTCAGTGGACCAAAAGTACCATCACACACTAGCCACCTTCCACCTTACTGCCCCGACACCCTCAGCACCCTGGCTTTGTTCCCAGCCTGTACCCTTCAGCGCACGGCTGTGGAGGTTCGAGCCACAAGCAGATGCAGCAATGACCGGCAGCGGAAGGTGATACTCTCTTGCTTCATGTCTTCTCTAAATGACCCACAAAAACCCTTCTTTCAAGCTCTTTACAATACTTCCTGTCACTTCTTACTGGCCAGTAATTGTACTACATGTCCTTTTCCTACCCAGTTCACAGAAAACGAAAATAAAATTAATTTTGCTTGAAAAGAATGAGGGAGAGGTGGGAATGGTTGTGGCATTTAACCAACAACATGCACTACCCTGAACTTAAAATTTAAGTGGTGAAAGAGGACAGAGAGATATTAAGAGTACAGTTAATCCCTACACACACACAAACGCATGCACACAGATATCCACAGATGTGCGTGTGTCCATTAAGCAAATTAAAAATATTATTTTAAAAGCAAAGATGAAACATGCTGAATATTTAACTAGTATAACTATTGGAGTGACTTGAAGTTTTTTAAAAGAAGTATTTTCCAGTGGATACAAATGGTAGGAAAGTTGTGTTTTATTTTTCGTTTTTATCTTTTTATTTTGTTGGTTCATTTGTTGTGGATGTTTTTTGTTACTGTTCTTTTTTGCATTTGGTTTGTTTCTATCAAATTTCTTGAGATCTTTACTACCTAGCCCTTTCAAAGACCCAGGAAAACAGAAAGCAGCATTTTAATATTTAGGTGCATGATTACATTTCTTCATTATGCTTTCTTTACCAGTTCCCATCATATCAATTCAGAACACAGGACATTGGGAGCTGCTCTCAAAAGCACAGGCATTGAAGGATGGCAAATAGAGAGAGAGAGAATGTAAGGAGCTGGCTTCTAAAAACAAAAAGGGAAGATTTATAGCTGCTATACAGCCAGACTGACTCAGAGCCAAGTTCATTCAGCACCCACAGCCCCACTGGCTCATGTCACAGAAGAATGAGCTCGAGTCCACTTGCACCAGCAGGCTCAGCTGTAAGGTGACAGAAGCCCCTGCCAGGCCTGGCAAGCGTTCCGAGAGGCATCCTCCTTTTTCCAGGAAGCAGATCCCTGAGCACATCAGGCCAATTCCACGGTTGCACACGAGCTGCTCTTGTGTACAAATGAGCCGCCTCACTGGTGATTTACAAGGAGCTGATGTTTCCCGCCCCAGTGATGGATCTCCGCAAGCCATTCCTCCCCTCACCTCCACCTTACCTGAAGAACGTGGGGGATTTCTCAAAACCCTCCCCCGAGAAAGTTGATTCGTCATGTTGTATATCTGGTGCTAGAAATTAATGTCCCCATTTGACTAGTCTGCAGGAAGGCTTTTGTCAATCATGACTAATATCACCACTTCAAGCAGGATTGGTTTAAAGGGGACTGTAAGGGATCCGCAGTTTAAAAAAAAGCAAATACACACACATGCACACCACAGATATAGATAAGGATATAAAATTATCTGCTCCAGTTACTAACATAACCTAGCTTTCCATAGATCATTGCAATCCCGCTTTAAGGTATGAAGAAAATGAAAAGTCATAGTTATTAATGCACTAGAAGCTTTGTTAGTATAAATGAAATCTTTGTATCTGAGTATTATTCCAGGGCCTGGTTCACAGCCCTTGGCTAGGCTAGGATCATGAGGCCTGTAATCTGAGGGTAAACCCCCTTTGACTCCTAAAAGCATTGAGGCCTTTCCCAGGAGCATCCTGCACGGAAGCCCAGTCCTCATTACAAGCTGCTCAGCCCCCAGCCTGTGGGAAGACCAGGGGATGGGCAGAGGTGGTGGTCTGCTGGGGGTGGAGTGGGAAAGCGCCTTCCCTGCATTAGGATCTGCGGGGGGCGCCCCAGAGACCACAGACCTCATCGCCATCTGACCATGGGGTGCCGACCCTCAACCAAGCCCTAGAAAGGACTGGGAGTTGGGAGACAGAACAGCCTTCTGGAAGGGAGTCAGGTGCTTTGGAGTCCTGATTTCCACAGAGATACACGTAAGTTTCGATAGCAGTGTCCCAGGAACCAGGGAAATGGACTTGACGATCTCTGCAGCGTCCATCTAACTGAAATTCTAATGATTCCAGTGAGTAGCCCTCATATTAGAAACCATAAGTTATTTCAGAGAACTGTATGATTAGCATGAAAACATAGATTAGTAGTTTCTAAGTGACATGTATCCGGCTTGATCCTACTACTACCAACTTTCCAGTAAAAATATCTAAAAAGACTTTCCACCCCAACCCACAAAAACGTAGTGAACTCACAAGAATATAGAAATTCCAAATTGCTAGACAAAAACTATCTGAATGGAAAGGAAATTTTATCAAACACAGTGAATGGAGCCGACCTGGTGGGGAAAAGCGGCTGTTTACCTACAATAAAAGAATTCTTTCCTGAAAAAAAGGAGGCCTTGATATCCTTTGTATTTCTACCACTTTGGCTGCTCCCTAAGAGAGGCAAAACGGCTACCAATTTCAAATTAGGCAGTCAGAATTTCACTAAGGGATGTTACTTTTTGAAACACCGAAATCCCTGTGTCCACCTTACCCCTCCCCCACAAACTCTTAACACTGTGGCATCCACTTGGGACTGTGTTTGCAAGGAAATGAGTTTGGAAGGGGGTTGGGGTGCATAGGGCAGTGACTGACTTATTCACTGCGTCCTACAAAATATGTTCGCAATTAAAGCCCTGTAGGTTGGTATTAATAGAAAGGTGCGTACTCCAAAGACATTAGATGTTTACGCATTCCAGAGACTCAGGCAGAGGACAATCTCTTATCTCGGCAGAGCAGAGCTATACCAGGTGAAAGCTTGTTAGGTCATGGTCCTGGGCTGAAAGTGCTCTCTTCACCATCGGGGAGGATAGAACCATGAGCATTACTTCATGTGTTTGCAAACACTAAATGGGAGTGGATTCTTGCTAAAATGATAGGAAAGAATGAAAAAGAAAACCACCAAATGGGATCTATGTACAAGAGACTTTAGAGTAAGAGAAAAGAAGAGCTCATGAAAACTCAGGAGAATACACTTCTGAAAAAGATAGTCTAGGAACCAGAAGATAATTCTCAATAGTATTCAGGAGTTGTTTTCTATAAAGCAAAGGTTAAAATAGGCTAATATTAAAGGATGGGATGAAATACGAAGACAAAAAAAGAATGAATTACAAAGGCAGAAAGCCAAAATAAAACAAAAACAGGAGAGACAGGGAAGGATTTCATGGCCACTAAAATTACAATGACAAAATTAAAATTTTTATGGTAGAGTTTTAAATGCAGTAACATCATACAAAAATTTTCAGTCAGTGATTTCAAACAAACTAGATAAGCTCAACCACAATAAAAAGATAAAAGACAAGGAACAGAACTGATGAGAAGACAGACGATAAATGCAGAAGATAAGAATCACAGTTATTTCCAAGGATAGAAAAAATGCACGATTTCAACACTAGGAAGAGAAGCAGTAATCAAATCCACAATTAAGGAAAATTTTCTGGAACTCAAAGCTAAACACTTTAAAATGGAGATTAAACAGATTCAACCTGTTTTGAATAATATTAATGGAAACAAATCCACAGATGGATAAATTCCAACAAAATTTTGAATTATGAAGAAAAACGTAAGTTCACAAAAGATCCTGCTGATAGCAACCAAAACCTCAGATAAGGTGCATAGAAATAAAAATCCTCAAAATATGTGTTGCCAAACCATTCTTATTAGGAGCTGTCAAGTGTCACAAAGGACCAACTTTTCCACTTGTTCTTCTAGGATTATAAAGATTAGTTTATCACATTTCAGTACAACAGCCAATTCTCTATTTTCTTTCAACTCTATAGACTTGGCCTTGAATCCATGACAAACCTCTCTTCAACAATTTTGAGCTGATAAACAGATTACCTGATGGCTAACCTAGAGATAATACCTCTTCACTTCAGTTTTATTTTATTTGGATCTGGTTTTCATGCATTAAAACATCATGGAGCCAAAGTTTCCCTTGTGTGTCAGAGGTCACAAGATCCAGGATGCAATGGTGGGATTTTCCTCAGACTGTTATGAATTAGTTGGAGACCACATGTTTCAGGGAAATAAAAACCAGAAAGGGCAGGAATTTCTATTTAGCTTCAGGCAGTGAGGTAGTGGACACTTTATATATTATCCTCTGTAAGAGAGAGACTTTGAAATACAGCCCAGTATGGATAATGTTCCATTCTATCTGAGAGAAACAGAGTTCATACTCATTTGCATTGTTTTAACAGAAGAAAAGATGGATGCAATTAGGTCATCCAAAAACTGTAAACAGAATTCATCACCAAAGTAGGAGAGATATTCACCCATAGTGTGACAGAAACTAGGGAAAGAGGGAATTATAGAATAATCAAAAATATTAAATTCTGAAGATTTGAATTACATTGAGAATGGTGAAACACTGTTGGGTGTGGTGATTAGGAGACCACTAAAAACCACCTGGAAGTATACCAGGGGAGGTGTTGGTAACTGGAGGTAAAACTATTTTGCAAAAGTGCGAGGCACAGACTTCTTTATTATGAAATTTGACACTAATAAATAGATGAGAGACTGGGCAATAACTTAATGGGATACTGGAGTAAAAAGTAAAGAAAAATCACAACTAAGAAAACACTTAGCACATATACAGCTAGAACAGTCTGTAGAAGAGAAAGTTCAAATAACAGAGAGAGTGTGAACGTGAATGAAACAAGGCACCATCTGATTAGTAAAGATACGGAACTTGATCAAAGGAGCAAAGGATATGTCTCAGCAAAGAAAGAAAAACATTTCCTCTAGGGAGAAAGGAAGAGAAAATGGACAAAGATACAGAAAGTGTTCAGAATAGAAAAGTTGAGAAAGATCCCATCAAACTAGCCACAGACTGTTGGCCTTGTATCAATACTGCATATTAATCCATATGCTGAAATTGAGGAAATACAACCCAAAGATATGAAAAAGGTGTAAATAGACAAAGAGATGAAAAGTAAGCAATTATGACCTGCTTGAAATTTCACAGAATGAATCTTCCTTGGATCAGATCAGCACGATTTCACTACATTAGGCCCACCTAGCAAACCACAAAGGGGGAGGACACAGTGTGTGATGGAGTCAGACTGCAGATGCGGGACGTGGGGTTGGTAAGGTAAGAATGGAGAGGTGTGTGAAGGAAGTTCTGGTGAATGCTGAAGAGAGCATTTCTGAAGAGAATGATCATTAGCCTAATGATCCTAACTGATGAAGGATGCACGTGGCGCTAGAACAAAGGCGACGTTCAGAGAAGACCTCAAGGGACTGCAAAGATAATGAGAGTAGCAGAGAAACTCAGTGCTCCCCAAACACCCAAAGAGCTCTGCATTTCTCGGCCTCCACTACGGCTTTTCTGGGACCAGGGGATAAGTCTAATTCAATGGACTCTGAGCAGAAATTGTAAGTGCATCACTTACAAGGTAAGGCAATGAAAACCTCACTGTGTCTCCTCCATCTCATTCTACCACTACTGATGTTACCTTGGAAGCCATGTATCGAGATGACAATGTCACAGGGTTGAAGGAGCCTGGATCCCACTTAGAGGCCCTGCTGACCCACACTGGATTTGTGGGGATGAGAAATGAGCCTCTGGTGTGTTAATTAAACTGAGATTTCATTACCCTGAGAATAAACAGAATGCCTAGCATGAGTGACAGGGTGGAAAATATGAATGGAAAGGAGGTCAGACTCCAAGAGGGGATTTTTCATATTCTGAGACCTTTAAAGGGGGACAGTTTTAACGATAATGAGATCTAAGACGTGGCCACACTTGGGAATGGTTCATGGAGAGAAAAAACAAAGATCACTGACAAGGAAATAAAGGAACATGGAGCCCAAAATGCTGTAAGGGTACCAACAATGATTTTCATGGCTACGGTTCAGAAAAAGACTGACCTGTCTAAAGCTGCAGAGGAGGATGAGATACTATCCTCAAGGTTAGAAGCAGGCAGTACCACAGTGGGAGAATCTTCAGAGAGGTAGGAAAATTGTCAAGAAGTTCCATGGAGCCTGAATATACCAATTCCTAGTCTTGCCCAGTCAATTCAAAGTGGGAATAGAAGAGACAGTAATAGAGGAACGAAACAGAAGCATTACTAGTCTTAATTTTGGAAGCTTTACAGGATGCTGACACGAATTAAAGATCTGTGTCCTCACTGTCTACAGACACAAAGTAGTGGGTCACGGGTAACAGGAAGTTAACTGAGTTACTTCTAATGCCCAGGAAAGACCTGCACAGCTCTCAACATTCCCGAGACTAACTGGCTGCCTTCAAGTGGCCCTTCTTTGCTTTTAGAAAAAACTACTTGGGATGCTAAATTGTTCTAGTTTCTATTTCTGAAGAAGCCTTTCTATTGACGTGTTGCAGCCCTAATTGCCTGAACTACCAACCATGTTTTATGAATGTTTTAGTATTCTATGAAGAGAACAAATTAGCAGCATTCAAAAAAAAAAAAAGATATACACTGTCAAATAGCACATAGTAATATATCCCTACATTTTCCCCTCAATCACAAACCCATTCCTATATTGGGAAGGTCCCATTCACCCTAATACAGTTTGGTGAGTGAATAAACAAAGATGAGAATAAGCAAGACTAAATATTTAAAACACTGATTCTTAACCTGAGGTCTGGGAACCATTTAAAATTTACTGTCAGGAAAAAGGAGACTGTGCATTGGTGCTCCCCCTACCCCACCTCCCAGTCAACAGAATTCCTACAGTTCTCACCTCAGAGTTAAGTGGGTCTGTTACCTACAAATAATTCAAAATAACCTGTCCACAAGAAGTGCATAGGTGATAATAACTAAACAAAGATATCTAAGATGTAGCTGATGATCAGTTGCCCTGTTTCCAAAGTAAACATAATTAATTCATTGATAAGGAAGGAAGAAGCCACACAGAGTCTCTTTGGGCTGAGATTTCTCCTTGCGTGCTGCTTTGCCTTACTTTCCCCAAATACCCTCTTCCACGCCTAGGTACCTGTTTGCTTGTCCCGGAATATACCCCTCCACCCTGGTCACCTCTCCAGTTACTCCCCTGACTGAGGGGATTTTGGGCAGCGCACAGAAGAAATGTTATAAATCCTAACCAAGAAAAATACTACAGACCACAAAAACGGGGAGGCGGCAAGAACAGTGGGAGAGAAAGTGTAAGAATGTTCATCTCTCCATATTACATAGCCCTACGTCAATTGATTCGGTTCAACATTTTTTTAGATGAGCAGATTTTAGCTCTGGGATGTTTTCATAGCCATTTTTTCTTAATCTAAGAGCAATGGTTCACAATCTTGCATACATATACATGCATATTTTTATGTATCTATGTATATTTACACATCCATGTATGTTTATGTACATTATGCCCAAGCAAATATATGGAGCTGTGAATAAAAAGAATATCCAGAGATATACCTATGAAGGATATTGGTTCAAAGAGGTGCTACAGTAGAGAGATTATTTAACAAGCCAAAAATCAGAGTCTTATTTAACCTCAGTACTGCTGACATTTGGGGCCAAATAATTATTTTGGGGGGAGGCTATTCTGAGCAGCATTCCTGTCCTTGACTCCCTAGATGCCAGTAGCGACACCCACAACACACATATGCACAGTTGTGATGGATAAAATATGTCACAGACATCTTCAAAAGTCTTCAGATGTCCCATGGGGGGTAAAATTGCCCTCTACTGAGAATCATTAGGCTAAATTGTAATGTGGAAAATCTTAGCAGACACAGGGTGGTTGTTAGGGAATTGGAAAGAATAAGAAAAATTAGGACAGATTTTCCAGAATCAACATACAGCTTATAAGAAATTTAAGAAATTTAACTACTCATTTCTCATCTTTCATGTCTTGTGCCTTGTGATAAATTATCAACACCCTGCAGGTAGGCAGCATCATTTACATTTTTAAATATTTTCCACAGGGCTCGTCATATTTGTATGTGATGAACATATACGGCCTAAATAGACAAGGCAGTTGGTCAGATATCACATCCAGCAAACTCTCTGAGGAACCATGTTGTGTAGATTTCCAGGGAATGAGACTGTCAAGATTTTACTCTCCCCCTACTCTCTCTCAGGGAAGAGAATTTACTATGACCTAGATTCCAAGGGATAGAGCCTGAATGTCTAGCCATCGCTTCACCTTTGTGGAAATGGCCGCACAATGTAATTCTCTGAGGGCTCTCCTCTTTCCACAGATGATCAGAAGTGCTACCTGCCCCTTAAGACTGGCCCGTCTATGTTCTCTTCTCCATCCCATGATGCTTTCTGCTGCAAAGGGATTCATGGTGGAGCTTAGTAAGACGGAAAATATTCCTGAGATCACATTCTACAATACAGAGTCGGTGGCTGTGGTTTAGGATGTAGCGCTGGTATACTTAGACCCTTGCCAAAACGTCCTGTCACTATTGCTCTGAGAAGCCCAAAGCTTCCATTTAACTCCTAACACACGGAAAGGTGAGTAACCGTTTCGTGGACAATGGGTTGAGATTACATTGACATATTTATTAAAAAACAAATGTGTCATCTGTTGAATTTGGTGCCGTGTATGAAAACCTTTAGTACACTAGATTCTTTCTATGAGAAATCACATACTCAATTTTCACTGGAAGAATGAGGCCAAGAAGCTCATTTGGCATCACCTCAAGGCATTCCTCTTTGATGAGTTCTTGGGGCCAAAGAGCTCCCCCTGGAGTCAGAGCTGCCCCAGACTGGCTTGGATGATACAGACAAGGCAAGCCAGATTCAAGGCTAAACTTGCAGGCAACTTTTTTCAATGATACCTTGGGCAGCGATGGGACCAAGCACTTCCACCCAGACATCCATCATTCCTCACATTGGTAAGAAGAGAAGGGGCTGAGCATGCCTGTGGGTAGTGAAGGATGCCCTCCGCCCGTCTGCTGGCAGCGAACAGACACAAAGTGGAGGGCTGACAGGGAGTCTGGTCTTCCTCCCCTGCTCTCTCTCCACCTTCACCCCCACTCTTTCTGGTTTCTCTTGCTTCTTTTCCACAAAGACTGAGGTCAAGTTCTGGTTTATCAGGACCTCTTCTCACTTTCATTGTCTCGATGATGACTACGGATGCTGCCAAGTGTCAAAATGAAACTACAAATATGCGTGAATGCTAAACCCTGAGGAACCAATTCAGATGAGACTTGCCATCATTTCCTTGCCAGACTTCAAAGGTAGTTTCTATTAGTTTATTACTTTTTCTTTGCTCATAATTTATTGCTACCAGCTTCAGAGTGTGCTTTTGTTTCACTTCTTCTGTCTGTTCTCTGTACTCTGACAAGCTGCACAATATCCGACTAATTAAAACAATAGAATTCATCTTTCAGAAGTACTTTCATGTTCCCTGCCTGCATAAACAAACTAAAAGGAATGCAATGCTTTTAACTGCCCATACCAGCCTTTTCAAAAAAACCCTCAGTAATTAAAATACATAAATGGTAACATGTAAGATTGAGAGATCCACTCTTGCCAAGAAGACATATTTGTGCTCCTTGACTCGGAATTTAAATGAAGGATTCTCTCCAAATTCAAGGCTGAGGTTCTGAAAACAGAACCAAAAAGAATGCTCAAGTGAGGTCAAACTAACAACCAGATACCTGAACAAGGAAAGCTGGAAAGGGGCGAACTCGTTTCTCAGGTTGTCTTTCTTGCAACGTAAGCGGCCATCACCTGCTCCCATTAAGGCTTGCATGGGTTTCCTGATTTTGGTCAAGTTAAATTTAAGCTGACACCATCTTTATGAGGAGAGAGAGAAAGACCAAAAAGAAAAAACTGCATGGTATGGTAGAATCACCTAGGATTTTCCCTAATTCCTGAAAATAAAGTGTTTTTCTGGAAAGACATTGGATGAATAACTCATGTCTTCATCAACAGAAAAATCTGTCTTTAAAAAAGAAGGTTCAGTAAGGAAGAAAAATATTGTGGTCCAGCAAATGACGTAGAGATCTGCAGGGTAATTGCAGCTCCTGGGGTTTACAGCTATTCGTATGGAAAAGGGATACTTTCTGATTTCTTTGGAATTTAAGGTGGTTTTGTGGGTTTCATTCTCCGCCCTTGGTATACCTTTTCTTTTCCTAGAGTTATTGTGTGGACTTGGCCCAGACTTTAGGAGACACTTAAAATATTATGTGAAATAAGACCGTTGCAAATGTAAGTCAGCAACTGGAGAGAGTAAAGGGTTAAAGGTTAACTGGTATCACCACTTTGGACTGAAGGAAAGGATGGGCGATATATGCATCAGAAGAAGCATATCAATGGCTATCTTGTAGAGAGCTTAATAGCCACAGAGTACACGTGTTTAAAATCTGAGTCTTCTTTTAATATGTTGGATCTATGCCTCTAGTGTTAAAGTACTGATTTCTCTCTATACCACTCATATACTTTGTGCCCAAACACATAAATGTCATTAGGCATATACTCAAAACATGCAGGTTTCAAGATTCAGCAACCCACATGGGTGAGATGACCTGAAAGGGTACAGGGACTGCACGTTGCTGTGTTAAATAAAGAAATTACCTTGAAGACTAGACATCAACCTCTATGAGTAAACAAGATAACTGGAAGCCTGTATATTTGTTTCCCAGTTTCTTATGTTCTATCTTTATGGTTCCTTTGTGAATAAATAAGTAAATAAGATACTTATTTTTTATTTCTTTATGATTTGTATTCCTTTGTGAATAAAATAGGTAAATAAGCAAATGACCTACTCATTTATCTAGAGGAAATTACAAGGGGAGACAGACCCTGGCCAAGTCGGCTTGCAGATGTACACAGTTCCACCACAGAAGGTAGAACCCTGATGTGCTCAGTCTACTGTTGCTCCCCTTTCTCTAACACAGATTTCAGAGACACTGATACCTCAGGGTAACAGAAGGCATTTTAGTATGGTGATTGATAAAGAAAAAGACTCAGTTTTGGACAGTGAGGCTGGTTATGTAGGACAGAAGTAGGCAATGGCCAGGGACACATAACCGAATCCTTTACCTGGACTCCTCTCTGAGGTCCTGATGAAAACTGTTGATTTGCCACAGGGGACTGGCTTTACCCAACTGTCCTTGCTGATTAAGTAAGTAAAAGTAAAACTGTTAAGTCTGTAAGACTGTTGCCTCTGGGTCTGATGCTGGAGTTTCAAGATGGGCAGACAGCTGGGGCGGAACAACGGCATAAAATGGGGAAGATCAAGGTCAGGTGAGAACTCACAAGCATGAACTGGAACCTCACTAGGATGGTCAGCCACCTGTATCGGTGCTTGTTGCCTCTGACCTCGGTGCTGAGGTTACCCTGCAGGAGTCAGGGCCCTTCATTCCAAAACTAAACACTTAATCCTGGTCTAGGAGTTAGGGAACCTGAAGGAGGATTCAGGGGAAGATAGAGCAGTTTTGGGTCCCTCTGTTGCTTTACACCAATGAGACAAGTTCGCAGATTAGCAACAAAATACTGAACTATAAAATGGCTGCGGCTTCCTTCCTGCCCTCCAAATCCTCTAAGAATCTTCCTTTGAGGTCCACCTTAACCAGAGATATACAAGAAAGTAAGGTTTCCAGATAAAACACAGAACACCCAATTAAATTCAAATTTCAGATAAACAACAATTTTTTTAGTATGCCTCAAATATTGTGTGTGACATACTTTGGCTAAAAGAGTATCTGATGTTTACATAAAATTTAAATTTAACTGAGTGCCATGCATTTATTTGCATAATCTGGCTACCCTACAAGGAAGGGAATTCTGGGAAATGAAGTTCAACCTAGCCAAGCTGATATGTTACAAACCATCACATCTTGAATTAGGAGATCGCTAAACTGAGATTTTCCTGGCCATGACTGCTCTCAACTGTTGATCATTTAACTCTGCCAGGGATACTAGAAAGGATATAATAAATATGGTCTGTCTAGGGGCTGCTCCTTTAGAAGGAGTTATTAGTAGAGATGTGGATATACACAGTCACGGTAAATGTGAGTCACATGCCTAGTAAATGTTCCCGTATTTCAGAAAGCTTTTCCCTTGGAAGACCCGTCCTCCTCCTCCAAAGACACGCAATTATCCGCGGAGCATTTTCAAAGTGCAGATGTCTGGGCCTGACCCGAAGACCTACTGAGTGAGAATCCTCAAGGTTTAAAATAAAGCCTGTGCTGGTTTTTTTCTAAAACTACAATATGGTGTCTCAGTCTGCACAGGTATTTAAGAACTCCCGCCCTAGGGGAATAGTTAAGAGTGAATAAGTGGCAGAATCTTAGCAGTCCATGCTAGATTTCTAGATCCCCAAGCCCCGCAGAAAATTCCTGATTAACACCAACCTTACATCTAACAGATCAGGCATTAAAATGCCCTGCCTGTGGCTGGTGTTAAGTTTGGTTTTTGTGGCTAATGTATCTCATCATATACCGCTTATGCTCTGGCAGGCTGGGTTTGGGTATATCGAGGACATCGCCTTCACCACTAAGTTCCTATAGCTCTTTGCCTCCTATTCTCTTCCTGCATGGTTCCTTGAAACTGGAAGCCAAGTAGTGCTCTTTTCTGCAATACTGACGGCATGCAGGAGTCGTATGATGCATGCAAAGTACTCATCATATACTGAGTAAATCAAAAATGTATGAATGTTCCCTTCTGCATCCTTTTTTTTGGCCTTTATTAGTCTTCATTAAGACTTTCAGAAGTCAGAATACAACTAATACTAATGAATGCCTCTTACAAACAAGGCTCTGGTGTAAGTTCCTTATATTCCTAACTTATTTTCCAAAATATTTTTATGAGATAAATGCATGAGAATACAGATGAACACAGAGATTAAAGTGCTGGCTCTTCAGTCGCATGACTAATAGTGACAGATTCCGGACCGGGTCCCAGATGCCCTCTCTTAGCTCCCAGGCTACAGTGCCTCCCTAAAGAGTTCTGGACAGGACGGTATTTCCTTAGTTCACACTCTTAAGACTTCAGTAAAAGTCAATCTATCAGAATAAAACCTGAAGTTATCATTATATTCAACTATCTCCCCACTGCATGGGCAGCATTCTCCCAGGAAACTATACCCTCCACAATAAAACAAGGGAAAAGATCTAAAATCACATTTCATGGAGTGAGTCATTAATCAAATCATTGGCTCCTATAGTCCACCTGCTTCAGTATACAGTAAAATGAAAGGACTTTTTAAGGTCACATGGTCAGAGGAAGGAAGATCTGGAACTAGGACCCATCAGTTCTCATTCACAGTTGAGTTTTCGTCACCCTTCACTCACATCCTTTACTGAGGGTTGCAAACTCTCGAGTGATGACTTGGTCACAGTTTGGCTTAATGATGGATTATCTCAAGAAGGGCTAGCATCATCCCTCTTTCCCTTCCTCCCTAAAGTGACGTTTTCTTTTGGCGCTGTAGAACATAGAACCTTCAAGGCTAAAGATATAAGTGCCTCAACTATAGCCTGAAAAAAACTGATCCAGAGAGGGAACCATCAGGAAAAGGATGCAGGAAGGCCCCAAGATCCCCTGCCAGTGAGGACAGAAATGGGCAGGTGTGGTTCTCCTTTGGGCAAACCAGACAAGGGGTTTCTGGAATCTTCCACTGGAACACCAACACTGTACCCCTGGCCGGACATATGTAACCAGGGAACTTCTTGAGAAGGGGACCTCCTCATTCCATCCCAGATCCCTGGAATCAAAACACATTCAGAGTTTGTGCCTCCGACTTTCCTTACTAATTGCAACCCCCTCCGTTTTTTTTCAAAAAAGCAATCGACACAAAGACAACTACAGAGATAGGGACAGCTAAGTAAAACACATAGACATAAGAACCAACAGTGAGATGGGCTAGGGAAAAAAGCTGTTGAAGGAAATAAGCAGGAGAAGTCATGATTCCCAGCCATAAACAAATTAGAGAACACTAAGCACATTGACACTGCTTAAAGAGCTAAAATGATCAGAGCACATTTATTTTCTCAGTGTTATTTAGCCAGGTTGGAAAACAAAACCCTGAAATTAATGCCGAGATACCAGAGACGGGAGCAGAGCTTTTCCCTCTAATAATTATCTTACTATCTGTCCATCTTATGTCAACAAACATGCTGTGATTGACAGGTTAAAATGTTTAGGTTGGTCTGAGCTCACATAAACCATTTTAAGTTTCTAGGATAGAGAATGTTATAAAACAAACGTACGATGTTCTCTCCATCTTCCTACTTTCAACCCTTCTTCCTACCTGCCCTCCCTGTCTTTTCGGGGAGTATGTCCACAAAGCAGTAGGGTCATTACCAAGGTTATCGCCAAGCTGCTGGACACAAGTCGTGGTGAAGTGCAACAAAATTCTCCCAAACGAAAGGAGAGGAAGTGCTCAGGGAGATCTAAGTGGCTCTGTATATGTCAGAAGAAATAAGTGACTTCAAGTAACTACCATAGCTCCTCCCTTTGGGGAGAAGAAGTCTGGGTCTCCCAAATCTTGACCCTTTGTTATGGAGAATCAGGGGTAATGGATGAGGGGATAATTAAGAGAAGCCCAGACTTGATTGCTAATTCACAGTGGGAAGAGAAGAATCACTCATAAAAAAGGACAGACTCCATCTGGAAGGCCAGAGAGAGGCAGAGGAAAAGAAAAAGGAGAGCTTTAGGGAGAATCTTTTTCTTCCTTGGGAAATGTGGGAGGGATTCTGGTTGGTGGGCAAGAGAGTATCTGCATTAGGCGGGAATGGAGTGTTTTAGAAAATCCTGGCATGTGTAGTAAGTGGAATAAAAATATATCGATTTTTGATAAGTATCAGTAAAAAGATAAAAACATCTTTCCAGTGAATGTCAGTTTGGGACTGGTGTTTATTTGAATGGGAGACTGTGTGGAAACAGAACAAAAGGCATGCAGATTTGTGCAGATTACAGATATTTAATGCTTAGTTTATACGTGCTCCTTAGGCCCTCGATAACACTCTTTTGCAAGGAAATAAAACAATTATTGTGAGGATGATTATAAGCAGACTGTATGAAGACTCTAGTATCAAATAATATACAAAGAGTGACGTGGCCCAAAAAAGTACTGGGTACAGCAATTAGAAAATACAGGTCATAGAATTTGCAGCCACTAGAAAATGTGAGGTAACATCCATTTATTCATTAACTAAAGAAATGGATTTCATGTGCCTTCTATTTGTCCAGCCCTCTCCTATGGAATGTGATGACAGCAGTGAACAAAAGATACAAACATCCTTTGTTTGTGGAACTAACCTAGTGGGGAGAGAGATGCCATTCATAAACAAACACTTAAGTATAAAGTATAGAATGTCATTTGGGGGTAAGTGATAGCAAAAAAAAAAAAAAAAGGGTTTAAGAACTCACAAAGGTAGGGATGATATTCATAATTTAAATAGGGCAGTCAAGGAAGACCTCACTAATTGGAAGAGTTTAGGGTCTGCGCCATGTGAATATCTGGAGGAAAACCATTCTAGGCAGGAAGTGCAAAGGCCCTGAGGCAGGAGCTTGACAATAATTCTTGAGGAACCTACAATTTACAGAGCACTTTAAAATTTTTCAAGTTTTGTTTATCCGTGTATTTCCAAATGAAAAAAGAATGTCAACTTCATGTAACTGTTGTGAAATAATTAGAAATAATGTATGAAATTGCTTGGCATTTTAGTAATTATTATGAGGAAGTAAACAATACTCTTCTTATCATACTTGCTGGGAGATGTGTGCTGCCTTTGAAAGTCAGATCACAGAAGAACAGGCTATAGGATAGTCTAGCTTAGTGGCAAAAAGCCACCTTAATGGTGGATGCAAATTCAAACCCTATTCCAGTATTTACAAGACACACAAACTTGGATAAATTACTCAATATCTCTAAGTTTCTGCTGCACAATCTGTAAAACGGACCTAATGACATTTATCCTTCAGTGTTGTTGTGAGGATTAAATAAAACACTGGAATAATGAAAAATAGTACTAACAGCTAATATGTATTAAGTGCTCACCATTTGCCGGGCACAGTGCAAAGCTGTTTCCCTGCATCATTTTATTTCATCCTCAAAAAACTAGGAAATAATATGATTATATCCTTTCCATAGGTGAAGAGAGTAGGGTGAGATAAAGTACCCATGGGACCCTAAAGAGTAAATTATGGAGTCAGGATTTGAATCCAGCAGTTTGAAAACAGAATCTGAGTGGCTGATCAACATATCCTAAATCCACTTATACTACTCCGGGCACACAATTAAAGCTCAATAAATGGCAGCAGATGGTACGACTGGTGATGCCATCATTGTTGTTGTTATTATTATTATTATTATTATTATGCCATTTATAAGCAACTTCTCTGGAAGGGGACAAAGCACAATTTAAAATACTACTGCTGACAGGGTTGGAGATGAATACACCCATTACCAGAGATAAACAATAAAATGATCTGCCAGCAAGACCTTTAGTTTGCAATAGTTAAAGGAATGAATGATACGAGTCATGGGATAAAAACCAGGGAAGACATACAGCTTTGCTCTAGACCCAGATATTCTAAAATTGGGAACACCAAGTCTTGGAAAAAGTTTTCTTTCAATGTGGCTTAAGTCTTGTTTTTCTCAATACTACCAATAGATACACATGCAGAGTACTCAGATGCCCAGCCCTCCTCCCTGAAAGGTGGGATGAAAGTAACCCTCCCTTCACACACATATCATGTGCTTGCTGCCTGTCTTCCTTTTCATCCCTCAAGTAAGTTAGTACAGATGGTTTTCTGAATTGACTTCTTTTTAAATAGCTCACATTACAAAGTTAGTTCATTCCTTCTTCTGCCAACTCTGACTAGAACTGCTTCCGTGTGCTTCCTTAGTAAATTTTATTCCAAGTGGATCTTTCTATGTAACACACACAAATACACACACTCAAGTTTATTCTGATAAACTCCTATTCTTTCAGAGGATCAGAAGTTTGACCTTTATACAGCAGAAGTATCATCCCAGAACTTAAAAAGTGCTCAGTTTCCCCAAAAAGAAAGAGAATAAAACTCTTCCCATGGGCAAAGTTTATTTTGCAGCAGTGACATAATATATCAGTAAATCTTCTGCCATAAAATGAGCTTCCTAACAAGAAAAATCTATATTGGGAATAGTATTAGAAGAGTTTTCTGATTGGACAAAGTATTATAGTGAGTACTTATGGCTCTTGGGAGATTTCTGCTGCCCCAGAACTGCCTAGCCCATTTTATAGCAGATTTCCCAGTCTCACTGAATGACTAGACTGACAAAAATTCAATTCATTTTAGCTGGTGCTTATTTGCATATTATTAGCACACATCTACATACATGCACACTCTCAGTCCCAGGCAGAGTTATCTCTAGGCACCCAACTTCTAATGAGGGGTCCAGCTCAGGTTTATCTCCCATTCTCTAATGCCATTTCCATCCTTCCACCGCATAGTGAAAGAAAAGTATCTTTAACAAAAAAAAAAAAAAAAATCTTTTTACAACCACAAAGGAAGGTTTTTATTTTTTACTTAGGTTCTGATATCTCAATGTCCTCACGTTCTTAACCAAGAGGACGACAAGAGGAGATAAAGGATTCCCAAATTCCAGAGCATTTTAGGATTGAACAGACCTCAAGAAAGAAAGGCACAGGTGCCTAGATGGGACTTTGGGCTCAATATGCTGCTATAAGCAGCTGCTCAGAACACTGACACCTATCGGTCCTGAGCATTCAACTCTCTTCTTGTCCCTATTTCACATACACGCACCGATTTTTACTTCATTTTAGTTTCCCCTCTTACATTCATCTTGCGAACTAAGCATTGCTAGTCTCTCCTCCCATTCAACCTCTGCAAGCTTCTGTGGGCAAGTTAAGAAAGAGTTAACCAGTTACCAAAGCAATGTGGATTCTGCATGTGGGACCTTTATTCAAAAAAGACTGTCTTTGTATAAGGGGGAGTTCCTACCACACATTCCTTCTCCCTCACTCCTCCCCTCCTTCAGGAAGGTGAGAAATGGAAAGAAAAGTAGTAGCAGAGTATCTGACACCGTCAGAAGTCAAGACGCATTAGCCCTTCATTGTCCCAAGGCCTTCCGAATGAAGTCCGCGCCGGCAGAACGTTTGCCCTCACGCAGCCTTCTTGCTGAGTGTGTGGACAAGGCAGAGAGCTGCGGTTTTCTCAGTCAGGCCAAGGCAAGCAAGCTGGACGCCTGGGAGTGCTGAAAGGCCTCCGGGTCACTTCATGGTATGCAATGAATCAGGAACTTACTTAGGTACTGATTCACTTCAGGGACTTATTAAAATGCACAAGCAATCTCCGTTGCGATTTCCATTTCCAGTTTTTTTAAATGCCTGTGTCTGTATCTTACATGTGGATATGCGTCTTTATGTCTTATGACGGGATGTTCACGTGACTATCAACCTCAGACAAATAATTTTGATAAAAATCTTTTGTTTAGATTCAACGCAGCTTATAAACTCCTTTCTCATTCAGGAGAATATTCTTCCAGAAAAAATGTTTGACGATTTATTTTTCTCTCTCTTATGCTTGTTGTTGTTTTCCTGTGACTGTGTTGCTGCCTATTGGGTGTGTGTGCTAGGGGGAGTGTTAGGAGGGAGCATAGTCAGATACACGTGGTGCAAGGAAGGAGACAGAGACTCATTGCAATGCCTAGTTTTTATGTATCAACCTGACTGGGCCACGGGTACCCAGATAATTGGTCAAACATTATTCTGGATGTGCCTTTGGGGGTGTTTTTGGATGAGATCAACATTTGCATTGGTAGACTACATAAAGAAGATTATCCTACTAATGTGGGTGGGCCTCATCCAACCAGTTGAGGGCCTCAACACAGCAAAAAAGCTAACCCTTCATGAGTGAGACGGAACTTCTCCTCCCCGACTAGTGAGCTGAGCTATCATTTCATTCTTGCCTTTGACCCACCTGAAATCCTGGCTCCTCGTCGATCTCTAGCCTGAAAGCATTCAGCCTGGAACTACACCATTGGCTGTCCTGGGTGTCCAGCCTGCGGACTGCAGACCTGGGGACTTGTCAGCCTCCATGATTGCAGGAGCCAGGTACAGTCACATATATATAAATTGGTTCATGTTTCTCTGGAGAACCCTGGTTAATACACTCAAGTTCTAGTCAAGTATCTTTAGGATCTTAGATGATTCACAAAACCCTCTCAGATTCATTTTCTCCTTCTATAACATAAGGGAAAAAAATGATCAAATACCTCCCAATGGTTATGAAATGAAAAAAGTATAAATTAGAGGGAGATCCTAGATGGATACACTACAGGCACACCCATGCGGTAAAAGAAGCAATGTGTGTTTTCATCTTGCCGAACCTACCAATCTTCCAGCTCTGCCTAAAAACGGAAGACCTACCTTCCCATTATCAACAAGGCAGAGTTGTGAGCTGGCTTTAGCCACTGCAATCATTCTTACTCCTCCCGAAAACTGGTCCTTTTGGTAGAAGGGATGGGAAGGCCATTCATCAACATATTATGACAGTAAATAAAACACAGGTGATTATCATGAAATCATTGAATGAAGACCTATCTCCATTTAAAGAAAAATGGGACCCAAAATATTTTTGAAGGACTTCAGACCCTCTTTTTAATGTTGTACTCCAACTCTTAATGATTACAAAAAGAAGCACAATTTCCCATTATAAGGAAAGTCTTCATTTCACTAGTTTAAATTTTGGCGGACATAAAATTAAGCTCATTTTGAAGGAATACAATTGATTTGATATATACAACTAAATGTACATTCCACATCATGCCCTAACACAATACCTGGTGCAGTTAATAATTTCCCATTTAATAACTGTTTGTGTGAATGAGTGAGTGAGCGAGTGGCTGGGAAGCAATATTGTGTGGTAGTGAAAACTGTGGACTGAATCGGATGGACCTAGGTAAAATCTTGTCTTCAGAAATTGCTAAGTATATGACACTGAGAAAGTACTTCAAGACTCAGTCTTACTATCTACAAAATGGGATGATAAGTGAATCTTAAAGGAATCAGTATATTGCATGCAATGTACTTGGCTTGTTTTTCTTATATGGATCATTGAATGAATAAAGCTTCATAATTGAACTAAATTACTTGGGAGAAAGAATAACAATAATTCACAAGCCAGTGAGAACAGAAAAGCGATAAGGAAAAATGAGGGGAAAGCTAGAAGTTGCATCTTTAGGTAGAAACTTTAGCACTTCCTTTTTTTTTTTAACTAAACATTACTATTCAATAAAAAAGCAGACATTTCCATTATGAGAATACCCTTTGTTTTCTGAGGGCTAATCCTCCCTATCCATGATAGTTCCTGTCTAACTCAGTATTTACTGCCATGTGCCAACTGGATTCCAGAAGATCATTCTAAAAAGTGTCATTTTATCCAGACCCTCATCCACTCAAAATCCTCTGATGGCTTTGCACAGAGGGAACCCCAAAGTCCTCCAGTATGCTTTTACACTGGCTGTTCCCTCTGCTGAATGCTCTTCCCCCAGTCATGTGCCTTTCTCCTTCACCTGCCTCTTGGATCTCTGCACAAATGCTCTTTTACCAGAAGCATCTTCTCTAGCCTAACCCCCCAGCAGCTTCTATCCTATTATCCAGTGTCATATTTCACCCTAGTATTTATTGCCACAGAATGTGCATAATGTTTATTTGGTTCTACATGTCATTACTTCCTGTCCCTCCCCCACTGCCACCCACACTCAGAATGCCAGCTCTGTGACGGCAGGGACAGCATACAGTTCACTGCTGTTAATATAAAGTCTCAACAAATCTCTGGATCATAATTAGTACTCAAATTAGTACTTACTGTTGAATATATGACTGAATGGGAATAAGGGAGACAAGGAAGGAGGGAGGAGTTCAGGGTGGGAGGGAAAATGTAAGGAAGGGAGGGAGGGTCATTCATTACTTGAAGATCAGCTTATTGAAAAGGACGTCACCTAGAGGCAGGCTCAGACTTCCTCTTGCGCACAGATGCGTGAGCTACCTGGCCCTTTAAAAACTCTGACTCCCTGATCTTTATATGTATAAAATTGCAACCCTCTAGATCCTGCTCTATTTCCCCTTATACCGTATATCATTACCTAGCATATTATTTATTTATTGTACATTGTGTTTTCTTCTGTTAGAATGTAAGCTCCATGAGAATAGCGACCTTCAAGACTTTATTCAATGTATCCCCAGTGCCTAGAACCATGTCAGATACACAGCAGATAATAAATATTCTCTCAAGGGATTGAAAAAAAAAAAAAAAAACCTCTGACAGCTACAGTAGCAGGAAGCCAATGGCTCCCCAATGGCTCCCCAATGGCTCAAATGTAGCAGTCTCCACCGGGTAACACGGGAAAAGCAGAGAAATCACGGGCAGATCACTGACGTCACAGAGCAAGCCACAAAGCGAGCCACGGAGGCGGTCCAGCCTGAAAGCCGGGCCCAGTACTTGTCATCCGGACTCGTCTTTCTCAACCTCAACTAACAGCTACCAGTCGTTTAACAGCATGTTACCCTCTTTACCAAACACTTCCCATCCCAGAATCTCATTTGATCTTCAGGACAGCCCTGAGAAGCAGCTGTTACAATCCCATTTTTACAGGTGACAGAATTCACTCGAGTTAGGTAGCTTGCCCAGTGTCACACAACTAGCACAGAGCAGAGCCATCATAAGACTCCAAATGCCAAAACCTCCAAAAACCACTCCTCTGTCCTGTCTTCCACCCTCCCAGGTACCACACCTGAAGCTGTCTTCCAAAGACTGAACCCCACGCCAATGAAACAAAAACTCCACTTTTCCTGAGACAGCCATTGATGTTCTGACATGAACGCTGTCCTTAACTGCACTTTGCAATGTATGTTAAGAACAACAACAATATACATAGTGGGATTATGAGGAATACTTCTTCTTGCTACTGTTTTAAGACACTGAGTAGTTCGTAATTGTTATAATCCTGATTCCTTAGTTTGCTGCCATGGTACCTATAAAACACAAATATAATAAAACAAAAGCAAACATGTTATCCCACTGACAGAGGGACTGATAGGAGATGCCAGAGACCTTCCATAGTGTGGGGGACAGCGGGGTTGAGAGAGAGGGCATTCTCTGTCATTTTTATGAAAGTCTTACGTGCTGCATAGTGGACATCAGAGTTTCAGTGGATCGTACAAAATCAGCCAAAAACTACTGTTTAAACTTTATACCATTTCTGTTGCATCAAACACTCAAATCATTTATTCTAAACATGGTAAAACTTGCTGGCTACTTTGTCCTACAATGAAGAAAAAATAGTCACAACGAATCAAAGGAAGGCAGGCAGGATGACTAATGAAATAGCTAGAAGGGAAAAGAAGAGGGAAGAATGATAATAAATATATTTTCTGTGTTATCTCCTTTGCTTTGATTTGGAGGTGGAAGGTACTATATGCTAGGAATCCAGTACTTATCATATCATGAAACAATACTCCAGAGACAAGCTTACGTTTTCTTATCCTAAAAATAATATGAGAGTGTGGAAGGGATGAATGAGTAGAAGAACAGATGAATTTTTGCATTTCCTTATAGATTAAATATCTTTTCTAGAATATATTCTAAGGTAGATACAATGCTGATTGAATACACATTCCCTTCATTCAACTTTCACGACGACACCCTGAAAAAGATATTGTAATAACCATTTACTGCTGAAGAAACTGAAGCACAGAAAAATTAAGTGATGGACCTCCAGGTTACACTGCTGTGTAAGTGGCAGGATGTTTGGGCCAGCCTATGGTTTTCCCTGCTACTTCCTGCAGCTTCAAATGGATTTAGCATATATTACTTTTTAGACAACATGACCATGAGCCTTAGACATTCGCCAACAGATTGCAAAGTTACCATACCCCCAAAGCTTACAGGAGACAAATTAAACAGTCATCTTTTCTCCATGATAGCATCCTTTAAGGAAACAAGCAGCCAACCAACCAAACTGAAAAGTCCATCAGCCTCTTGGAAGGTCTTCTCAGCTTTTAGGCTGGTTCAGGCCCCTCTCATTGGCCCTTCCTCTCTGTTCTCTAGAGAGTTCCAAATTGAATTAATGTCTTATCTGATCTGTCAGTGCCTTTCCGTCTTTGTGAGCAAACTTATCAGGGTTTTTCCAACTTAAAAGGCTGCCAATCTCTCGGTAAAGTCAAAGTAGTAATTTTCTTATTCTGTTACTAGCTCCACTGGGTTAACTCAGGTTAGGAAAAATTATCACCTTGTTTTGAAAGAGCTCTGATTTCACAGGGGCCATTGTTATGCTACATTTGGGGGCCCTGTCCTCTGGGGTCATGGAGTACAGTAGCTCATGCTGGAAGCAATGGATTAGAAGAGAAAAGTGAGATCTCCCTCCTCTTCCTCCTAGTCGGTATCTCCAAAGATCTCTGAGCTCTTGCCAAAAACGTGAGTGAACCTTCACAAGGGTTTTCAAGTCAGGCTCAGTGTTTGCTTCGGTTATATGGCAATCTTATCAGTTTGACTTCATACACCCATTGGAGTTCAGCTCGATTTTAGGTTTCTGAAGTTGACTTGGTAATTTCTAATAGATGTCAAGTACTACAAAGGTTCAGATGTGGGGCCAAAGATATTTGGACTGAAAGTTTTTGGAAAGCTGGAACTGACTCTCTTGAGAGATTTCCAGTAGGGATGGGCTCGTGTTTCTTTGCCAAGTTTAGAACCCACTCCAAATCCAAGAGGGTTAGAACTCAGGCTTGGCTGGAGTCTTCTGGAAGTTGAGGGGGAGTTGTTCTATTTTATTTTCCTCTAATTTAGCAATTCTTCTTACCTTTCAGAATTACGTCTCAAGGGAACTGTAGATAGATATTCGGTGGCTCTGAGAAAAACCCCCTTTAAGTGACAATGTGATTTTTAATGTTTTTATGTTTTTAATCCTACACAGCCAAATTCATCTGTGTTCCCTTCTTTTCATCATCTTAGTGTGACTGACAAAATTCGGTTACTTGGCGAAAATTCACCTCTTCATATGCCTTAGGAAATGCTTTCTTCTTCCCCACTCAGGTCGCAGGTACCTTACTCCTCCAGGACAAACAGTTTGTGCCCAAAATTAATACATCCAAGAAGCAAAAGTTGTTTCTTGGCCCCAGGTGAATAATACAGATACAGTTTTGTCTAGGCCCCACTCTCCTCCTGTTTATGGAGAAGATGTCACAGCCAGGACTGAACCCATTCATGGAATGAGTGGTAGAAAGCCAGGAGTGGCCCATATGGATGGCATGAGAGCTCTATAGGAAACAGAGGGCGCCTGGAATCAGGAGACCCAGATTAAAGTTCCAGTCCTGCCACTCACTCACTGTAATTTATCATTTGCAAGTTACTTAACGACTGATTGTGCCTGTAAAAGAGGAAAAACAATACCTACTTTATTTACCTTGAGGGAAGATGATATATATGAAAGCACTACAAACACACAAATAGACAAAGTTCTAGGAACTGTAAAAAGTGATTAGCCTAAATTTTGTAATCTACATCCATTTTAGAGGGCATGAAATAGGATCTGTTCAGACAAGGTGATGTCATTATAGGGCTTTAACGGGATGCAACTTTTAAGGAACAAAAAAACCTGATGGCTGTGGAAAGCTTAAAAAAAAAAATCTCCTTCCCAAACCTAACTCTCTGAGTTTCCCCCACTAAAAATATGTCCTTTAAAACAAAGAGTCTGGAAAACACCAATGATGATGACTGTCCCAGACTGGCAATAAGCAAGGCCTCACCCTTCTTATTCGGGACCAATTAATATTCACGGAGTCCCAACGCTGAAGGGATTTAGCCCCAGCATTTCATAAAACTGAAGCAATCCATCATCCAAGAGGGCAAAGAGGCAACATTTCTGAGCACTTTTCCTCAAACTCCATCAGAGAATATAAGCTCACGTTACTTGCCCTCCCCAATCCTTTCCTTCTTTATGAAGTGAGACCCTTGTGGATAACTACGGTCTCGTAAGGCATTTTTGGCCAGCCAAGGTAAAACCATGGCTTCAGAAATTCTCTTTAGAAGCTGGCCAGGGTTCTATTGTTTGCATCTGGGACATGGCCAGTAGAGTTCGGACATCTGCCCACTGTGCTAGTTCCTTGGGCGCCAGTGAACTGAAGCTGTTTATTCCACCGGGAATTATGCCTCTATTCCGTGAAAAAGGGAGTGACTCACCAACAGCCCTCCATCGCATCAGACATTGGGAAGATCAAAATCCCTTCTGAGTTCCAAGTTTCATTGTGAGCTACATAGTCTGACCAAGCTGATCCATAAAGGTATTGCCTGACCAATCTCATGCTTGGTCATCTCACTGGAGCTGCTATGAAGCAGGAAATTTGGGAATCCCAGTTCTGGAAATGCCTAGGATTGTGCCAATCCAAATGGTCACCACACTCTGGCTGCTGAAACCAGAAGATGAAAAGGGAAACGAGTTGCTACAGAGGCAGGGGGTTAATGCCGGCATGGGACAAGACGTCGGTAAATTGCTCAGTCCTCCTGATGATTTTGCTCTTTCCCCTTCCCTTTCTTTTAATCCTATTGCAACAGATTTTTAGCCCTTTGAAAATCTCCGTAAACATCTCTATTCTCGTTCCCCACCTCTGTCGATAGCTAATTATGGTACATTGGAAAAGTTAAGCTAAGGTTCAGTTTCTTCACCTCAAAAATGAGGAATATATTAGCACATGCCTTACAGGATGATGAAGACCAAAGTGCTTAGTCCAAGGGCATGGCACATAATAAGTGTTCACCTAACAGCGATGATGACGATGGTGTTTATCAAGAGCTTAGCACAGTACTTGGCATGTAATAACTCGATAAGTGATGAGGATTTTTTAAATTATTACATTATTATTTGTTCTAAGTAAAAGGTGGGAAGAATCCAATTGGCTTCTTTGTTCAGGTTTATTTACAGACTATCCCCCATTGGGGTCAACACATAGCTTTAGCCAGACCTGAACCTGAGGCTTGACCTTGAAATACCATCCTCTTTGCTGTTCCCTGACCTTGCTCCCCAGTACCCACTGACCAACTTTTTAGCTCTTCAAGGGATTCTACCCTGGCCTTTGGCTAGCAATAGCCAATAACTTCCCAGAAAACAAAGAGCAGGATATTGGGGTCTTTTGGCCTCTGCATCAAAGAACAGCTGGATCCAATTCAAGCCTTAACTAAAGAAAGAAAGAAAAATGGACACCCTTCCACTGGTCCTGTGTCAGCCATTATAGCTATGTCTCTACCACCTGTAGGAACAGATTCAAATGGAGTATTTTTTCAAGGAAAAAATCTGCCAGCAGTGTATAAGCTATGACCCAGGGAGAAACCAGTCCCACTGGGAACTGGTTGGCATACCTTCCTAGGATGCTGCAGCAAGGAGTGGCCTTTGGAGCCAAGGATTCTAGGTTCAAAGCTCGACTCTGCCCCTTACTTTGGGCGGCTTTATTTATCCTTTCTGAGCTCCACATTCCTTATTTTACATAAAGAGAGAGATTAATCATCACATGATATCTGGGAGGGCAACTCTAAGATTTTAATGAGATCCTGTTCGCTGAAGCACACAGCACAAGCTGTAGTACTTAGTAAGTATTCAGCATATGTCGGTATGTGTTCATTTCCTTCCTCCCCCTCAGAGCTTTCCTGAGTATGTACAGAGTGAGTATGATGGTGACAGATACACAGTAGACAGTCAGTAAATGGTACTTCCATAAAAGGCAGTGAGGAATCCTGGGCCCTGTGTTCCCTGGGAGTGATATTCGCCTGCTGAGTGTCAGAGGGTAGCTGAGAACCAGGAAGAGAGCAATGGCTCTGAGTTTCTCAGCCCATTGTTCCTCCATTTCAGCTTGCAAATTACCGCCACCGCCTGCTCATTACTGCAACTCCTCCTTCCTCTTCCAGAATCCAATAGCTCCCTTGCCTGACCTTGAGCATCTCAGGGAAGCCCTTCCCACACCCTCTGGGGAGTCTGCATTACAGCCCAGATGCTCGCAAAGATTAGAAAGATTTTTAAGTCTAGTCTAAAAAAAATAGTCCTGTCCTTTGTCTCAGGTCATTATTTCTTCTTTTACCAATTTTAGAGGATGCTGTTTCCCAGTCTTCATTTATAATATTTCGCTGAGGGTATTTGTAGATTGTCAGCCTATATGTCAAGTCTCCTGCATGATTACACTATATAAATTCAATTTCTAGTTATAAGCTGAAGCAGCTACAACTAGAATAGGAATTGAACACATTACTAGTTTTGAAGGCTTAACAAACTCATTTTTCTAACTCGGTGTCTCTTTGGATAAAACATTATCCTCAATCTATAAATCAGAATTCTAATGCTGCAGGAACAACCTCACTTAGGAGGAAGGAAAAGTAAAGAACTTAATTCAAGTGGTCCTTTCTTGCTAATGGCAGGATCAGGACTCCCACACAAGTGGCCTGGTTCTCAGGTCAGGTGTCTCTTGACTACCGTGTGATACCCGACCTGGAAGGGTCACCCAAAGTTAAAACTCCTTTGAATCATACGCAAACCCCTTGGCATATGGGCTCCTGCTAAGATCTGCTTTCCCTGCACCCTGGACTACTTCCCATTCCTCCCTAGGGGAAGATGTCCTACGGTCTTTTCTCTACTCCCTGGATGACCTCCACTTTCCACCTAAGGAATCCACTTATATCCTCTAATGTCCAACTCAAAGGTCGCTTTTTCTTCTGTAACGCTCCCCAACATCCTCAGAAAAATCAATCTCTCCTTTACTCATGTTCTAACAGAATTTTGTATATGTCATATTTATAGAACATGTTGCATTGATTTATAGCTATTTATCTCCCCACTAGGTTGTGAATTGTTCAAGATGAGGAATTACACTTTATATCCTTGTGTCCACAGCTCTCCAAAGAATATGACACATAGTAAGCCTTAATAACTTGTTTTTTGTTTTGTTTAAAGATGATAACTTTCATGTTAGTTGCATAAGGTAATAATGCACTTGCAAGGAGTAGAGCTAATTGATTCCGATCAACATCTAAATATGTCTTAACTTCTGTGGATACCTGGAATTTCTAAGAACTAGAAGAACTAAAAAGTAATAATAATTGGAAAACTTTGCCCGAAGGGTTGGATAACTTTGTGCAAAGAGACTGAGAGAAAGTTCATGAAATCAGAGCACCAAATTATGCTTTAAGGTAGCTGAATTTTATTAATCTTAAAAATTCCAGAACTTTCCACCTTTGAAAAAAAAAAAAATCCCTACTTCTGATGACATATATGCCAACGTTTTAATATCAAATAAAGTAAAATCAAATTGTAACAAGATAAAAACTTACTGTTTTGGAAAGTAGAAAAATAAATCTAGAACACAAACCTCCAATTATTTAAAAGTCTTTTATCACAAAATGATAAAGTCCTCCAGCTATAATTAAAATACTTCAATAACAGCTCTTATAGTAGAATTCTTTAAAAAGCAATTTGAACTCTAAACTCTGTTCCCATTCTTAGGAGATACGATGGAATTTCTCAGCTCTCTTGTATTCTTTAATATTTTCCATTTGATTCAGTTCTTCAGCAGAAATAGATGGTTATCACAAGCATGGCAAGTGGCAGAGAAGCCACGAAATACTAATGATGAATGACAAAGTTACCTTCTAAAATACTACCTACCTCTACACGCAAATTCTTAGATACGGGACATTGTGAGGAGTCGGTCCACTGCAACCCCCGATCCTCCATGTCCCCTTGGACTAAAAGGGCCACGACTTCAGCTGTATTCTGTTTCCAGCTTAGCCTGCCCTGGTATTAGATCTAATTGGTATTCCAAATCATCTTTGGTTATTATTGGTACCAGACAATAGATTCTACCAATCCGGTTATGCTGTGCTATAACAGGAATACATGATATATTCAGAAAGCTGAAAATGTAAACAGTTCTAATGCACCTAATACACATCAACTCTAGAATACTGTAGTAAGAGAAGCCTCAGGTGTGTATTTTGTCTTAAGAGCAGAGCACGAATACCATTCAACACATACTAGAAAGTGAGAAAGCAGAACAGAATCCTTACATGTTGAAAGGAGCTCGAAGTAGGAGCTACAGAGGTGAAAGTTATTTGACATGAATGCTGCTGTTCCGATTTCTTAAGTTCTGCATGAACTTATCTTACCTTCAAGACCAAGGAGAAGCAGGAGACGTGGCCGCTCATGGGTAGAACTGTTCCTTAGATCACAGTAACGACCGTCTAGGCCAGAAACAGAAATAAAAGTCATACTGGCGATGGTTACTGTGCATTTGTTCAAACTCTGTGAAGGTTTTCAAACAGCTTGATTCAGAAAGACACGTTCATCCTGACATAGATGGTCGAATTTGGGTTTCTTCGACATCTCCCCCAGCCTTACCAGAAAGAAATGTTTTGTCTTGTTCTTGTGTTTGTACTCTCCTCAGGTTCCTTTCCTATTTGCACAATTACAAGGCAAATAAATAGTGAACTGGACTGGCTACTCTCTAGTAAAGAGCTGAAGGGACAAATCAAAGGAAACCACGTGGTATGATGACCTTGGACCCTGCCACGGAGACTGGCAAGAGAGGGCAGCATGGCTGTAACTCCCGCTGCACGACTGACTGACTGGAGGCTGAATCTCAGCTCTTCCCTTCACGTCTTTATGCCTCAGCATAAGATGAAAACTATTACGGTGTCTAGCTCACTCCCTAACACAGCTGCCATTTATACACATCGTTCTGTATCATGTTGCTATATACTTATTTATAAATACATTACTTTTCCATTTTTCCATGTATATATTTAAATGTATATTTGCTATTATATACAATAGTTATTATATCTGAGCTCCAAGTAAGCGTGAAGCTAGAGCAAATGATGAAATAAGCAGAAAATAACATACCAATGAGGTCCTTCCTTTCCTGCAGGTTGTAAACAGTCGGAGAAATATATGATCCACTAAAAACATTACCAAAATAGTTGGTAAGACAGGCCAGTTTTCCCTAGAGAGCCCTGATTTATATGTATTGTCCCACCATACTTACTAACAGCTCCCTTTTTATGAATCAGGTCCTGACTTGATCAATTAAATGCTCACACACTTAATGGCCATATGTGATGGGATAAACCTATAGAGAGGGAAACATACTCAAGGGCACCTCCTCCTCAAGGTGGAAGGACTTCCCAGGGTTGGGCAAGATCTAGGTCGAGGAGCAGAAGCAACTGTGTGAAAAATACGGCAGAAGCATTGTTAGGAACGCCAATTCCAAAAGGCCAGAACAGTGACTTCAAAGATAAACATATAGGAGGCTATGAAGAGTCCAAGAGATACTAAAATATAGTAGGATCGTGCAGGTCAAAGGAGAAAACTGCAAAGGGCTGTCCCTGGATACATCGGTTAGTGGCAAGGTCACCGGGGCTCCAACACTCTGCACCACTGTATTTATGGGCAATAAAAGCCAAGGATGGTGTGCTATTTCATGGGACGTACACGATGGGAGGACATGCCACGAATGCAGAGAGCTGTAGACAGAGAGAATAAAGGGTCTGCTTTAGTGGGTGGTCCTTGGGGACCTCTATTTACAACAAACTACCACTTTGTTCACCGTGCTCTCCTTCCAGACCTCAGGTTCAATCTGGCTACAGATCCCGAAGCACGTGGCGCCCAGCTTGCCCCTGAGGTTACACCTCAGCAGAACAAGCCCAGAGTGGAGCGCCGCATGCCCTGAGTTCATTTCCAAACTTCTTTGCTACGTTGCATTCAAGGCTGGGTTTGCAGAGATTTCTGCGAGATTTTTTACTCTCCTTGAAAAATATAAAATCTTTCACCAGCATACTTTTCTCACTTGGTGAGGCAATGCTGGGCCTCCTTGTTGTTTTTCCCTGCAAGACCTTTCTTACTTTCACTCAATCTCTATCATTTTTATTTACAATAACAAGGGAGTAGTTGAGAACAGAGAAATTAGCCCCTGACATGTTCTAAACGATGGGATAGAAACTGAGTGTTGTAGCCCTTTGAAATCTAGTCGAATGTGAGAGAGGCACCCGTACTGCAAAGAGACAAACCTGCGTGCTACACAACAGGGAATTAATTTGGAAAGATTCCATTTCTCAAAATCTCCTATTCCTAGAACTCGGCATGATATGAAATAGGGTCTAAGGAATGGGGGGTTGCCTACAGTGATGACAGGAACTCAGTGTTGTGAAAGAAACCTGCTTTGAAAGATCTTGATCAAGAATGTGTTGTACACCCAGCAAGGAGAGTGGTGCCTGATTCAGAGAGGGGCTTCCTGAGGACAGGTCTATGAGGAGTGAGCAAATGGTGAACTCAAATCAGGCTTTTCCATTTGCATGCTGTGTGGCCTCAGACAAGTGTCTCAAGTTGTCTGAGCCTCAGGTTCCTCATCTGTAAAACGGAACAATAGTACTTTCACCTCATAAGGTTGTATTTGAAGTAAATATATTAATATTTATAAAGTACTTAGATCAATCCCTGACACTGGGTAAGTGCTTCTTACCAATAACAGTAACAAAAATCTATCAGTAATTGCTGCTCAGGGATGATGCAATCTACTCTAAAAATCTCTAAAAATTCAAAATCTCCATTTCTCTGTCTCCTGCTATGATTCTTCTACCTACTTCCAATCTTCCTAAAACCAAGTAAAATGTGTAACTCTTACGGCAAAACTACCAATTCAAAATGTATGCACAAAAGAATTCACAATATTCTTTCTAAATCTTCAGTGACATACCTACGTGTACGCCAAGTCCCTCTGTGACCCGGACATGTACGTAGGTGGAGATGGGAAAGCTGAGACATTATAGGGAGCTAAGCAAGGTCAGAGTTTATCTTTATATCTCTTTGTCTCAGTGTAGAGAAAGAGAAAGAGCCCAGCTTCCAGACAGCCATGAAAACAAAATCAACAGGCATGTCAATGAGATGTGTTTTGGATGTGGGTTTGTATATATTGGCAGGAAGAGCAGTGAAACTTATGAGTCTACTTTCTTATTCTTTTTTTCTCTCTTCAATCCCTCTCAGTGCCAAAGGAGTTATTTTTAAAAGCATGGGTTCATGTTTTTGATCATAATGTTATGGCAAAAGGGCAGATGACCTTTACATTTAGGCAGTAGCTGTTATACAATCAGCAAACTCCAAACTCCACATGGGAGCATTTTGTGTTTGTCACCTGTAATTTGGGTATTCTACCATTTTTTGCCAACCCCACCCCCACCCTCCATCACCCAGTTAAACAGTAGTTACCAACCCTGAACTACTTAAGACACTAATTTATTCCTTAATTTATTAGAAGAGCATATACCTCCTACCAAGTTCTGACACACCATCATTCCGGACCCAGTCTGGTATGCACTAATACGTATAAGAGATAAGGGAGTTAAATCATTACAGCCCATGCAGGAGTCGGTCCAACTTTGTGCACCAGGCTTGAGAGGGAATGCGACAGCTGGTGGTGTTTCTACGTAAGACCTATAGGATAAAGAGATGACCTAGAGAAGTGGCCATGTGAGGGGCGATTCCACTCGACCAAAAGACCTGAGCTTGTAACTCAGTGGGTTCACATCAACGAGAGGAGTTTGGAATCCCATGATTTATAAAGTGTCTAATTCTTCAGCATTTCAATTCTTATTTTGGATCATTCTGTGGGGTTATCAAGTTTTGGGCCAACTTGCCTAGAGGGAAGAATGATAATTTCTGACAAACAACAAAAACCAATGCTGACTTCGTATGTTTAAAACACTAGTGTTTTTCTTAGGGAAGGGGGAAAAAAACTGAATTACTTCTGCGGCCTAGTATTTCTTCAGCCCTTACCTGAGAGACCAGTGAAAGCATTGTCTATATTATTCCAAGTTTTGACAGAAAACTGAAAAACTTAGTAAATATTCCAAATATTTTTTATTTCTACAGCATTAAACAACTTGGAGAAAACTCACCAGGCCACTAACTAAAATTTTCTATTTTCTTTGGCTATTTAGTGGTGGAGAGTCTAAAACTGCTCATTAAGATATATTCATATAAAAATATATACCAGGGAAAAGGAATGTGTGCTCATGAACATTTATCTGATCTTCATTTCTAACTTTTTTGGTGTAAACAAACTGAAATTTCCTATTCCCCAATCTCGGCTCCAATAATGGTATTATGCAGTGAAAACTGCATCCAACAAAACCGGTATCAAACTAGATTTGATCTGTCTCTTAAGGTTCACAGTGGGGGAGGTTGGGGGTGTCCAATCACATCCCTAAAGAGAGTGAAAAGGAGTAATGTTCAAAATTTGTATTTCTTTATTTGCCTCAACAGAAAAACTAACTGTTTGAGACCTGTGTTAAAATAATTAACATAAGCTTCTCAAATAAACAACCTCTGAATATTAGTGGCTTAGCCCACACGGATTTACTTCTCATACAAGCAAAATCTACCATGGCTGATTTGGGGTACCTCTCCCTCCAACGGCTCAGGGATCTGGAAGCCTTCTTCCCCGAGGCCCTGCCATCCGGGAGCCTCTTGCCTACGTTTGCTTCCAGCTGCACAGACGGTGACGAGAGAGAAATCCAGCATTGGAAAGCATGTAGAACAGCCATGAATAAGGTAACGAAACTGAATTGCTTTAAATGACACCTGTCTAGGGGTCATGACCTCTGAGCCTAGCTGGCTTTAGAATTTTATCCACAAAACAACCCGTTACACAACTGCTGGATCTTTATAAATCACACACACTCCTTTCAAAGGGTAAAGAATTAGACAAGTGGGCAGGCCATAACACAACTTCTGAAGCCTGATTTACTGATGAAGAATGAGTATAAATCACTTGCGGTAAAACCAACAATCACATGTCTAACAAATGATTAAGCAATCTCTCTGCAAATGTCTTCCCCCCACTCTTCAACCACCTAAGATAAATGAATATGCATGAAATAGCAAAGCTTTTATATGGCCCTTTTACAATAATAAAGTGATGGAGTTTATTAAAAACAAAACAGACCCCCAGTGAAATTGCTCTGTTAAACTGCACATCACCATAGTGAGATTTACCGTAATTACAGCTCTGGTTCTTCCAGAAATGGAATATTAGGCGAGTCAAATCAGGACTCGCCTGATGAGCCCTAGTTAGGTAATCTGTGTGAAAGACCCCTGCCATCTCCTAAAGGAAAGTAACTTTTCAATAACCAACTGCCTTTCTGCCTAGTACAACTTCCTTATTTCTGCTTCCTTCTGTCTATAAAAGTATGGCTCCTCCAAGCTCCTTTCTATCTGCTGGATTGGATGCTGCCCGATTAGAACCAATTTTTGCTCATATAAACATCTATGACTTTTCATGTGCCTCATGACCTTGTACTAGTTTTGGTGTCAGAAGTCTCCTGACAGCCCCCAGGAGCAAAGAGCAGTAAGGCGTACCTGCTGAGCCCGGGAGCTCCTTGCTGTCTGCTGCCTCTGGGGGCTGCGGGGAATCCATCTCCGATCCACCCCCCCGCAGTTTTTGCATTATGAGCTTCCAGACTTCATTTTGGCGTTTCTTTCTCCAGACTGGGGCTGACCTCAACAACCAGATGCCTGGTCCGACACGACTGGATCTGACATCACACTGGGTGCGACATCAGACTGGGTCTGACTTGGAAACCTGACTCTTGCGGGGTAGGACTGGATCTGGGACAGACAGGTCTGACTCACAAATCAGACTGGATCAGAGGTTGGACTGGGTCCAACTCAAAAACCAAACTGGATCTGGGGCCTGACTAGATCCAGTTAAGAAACCAGACTGGATCCAGGTGGGACTGGGTACGTCTTAAGCTGGACTGGGTTCACTGTGAGGCCTCAGATGAATAAAATTTTGTTTTAAGGCTGAACAAGTAGGTTACCTTACAAAATATAATCTTGAGTTACAGTGGAGAACTTTGAACCATCTTAGACAAGCTTAGCAATATATAAGGTGCTCTGGAGAAAAAGGGGTCTCAGCCAAGTTGCTCACTATAAAAGGGAAAATTATTTTTTTCTCCTGTACATTTTCTAGTGACCAGAATGAAATCTGCTAAGACATCCCACTTGCTCCAGAGCCAGCAGAGAGGATCCTGGGAAATCTGGAAAAAAAACAGCATAGGGTGAGAATTCTTACCACACTCAAATCTCTTATCTGTAGTGCCTGGTCACAAAGGGAAAATAAAATTTCATGTTGCCTCCACTTTTCCAAATTCAGATCATCAGGAAAAAGCACTTCTAAGAATTAGAACTTTGACCTGTGACTTGTGAATTTGCTTTCAGATGCCCGTTGGTGGTCAATTCCTTCTCTTCCACGGACAGCTGTTGCCTTCTTTTTTGTCTCATTTTATGTCCTGAGAACTTGGCTTGACAGCTATCAGGTTGGGGGTCCCAAAAATATGACTGGACAGAAATGTGGGCTGGACCTCTTTGCAGCTAGGATCCTGCCAACTACCGCCAACTCTCAGGGAAGCTGTCTTCCGTGCCTTTTGGTCATCTTTGGGAGCGGCTCTGGGTCTTGGACAAGCAGTATCTTTTGCATCCTCTTTGGGAATGCCTCTTGTGTCCATTGGGTTGTTCACTAGTACCAGTAAAAGTTTATCCCCCTGCTGAAACCCGACAAGATATTCGAAAGGTTTTTGTTTGGTTGGTTTTAGTAGCTTAATTGTCAGAAATTGAAAGCTGCTATTCAGGGCCTGATAGGATTTATTTTTAGGCCTTCTCTTCCAAGCTAGAATGAAACTATGTTGCCCAGAGGGAAAGAAGAACATTCTAAAGCCTTTGTGGAAGGATTTATTAAAACATTCCAAAGACACACAGCTCTAGATCTAGAAATAGGAATTCTTTGATTTCCTTCTTAATTGAAGATCATCTCCCTGATATAAAGAAGCAAATTGAAGATAATATAGTGAATGGGTGAGTCAGCACCTTACCTTTACAATATGTTCGATCAAACCTCTGTCATTTAGTTTTGCAACTTCCTGTTTTAGCCCCCCCAGGTTAAAAAACATTTATTCATTTCTCTAACCTCTAAAAATGAGAATTTAGGGTATACCTTTACTTTTTCCTCCTACCAGTTCACCACAAGCAAGCTCATATACAAACACTGTAGGTCAATTCCAGTTCTCCTGGAAAAATGACACCAAGAAAGAACTGAAAGTACGGAAGACTTATTGGATGAAAGACAAGGGGAAATGAAGCAGGAGAAAGCATTCTAACACAGGTCTGACACCTAGAAATGGAAAGGGAGAAGCACGCACCTCAGACTGCAATGCAGCTCTGAGATATCTTAGTAGGCTTATGGATAGCCATAAAACAAAGAGAATTCTGGAAGAAATGGCCCATATATAGCCCCCTGCTGGTCACTAGCTGACTGCAGGCCAGGGAGAGCGTGGCTTCATGTGAATGCTACGGTGGATTCCAAAGGCATGCTCAGATACATGGGACACCCCCACTTTATTTACTGAACAATTTTATAAGCACTGTTTGGCTTTTGTATCATTTTATACACACACAGATTCATTCAATAAGAAATTGACCAAGTTGCTTCTCTCACCTGTATTAAATAATAGAAATGCCTGGTTTCAATTCCCGTTTCCAGCCTTTAGACTATGTTTTTTTTCCATCCAGGTAATTTACCTCTAATATTTCTATCATAGATCTAAGTAATTTTATCAAATGTGTACACAGATAGCTCATATTCTTTATATCTTCACATCTGAGAAAATCTTGTTGCATTTGCTCATGAGTGACTACATGGCGTGTTATGGAATATCTGAATCTTGCCTTTTACCACTCCGAACCCTGTAGAAATTCTCAATTTATCAATTAATGTTAAGTATTACTAAAAAGAAAAGGCTTACTTTTGTTCTTTTGTACGTGATCTAAATGTTCTGCTTGAATATGTAGAGAATTTGTTTTAAATCCTTGAACTGCAGATGTTTCATCAGTGTACATTTACGTGTGAGCTCTTCTCTTTTTAGTGTGGTTTTCAAATTGATCTCACCTGGAAATTTAATAGTCTCATTATTTATAGATTTGGACCTCCTTTTTTAAAGCAGGAATTATTTCTTATATCTATCCGATAATCTAATAGTCACCTCTATACCCGTTATTTAGTTACTTAGCCTAGATGCAGAAGTACTGGCGCTATTACTTTTTTTAGCTGATAATATACTGGAAATAAGTGTTCTTATGCTTGCCAATATCAGTGTAAAAGTCCTAAGAGCTATTTTGCTAACCATACTATTAAGCCATACTTTTAAAGCATTATCTTGAAATTTGTCACCCCATTCTGTACATCTATTTCCTACCCAGTCTCAAGTACTCCTCTGGGAAGCAGAATGAGGTCTCTTAATCATATGTATTTTATTAAGTGTCTAATAGACTATAGGAGAAAGCCAGTTCTCTGTTTTCTCAACATTTCAGCTAAGTACCAGAATTTGGGGCCAAACAAATTACAGCAAGTCATTTTCTAATTTTAAAAAACTGCCTCAGGAGTTCTATAATGTCCTAAACAAAGGAAACAAATATTGGATGTTTGGAACCCTTTACCCAGAAGCATATAATTCATATAATGCAAATAATTTCTCTCCAAAAAATTGGAAGGGTGAGTCAATGTGGCTGTAATTGGAATTTTGTAGTTCCAGAAACTCACTCCGTTTCTTACCTGAGACTTAGACTAGTAAGCCCTCTCCCTTGGTGGGTTTGTCTCTTTTATTTCCTTGGTTAAAAATGCCCAAATCACCATAAACCAAACCCTGCAAGAATTTTTACTTTTAATAGACCCTTAAAACTACACTGATTGATTTAGTGGAATGTCAGAAACTCTGTTTTGTTCTCTGACATTTTTGAAGGACTTTATTTGATTCTGGGACCACCGATGCAGGAGATTACAAAGGTAAGATCAACTTCAACCTCTTAGCCTGAAAACCCTTTCTACTGGTCCTCATCCTTTTGTAAATGGACCTTTCTGGCTGCTCCTGTAAGTGTGTACACATTAAGACACCTGGAAAGACAGAGTAACCAAGACCTTACATACAACCTATCTAATCAGAGCAGAACACAATGAGATTGGTACTTCATGTATTGAGGATAACATTCATTCATTCATTTATTCATCAAACATTTAGTAAATACCTACTATGTCTAACTCACTATTCCAAATGCTTATGAAGCAAAGGTGAACAAGTTCCAGGACACTCATGAAAATCTAAATATCCCATGATCATAATTATCATGAGGAGGAGGAAGATAAGCAGGAGGTGAAAGGAGCGTTATTATCCCCATTTTACAGATGACAAGCCTGAGGCATAGAAAGTTTATTCATTCAACATACATGAGATGAAATTCTAGCATGTGAAAGGTATGTTACTAAGTGGTAATGAAGTGTCACTCTGACTTCCAAGGAGCACACCGCCTGGGGAGGAACAGGCATCTTAAAGCCAGTCGTGCCCTACAAGCTCCGTGCACTCCGTAAGGTTACCAAACATTCTGGGTCACCAGGGAGAGTAGTACCAGGTCATACATGCTGTTATGTTATAATTGCTAGTAGTGCCAACTTTCACTCAGAACTATCCACATTCAGGTGGTGAATTATATGGGCATCCTGTCACTAATCAAGATATAGTCAAAGAAAAATGGGAAGATAGCAAAAGAGCAACTAATTTTCCTTGAGGGGTAGGTCTGGTGTTCTGAATGAGTTTGTTTTATGGTTTATAAGAAATCATTGTTTTGCACTTAGCCTCCTAACCAAATCACCCTGTGTTCATACACTGGGAGACAAAAGAATATCCAAAAATAAAATATCAGAAAATGTGTTTATTGCATGAATTGTGCCCTTCTTGTTCAACTGAACAATTCCAAAATGACATTTTTGAGCACCTACTACATTCCAGGTGTAGCATGGTCCATGGTTATTAGCTCTCAAACTAGACTGTAAGCACCTTACATGCAAGGACCCAAACACGTGAGAATTTAATATAACACAGTAAGATAAAGTATGCATACAGTGTTAAGGGAGAAGAGGGACTTAACCAAGCTGGGAATTCAGGGAAATATCCTGGAGGAAACAATTGAACTAAAACTTGTAGGATGAAGGAAAATAAATATTAGATTCATTTTTAAATTAAAAACAAAAGAAAATAAATAGATTCATTTTCAATAATTAAATTAATTACATTTAAAACATGAAGAAGTCAAAAATTGGAGGATTCAAAGCACAGAGAATAGTCATCCAGCCACCACCAAGCTCATATTCTTCTCCCTGCAGAGGGAAGCGTGCCCCCTGCAATCAGCAGGCTGACACCCCGAACAGCTGAGAACGACCTAGATGATAAATGCTCAAGCCTGAATTGAGCTAAGCCCTAAGCATACTTGGATGATTATAGTTTGTAGCCAGCTCTTAAGGAAACCATGTTATACTGGGAGTCACTTTCTAATTAAATAGAATTTCTTTGATTAGTTGAACTCTCTTCCCCTAATTTGGGAGGCTGCCTCTCTATACTTTCATACTGCCATTTCTATCTAATAAGTATATCAAGTAACATGCTACTGATGCTTTACTGAATTTACTATTCACTCTACACCCCCCCAATCTACCAACATTAAGTATCGTTAATCACATCAGGGGCTCAGTGTGGGAATGCTTCATTCTTTTTTTAATTTAATTTAATTTATTTTTTATTTTTTGTTATCATTAATCTACAATTACATGAAGAACATTATGTTTACTAGGCTCTCCCCTACCCCAAGTCCCCCCCACAAACCCCATTACAGTCACTGTCCATCAGCATAGTAAAATGTTGTAGAATCACTACTTGTCTTCTCTGTATTGCACAGCCCTCCCCTTTCCCGCACTCCCCACATTACACATGCTAATCATAATACCCCCCTTCTTCTTCCCTGCCCTTATCCCTCCCTTCCCACCCATTATCCCCAGTCTCTTTCCCTTTGGTAACTGTTAGTCCATTCTTGGGTTCTGTGATTCTGCTGCTATTTTGTTCCTTCAGTTTTTCCTTTGTTCTTATACTCCACAGATGAGTGAAATCACTTGGTATTTGTCTTTCTCCGCTTGGCTTATTTCACTGAGCATAATACCCTCCAGCTCCATCCATGTTGTTGCAAATGGTAGGATTTGTTTTCTTCTAATGGCTGAATAATATTCCATTGTGTATATGTACCACATCTTCTTTATCCATTCATATACTGATGGACACTTAGGTTGCTTCCATTTCTTGGCTATTGTAAATAGTGATGCAATAAACACAGGGGTGCATCTGTCTTTTTCAAACTGGAGTGCTGCATTCTTAGGGTAAATTCCTAGAAGTGGAATTCCTGGGTCAAATGGTAAGTCTATTTTGAGCATTTTGAGGAACCTCCATACTGCTTTCCACAATGGTTGAACTAATTTACATTCCGACCAGCAGTGTAGGAGGGTTCCCCTTTCTCCACAACCTCGCCAACATTTGTTGTTGTTTTTCTTTTGGATGGTGGCCATCCTTACTGGTGTGAGGTGATATCTCATTGTGGTTTTAATTTGCATTTCTCTGATGATTAGCGATGTGGAGCATCTTTTCATGTGTCTGTTGGCCATCTGTATTTCTTCTTTGGAGAACTATCTGTTCAGCTCCTCTGCCCATTTTTTAATTGGATTTTTTGCTTTTTGTTTGTTGAGGTGCGTGAGCACTTTATATATTTTGGATGTCAACCCTTTATCGGATCTGTCATTTATGAATATATTCTTCCATACTGTAGGGTACCTTTTTGTTCTATTGATGGTGTCCTTTGCTGTACACAAGCTTTTTAGCTTGATATAGTCCCACTTGTTCATTTTTGCGTTTTCCTTGCCCGGGGAGATATGTTCATGAAGAAGTCGCTAATGTTTATGTCCAAGAGACTTTTGCCTACATTTTTTTCTAAGAGTTTTATGGTTTCATGACTTACATTCAGGTCTTTGATCCATTTTGAATTTACTTTTGTGTGTGGGGTTAGACAGTGATCCAGTTTCATTCTCTTACATGTAGCTGTCCAGTTTTGCCAGCACCATCTGTTGAAGACACTGTCATTTCCCCCATTGTATGTCCATGGCTCCTTTATCGAATATTAATTGACCATATATGTTTGGGTTAATGTCTGGAGCTCTAATCTGTTCCACTGGTCTGTGGCTCTGTTCTTGTGCCAGTACCAAATTGTCTTGATTACTATGGCTTTGTAGTAGAGCTTGAAGTTGGGGAGTGAGATCCCCCCCACTTTATTCTTCTTTCACAGGATTGCTTTGGCTATTCAGGGTCTTTGGTGTTTCCATATGAATTTTTGAACTATTTGTTCCAGTTCGTTGAAGAATGTTGGTTATTTGATAGGGATTGTATTGAATCTATATATTACTTTGGGCAGGATGGCCATTTTGACGATATTAATTCTACCTAGCCAAGAGCATGGGATGAGTTTCCATTTGTTAGTGACCTCTAATTTCTCTTAAGAGTGTCTTATAGTTTTCAGGGTATAGGTCTTTCACTTCCTTGGTTAGGTTTATTCCTAGGTATGTTATTTTTTTTGATGCAATTGTGAATGGAATTGTTTTCCGATTTCTCTTTCTATTGGTTCATTGTTAGTGTACAGGAAAGCCACAGATTTCTGTGTGTTAATTTTGTATCCTGCAACTTTGCTGTATTCCGATATCAGTTCCAATAGTTTTGGAGTGGAGTCTTTAGGGTTTTTTATGTACAATATCATGTAATCTGCAAATAGTGACAGTTAACTTCTTCTTTACCAATCTGGATTCCTTGTATTTCTTTGTTTTGTCTAATTGCCGTGGCTAGGACCTCCAGTACTATGTTAAATAACAGTGGGGAGAGTGGGCATCCCTGTCTAGTTCCCGATCTCAGAGGAAAAGGAATGCTTCATTCTTGATAAGCCTGTACTGATGACAGTCTTGGTTCAAGATGCTCACAAACCACCTCGTGAGCAGGGAGGGGAGCAGACCTCCTGCCCATTTTCTGGCTCATGGTTTCACATCACTGTAGTGTCTTCCCAAATGTTTTCTAGTGTTTTTAGAAGCACATAATCACTTTGAGTTGGGAAATGAGGGGAGAAGAATGCTAGAGAAATTAGGACTCTATTCCCTTGACCTCTGCTTCTATCAAATAGTTTCCTTTTATCTGTTTCATGACACCTGAATTCTATATAACATTTCACTTTGTAAAACTCTGCCAACCAAACGAGCACAGTTCATAGTTCTGTTTTCTGCCATGCCAACATGGCTTCTGACAACAGAGGCAACCCTTCATTCAAGTTTTCCTGGTTGTGAAATCACTTGAGAATGCTATTTTAAGTAGGTTAAGTTGTATTTAAGTTGGTGTGTTTGTGTCTTAAGTTTATCTCCACTGGACCTGACACTGTTTGCTCCAATACATTTTTATATATCTAGTCCTTTAGGTTTGATGGTTGCAGAGAAATACTCAACTGCATTGTAACAGAGGAGCGAATTTAAGAGAATGTTAAGGTAAACTGGGGTCGCAGCCTAAGCTCTGGGCTGAGAATCAAGAGACCCTCTTTGCTCTTTTGGCCCCTGCCACAGAAAACTGAATGAGATCATGAAACAAAGGGTTTAGACTGCTTCCCTAAATTACATTCTAGCCCTAAAATTCTGTGATTGGGTTTGTAAACATCACTCCCTTTTTAACTGAATAATCAAGAAGCCATCGATATCATAAGGTTTCACATTCTATAAAGAATACAGCTACACACGTTCCATGAATTCTGGTGTCCCTCTCTGCTTCTGTCCATGAATCAGAGTTGTAGGAAAATCTAGACTATGGGAACTCAGGAGAGAGCAGAGAAAGGACCCTGCCCTCACAGGTCACCCACTTGATGCCCAGTCTGCCCAAGAGATGATTCTTTCTCGTATTTTATCTTGTTCAATCCTCACAATATCCCAAAATAGATATGATTACACCCAATTTAGAGATGAAAAACTCTGCAATCTGAGACAATAATTAGCTTGCCTAAGGCTATGCAGCTTATAAGGGAACTGAGCTATAACTAGAAGAGAGGTTTTTGTGATTTCAAAGCCTCAGGCTTGATTTGCTGGGCTTATTTTTTATTGAATGTGAACTCTGTCATTAGAAATAATGGATAGAAATTCATCAGTGTGTTGATGTTTGATAAAACTGTTGAAGTAAGTATTAGAGCTCAGGGGGGGGAAAAAAAACCTGTTGTCTTGGATTATAAAGATTCTAAGAGAGGAATAAAAAGCTTCACCCAAGATGTAGGAAAATCAAGCTTAGTTCAGGATTAGTAACTAAAGTTCCTAGTTGTACTCATGACTTCTTACGGTCTTGGTCTAATCACATTGTTTCTAAGTATATACAGTGATCTGTTATACTGAAAATTATGTTACGTTGGGTTGTTTGTTAAATGGTTTTTTAATTTAAAGATTAGTCCTGAACTGGGAATGGGCTAGGATTTCTCCTGTTTGACCATGCCCGTGGAAGTCTTGCAAGCAGAATGATAAGGTGGGGCCACGCATTAGACTGATAAGGTGGGGCCCTGCACTACAGAGAAGCGTGCCCTATACTGGCCGGAATATTCCAAAGGGAACAAATGGCCTCTTGACTCCAGCCTTGCAAATTGATTCCTCTAGAATGGTAGTAAGAGGCAAAAACACACCATCACTCTCTCCAAAAACCTTCACCTGATTATTAAAATTAGGCTAAAAAGAAAGCATTTCCAGGAAAACTATCTCCTATTCCTAGACTTCCAAAGCTCTCTTTGATTTCACTTGAGAATTGAATAGCAGCGGGAGGTTGGAGAAGAGGATACAACAGGCTGCACTCAAGATGCCATCAGACAGGACAGGAAGTCGGAGACCCAGGAGTCAGACCCCCAGAGCCTGGCAGACCCTCCCCACACCTTCTGTCCTGCCTAATCCAGCAGCGTCCCTCAGGGATCCCAGGGAGGATGGAAGGCCTCTCCTGGCCAGCTGGCCTCCTCGGTAACAGTCTTCTACAGAACTCAGAGATGACAGAGTCCCCCAACGGCAGCATCTTTAAAACTTCTGGACTCAATTTTGTCTGATACGCCATCAAGAACACTCTTTTTAGAAAGTGTCGTTAAAGAAAAGACTTAGCTATAAAAACTCAAGCCCATTTCCAATGGCTGTGATTTTAGGGAGGATCGAATGTGAGCTGCCTCAGGGTGAAAGATGTGACCCTTACTGACATCCCACACAACCTCTTGATGAGGAAGTTGCTAAGAAACAGCCCCAAATCTAAGAATTAAAAAAAAAAAAATCAGAAGCCTTATTTTCCCTAGTATCAACAGCACCAGAAACTATTCAAATTAAATAAAGACTGTGCTAAGAATGCAGTTGAGTTCTCTGCCAGAGGGACAAGATGCCTGGGGAGACCCTCCTTGGGAGATGCGTGGATTCGGCAGCAGGGCAAGGAAATAACAGCACTCACTGAGGTTTGCTTCTTTCCGAAAAACGGGACAGCAGAGATCTAGAGAGATAAGACCTTATGATATTTTATTTTCAAAACAAGACCGAACCCAACTGCAGCTCCCTAAGGAGAGCCCCACTTCCCAGAGCTGGGTCTGCGAGGGGCGCCCTGGCATTTCCTCTTTAGCAGAGAGTGCCGCCAGCACAACAATCAGGCTGTGATTGGAGCTGAGCGCTGTAGTTAATTAAGGCTGCATCTTTTATTCTCCAGGGCAATTGAGCGCAGCCTGAATGAGCCCCAGAGCCAGTCCGCGGTGGGAACGTCTCCCCGGGCAGTGGGAGAACCAGGCTCATCAGCATAACAATGGCCCCCAGGATGCACTTGGACTGATGTAATGGCCAGAGTCCGGGAGGGGGGATGAAAGCTTCGCAGCCGAAGCCTGGAGCGCTTGCAGCTGACTGGGGCTATTTCAGGGCACAGAATTCCTTCCCTCTTTCTTTCTTCTTTTGATAAGAGATGTTTGCTAATTGGTAGAGCTCAGAAAACAATATACCATTAAGAAACCCTTTCCTTCCTCCCACCGCCCCGACTCCCATTTTTTTAAAGTCCCTCCTTTCTTACTTCACTTGAAATTCCCGACTTTTGTTCTGTCGTTTGCACGACGTCTTAATTTTTCTTTCTCTTGAACATGAAACCTATAAACAACCATTTCCTTAAAAGAGGTTCTGCAACCCATTCCTCTGTAGCAGGGTTTCCCTAACGTGCTTTCCGCCTCCGAGGACCTTGGCTGCAGTCGTGCTGCAATTCGTACATTCGCCTTATACATGATGCATTGATACAAAACATTTTGGAAAAGTGAGTCATGGAAAGTTAGTCTGATTTTGTTGTGGTTTTTTTTTTTTCTTTTAAAAAAAATCAACGAGGACCTATTTAAAGCTGGAGCAGTTGAATCATGTAAGTCGACAGGGTAATGGTCAGAATGGGGGCAGCCTGGGGAAATGCCAATTGAGAATCTGGCCGTGGGTGTTGTTTAGCTTTGCCACCAACTCAGTAATCGACGAGGGCCAGACGCTCTCCTCATCTCCTGCCTGTGTCTCAATCTGCTTAACCATCCAAGTTGAGTGGAGAACTCAGCGATCTCTTAGGCCCCTCGAAGCTGGGCCCTTTAGGGCCAGTTGTCACATTTTCTTATTGACACAGGACATAAGCCCTGCTATCCCCAAAATTTGCAATGTGTTATTTGCCTCAAAGAACAAGATGTCCATATCCCATTTAGAGTTTTGAAGTTAATGCTTTTAATTGCTCTGGATGATAGGTCCAAATGAAGCAAACCAGAAAGATACTGTGCACTGATTCCGATTCGCCTGCGAGGTTAGCAGCTTGGGAACGGAAATAAGAGCAGCATCACTTCCGTGAAAGTTTCCTGAGAAACTGGAACAGCTCTGCATCCTGGCCTGCGTTTCCTATTTTGTTCTCATTGTTCCCCTTATCCAGCATTTCTAGGACCACAACAGATTTGAAAGGATCTTTTACGTGTTTCCTAAAGTCAAATAATTTTTTTTTCCAGTGGTCTCGTGGTCTGGATTTATTCTTGAAATCACTATCTGCCATTCCAGCTTCCTTCATACCATTCTGCATCAAATGATGTGAGCTGGTGATCATTTAAAATATGGCACCCTCTTTCCCCCAGGACAAATTTCATTTTTATAGAGACCAGAGTCATCAAGAGATCTGGGAGACTGGCAGGTGGCTCTTCAGGGAATCTGTGATCTCCCTGAAATAGTATACTCTCTACATACGCATATGGGGTTCGTATTCACTGGGGAGACTAGACTGTCCAGGACTTTCATCTGGCTAACAAAGATGGTAACAATCATCATCTTAGGATAAACAGTCTGAAGATGGAATGTAGAACTTAGGGGTGGGGGGGTCATGGGTCGTGAACATAGAGCCTAGGTCTGTATGAATGGTCACCTCTCTTTTTGGCTTTTGAAATTAACAGTGTGATGTCTCTCAAGACAGTCCTACAAAATTCCTGGGAATTGTCTGCAGAACGGACTTCACTACCTCATGTGATTACTTTCTGAGATCTCACAGAAGAAAAACAAAATAATAAACTCTCAGAAGCTATAGAATCTACAGCCCCTTAAATAAAATGTAACATCCTGGCTTCAGAAAGCCCAGGGCCCTGTCACCAGATCGTTTCAGTGACAGGGTTATTTTAGGTGAGCCAGGAATTTGACTTTCGTATTCTCATCTTCTCCCTAAACAGCAGAATTCCAGTGGATCCCCATTCTCCCCCTCAGCATTGATCCTGGTCACAGTATCCAGTTGAAAAGCCTCTTTGAACTTGGTAGGGGTCCATTTTATTATCATCATTATAAAACTTAAGAGATGAATGTGGCTTGCTTGATATTTTTCTCAGGCCCACGTCTGAGGTTGAGTGAAAGGACACACAACCAGCGTCTTTTTAAGGGTGCCAGATTTATCATCAGAATTTGTCTTGGCAAGGAAACACACACGCACACACATGCACAGATACAGACAGCCGAAGTTGTCTTCTTGAAAGGGGAAGAGCCTGTCCCTGCACTTTAGACTGTTTGCAGCTGGGAGCACAATATGGCAAAATAAGGACTGCACGTCCCAGCCCCTGACCACGATCCTCCCCCACCCCTCCCTCAGTAGCCAAAGAAATCTTTGTCCAGCCCAGGTGTTGGCTATGTCCTCTTCACTGACATCCTGTCTTGAATTATTCAGGCTCATTCATTATGTATCCCACTCAGACACAATTAAATTGTTAAGTCTGCCCTCGAGAGAGCCGCAGGGCCGCCAGGGACTGTGGGACAGCAGTGTTCCTCCTGGCAGAGAGCCGCCTGGTGGAGCTGATGGGAAAAGGAGTGGTTTGCCAAGAGGTGCCGGGCTGGGGGGCCTCTCTCCTCTGAAATTCGTGACCCCTCTGCCCTGCCAAGCTATTTGACTGCAAAAGCAGCTCCCATGGGGGTTTCCGGAAATGGGGGAGCTAAGGAAGTACAGAGCGATTTGAATTTAGTTTAGGGGTCTGCATAAATTCCCTGAGGCGCTTCAAAACCACAGGCGGACATTTTATTTCGGGGATGAGCATGCATTTGGTTCCATTAGGTAGGAAGCTGTGGGTAAGCTCCAGCTCTCTGCCGAAGGGGTGAGGGGAGGTGGGGGGTCAGCAAAGTCTCAGCCTCATATGCTCCCCAGACCAGCAGCACGATAATAACAAAACATTGTGCTTCTATACCACCATTTCCCCTTGGTGTCTCAGACAGCAACAACTGGCTTATACAGAAAGAACTACTGAAAAGATGGGTCAGGGCATGGCTAGGAAATGAAATGATGAAACTATACCCACGGTGGGGGTGTTTGGGTGGGAAGGACGGTGGGAAATGGGGTCTTCCCTCCCTCTGGGGTATCCCCTTGTCCTGATTCCTTACCACTAGGGGTCTAGAAATTTATGCTGAGGAGCTCTGACCAGCAAGGCGTATCAATCAAATTGATTCTTTGCCAGTGTCCACCCCTGCTGAGAGCCGACCAAAGGCCATTTGGTCACAATTCTTAGATTCTCTATGGTAGATAATCGTAGGCACCAAGAAGTTCAAGGTGGGGGAGTTTAGTTATTTCCCCCACAAACTCACTAACCAGTTATAATCAAATCAAATCTGTCTCCCCTGCACACAACTATTCATGTACACATTTATTAGCAAGCAGGCAGAAAAAAGCCTCAGCGGACATATTCTGTGAGCTCAAGGACACCTCGGTGCTCTGTCCACTAAGTGGATCCACCTTCTAAGAAAGGTTTACTCTAGGTAGACATGAAACTGGCCCACTGTCAGAACTCAGCTGTCCTTAGGGTCAAGCCAAGTCACTATATCCTCTAAACAAGTCTTTCTCAAAGGATGTGATTTTGCCACAGAGGACCTTTGGCGATATTTGAGGTTGACGGAACAGAAGGGGAGAGAGGAAGGTTCCTATTGGCATGTAGTGAGTAGACACCAAGGATGTAACTAGACATCCTAGAGAACACACAGGACAGCTATACAACAAAGAATTATCCAGTCTCAAATGTCCATAGTCCAAAAGCCAAGGACTGGACATAAAGCCATTTAGATAGCAATCCTTGAATCTTGATGTAAAAGCTACAGACCTCCCTGGATTCATAGATGCCCTGTAACCAAGAGGGTGCAGAGGTCTTTAGAACGGTTTAGCAAGACACATCTCTCAAATGCTCTAAATCAACATCCCTTCCAAACATCCCTTATGCTGCTTAACAAACTACTCATTTATAGACAGACTGGTAATTAGCTAAAGTGCGGTGTTGAGCAGAAATTTGTATGATAGACATGGTTGTAATATCCACATCTGGAATCTGCTTTTTCTGATGTGTTCCTAGTGACCACCTCTTGGGTGTCTCTGATTAAAACAATGACAGTATGCAGGATGTACATTCAGCTAATACACACACATGGTATCAAAATGTGTATGGACATAGTTTAAAGTATATTACAGATATTTCAGGGCAGTCCCTCAGTAAGTGTGTGCCGGATGACCAAATAACGAATAAGGATACGAGCTCCTGATTGAAGTGTCCTGTTCATAGTTGCACAGCTCTTTTGAGGCTAAGCAGAGACAAATTCAGGCCAATTCACCCTAAAAAGAGCTCCTGGGGCATCTCACTGGATGCAGGTAAGACCAGTAAATCCCTAAATGCTACTTATTATCAGGCTATAACTTTGGGTTGACCTTTTGTTTATACTCCTATGATCTTAGAGTCCTTTCCCTGAAATTATAAGCACCTCCTACCCACTGCTAGGTTCACACAAATTAAAACTCCAGCTAAAACACAAGGCTCATTTTACACAATGATTTCAAATACTTTTCCCTTCAGACTCTTAGAAAGGCTTCTAAGTGACTGTGTACAGACCTTATGTTCCCTTGCTCTCATTTTTCACTTTTTATCTTTAATACAGATGCCAACAAATGGAGGCATTTTCAACAATGAGACAGAGGACAGATATACATGTAAAAGTTCTTGAAAAGGCACATGCTTCATTACATCAGCATTACATGTATGAAGATAAAAGAGAGAAGTTGCATGTTAGTTCTAGTCACTGGACAGAGAAACAGTAGAGCCAAATGATTAAGGGAGGCATCTTTCCATTTCCTCTCAGGATGAGTTGAAACTTGGTAAATCCAGGCTTAAGGACCCAGGAATTTCCAAAGGTGGGCTGAATGTGCTGGGCATTCTGAGACAGGGAAAGGTATTACCCAGGGATACACTATCACTTGACCTTATCGAATTGGGGTACTTGTGAGAAGGCAGGATGCTATTTATAATTATTCTGGAATAAGAGTAAAACAGGCAAACTGGGTCTCATAACCCCTATTCTGAATTCATGAAGGGATGCGAGTAATGGGCGCTCACTGAGAATAAATGCAAGCTCCCCAAACAAAGGGCAGAGGGAGAATCAAAGGCCAACACGGGCTGAGCTGAGAACTACGGGGAGCTAGCTGGAGGGCAGGGACAGGACCCGGGAGAGAGCTGCAAACACTGCTCAGATCTCATGCTTGCTTCAGACCAGCTGCAATGTGTGAGAATGAGGCAGACGACATCATCAAGGGGAAAAAGGATGAATAAATGGCCCGTTTCATGCCCCAGCCCTACCCTTGTGTTCATTTTGCATCACTTGCATTCACTCTTTGCCTCTGATGGCCTACAGTAATTAGAAAAGGAAAGAAATGCTGGTTGTGAAGAGAGAAGGGAGCTAAAACTGACAGAAAAACAACTTTTGCAACTGAGCCTTTACAAGAGTTAAAATCAGTTGAATGGTACCAAACCAGGACCTCATAAAACTTGGAAGGGAACTGAAGCAAGGAGGTGTACTGGAGTAAGGCAGAGTCCTACGGGGAAGATGTCAGTTAATTTGAGTGGTATTACCCTGCAGTGGCCTTCAATGCCCTGTTCAAATCTTGCCTCTGCCACTTGACCAGCGACATGACATTAGATAAGAGGATATACACTACATGAGGTCAGGGGGTTGTGCGTGCTTCATCACGAAGGTATCCCAAACGCCTAGAACAGTACCTGGCAGAACGCAGGTACACAATAAAAAATCTATTAAGTGAGAAATTGGACATTTATCATGAAGTTACCTCTGTGCTTCTGTTTCTGCATCTATTTAATGAGTTGTTCAAAGGAGTACATGGGTTAGTCCATGAGAAGCTCTTAGAACAGTGCCCAAAAAAGCACCATATTATCAGTGCAGCGTTTGAGAGGAAGAACATTGGAGAAATGCATGTAACTCTCTCCCTAGGTGGTGTTCTGGGTTCAGGATGTAGTCGGAATGCTATACTGTTTTTTTTCATCGCAAATAGTTAAATCACAAACTTGTTCAGGTGAATAATTTCACTGGAAAGCAGAAACTAGAATAAGACATTCTTAGATTTCAAGCACTCGTTAGAGATATAAGAATGTACTTGCAAGAACTAGATGATTCCGAGTCATGAGACTGGGGATGGGGAGCAAGGCTATCTAAGTCTCTAAACTGCAAGAATGGTGACCAAGCCTGGGGCCCCATAGAGCCTGAGTGATTTAAAATATCATCTTGACTTCATATTCTTGGCAAACTCCTTTTCAAAGGAAAAATTTCAGTATATACAGAAACACCCCAAATGAGCTCGGGACACCTGTTAGCTATGAGCCGAGGCACTTAGAGCAACTGGCATAGATTCTCCCTTCTGGTCCACATTCTGGTCAGGCAAAACTCAAACATTTAGCTCTCACTTTTGCATGACGTATCATCCTACATACACCTCTCAACACATGTCCATTAGCTGTAAATGGTCCCAAATGTGGACCTTTCTGAAGTGATAACAGCAGAGCTATTAAAACAGTGACAGATCCTAAAAATATCTGCTACTCCATCTCCTCCTGCCCCATTTCCTACCATCTTGAATGACTTAGCTTCTTTCATTTGCTAGTAGATTGAAAGTGATTTATCTTGGCTTATTTACCTGCTTATCAGACAAAGAGTGAATATGCTACTAAAAAATGACCAACTAGAAAAAGACAAATTATTAAAGAGGTGCTAGTCATATTTTATATTTCTCTTCCAGAGTAGTGCACATAGAGATCAGAATGTAAATATACAATAAACACATGCAAGAAGAAAACGTCCAGACCTAGTAACATTCAGTGTGCTTTAGAGTTATAGAATATAAAACCTGAAACAGATATTAAGATAAAAAATAGTTCAACCCCCTCTCATCCGTGTGTTCATTCATTCATTGGCTCAGTGTTTATTGAGTGCCTACTATGAGCCAGGTGTGTACCAAGCTCTAGGAGCATAAAACTAAGCACAACACAAGCCTGACCTCCAGGGATGCTAGAGCAAGAGTCAGCAAATTTCCTCTTTACAAAGAGTAAATATTTTTGGCCTTCGGGACTACATGGCCTCTGTCATAGCTACTTAACTCCTCTACAGTGGTGAAAAAGCAGCCATAGACAGTGTATAAACAAACAGGTATATGACTGTCTTCCAATACAACTTTATTTATATGGACACTGATATTTGAATTTCAAACAATTTTCACAAGAAAAATATCATTCTTCTTTTGATTTTTTTCAACTATTAAAACCATTCTTAGAATATAAATCGTACAAAAACTAGCAATAGAACTGTTTGGCTTGAAGGCCATCATTCATGGTCTAGGGAAAGAAAAATATAAGAAATCATGACTTGCTAAAAGATGATCTGAATAAGATAAAAAAGGATTGTGATCCCGAGTCATCACTGGGTTTATAATTTCTAGCGCAAGTATTCTTGCTTCCAGTATAAGCATAAAAGAAGATAAACCTTCGCTAAACACCTTTTGCTTCCCAAAATCACACCCATGAGGTCTCAGGTGGGGCTGTGCCCCCTCCCCTGCCCACCTCCAAGGGAGGTCCTTGTTCACCAACCCATGCATTTGAGGTCATCCAGGTGGTCATGGACACTTGCCCCAATGCAAAGAAACCTTGAAGAGTTTGGATAATATCTGACATTGTAATGAATTGGGACTATGGAAAACACAACATGGATAAAAAAATGTGTCTGGGCTAGGACTCTAAGAATTTTCACCTTGACCATAGAATCCAAGTCCTTGGAGGAAGATCAAATGATTAATAGGCTCTCGGACATTATAAAGTTTATTCAAATTAAGAATATAAAGAAGTAGAATACCTCACTCAGGAGGGGGTGAAGGGATTTGGGAATAAGGAGGTAGATTTGAATCAGGTCCCAGCAGGAGTCATGGAGGGTGTTCAGAGGATGCATAGAAACTGGCCTTGGTATTTTCAGCAGTGCCAATAGCATATTGATTTGCAGTAATCTCAGATAGCTCAGTCTTTCTGGAGCAAAGCATGTGTGGCTAAAAAATAGAGAAGAGTGGACCAGAGGCAGAGCATGAAGGGCCTTGAATAATATGAGAGATCCAGACCAGAGAACAGACCCACCAGGGGTTCAAGCAGGAGACCAGCATGATCAGATCAGATCTGTGCTAAAAACAGTTACCTCTGGTCACAAGGTGGAGAATGACATCAAATGAGAATCAGAGACAGGGCAACTTGCCTGAGGTCACAGTTAATAACAGGGAACACACACAGAAGCGAAAAACACACACAAAGGTTGGAAATGGCCAGCTGATGCTTCTTCCAGCACATTCTATTGATAAGATGTGTTCTCTGATCTTGGTCACCTGATCACAAGGAAGACCTGTGTGATGATGTTGGAGCTGAAGCACTGTCTATAAAACACCACTTTGAATAATTTCTCTAAATAGTCAAATATATTTGCCAAGAGCCATGTCTTCTTTTACCCTCCTCACGGGATAACAGCCTTTGACTATGACGTGGCTGTGAAATGAACAAGAGAAAAAGTTACCATGAAAAGTTAGGCCACTCTAGGAAAAGTGTTTCAATATCGATCAATTTTTATTATTTGTTTCCCTCAAAAAATGTGGTTCTTTTCTTGCCACCTGAATTGAGGATAAAGGGTATGGAAGTTGGAGAAAAGAGAAAGAGAATTTAGCATGCACCTACCATATTCCTTTACATATTTTCCTTACGTGGGTTCTTAACATATTTTTGCTCATGGAACTTTTGAAAGATTGGTAAAGTGGATGGTCAAATTCATTCTACTTCATTCCCATCGTTTTGCCTGGTCAGACTGGTTTAGCAGATGTTCAGGGGACAGAACCATTCAAGGAATGATGGGGAGCAGGTGCTATTTCAGAGCAGCAGACACAACGGGATACCTTTCTCCAAACAAAAATTAAAAAGTGCAGCAAAAGGAGAGAGGACCCAACTTTAGGCTTCCCACATCAGCCCCCTAACCTGCTCCATATAAAAACAATGAAAGAAGGAAACGTTATCTGCCACGCAGTTAGAAAACTTTCTGATACATGTGTTGATCTGTGACATACCGTATAAGGAAAAGCAATGTTCTCACTAGCTTTAAGAGACGCCCCTAACTGCTCCACCCCTACCGAACTGATGCGTGTAAATGCATCAGCAGCAGCCACAGGCTTTTGATAAGGAGCCAAGAGGAGCATGGGAAGGATGAGATGAATCCTGATGATGAGTCCCAGGTCTCCATCCCACTGGTTGGAAGAGAAGGGGTTTGAGAGAGTCAGCAAACCCCCCAGCATTTGAGCCTCAGTGGGAGCCCACTACCGGAACCTTGGGGCGTAGATAAGCTACCTTGCCTAAAAACCAGGAATGCCACAGAAGATGGGTATTTTTATTTTCATTTTACAGAATTGCCCAGAATCCCGTGGCTACTGAGTGGCAGAGGTGACCTCCCACTCGGGTCTGCTGGGCTCCAAATTCCATATAGTTTTCAGGTGGTCACACTGGGTCCAGCTGATTGTAGAAGAAACAGAACTGGGGACTACAAGCACCCCCAGGCAATATTCTGAAGCCTCACTGTTATGATTTTTGTGGCTGTCACAGGGCTGTGAAGGAACCCCACCAACTAGCCACAAAGCACGTCAACCATTTATCCCATGGTCCTTCATCTCTGCCCAGAGAAATGGAGCGTGGGCCCCAAGGGAGACTCTACCTGGATGGCCACCGTTGCCAGGATGCCCCACGGGGAGGAGCTGGCACAAAGAGAACTCCCCCTCCATTCCCCCCACAGGCACCTCAGCTCCTTCCTCAGATCCAGTGGAGCCTGAGGGTTTCAAACAAGCCACAGGAGGAAGACGCATTATTAAGAAAATGGGAAACAGGAAAAGTGGATTCTGACCAAAAGGCAACCCCTCTAAATGTAGTGTGCTCCAAAATAGAAACAACAGGGAAGTCAGAAGAAGGGTGGGCAAACTCAGAGGACATGGAAAAAGTCTAAATTTAAAAGACGTTTGAGGCTATCAAGAATTTTCTGTCCCTGCTCGCTTGTGACTTACACCGCGATGTGTATGGAACTGAGAATCTAAGGTTATTTGCACTCCTGTCCAAACCTTTGTTTCTGCTGGACTTAACCACGTCCTGGAGACATGCGAGCGTCAACTAATCGACATGGAATTACTTAAGATAATAGTTTCCAGAGCGATAACATTGCTTTTGGACTCTAAACACAGGTTTTGTTTCTAAAAGAAAACTATATTGTTTGTTTCTAATACTGGGTTGTTTTTTTTTTCAATGCTTGTTTGGAGTTTTCTCCATGGAAGGCAGCAGTAGCAATATTATTTTTCCAAAATAAAAAGCATTCAAAGGGCCATAAATGTCCTGTAGTGCTTACACGTCAGCAGGAAAAACAGAATGCATTAATTTCTATTAATTTTCTTCAGATATCTTTTTATACTGATTACTAGTTATTTTGTAACATTAAAATAATATATTCTCTATGCAAGACATTTAGAAAATGAAGTCATATATAAACACTGCTAAGAGACTGAATTATTTTTCTCCTTTCTGTTTCTTTTTCTCTCAGATAGATAGATATCTAGATAGATCTAAGAAGGTCTAGATATCTAGGTATATCGATATACGAACATACATGCATATATATTTTGTGTACTATTTTTATTTAAAATATCATGGATTTAATTTTTTTTGATGACTAAACTGAAATCTATTGTATAATCTTACATAAACAAGCAATTTGAACATACATTGCAGTCTGAATCTTTGCAGATTCTTTATTAGGATGCTTATTTAGCACTTAAAGATATTAATATCTATTGTCAAAGTGCACCAATTTACACTCTCAAATGGTACATGAAATAACAGTTCTCACAGAAGCCTTCCAGCAGTGAGCATTAGCTATTTTTCTAAAATTGTTTATTTTCAAAGGAGGTGAGTATTTTAATTTGCATTTCATCACCAGAACTTTTCCCTGTATATTTCCATAATCTGCATCTTGGTTAATTACTCATATTTCAATCAGTCAAAATGGATGAGATGCATTGACAGACTACATGGGCTTCCCAATGTGCTTTCTATTCCTTAGATCTGATTGTTTACCTGGTGAGTCCTTGTTGGTATCAAGGCTGAGCTTCTATTTATGTTCTCTGAAAACCCCAGGGGGAAGAAAAATAAAGAGTGAAAGGTATCATTATGCCCATGTGGGACCACCAACTAACTTCCTTCTGTTCTGTGGTCTCAAACAGCAAGTTTACCCTGTGTCATCAGGTCTGCTGGTGGGAGTTCTGGGACGCTGGTGTGTCTTCAGATCATTCAGTCACTTGTGAATTTTATTTCCTATCTCCCATGCCATGCCCATGTGCAGGAGAGACTTGGCAATCACTTGTCTAATGACTGAATGACCCTGACTCTGTATCCTCACATGATAAATGCAGGGTCTGGTAGTAGAAATATACATATAAACCAATAATGCCATGTGGAAGGGCTATAATAGGTTTGGAGCACATCAGAGAAGCCTGTTGGACTCACACACAGAGGCTCATGCCTAACAGATAATGTGCTAACGGAGGTCAACCATAGAGGAGAAAGAGGACGAGCGGTGAAGATGAGGCACAAAGAGCTTCCAGGTAGAAGGCACTGGATGTACAAGAATCATAGTATGTTTCAGAAGGTGCACTGTTTGGGGTGAAAAGAATATAAATCACAGAATCAATGATAAAAATAAGACTGGAAAGTAACAGGTGGAGGAGACAATGAGAAGGCATACTCTTCATGCTAAAATATGCAATTTCTGCCAAAGGTGACTGGAAGCATCTGAAAGATTTGAGCAGCAGAACGGAAGTTGACTCTGGGACCAGCCCTCAGGGTGGATAAGGCGGAAAAGCAGTTGGAATCTGGGAGTCAGAAAGGCCTGAGCAGAGGTAAAGGTGGATCCGTTAATAAACAAACAAACGAAATAATGGGTAAATAAAAGAGGTTTAGAGTAGAAGGGTGGATGGGTAGACACAGCTTAGGAGAGAGGTGGACAGGCAGATAAAGGGTGCATTTTTAAACATTGCAATTACCTGCTAGTTATAGGGAAAGACAGTCTAATTTACCAGTGTCACATGAAGCAACATCAATTTATTCAGGCCAATATGAATAATGAGAGCTAATAGAAATTTCTAAGTCACCTACATGTTTATGGTGCTTAGAGCTGGATAATGAAATTTCAGTCATTGCTAATTATTTTTTTCACTTGTACATGCATTTTATTTAACATTATAAATCATATAAATACTATTTTATGTGTTATTATTATTCATTCTGCAATGATATAAATTACCAAAAGTGTCAGTTTTGCATCACTACAGATTTTACACACTATCCAGAGTTTCACTTGCCTCTCTAATCCTCACAGCAGTCCTATGAGGTTGCCACTCTCAGAGAAGTGAAAGAGCTAGTCCAGGTGCACAGACTAGTGTGGTAGATGACAATTCCCCCCCTCCCTACATCCACAGCCTTGGCAATATGACTTTTAAGCTACTCTCATCAAAAAATGGATTTCCAACCCTTACATCTTAGCTGGTCTCAGGACTATCTTTGGCCAAGAGAATGTGGAAGATGTGATGTGGTGGCTGTTCAGAGCTTGGGATTTGAGACCCATCAGCCACTTCTAGTCTCCCTTTTGCCATCCTCCTGCTACCACACCAGGAAGGGCAGGCTAGAATGCTGAATGGGAAGACAGTGTCCCAGCCACATCCATTACTCCAGCCACCAGCCAGCTAACTGTTAAACAGCAGACACGGGAATGAGGCCATCCTAGACCAGCCTGACCTGAACAACCTACCAGCTTCAATAGACTCCAGAGTAAGCCCAGCCCAGAGCAGGTGATCTGGCTAAAATCAACAGAACTGTCTGGCTGACCCCTATAGAAGGGCTGCATTTGAAGACATTTAGGTTAGGGCAGTTTGTTATACATCAGGAGCTAACCAATGCAATGGGGAGTGGAAGAAATGAAATTTGAACCCAGGTTTCCCCATGTGTCTCCAAAGTGTCTTCTGTCTCCATTATACAGTTAATGATCTCTTCTGAGACTTTATCCTGAATTCTCTCCCTGCCTCCCCTCCACCAAGTGTTTTAATCTGAAAGCACTCATTCTGTCTTCACTCAAGATCTAGTTTGGATAACTGTACTTAAATTTGAAGACTCATCCATGACTGCCTGAAGTTGTTTTGTTTTGTTTTGAATAATTTGTCAATTTAATTAAGTTGCTGGCACAGAGACTCTCTATACTTTGGTTCACTGATAAAATTAAAGTGAACTTATACTTTTTCAGATGCCACCTTCACATAATTTATCTGGCTTTACATTTAATTACTATGAAGTTTTAAAAAAGTACCAATACACCAATTTTACAGATAAAACAAACAAAACAAATGCAAATCAAGACTGAGACTGATAGATGGTACTTGCCTGGGATCAAGCAGTGAATCAGACACCCTGCCTGCAAGCTCAGCCCGACCTCACCACTAGACCATGAAATCTAGATTCTGACCCAGAATTATTTAATCCAGCTGCGAGATTTAGGAAGCCGCTTCCCATGCTGGCTTTCCAGTTAAAAATAACAACTCAGTTCCTTTTGCATTTCAAACACTGCTGGTGTAACCAAGATTCTTCATTGTCCCAGAAAGCATAAGGAGACTGTCAACTCCCCAAGAGTGTACCCTTCCTGAGGGCAGCATATTCTCTTGGCTGCTGGGTCCCCAGTGCACAGAAGAGGCACATAACATGCAATGGGCAAGTGCAGACAGTAAACATCTAGGTCCTAGGATCCTAAAAATACTCATTTAACCCTCACACAGTCTTATTTTCTGCAAATTTCCCCATTTTACAGATGAAGTATTAAGAGTCAGGGTTTCACATACTTTTCCTAAAGCAACTCAGACAACTCGGAGTCAAATTTTGAACCCAGGAATGCTAAGGTCAAAATGCATGCATTTTTTTTCTAATTGCCTCCCCCTTTTCCCAAAGTAGCAGATATGCTTACCTGCCAGGCAATACCTAAAGTTAGATTTCTACGTAAGTGACCTCAAGCCTCTGTTTCTACCAGTGATTAAATGAGGAAACAGGCTTCAGCTAAAGCAGAATAAATATATTAGACATTAATTTAAAAGGCACTTTTGAACTATTAAATTTTGAACCATCAGCACATATTGCAAATTAAAGTGGGTTTTTTTGATTTATGGTTTGATTCTTTAGAGAAACCGTTTGGTAGGTCCTGTTGCCAAGGTGATTGCACCAAAGAATCTGTGGTCCCAGAACAAGACTGTAAGGCCAGATCATTCTCATTTTGCCTCCTGATTTGCTCTTCATCCAGGCCTTTCCTAACATAGCGTGAACACAAAGGTCAATTTCCTGCAGTCAATTTGAAAAAGGCCGACTCTCAATTAACTTTGCAAAAGGGGTCAGAGGTGATGTGGAGAAATGAAATCCACGCATAATGCAAAACACCCATTTCAGCTCTGAGATCAAATAGCCAACTGCTTTCCAAATGCTGACCAGAGCTGCTAACCAGTAGTGGAATATGTAAATTTATTTTAAATTTGCCGATAAATTTGCAATCTGGTGCTCAAATTGCATCATTTCTGCTACCCACCTTGGGTGGACAGATCCATAAGGGAAAACTTGTTAAGACAAGCAATGGAGAGAGAGGGAAAAAGCAGAGAAAGGGATACCGTTGTAATATGCAAGCTAAATATTATTATTTCTTATTATTTAGAATGTATTAGATTCTTTCCTGCAATCTCAAAAAAAATGCACATTTCCCACTCATCTGGCATTGCCTTCCCACTCATGCTGATGAACCAGCATTTCATGTGCCCAGGAGAAGACTCGGTGCACTGTTGAAAGGCCATCCTACCCTCCCACACTGTGGCGTGGCCCCTAAATCCAAACCAGAGAGTGGAGAGGCTCTCTGTGTTCAACCAAAACTAAGCCCCAAATGCCTCCTGAGGCTCTGATTGTTGACTTGGGGCAATACCAGGGACTTTTCAGTGTGCCATGCTTTCTGCGGAATGGTTTGTTCAACCTCCTTGAGTAAGGGACACAAAGTCGGGGGTGGGGCGATGGGGAGTCGGTCAAAGGCACCATTCCACCTTTGATACAAATCCCTGTAATCAAAACCATATTCAGCCAGCTCGGTCTTACCTCCAAACTCCCTCTGAGACGCTATAAACATTGGCAGACAATGCATATAATTAAGGTGGAGTATGTTCTCATAAATGTTGTTTCCATCTGCTAGTTGTTTTAGCAAATATGAGAAGATGTCTTGTGGTCTGTCTGGAGAACAACAGGAGGGATTCCCAAATCCCCACCTAAGGAGCAGCTCAGAAGCTGGGCATGGCGATGGGGCAGATGTGCGCAGCCTCTTGGGAAACAAAGAAAGATGGATGGTGGAGCATGTTTTCCAGCCTTAATTGTCCGAGCGCAGGCTCTAGGTGCAACGGCGACATGACCACGCTTCCCCTCTTGCTGGAAAGAAACACTGAGAGACTGTGAGCATATTGTTGTCTTTCAATACCAAGGGGGGAAGTGGGCGATAGAAAGTGAGAGCGTGCTGGCACCAGAATAATTTCTCCATTACCTCAATTAGTTCCAATGATGTGGAAAAGTTCTGTCTGGAGAAATCAAACTAAACGTAAAATCACTGAAGTACCGGTGGCGGCGGCGGTAGGTGTTGATACAGGCATGAGTCAGCAATACTGATTGCAGTGAAGTCACTCAATAGCCCTGTCGCTGGAACCCGGGCAGAGAAATAAACTCATTAGATCACCCCCTTTAGTGAAGCGTGTGGTTTGCAACATGGCATCAAGTCAACCTGGCACCCACCAAAAGATTTAGCCGTCTGCCCTTGGAAGGCACCATTTACTAAGGTGTCTGGTAAAGAAGTCTGGGTGAGTACCATTATTATTTTCTACAGAAATATAAGTAAGTCCTCTTTCTTAAGAGCCCCGTTTGCCATGAGTTATGAGATGTTGGATTTTCTTTAGGGACGTAACTAGTTCTTTGTGGCTGTGGAACACAAAATTGATGCCACCAAAAGGAAGGGACTACAGGAGAGAGCTGGGCTTAGCACAGGGAAGAATGTGGAATGCGTGAGCCGACCATCAGGTGCCCAGGTGATGTAGGTAGTAAGCTCTCCATTGGTGCCCGGTGAAGCTGGATCACAACCTCTCAGGAGTAGTACAGGGGGAATTCCTGCATTGCGTGGGTCACGGAATGATCTAAAAATCTCTTTCAAAAGTTAAGATCCGGCTAGCAGAAGACACCATGCTGGTGCCCACCTATTCCTTGCCTCTCTTTCCTACAGGGCTGTAAAAAGGCCCTTTAGACTCTCAAAGATGACCTCTCTTATACAGAGTTGTCTGACAGTAATATGTGCTCCGTAGGGTTTGGAGGAATCGATAAAAACTGAGATGCTTTGGGATGGGTGGGACAACATCCTTGCAGTGTATTTCTCTCTCCCAGTTTAACCACAACTTTCTTCAAGCACTTCTTTTGATAAAAGGTTGATGAGTACGGCATGCAGATAGATGGATGATTAGACATATAAATGGAAGATATAGATGGATGGATGGATGGATGGATGGATGGATGGATGGATGGATGGATGGATGGATGGATGGATGGATAGATAGATAGATAGATAGATAGATAGATAGATAGATAGATAGATAGATAGATAGATAGATAGATAGATAGATAGATGATAGATGATAGATAGATGATAGATAGATGGATAGATAGATGATAGATGGATGGATAGATGGATGGATGGATAGATAGATAGATAGATAGATAGATAGATAGATAGATAGATGATAGATGATAGATAGATGATAGATAGATGGATAGATAGATGATAGATGGATGGATAGATGGATGGATGGATAGATAGATAGATAGATAGATAGATAGATAGATAGATAGATAGATGATAGATAGATGATAGATGGATGGATAGATGGATGGATGGATAGATAGATGATAGATAGATAGATAGATAGATAGATAGATAGATAGATAGATAGATAGATGGATAGATAGATAGAGAATAGATAGGTAGATGATAGTAGGTAGATGGCATGTATTATCCATTCCTGTGTGGTTGATGACTCATTGTATCCCTCCCCCAAAAAGCACACACTTAGGTGTCATACCCAGGTTATATAACTGAGGGAACAAAGTTTCAGAGTGACTTGCCCCAAATCACAGAGCTAGAAAGTGGGTGCACCAGGATTGAGAGCAAGAACGAACAGACTCCCGGCTCTGCCCACTCTGTCCTGCTGCCTCTGCCAGACCAGGTCAGGAAGCAGCTTCTCCTGCTTTGAACGACTTGGGTGTTAAGGCCAACATCAAGGACGCTCTCACTTTCTATCGCCCACTTCCCCCCTTGGTATTGAAAGACAACAATATGCTCACAGTCTCTCAGTGTTTCTTTCCATCCCTATTTCTTTATACGTCATTGTGTAGAAGATGGTCATTAATACATGACTGATTAACAGAAGAACTTACAATGTCTCCCAAAAATGATTTTCCCTTTTTGTAAGGTGATGTGGTACCTATCAATTTAATGTACTGCCAAAGTTGGAGTCTCACACCCCAAGAGGAAGCCCCAGCCAACTGGCTTTAGCCCTGTCCCTGAAAGTGAGTGGCGTCGTCAGCGATGGCAGGAGTCCCCAGGGCACATTGTTAAGGGATTCAGGTTCAGAATTAGTCATGAATATGTTGGAACCTCAATGCCTAGGAGCAACTTTTCCCTTCAAGTCTAACGTTTTATAAAAGAGATGAGAATGATGAAAATATTACTTCTCCACTTGGAGATGTCAGCCACAGGGAGATGTTTTTGAGAACGTCGTTTGAATTTCCCAGTTCCTCAGAGGAGACTGGCTTTTACAGCTTGACCTAGACTAGGGCCCCATGCAGAAATCCAAGTTAGAAAGAGTCCCTCCCCTGTGGTTTTTCCTCTGATTCCAACCTTTATGTTAGTGAATGTCTGTTCATCCAACTAGTCTTCATAATGTCATCTTTCAAAGCACAAATGGCAAGTCTTTACGGGTGACGACACTAATTTATCATTCTACCATACATCACAGCCTAGAAAATTTCATACAGCCTATCTAAAAAGGACTATTCTAATTAGTGTTTAGACTACAAACTTGATTGTCTACAGCCGTGTTGGAATAGAGATTGCAAAAATAAACAAAAACTGCAGATAAACGGGAAGTGTCACACCAGGATTTGGAGTTCCTTTCTTCCATACCAGTTATTTCCTTCTGGCCATTTTGAGGGCATCCAAGTAGTTTTCATCATAGATGCTGAAATGTCCTATGCTCCTTTTACACTGTTCTTATCATCCCCAAAATTGGTAAATAAGAACCACATTAAGCCACTGTGAAGGATGCCATATTGGCGAGGAGATTGGACTCGCTCCAGAAGAGAAGAACCTACATTCAGACACTGTGTGATCTTGAGAACGTCATTTAACCTCTGAGTATCTAAAATGAGGATAATATTAGTACATATCTCAATAGGCTGGTGAGAGATGTGAATGTGATATTAAAAAGCACCCAACATAGAGCCTGGCTCGGAGACAAAGACTGTAAATGTGAGCTACCAGTCTGACTATATCCTTTTCCACAAACAGTGTTGTGCTGAGCACTAGGTAGAAGTTCAGTATAGAAGTGATAATTTGCAACATGAGGGAGACACAATAATCACAAATTGGACTGCACTGCAGAGTAGTTGGGGGAGCTGGAAATTATTTATTAAAAAGTATCTCCCCTGTTACTCAATTTTTTCCTTACCTCTTTTGTCCCCCAATTTTATACTTCGCCCAAGGAATCACTTAGTGTTCCAAAATATTAGACTCTTATAGGTATTCAGAAGCCCCAGGAGAAATGGAATACATTTACAGACCCATAAACATCCAAATTAGTGCTGTAAATGGGAAATACAGCCTACAGTTGGAGAGTGCCCAATACATAATATGTTGTGGCATAGAAGAGACTTCCTTTCTGGTGGCTGGAAAATCTATTTGCTCTAAGTATTCAATTTTAAAATGGATAATAAAAATAAATAACAGGCATGCTTCTGCTTAAATTGCACCTTTCATGGGAGATCTCAAAGAGTTTTTCAACTGTTAATTTATGACCCCTGGAGAAAGGTACGTGGCAAGTAATATCTTTGTTTCTCAAATGGAGAAACAGAGAGGCCCAAGTGACTTGTCCAAGGACACAAGACAAACCCCAGCTTCAAGCAAACCATCTCAAGAAAAAAAAAGATTCAAACCTGTATTATTTGCCTATAACACCTGAAATGAGCACTTACAATATGAAGAAGGATTCGCTGCCCAGCAAGGCCCCTGGGGTAGCCTGGCCAGAGAGAGTCAAAAGGAAAACTAACACTATTTTCATTAGTGTATCAGTTGTCAATTTCTGCAAAGCAAGCTCTCACAAAAGCATAGCGGTGAATATTAATAAATTTTTTTTCTTGCTCATGAGTTGACTGTCAATGTCCATGTGCCTCTCATGCAATGTGGAACAGGGGTCTAGCTAGGGTCTGACCATCTCATAGCAATTGTGGAGGAGCATGAGAACATGCACCAACTGTGTAAGTACACCAGGCCATTTCTACTGATCTGACTGGCCGTGCATTCTAACAAACTGAGTTCATATGGGAGGACAGGGAAGTACACTCTCCCCACCACGAAGCTGAGAAGTCACATGGCCACGTCCCAAATCAGTTTTCCTGGAAGTACACTCCCACCCTGGAAGTGAGGGAAGGGAGTGAATACCCTTGAACAGAACCTAAGTTATCACAATCAGCACTTTATCATTATTCATATTTCAGACATTTTTGAAATGTCTATTTCCAATCTTTGAAACTATGACAGTTCCATGTGCTTCTGTACCTTCTGCAGGATTATTGGCTTGATCCTGGCAGGGAAGGATGAAATTTAAATAAGACAACAAATAATGCTTGTCATTTATTGACATCTCCTTGATACCAAGTTAAAGATACAAATCAGAGATTTAAGAGGAAATAGCCTAATAAGAAAATAATGCTAGTTAATTTAGGTGAAACTGCATATGGTAGATCAACGTAAATAATTTGAGTTTATAAGTCTGCTCACACACACTCTTTAGTCCCTGAGATTTCCAAGGATCCAGGAATGCCTGACATCTATAAAAGGTGCTGTGAAATATCTTTTGCATATTGATGCTCATTGCAGATGAGAGCCTGTTAACTAATAGTCCTACCTCCACAAGCCTTAGAAAACTCAGAAACACAAGGGTTCTTTTCGGTTTGTAGCATCCTGGTATAATTAATTCCACCTCCTCCTTAGAGCCATTTCATGCTGCCTCTACACCCCACCTCCAATACTCAATTTGTTTATCAACTGAGACCAAAATTTCTAACTTGAATAATTCACTGAGGATGAGACAGTCTTCTCTTTGACCTCCTATTATGCAGAGCCAAAGAAAAATCAAGGATTAGAGCTCCAGTCTAATCTGAATTTTCTAGACAGTGATGAGATCTAAGCAACTTGTCATTTTAGACAAGAAGCAATATGAAGGAGGATTCACTGCCCGGCAAGGCCCCTGGGGTCTCCTGGCCAGACAGGGCCAAAAGGACAGCCGGTTGTCCCTCTGACATTAGTTTGAAGTCCAGCTTTCTCTCCAAGGCGGCTGAGTCCTCTCCGCATCACCACCGACCCCTGCCTGCAGGCTCTATCTGAGTCACTTTCCTCTCTGGTTAAGTCTGTGGGTTCCTGCAGGGAGAAGAGCGGCTCCCTCTGGCTCACGTCTATTTCTCCAGGTTATATATGTCACAATTTTCCATGCCTTTAACAAGACTCAATTAAAAATTAATCGGTCCAGCATGGCAATTTGAGAGGTAATTGTTTCTTTTCCTGACTCCATGGCCATAGGCAAAAAGCACACCCAGAACCTAAATTAATCACCTAATTGGGATTTTTCCATACTCCAGCCACTCCGCCTTCCAGGGGTCCCTGCACTGTGCTGCCTGACCTCAGTAAATAGATTGGCCTAGTGTCCACTCTGTGGGCTTTCCGCCCTGTTTTTCCCTCCCACTTCTTTTAGGAAAATGGAAAATGATCATGGAAGCCATTTACCTGGACGCTCTCCAATCACCAACAGCCTTTATCTTCAGAAGATAAAACAGCAATTATGAGGAAATACTGGAAACAATGGGGTAGGTTAATATATTCAACATGGTTTGTAATAGCCAAAGTTGGTTAACCTAATGTCAGTCCTGGATTGGTTAAATAAAGTATGGTCTAATCAGACAGTGTGCAGTCTATTCATACAACATGTAGCAGTGCAGCTGAAAAGGATGAGGAAATGTTACGAACACAGCTATGGAATGTTCTCTAGGTCAAATCATGCATATTCCCATTTAACACACAGCAAGGTATGTAATCCCGCAAAGTATCATCGTATCTTGTTATTTAAAAAATATATATATATTAAAAGAAAAAGAAAAACTTGGCTTGATCCCAGAAGTATTTATTTTGACTCACAGTAGCTAACATAGACACTACCTTTAGATTTAATTCCAATATAAGAAACATTTTGTTTATTCCTCCCAAATTTAAGATTAACAGCAATCTTTTTGTTTCTGTAATGGAAGAATGCAAAGGCCTATATTTTATTATTTTATTCTTTTAAACCTTGATAGGAGTCTTGTACTTTCCTAAAGAGATGGTATGGAGGAGCTAAGTATCTCATTTTTTCTTTAAGTTCCTGCATGGGAAAAATAAGTAAAAACTGTTCACTATATCCTTCACATAAGTTCATCCATCATACACTAAAGACCGTAGTATTTTTTTAAAAAGGATTTGGAGCTGTAACTATTTCAGCAGAAGCTTATTCCTTATATAACTGATATTTAGAAGACGGGCTAATGTTTCAGAGTTTCTTAAGATAGAACTTAGTTCTCTTTCCTCCATAAAATTGACCACAGACATTTATTTACCTTCATTGCACATTGTTCTGAGTACACTTAAACTACAAATGTGTACATTCTTACAAATCTTTGCCATTTGTGAAAACTTTGGATCACCAAAGGCATACCTGTCACCTGGTATGTAATGAGGAAATTAATTTTAATTGAATTGACTCAACCACATCCTTCAATGTCAAACCAAGAACTTATCTTTAAATGATATATGTGTTTTGTGAACTGTAATATAGCATACAAATATAAGGTATAAATATTGTTAATAATAATGACAATTACATATCTGTACCTGCAATTAAGTCAATAGCATCAAAAGAGTTATTCTTCTCTCACCACTAGGATTTTGTCTGCCAAGGCGGCCAGTCGCTTCACAGAAATAACTGTAGCTTCAATGAAACCTGTTTCTTACAGATGAATAGTTGTATGAAGTTAATGAACGCCATAATTTTAATTTATCTGGGATTACTGTAAGTGTGTGAAGAATAGTGCAAACATGCTTTCAAAAATCTTTGGAGTTTTCTCCAAAGAAATGAATGAATAGGGAAGTGTGTTCTGGAACTTGAATCTCTATATTCAAATGATCACTCCCAAGACTCTAGTTCCATTACTAAGGGGCCCTAACTATGGAAACAGTGCTTATTGGCATGCTGCTTCAATCCACCAAACACACGTTTCAGACAGCTATTTCTACTTTCCCTAGCCTCATCTCAAACCTTAATAAGACAAGCCCTCATACCTGTACTGACAGACAGCAGGGCCATTGCAATTAGTCTCATCACGATAGCCCAACGACGCTTAGAAGTTTCAACAATATCTGCTTTGCACATATACAGAAAACGAGGACAAATCCAATTTTTACTTTATCTGGGTGAATGTGCTCTGTCAAAATTCATTGCTCACACTGCCAATTCACAGATTCTTCGTGAACATAATAAAGTTATTTCTCTGGCTGCTAATGGCATAGTATGGATGGCATTGTTACGATTCTTCCTACTACCTGATAGGTAGGACACAGTTTGGATAATGATAGGAAATAGTCCCAGGGCTTTCTGAGCTATCTCCTAGCAAAGCATCTCCTTAGAGAGAAAAAGGTGCTGCAGGCAGGAAGCGCTAGCCTCTCCATGTTCCGTATCATGAATACTCAAGAGGACTCCCAGAGACCTCTGACCTTTTCCCCATGGTCGAGGTTGCCTTAGGGGCTCTTTCCTGTGGAGAAAGAGCCACCAGCCTACTTTCCCCTCTTTCCTTCCCCCCTCCCTGGCCAGCCTCACCTGTGATCACCCGGAGTAGGTGGAGACGAAAGGCTTCCCCGGGCTCTGATAACAGGGTTGCCTGACTGTAATTACAGGCTTTCGCCTCCCAGCTATCCAAATGACAGTCACAATCGAGACTGAAACGCCTCGGTCAGATGGAATCAATTACTGGGCAAAATTGGGAGCTTAATTTCCCCCAGAATGAGACATGCTTTTAGCCGCGCCACCTCTTTCACTCCAGCTGGTGGCTTATTTGGGTGCATTGTTTTCTGGCCATGTGAACAAAGTTCCATGAGGAAGGATTTCCAAAAGAGTTGATTTGAAAAGGAAACTCCATCAGCCCCCAAACTCATTACAGTCCTGAACAGGATTGTTATTAACCCAGTAATATGGATGGCTAATCACTAGAATTTACATTTGATGGCCGTGAGGTTAACCCAATAAGAAGAAATGGAACCTGCCAGTACAGTACACCCCTTTCTTGAAGTTCACCTGGCCCTACTGTAGCAGGACCCAGCACTGAATGAGACTTGCCTTTTGCAAACTACCATGAAAGTGAACCAGTTCCCTCATTACAATAATTTTCTAAGTACAACAAAGCATTTCTTTCAAAACAAATTAAAACAACCAGGTATTCATCTTCTCCAAATGGAATTGCCTCTTCTGAATAGTTTATAAGTATTAAAATAGACTTTATTTAATAAGTGACAATAATGATGATAATAACAGTTATTAAAATTTATTCAACGTCTGCCACGTTCCAGGAAATGCTAACTATTATTTCTTCATGAGCACAATCTCCTCAAAACTGCCCTATGCGGGGGCACTGAAAAGTTGAATAATTTGCTCATGTTTATCTGACTGGTAAGTAACAGTCAGAATATGAGCCCAGGCGAGCCTACCATTTAAGATTGAAAATCACCCCACTACTCAAACACTATCATTCTGTATGTTCATAACTTCCAGAAGGGAGATACTCTCATCGCTTTGTAGGTGGGGCATTTGAAGCATGGAGATATTTAGGAACTTGTTGAAGTTTAGATAGCTCACAAATTAATAAAGCTGCTCTTCCACATCACCTCTGTCAGACTCAAAAGCCTGAGCATATCCATTAAAACCCTAGAGAGGATTTGCAAAGAGTCACTTCAGCGAGGTCTTGGTGATAGTTGGCTAAAACCATCAGTGCTGATTGTCAATTCTAATATAGCTTATGTGCTTCGTTCGATTAGTCCTCTTTAGGACTATAGTCAGGTCAAAGTTAGTGAATTTATCTGATTCCTATAATAATATTGTATATTTATATTGTCTACATTGTATACAGCTGTTTCCCTTATTTCTTTTAAAAAAATCACTCATATTTCATCAGGGAACAGACTTTGACACTTGAATAACTTGTCATATGACTCTTGGAATTAAAACTCAGTGCCATTTCTACTACTGAAACCGAACAGCCCCACGATACCTGACAGATTTAAGGAGGGTACTTCACTATTGCCCCTCTGTCTCTGCATCAGCAAAATGAGCCAGTATCCACTAACTGTACAGCATGTCTTAGAAGAGCCTGGTGGGTTAATTCAATCATTCAGCCAACAAATACTGAGTTTCCACTGCACACCAGCGTGGTGATGTGGTAACAGACCTTGGCTAAAGTCTCAGGACAGGATAGACAATGTCCCTGCACTCATGGACTTTCTCTTCTCTGGTAACTCCGGCAAGAGCACGGGCAAATGTCTTTCACACGTCTTATACACCTGACATGTTGTGTAACATGGTGGGAAGATTAGTGGCCAAGAAGTTAGTGTTTTCTGGTTAAAAGTAAACTAAGCTATATTCTTCTTTTCGTAAGGAGTATCCCATGCTAATAAAGGCATTTATGAATATGTGACTGTGACCAAGGAGAAAATCATCTAAATTGAAATTGAGAAAAGAAATTTTTCTTTCATTTTGGAGAATGGGAATGGGATGTGGTGTTTACGTGACAGCAGGAGTTGTTATAGTTCACATGCATGTTGGTGTATGTGAACTTTTAACTTCATGAAGAAAATGTTACTGTGCAGAAACATGAAGAATACTACTCAGAAACTCAGTGGCTTAAAACAGTATGTGAAGGTTGATAAATAGTACTAATGTAAAACCAATTTCAAATAAATAGAGCTTAAAAAATTCTGAAGTTAAAAAAGTAGAATCGTGTACTTACATATATTACATATTTTTTTCTAAGTATATATGTGTGTGTGTGTGTATATATAGATATATATATAAATTATAGAATTCATTATGAGAATATGATTTCCCAGCATAAGGTCTGAATCCCACATTCTATAATGTGAGGGGCATATCTATATTAGAGATGTTGGGGGTGACACTCTATTGAATAATATAAGAGGACATTCTGTTCTCAGTAGACATGGAGAAATAATACTTTGTGTAAGCCAAAAGAAATGCACGCACACACACACATGTGCTTTCTGTACCCTATAACATTTTTAGATCAACATAACATGATTTCTGGGTTCAGAAGAGATAAGATGTCATATGGCTCTGCATCTCTACTAAGTGGTCCCCATCCCATTTTTTTTCTTTTCTCTTAACCTGGCTTTTCTTCTCATAGACTCTCTTTCCTTCCTTGGAAAATGTAGTCCCTGATAAGGGCCAGGATACCGGCACAGGCTGTGGGAGCCCTGGCCTCCCCCCAGTTACAGCATCTTTAGTGTAGGTGTAGGAGCAGACCTTGTAAACGGGGCTTTCTCACTATTATTATTTTGTGGTCAAAAGGTTGCATACACTATTTTTTTTTGCTGCTGCTAAAGCTTAGAAAGGGTGGAAAGCAAAATATTTTGATAATTATTCAGGCCATCAGGTTACATAAGAGGTTCCATAGCTTTCTGAATCAAACTTGAACACTTGAAACCACAAATTCTGTTTTTGCAGCCATAAAACATTCATGGCAAAAAAAGAGAGAGAGAGAGAGAAAATAATAAAATCCATTTTCCATTCGCTTGAAACATAAAATTTAATGTGGTGAAAAATGACAGTTTACTCCCAGTAGGAAACTGCTCAGAGCCATGTTTCACAGGCATGGTGTGGAGACTTCAATACACATTTGCAGTCATTGAATACTTCAAGAAGTTGCATACAAAAGAGGGTGTCACAAGGTAAAATGTCTAAGTGGCAAGGTAAATAAGGCTTTGATCGAAGGGGAAAAGGGTTTGCTTCTCTACCCAAATCACTAAGTTGCAATTATTCAATATCCACCATTTGGCCCCACTCTCAACTTGAGAAATAGACACAGGTAGACATGCTGTGTTAACTGTAGGGCAGTAGCTATCCCCACACGAAGACATTCTGTTCCCACTGAAGACATTTTGCCACCAGCAGCAACTGAAGCTGGTGCAAAACATTGAATAATTTTTTTTAGAAAGACAAGGTAGCAATAGTTATGATCTCCACAACATGTCATATATTCACATATTTGTCTTTTTTATGATGTCTCACTAAGAGCAGAATCAAGGCATCCAGTATTAAGTAGCAAAAATGTTCAGCTCCAGCTCTGTAAATAACTGGAGGGACATTGCAGACTCATCCTTTAACTCAACTGGCCTCGATTCCTTTTCTGTAAAGTTAATGGTTGGACTAAGTGGCTCCTAAGCTCCATTTTAACTAATATTTGGTAGGCATTTTAGAAAAGAATCATTACCTGGGTATCCAGATTCATGTTGAAGCATTGAACCAATTAAGATTTGAAAACAAGCATTGGCTTTGATCATGTTTGAGTAAGGCTGGATATATTCCATGTGGTTTGTAGAATTTCTGCATCTTACCATTGCTTTAGTCATATCTTCAATGTTTGACTATCTGTATCGGTTATCTATTGCCATGATAATGCTAACAAACCACTCAAAAACTCAGTGACTTAAAACAATAAGCATCTACTATTGCTCAAGGGTTTGCAGATGGGCTGGGCAGTTCTGCTGATCTGGGTCAGGGCTGGCTGCTCTCGGCTGGGTTTGCTCATGCATCTGCAGTCAGCTGCTGCACCAGTTGGGGGACGGCTGGTCTAGGATGGCCTCACCTCCATGTCTCATGATTCATTACTTGGTGACTGGAGTGACAGAGCCACCTGCCACTGCCAAATGTCTCTCCAGCACAAGCTTGTTGTCACGCAGATGGGAAGGGTTCCAAAAAAGAGAAGAGGCACAAACTAGACAGTTTGAAGCGTATGTTCAGAACTGGCACACTGTCCCTTTCACCCCATTCTACTGGTGAAAACAAACTGCACAACCTTATCTCTTAAAGCGAGAAGCTGCAAAGTCCTATTGCAAAGTTTGCAGCTACAGAGAGGAATATCTGCCACAATCCATCCCCCACACTGTATTTAGACACTGCTATCACTGACACTAGGAGCGATATTTTCTGGTGGTAACAAATATGTTTCTTTACTTATTTTCTAGCATTATGTAATTTCCTGTAGGCATCATCTTCTATGGATCTTCTCCCTATGTGATTCACACTACTTACCATCATTCAATATCATATTTGGTCAAATGGTAACTTGGGGCTAATAAATCCCACCTTTATTATTATAGCATTTATGATCTACCTACTTTTAGAGTAATGGTGGGGAAGCCTGCATCATAATTACAAATATGTAAATATTCATCTGAAATGGGTCCTAATATAGATATTTACAGCAAAAGATAGATACTGTACTTTCAAAGCCTGGAATCTAAAATGTTAGTCACAGCTGAATTCCAGAGATACGGAAAATTCAAGATGATATGCTACTTGCCTAAGATGCTTTGTAGCCTTTTGAGTATTGATTGCCTTTTCTACAAAAAACCAAAATTTTCTTATCTAAATTCCCTTCTAATGTTAAGTTCTATGAATCTGTCATTTTAAATGGACTCAGTATATCGACATTCATAAGTAATGTTGGACCCCTGTAATTTACTGAAGTCTTAGAATATACTTTTTAAAATATTTTGAGGACTCTTAGTATCTAAACAAGTAAAAATGTCCAAGTTATCCAGTATGAGTTGCCAACAGCAGGTGGCTTTGAAAGACTTCAGCCAGGGACAAATTTTTAGCTACGTGAGATAAAGATTGATTGTCCTCCTTAAAAACTTTATCAGTAATGTTCTTCCAAGATGCTTGTGAAAACTTGGGAATATGAAAGCAAGCATTTCCTAATAATACTCTAATTACTCTCCATAAGTCATATTCAGATCCTATCACTTATTAATAGACTCTCTAGATCCATATAGATTACTTTGATTAAACGGAAACACTTGAAATCAAACATAGAAGTACAACTTTGTTATTTTTATCTCATTTTTCTGTGCCATCTTAAAAAAACTGCTAAATGAAAAATAAGATAAAGTGTTTATTATAGTTCATATACATTGTGCCACAGAAAAGCATAACTGACACACAGATGTAGATCATTAATTTCCATTTTAGAATAAGTTCTGGTGATGTTTATAGAAAAGACACTTGCCTTTATATTCGCTATTTCCATGAACCTTTCAAAAAACTTAAAGTCATTTAAAAATACAAGGTGAAGAAATATGTTAGAAATGTCCCAATAGCCAACCACAAAAATATAATGTTACCAACTTAAAATCAACAGTATTCCCCCTCCTTATTAAAATTTGGCACATTTGAGCATCAGATGTAATTAAAAATATCACTGAAGAATATAACAATCTTTCCTATTTGAGAAGAAATATGCAATGCTTGAAATACTAATGAGCAAGTTAAAAAACTGGCAAGTAACTCAAGAGAGACAGAAACCCCCTGGAATACACAAGGTCTTCAGCATTTTAAAAGCTGGTCCACACCAAAGCCACAGGTTTTTGTTGTCGTACATGTGTCTTAAGAGTGTTTCCAACTGGCAGAATGGTGGCAAGGTGCATATGCTTTTTCATGCTTTCTGTTGTTTGTACAGAGCTATTTTGGTTGACTCCACACAAATGCAGTGAACTAGAAGCTCAAGGCCACCACTGGAATTATTTTTAAAAAAAACAAAAAACAAAGAAAACCCATGTGTTTCATTCATACAGCAATTTGGGGTGAATGTGGTTTTTGGCCAACATTTTCCAGAAAACCACTTAATCCCACAAGTTTCTTCTAAATCTAGATACACAACCAGAGTCCCAGCTGGCTGGCCTCACTCAGTCTGGAGCCCCAGACTGGTCCAGGATATGTACTCAATATCTTTCTGAACTCTTGGAAGATGAGAAGACACTCACAGGTAGTAAAGAGATAGGCAGCCATCAATACCTTTTAAACTGCAGTAGACCAAGAAATCACAGGCGGAATTCCTACCCCTGCTCAAGACAGTTATATCATTCTTGACTATTCCTCATGGTCCTTGTTTTACACTAACATACCTGTGTAATGCTTGAAACAAAGCCCCCTGGGTTCACATCCGACTTACTGTTCACTCAGAGGGATCCTGAGTAAGTTACTTAATCACTCATTACTTCAGTTTCCTCACTCATAACATGAGGATAATAGTATTTAATTCATAGTGTCCTTGCTAGCAGGAAATAAGATGATACATGTATAGCCGCTCCGCATAGCGCCTGGCACATGTTAAACATTCAAGAAGTGTTAGCTGTTGATATTGCTATTATCATATCATTTGATTGACATATGCAATCAAATACATATACAAAGAAGTCCGACCATGAAACTGATATCAACATTATGTATCATGTAACATGTTTATTACTAAATAAAGGGATTCTTAAGGAATTCCTATTTGGAGAATTCCTAATATGGAGAACCACCTTCATAACTCGGGGCCCCCGGCGCTCATCCGTAGCGAATCATTAAAGGGGACTGAGAATCCTGTGCTTCCCTCAGACTCATCCTGACCTCTGAAAAGCCCCATTCATGCCTGGACTCATCAATCAGCATTTGTGGAAAACCACATCAGACGGTGATGGAATGAAAAAAGAAATGTCCCCTGCTCCAGACGGACTCAACACCCAGGGAAGAGACAGCCATGTTTGCAAATGATTACCATGAATTAATGCATGGCATTGGCACACAGAAAGCAACGTGGCAACAAAGAGGGGGGTCCTTATGTTACACCTGAGGGGGCTGTAGAAAGCATGTCCTGAGAAGGGAAGTGGGGCCCCGGCCTTGGAAGATGTGAAAGAGCCGCCAAATAGAGAAAAGGAAAAAGGACTTCACATTCAGAGTAGCAGGTACCAGGGGTTATGAAAGCTCTGGACGTGAAGGGAGAACCTAGTAAGTTAGATGTGGATGATGCAAGAGATATATTGCAGTGACCAAACAAGTAGGTTTGGAAAGGGAATTATGAGAATCTCTCCTGCTCCATTATGCAGAAAACAAACATGAATTAAAACATAAATCATTTAGAGATACCCATACGAACCTCAAGTCCCCCCCAAAAAATGACTAAAAACATGGAGACAGAAAAATAATACTTGCTTAGATAACAGTACATTTTACTGACTCTTGGAAAAATCTCCCTGTGAATGCCTTCTTTCCAACCAGAATCTTCCTTTTTTTTTTTTAATAGACCAAAGGAAACGAAATAATATTTATTGGGTCTCTTGCATTTGCTCCTTACAAAAACGGCATTAGTCTCGTATGGAAACACTTTGACAGGTCTCCGAAAATAATTCCTTTACCTCAAACATGTCTTCTACTTGTCTGACCTCAAATTGTTCCAAGCGAGGATCACCATTTCAGGTCAGGTTTAAGGATATGACAGGCACTACCAGTCCGTTAAACATGAATGATCCATGAGGTAGAGGGCGGAGATGCTGGCACAGGAAAGGCCGGGGGTGGGACCCCCATTCCACATTCTAGAGAGCGACTGGCTCCCTAGGAACTTCGCAGGCCCACGTGAAGACACTTACCAGCAGCTCCTCAGCACAGAGGAACCCAGGAACAATGGACCTTCTCTCTGTGTTCACCACCCAGATACCATCTCGCAACCTCAGTGGAGCATGATTATTGGAAGCAAAATAGCACAGATAGGATTTCACATCCAAGCTTTAGATATGGGAGTAACAAAGATGCAAGGACACAAACAACCCCTCTCGCTGCACCCCACCCCTCCTGACCCCCTGCGTCCGCCTCCTTGATGCTCTTTTGCTTCCAGCTTCTAATTGGCAGACACTTGATCTGCACAGCCATTTCGTTTTCAGAGCACACAGGCCACTTGAGACCGACTGATACGTGTGGGAAAGTGGCAGCCATGTTCCTTGCACCTGTTGCGAGGAGCTGCCCCCGGGCCCTCCCTCCCTGCAGCTCCCATTGTGTGCCACCTTATTCTGTTTCAGTAGCAGCAGAAAAGAAGTCAAAGTAGTCGGCATTCAACATGAACACACACAAAAAGGGGGCCAGAAAACTTCCTTGTACCTCTTTCCCTCCCAAAGCCTGCCTGGTAGCCTATTTCAATAGTAAGTGTAGCAATCCTATCTCTGCTGCAGCATGTAAGAATCAGTAAAAGGCAACAACTTGAGCATTTATTTGGATGGCGCATTGAGCATCACTGCTGTGAATCAGCTGCATACACACACACACACACACACACACACACACACACACACAATTCAAAACTATTCATATTTGGTATCCCCAAGTAGATCCTATCTGTTACTTCCATGAAAGTAAATAGGTTTGAAATCAAAGGCACTGGGGACTTCTAACTTCCAAGAGAACAGACTGCCACGCCAATGAACTTTCACAGCTACGTCCTTGGAATGTGGGCTGAAATGGAAGAACTCTCTATGCAGATGATAATGACCACGATGGAGAGAACCCTCAAATGCAAAGGGGAGGGGAAGGAGACACGGCAGCTCTGGGCTCGAGCAACTGCGCAGCGATGAAACGAGACCAGATTTCCAAGTTGGATGGCCAAACTGTTCAGATGGTGTCTGTTTCCATGTGGATACTAAAATGTGAGACTCTAACTGCTGAATGGTGGTAATAATACATCATAAGACCTGGAAATGGAAAAGACCCATTAAATCATCAGCCAGTGTCTTTGCCAGCACAGGATACCGTTCCCAGAGAATATTCCTTAAAGTGCCCCCTGGGATGGGCGCCAACGACCATGTCATTTTATCCATCTCTGAAGAGTGCAATCCATCTATCTATAGTATCCGATTGCTGTTATGAAATTAAACTTTGGCCTTAAAAGCATTGTTCCAGACCAAACGAGTTCCTTGGTACCAGGTTTTCATTAAGGACCAGTCATAGCCCTTGGAGGAGGCAAGAAAGGTCATTTTATCCATTCCCCTACCTCCGGGCAGGTCTTGTGTGAAATGACACCAGCCTGGCTCTTATTATAAAATTCCCAGAGCAGGAAGTTCTATAGCCCCTGTTGTAACAGTGCTTTTCCCATGACACATAACCCTCATGTAGAAAGTGCTTTCTACAGTCTAGACAAAAATCCCTCCCGCCACAGTTTAAAAACATATTCCCACAGTAGCAGAGAACTATTTATCACCCTGAATGCATCGCGCATACCTGAAGAGAAAGAGCATTTTAACGTGTTTCCTCTATATTGCTCCTCCTTGTGCCGTCTGTGATTCAGCTAGGATTTTCTTCAGAGTTTATTACAACAAAAGGTGGCATTGAAAGGCAAGGGCTGTCCTTGGGGCATTTTTTTGTCTGGGGTGGGTGGGGGTGTGGTTTTATTAGCTATAAAGCAACATTAAAAGTGGAAGGGCATCTCCTGACTGAAACAATTTAGATTTTGATGTGTGACATAAATCCATTTAATTCCTCATTTCATATTTACTTTTCATTCTATCAAAAGGATGAAAACAAGATTTGCAAAAAATCAACCACACGTGGTAAGTCTGGAATCCAAAACTTTAAAATGGTAGCATGGTCGCCATAAAATATGCTAATTGCACATCATTATTTATTCTTCTCTTATTTATAGATAAGAGGACAGGACCTTTATTGGCAATCACTTGTTATCTTGCTTTAAGTAAATCATTGGAAGGGATGAAATAGCACGTGTCTGCACATGACGATTTGTTTTTATTACCTTTAACTGCTCTTTTCAAAATCTGTTTATGACTTTGTTTATGAAGAGTCACGAAGCCTCACCGTCTTTTAGTAAGGAACATGGAAATACATAACCTGACTTTACACTTAGACAGCTTTCTTACCTGACTTTCAATCAACCGGTGAGAATGTGCTTACATGGAAGATGTTTTGAGGCAAGAAATCAGAATTAGTTACTTCTCTGACATTCTTGTCTCCATTTCTGAAAAAACGAAATAAAATTTACAGGAATAATTTTATACTGAAATGCATAAGCTTCCCTATTAACATCTACAAAAATGTCTAAAACACAGCACATTGATGAAAATGAAACAATGTAAAAGAACAATTTACAATTTACTCATTTGTATTTCATGTTTACTTCAGGTTCTTGACAAAATTTAAAAGCATTAAGTTCTAGAAGGTAAAAGCTAGTGCCTTTCATAATGCATATATCATTGCTTCCCTTACTCTGTCTTGTCTTCAGAAAGAGAAAGAGAGGGACAGGGGACATTTTCTTGAAGTTAGCAAGGATAGGAGTATTCCAGTGAACGTTCCAATATAAATTCTCTCATAAAGTTGTCAAACCAGAATTTCTTCACATATCATTAGAGGAAAGCTTAGCCTTATAAGAATTCTTAAGAAACAGACACCTTAACTCAAAGTGGGTCAATAATCGTAATCAGTATTTTATTTCATATCCAAGAATGCAAAACTCCACAATATGTGCATATGAGACAGTGGAAAAAGCACCATGGCTGGTCCCACATGCAATTTTAGACCTTCCTTTTCAAATCTCTGCCTCCAAAGAAAGACGCACCTTCTGTGGATTTCTAAATTCAGCCCACGTTGGTGGGAAAATACTCACTTATAACCAACAATAACAGTTAACATTTTATTGAGTGCTTACCGTGTGCTAAACATGCCACATGCAGCATATTACTTGGTTTTCATAATCACCCTGTGAAACAGGCACTATCATGATTTCCATTTTGCAGGTGAGGTTCACCAAGGTTAAGTATCTTGCCCAAGGTCACACAGCTGGTAAGTAGCATGGCCAGGATTTAAACCTAACAGTTCATCTTCAGAGTCTCAGATTGTATTCTACACCAGGCTTTGCACGTGAATTTCTCTAAGCATCACTTTTACTATTGCTCCACTACCTTGTGTCCCACAGATTGAACAGCTTGGAAACATTAGAAAAATAAAAGCACACAGAAAGAAAAGCAAATCAAATAGACCTGAAATAAAAACAGCGTTTTAAAATCTCTCTTTCAATCTCATGATCAATAAGGATGAAGGTGAAATTAACCCTCCATTTAAATTTGTTTTTTGTTTTGTTTGTTTGTTTAAAAACTGGAAGGAACCCAAACTGCCTGGCTAATTCTCATCGAGTCATCATCCTGTATATTTGGCTCCTGGAGAAGAGCAAAGGAGAATGAGACTAGCTTCCCACCTTTCCATTAAAAATAGTAATGGTGCAGCAGCATTAAATACACCAAGGCCACTTCTAGGAAAATTCCTAAATCATCTACCCCCCAAAAGAGCGTTCAGAAGGAAAGAAAGTACAGAAAAGAAAGAAGCGTGAATTTAAGTACAGAAAGGAAAAAAACAGAACAATCCAAAAACATTTACAGGCATGCCATTATCAATAAAAGGAATTTCTTATTTTAAGCAACGATGTCGCCTCTTTCGTGCGATCACCCCTTATTTAATATAAACTGTAAACAGGAACAAACTCTATAATAGTGAATTATTATTATACTGACTACTGAAAAGTAGAGCTACAGCATTTACTTTAGAATAAAGAAAAAAAAGCACGTAACTGTTATGAGACGTGATTAGGTATTTTGTGACACAGGAAATAATTATTTGACACAACTGGCGGTCTTAGCTGACTTTAGAAAGTTTGTCTCTGCGGTCAGGCGCTCAGGGCTAGGGCCACACGGATGAGCTTCAAAGCATTGGTTTGGACCCTTGGAAACAGATAATCGGCAGATGATAGAGAGAAATGTGCCCCTTTTTTTTTTTCTCCCAGATCTCCTTGTCAAAGGGTGATTGATACGTGTGGAGCAGCCCTTCAAATGCCAGCCACTGCCTGAGGCACTTCCTATAATCAAAGCACACGCCCACCCAGAGCTAATGAGACATTAGATTAGTGTCAACTGATTGATTTAAAGCAGCCGGCCCTCCTTCCCACTCCTCCCCTCTCCCAGCACAGTCGAGGATGGGGCTGGTCTCCAAAACGGCTCTCTGGACAGACAGGCCAATTATTCATGGAAGCTCCAGGAAGGAAACCTAGAGATAATGCAATGCGGCTGAAACACAACCAGAAGAACATTTCTAGAAGAAAAGTGAGAGGGAAGAGAAAGAGGGGCAGAAAGAAAAAAAGAATGAATCATGTTTCTGAGAGCAATGAAACCCCTCCGTCCAGTTTGTTGAGTTAACTTCGAGTGTTTGTGATGTTTGAAAGAAAATTATTTGCAATGGAACCTAGGCGAGTTCTGACTACATTTGGCTACAATTTAGATACCATTTTTCAAAGTCTTTTTTCCCTGCATTACCCCCCCCCCCCTTTATAAATATATGAGCCGGGCACATTCAAAGTTGTCTTAATGGATTAAGCAGAGACAAGGCTGCAAGGAGCAAATTAAAAATGAAATAGTTACAGCTGTTAGAACTGGCATTGGGCAGAGAGAGGTAAAGAAAGAATTCTCCTCTCACGGGATAAGGGAGATTTCAGACAACACCAAGCGCCTGCAGAGCTCAGACACGCGTCCCAAAGACCAAGACGGTGGCCCCTCCGCGTCCTAGCAACTGCACAGCTCAGCAGCTGCTTACTCGGTAGAGGAGCCCAACTAAAAAGTGAGCCCATTCCCAGAAGAGCCCACCAGAGTCGGGGGCAGCCAGGGGCCAGTTTTAGACTTTTCATTTGCAGATTAAAGGCCTTTTCCACTTGTCTGGTCCCGCTTCTACGGCACACTGGGGCCAGGCCTGATCCAACACAAACACACCTCTGGAACAATTCCTGCGAATACGGGCCCCTGAGAAGTGCTGTAATGGCAGCAGAAACTCCTAAGACAGACAGTGCTAGCCAACAGAGCTCCAGCAGCCTTCATGGAAGGCCACTTGCTGTCTCATGGATCACAGAGGGCTGGAGACAAGGCCGAGGGAGCCGCTGATGATCTGGCAGGGAGCAGGCGGAGGGTGAGAAGAGCGACACCGGCTGAATGCACCGATGTTCCAGTTACTCACTATGTCTGATATTTTTAGTCTTCACGGCTTTCCAGGCTGTATGTGTTCTCTCATTGATTTCCTACTAAAGCCCTGAAAGACAGACGGGGCATGTGCCATTACGAACATACAGATCGGACAGTTCTCCTGTTGCAGATGAAATCACTAAGGCAAGTCATCTTTCCCCCAAGACAGTAGGTCAAGTCAATGAACCAGTCCCAGATCTGAAGACTTCTGGTTTCCGCTTACAAGTCTTGATCAGTGTGTCACACTGCCTTCCAACCCTCTGTCTTCATGGCATTTCACACATGCATATAGTTATTTTTATTATTATTATTTTTAGATGCCCAGTATATCCACAAGCATTTGAAAAGCTATCCTTCTTAGCTCAAGAAATGAACCAGCCAGAAATCTAGGAGGTTGCTAGGAGCACCGACAGAATGTAGAGGAGGAAGTGCTGAAACACTAGATTCAATACACGGGTAATAACTCAGATTTTTATTCTGTGCAAGAGCTAACGACGTAAGCCTGCTTCCAACTGAGTCCCACCTATGCGGTAAACATGCAGGCAAGCGGGCCTTGCAAACTTAACACTGCACTCTAAAAATATGCTGTGAAAACTGACAGAAGTTTCTAGAGTCCAAAATGCAACTGGGCGCTAGGGCAGGATGGAATTATTGCTTTATTTTTCTTGTATGTGGGTCTTAGCATCACAATGACAGCTTGCAAGGGCTACTCAGGGTGAAATATGAAGCCACAAAGGCCAAGCGTGGGTAAAGTCTGGACAATTCCATCCATGTCACTGTTTCCCCCTGGCTTTCTTGCCTCCCTGTGGAGACAGGAATTCAGAGCACAGAGCCGGAGAGCCAAAAGGGGTGAGGCCTGCAGGAGAGTCCTCCAAATGCCGATTCGGCAAATTTCAACTTTTTCAGCTATAAACCTTTCAATACCTTAAAATAAATCCTTCAATTTTATATGAGATTTTGGTTTCTGCAGCTGTAGATTTATGCAGTGTGCTGAGGCAGGCCAAGAGAAGTGAACATAAATGATGTGACAGATAGAGTAAGGATGTTATTCAGCTTCTCACTACAGCATTGCTCGCTGAGGAACTTTTCAAATGTCATGCATAGTCCCTCTCATTAATTAGCTGCTAAAGCAGCTGATCTTCTGCCCTGGATGCGTGCCTCCAACTGCTGGTCCTCAGCTTGAGGGACTCAGGAAGCAGTTCACTTCCTTGCCTCTGGCTTGGGGCTGACACGCTCAGACAGGCAAATCACCCCAGCCACCGCTGTTGCAGATTAATCTGTTCGCTGCTGGCCTGCCCTCTTTGTGGGCCAAGTTATATGCCTCGGTTGCCAGTGGAAAATGAGTTACTGAAATATAATGTGCTTCAGGAGCCAGCTATATCCACTAGAAAATTATTTAAGACATGTCAAGGGCATAAACAGCAGGTAGGTTTTGATGCCGAAACCATGCCAGAGAAAAGAAGAGGTCTATCACTGCATTGCCTTTACTGATGGGTTTAAGAATAAATTAACTAATATTTTCTGGAAATTATTATGACTCAGGCTCTATGCTAGTTTTCTTACAAATATCTTTGTTAATCCTCATGAAAAAGTTGATGGTAAATCGTATCAGCTTCCTGCTAAAGAGGAAGAAACCAAGGATCAGAGATGTTTCATGCCTTGGCTGAAAATCTTCCCAGTAGATGCCTGGGAAACCCTGCCTCCCTTCTCCTCAACGTCATATGATCAACTTAAAGTCAAATGACCACATTCCCTCAAAACAGCCACTTGTAAGTCAGAAAGAGGTGACTGTACTCTAGCTAAAATTACTGAAAGAGAACCCGAGTTGTTTCTCTTCCATGAAAACCACACTGGTTTATAGCTTCAGCTCTATGTGAGATGACTAGAATTTGTTAATGGCAATTGAGACTATGATTTTTTTTATTTAATTTTAATTTCGTCCACATTTTCCCTGAGTTCCACTTCTGGCCAAGATGAAATAAAAGGGACCATATTTACCTTCTCACCTGACACAAATCTTTTAAGTTGGGACAAAAAAAAAATACATGAGACAATGGTTTTGAAGACATTGGACACCAGTCTTCAAAGAAGAGAAGAGAAACAGGGTGACTCCTATGATTTACCAAGCTTATTGCCCAGAGAGAATTTCAAAGGTCCAGAGCAGGGAAGGATACCCAGGTGGAGCTTAGCACGCTCCTTGAGTGGAGAAGACAGAAATGCTTCTGTGGGAAGGTCAGGGCGGCTCCAGCTTCCGGGGCAGAGTCCTCAAAAGGACAGTGATGTACAGAGCAGAGAACTCCAGAGACGGAAAGTGTGTAGCCGACCAGTGCACACTTACAAATGTAAGTTAACGATTTGAGAAAACTACCCGAGAAAAGAAATACCCACAAGGCTTAGAAGCAACAGTCCCCAGAACTCATTCAGGACCAAGAATAGTTCCTGCCCCCACGGGCCAGAAGGAAAACCTCATAGTTCATGAGTCATCAGGTAGAGCAAGGCAGGTAAGATCAACCATGAGCTAAATGCTGCTTTGCTTTGCCTAAGAAAGCTTAAAAGCATGAGTCTAAAGGCTCAAACTGTTCCCAATAACTGTGCCCCAGAACACATTCCTGCATTAGCTCTCTTAAAATTTCTTCCTTTTATGATATCTTTGGGTCATTAAGCAGCTGTATGAGAATAAATCTGCTGCCAGGGTGTACCTGTGGAGAACTAGCCACCATACCAGAGGTCTAGCAATTTCTCTAGTACCATGTTTTCCATATACAGCATGAGCATTTCTCCTGGCTCCTAGTTCCAGAAAGTAACCCCCTGCCTCCTCTTGGGGTAGGAGTAGGAATATGGTGATAGAAGGTTGAGGGCTGTATTTTAGTGTTTTACACATTATCCTGCCTTCCTTAATGTCTTCCTTGGTGCCAAATACCTGAAATTTACAGTTTCATAAGCACAAAGCAGCTTATTTTTACTTAACATCTTCACCTATAGGCACAGGGCTTTCAGTTTCCTGACATTGTCTGTTGGAGACCCTTGCTAAACTAGACATCCACTTCCCATTATCTAACTTTTGACGAAATGTCTAGTTCATTACATTCTCCTTTCCTATCTTACCTCAAAATTTTATTGCTGTGTGATCAGAGTTTTAAAAGAAACACACGGATGTTGTATTACATATATTCCAATGCACATTCAAACAATGTTTAGCCAGAAGTTCAAGAGAATTCTTGGTAAACTGCAGAGAAGCAATCCATGTTATGAAATTTGATGGCTTGCTTATCTGTTTATTATCTCATTCTCCTAAAAATAAAGCTGAGACTTAAATGATGAAATAAGTTGTTCAAGGTCACAAAATCATCCTTGTATCAGAAGTATTAAGATAAATCACTTAGAACAGTTATTGTCTTAGCATAATTGAGCTTTTAAAAAGGTTGTTTTTCATGGTTAAACATCTGGTCTTTATTAATTCTTCAACTTTTGAAGATAGTATAGACAGGTTTTTAGAGAAATGGAAAAGACAGAAGGGTACGTGAAGGAACAGGATGCCTGGTGGTAACTAGGGAACAATGGCCTTCTAGTGGGAGCAATAGTAATTATATGAACTCAGTTTTAGGGGTTATGTTTGCTTGATTTGGGGAATTTTTTTTAACTTTGTAAGCAGCTATGGAACCAAAATATGTTGGAAGAGCAATGACAACTCTCAATAGAGTAGGCTGAATAATTCCTTCAAATGTGAGAAAAAATAAGGTATAAAGCTTTCAGTCATTCCTTGGCCAAATTCCTTTAGAGTCTACTAATGCTGCACCCAATTCTATTTCCTGAAATCCTTTAATCTGTTACTTTTCTATTTTATTTTCTTTTGTTTGCAAGTAACTTCTAAATGTTTCTGCTTCCAACCATGAAGGAAGGAGTAACTAGTACCAGACTAACCCTCCTACAATAAACAACTAAAAAACGGGACAAATTATGTGAAACAACAGTTTTTAGACACTGGACAAAAAGAAGTACAGGACTGTGAGATGAAAACCTGCAAGAAAGAGACCAAATAAGGTGATACTTGGGGTCACCCTGGCTTTCTGCCTGGAGGCAATTTCTGATTGTGTAGGGAGGGGCGGGGAGCAGAACATAGTGGCCTCCTAGAGCTGAGAAGACCAAGATCAGAGTTCAAACAGGCTGACGTAGCTGGAATTTATGTGGCTGAGTTCCAAAAAGGGATCGACACAAAAGGAGTCCCAGACATCTGTATCGGGCTCCACGTGTGTTTTTGGGTACGTGTCGTTAAAGAAAAACCCCACAAGGTTAGACAAAGAACAGTGAACAGAGATAAGATGAGTTACGGGGAGCTCCCATAAGAAAATAATTGTATTACCTCAATCGGACAAATGGATTTTCTCCAAAATATATAAAGAACACTTACGAGTCATTAAAAGGACACACACATCAATTGAAAATGGGTAAATTATGAGTAGCCACTTCACAAAATAAGATACATGAAGAGTGGATAAGCACATACAGGTGCTTATTAGCCACTACGGAAATGCAAATTAAAAACCGTAAGTAGAATTTTACGGTCACTACCACCTACGCATTAGAAAGGCTAACATTTAAAAGACTGACAATAGCTCGTGTCTGCATATGTCTGGAGCAACTACACCTGTCATGCATTGCTGGTGGAAGTGCATGGTCACTTTGCAAAACAGATGGAGGGTTTCCTGCGAAGTTACTACTCTATGATCCAAGAATTCCACTCCTCAGTGTTTAGCCAAGAGAAGTGAAAATCAAAGTCCACAAAAAGCTTCATGCGTGAATGTTCATAGCAACTTCATTATAAGCCCCAAAATGAAAACAACACAAATGTCCATAATTTAGCTGTTTGGTTAGCAAGATAAAACATACTGTTACATATTCATACAGTGAAATAAACTCAGCAATTTAAGATGAACAAACTACTGTCACAGCGACAAGGATGGATCTCAGAATCTTCATGCTAACTGCAAAAAATAAGACACAAAAGAGTACATACTCTGTGAGTCTATTTATATGACATTCTAAAATAAACAAAACTAACCTATAGTATAGAATGAGATCAATAATTGCCTGGAGAAAGATAGGTGAGGAAGGAGCATAAGGAAACTTTCTGGGGTAGATGAACATTTCCTCTCTCTATATGTGTATGTATGTGTAGATAGATAGATAGATAGACAGAGATATATTTGAGTGAGGTTCACACGAATATAGAAATTTATCAAAACTTTTCACACTGTATCAAACATTTGTGAGAATTGATTAAGGGAAACCTCACTGACATGGCCTCAGGAGGCCTGTAGGAGAAGCGCACGTACATCCCTCCTCTTAAACCTCAGATCCCATCAGAAGACATGGTCATCATACTGTTTTAGCTACTTTACCCCCCAGCAGGAGGAAGGCTTCCAACGTCTGCCTCCCCAGCCCAGCCAATGAGAGACTGTCACAGCTCAGCCAATGAGAAGCTATGGTATGTGGGATTCCCAGTTTACTCCAGTGATGTTTTGCTCAGAAACAGCCCTCCTAACTCAGCACCTTCCTCTATAAAAGAACATTCCTCTGGTCTGCAGACATGCCTATGGTTCTGGTGTAGCTTGCATGTCCTGGATTGCAAATCTCTGCTATTCCCAAAGAAACTTGTGCTTGCTGGTAAGATAACTGACTTTCAATTTTAAGGTTAATACATTCATAGGTAACACTGATCTGCTCTGCTTAGCTCAAATTATTCTTTTTACTCTATTTTATAGATTTTTTTTTTATTTTTATCAAATATACGTCACAGTGGTTCTGCGGTCCCCCCCACCCCAATCCTTTCCCCTTGGTAACCACCAGTCCCTTCTCAGTGTCTATGAGTCTAATGCGGTTTTGTTCCTTCTGTTTGGCTTTGTTTTTTATATTCCATAAATAAGTGAAATCATATGGTATTTGTCTTTCTCCGCCTGGCTTATTTCACTGAGTATAATACCCTCTAGATCCATCCATGTTGTTGCAAATGGCAGGATTTCTTTCCTCAAATTATTTTTAAATGTTAATTAGAAACATTTCCACCCACTGATCCATTTAAAAACAAAATTTTTAAAAAGAGATTTAAAAACTTTAGTGGAAAAAAAAAATAGGGGTACTTTATTAGATTTATATATAACTCAACAATGGTTATTTTAAATGTTTAAATGTTCACATAAATAATCTTCTCAAGTCAAGAGTGATTTGAATTCTAAGGGCGAACAGAAAAGCTCTGGTGCACAATTCAAGAACACTCACCTGGCAGAGAAAGAGGAGGGGGCCTCTCCTGAGAGACCCTGGTGGAAATTACCGAAGGCAGGTAGGATACATTCCCAAGTTGACCTCTAGATCTAAGGGATCGGTGAGGGGTAAGGATTAGGCCACCAGGATGCACATGATCAGAAATGAAGCATGTACATCAAAAAGGACTTAAGGTGAGAAAAACAGGAAACTGTGCCTGATGAAGGGCTAAGACTAGTAATACAGTGGTCCTTCTTAGTAGAAGAGATGCTATCTTGATTTGTTAGACTTACAAGCACAAACATGGGAATGCTAGAGAATCTGTAACCCCAGCAGAGAATACCAGCAGACTCTGATTACCCTACCATATTTATCGATGTCTCCTTTTCTAACAGACTGATTGCAAGCTACTTCTGGGTGCCTACACCATTTGTTTCTATTCAAAGTTGAGTCTTTTCTGATTGGCAATCTAGAAAATGCCCCAGAACATTTCTCTCCCTGCTACAACATCATGTTAGGATAGACACCAAAAATCACTGTCACTATAACAGTAGGAACCTACAGAAAGTTTGGCATTGAATTACCTAGACCTGTGTTAGGCTAAATGGTAGGCTATTGGCACGAGCTGTATGTGAGGCTGTCGCTTGAGTGCTAATCAGTCTCAACATTTTCTTTAGCTATGAATTCCATTCAAAGGAAGACTTTTTTTTCTTTTGAAAGTCATGGATCATTAACATTGCAATACACCAAGCTTAGAACTGGCAACCTACAGAAATTTTTCAGAGGAAAGGCACACCATCCAGGTGACTATCTTAATTACCTGCATCAGCCCAATTAATCTGTGGTGCACTTCAAGCTGAAACAAAGGCCCAGGAATGAATCTTGCTGTCCCAACAGAGCCAGAGGACTCTGACGCCTCTCCCTCAGTATTTCCAGGGAAGAAAGAGAACGGGACAGAGCTGAGGCCTCGGGGTCTTGGCGGCCAAAAGAACGGAAGGAATGCTTTGCCAGAGCTGCTGTCAGTGCGGAAAAATCACATCCCAACTAACTTCCACGAAGAATCCTTCGGCATAGAGGAAGCAGACTGTAAAACAGCTGATAACACCAAATGTAAGATTGTCCTCAGGTTGAGTTTTAACTGCCTGAATCAACAGATTTCTAAAATGCAGAAACTCCTCCCAGATCTTTACTAGTCTCTGGATTGTCCGGGGCTCTTCCCCCCTCTACAAAGTCAGCATCACCAAGGATCCTCAAGCTGAATCCTGGGAGAATCCTCTGACATTGACCCAATTGCCTGGGGCTCCTTACTCCCTAAAAACTTTTCTGTCCAGCTTCCCCCATCAGATTAGATCCCTTGCCTGTGGCCACAAGTTTAAGTCAGGCCTGAGCTTGCTCTGTTTAATGCTGTTGCTTTAGTTTGAATTGTTTCTACTGTGTAACACATCAATGCTATGTAGCAAATCAATGCTTAAGCAGACTAGATGGAAACCCAGTGGCATGCTCAGTAAGGAGAATGAAAAGATTAGCTGCAGCCCCAGCACCTACAAAATCCCCAAGGTCCATTTCTTATGTCCCAAATCCCATCATTACAAATTTCATCAACCACTTACTGTGAATTTTCCTATTCTAAGTTATTTCCAAGGGAACAAAGATCCTAGAGATTTATATATTAGAAGGTGAAAATATAAATCCCATGCACCAATTCAATGGAAGGAAGCCACATGGGACTAGGAAAACAGGTAGGTCAGGACACTGAGGATCTCGGGAGGAGAAGCACATTAAGAAAACTATATGAGGATATAAGCCCAAGACCTATTTTACCTATTTCACAGTTATGTAAATTACCTGACCTAAGGAAATGTCCCAAGGTCAATACTTCTGAAGGAACAAAAGCCCTAGATGATTCTACCCCAACCACTTTCAAGAAATGACTGAGTAAAGTCAGTGAAAAGTCCCTTTGGGAATGATAAAGTCAGTAGCTTTAGGGCTTGGTCACCAACTTAAATGTTAGAGAATGTGTCCCTGTCCTGTGAGTTTGCGTGGGCCAGACCGGTCGCCCTGGTCTCATCCAGGAGCCTATGATAACCAATGATTTATCATAGAAGAGCCTCAGAGTGGAAAAAATAATGAGGCATTTCAAAACAAATAAGACAAACTCTACACTTGACTGGGATGCCTTCCAAATGCCAAATACTATGCTAATTCCTACTCAATCGGTCCAGTCCTGTGATCGACAGGTAAGCCAAGAACACTATGGGAGATGTGATTGACAGAGAACTGCTTAGAACGCCAGACGCATCTAGAGGAAGGTCTGTCCCCACCACCTAAGTAAAGCTCCCCATGCCGGTTACATCTGAGGTCAAGCTTCAAAGATGAGAAGTTTCGCAGATCTAGGGGGTGAATTCCTAGAGCAGAGAGAGCAGCAGAGTGTTGGATTCTCAGGGAGAGATCAGGGAGCCAGGAGTGAGTGAGGAGTAGGAGAGAGAGGGGTACAGGCCAGAGAGGCAGAGGCCAGGCCACCGTGGGCCCTGCTGAAGAATTCACACAAGCATGCACCCCTGTTTGTATCTACAACCCCACCTTATTCCAGCAAAGATCTAAAGTGGCTGTTGCTATAGAGTTCTGATTGTATTATGAATGCAGTTGAGTGTAATTGGAGGATTTTCGGCAGGGAATGACGTGCTCAGGCATGCATTTAAGAAAGATTACTCAGGCAATGTAGGAAATAAATCGTAAGGGGTACGGGGAAAGGGACAAGACTTCAGGCAGTTAAGGCAGAATAGAAGCAATTACAATAATCCAAGGAAGAAATGATGCAGGCCTGCCTGAACTAATGCAGTGGTGCTGGAAATGCAGAGGACCCAAGAGATTTGAGATGTTTTTAAGATCAGGCAGAACAATGTCGAAGCTAATGGCCCTAAGGCTACTTAACACTATGGGAATAAACTGAGTAGAAAGAAATGACTCCGGAAATGTGTCTTGATCAGGAAATTGAATAAGGGAGACAAGTGATATAGACAGCTTGCCTGATATTAGAAAGCATGTACAGTGTAGAAATACACAATTTCAGTACTATGAGTTTACTTTGAATTTCCATTTGACTCATCAACCTATTTTCTTTTAAACATAGCCTTACTTCTTTTAAGATATAAATACCTGGGGTGTCCAATTGTCATGACTGCCCTTGAAACTACTTACTGCATTTTTCAAAGAAGTACTTTTGGTAACTACACCTCAAGATATAAAAGCACACCTCACTGCCATGTCGGGTTTCCAACAGAAACTGGGGGAGGTGATTTTTCTCTAGAAAGGAAAACTTCTTTCCAGTTAAAGCAAACACTTCACCCAGAAATGTAAGGTCCAGTCAATCAGACATTATGAGTGAAAATGTCTATTACAGAACCTGGAAGATAATTAACTCTCAGTAAGTATTCATAGAATCTGAAACTACCTTAAAAAATAAGTTAAAAAATTATCATTGAAAGAATTGACTTTAATACAAATACGGAATTTGAGAAATCAAAGGGGCACCATAATAGAATTGGGCTTACAGGGAAATAAATTGGGCTGCGAGAGGAGGGCTGGGAATGTTTTTGTAAATGGGGAGTGAATTTAAAATGACAACTGTAAAGGTTTGCCCTTAGGGAAAGTTAATACTTTCCTTCTAAGACTTTCAATAGGGGCATAGAATCATGACCTAAATGAATAAGCTATAAAACTACATAAGCTGAGCATTGAGTCTAACGGACTTAAAATCTGTATGTAGCAGTAATGTTTTATTCCAAAAACATAAAGATGGTTTCAGATTAGGTTATCTGTTATTGTGTTCAAATCCATAGATGAAACAAAAAACAACCTAAAAGGTAGTCTTGAACAACCTAAAAGGAAGACACCTAAAAGATATTTGATAAAATTCAGTATTATATACTGATGAAAAGAATTACTTTTTGTAATTTAGAAATGGATGGATAGTTACTTAACCTGAAGAGTGATACCTATCCCAAACCAACACCTGGTTTTATTTTTCTCTGAATTTATGTTTTTATTCCCCTTCCTTCATATGTTTTTATCTTAATAAATATATTTCATACTTCAACAGTTCCACTGATCATTTATTGACGCTTGTCTACAGAAAACATTTGATTTGAAATTTTAAAATCTGTTTTATTTCCTGTGACCGTAAGTCTTTTCTGGATTGAATTATGTTTACATTTACTAGTGGTATATAATTGAGCAGAACTATGTACAGTATTAAATGCTTTCTAAATCATTAGCAAACACAGAAGTAAAATTTTCAGGGCTATTCATCTCTGTGGTAGGCAGAATAATAGTGCCCCAAAAGTGCCTTTAGCCTAATATCTGGAACCTGGGAATCTGTTACATTATGTGAGAAAAAGAATTTAGCATATAAAATTAAACTTATGGACCTTAAAATAGGGAGATTATTCTGCATTATTTGGGTAGACCCACTCTAATCACACAAGTCCTTAAAAGTAGAAGCAGAAAGCAGTATAGTCAGTCAGAGAGATGGAATAATGGATGAAAAGGCAAGAAATATTCCAAGCATGAGAGAGACTCTATCCACCATTGCTGGAGGTGAAAATGGGGAAGGCAGAGAGAGCTGGATGAGGGTGGCCTGCAGAGGCCAAGAAGGGTCTTTAGTTGACAACCAGTAAGAAAACATGGACCTTTGTCTTCCATCTGCAAGGGACTGAATTCTCCCAACAACCAGCAAGATCAGGGAAATAACTTCACCCTACCGTCTCCCGAAAGGTGACTCGTGTTTCAGAACATGCTTTCTCATTATTTGGAATATGGATTGGCCAAGCATTTGCCAAACCTTCCAGTCACATTTGCTTTCAGCTAAAGGATACCTTCCATTTATCTCCGTCCTCTCTCATTTGACCAGAAGGGCTGAGGAGAAACCAACCGTACCTTCCACACATCTCAGAAATCTCTTAAGCTAAATATACACATTCATCACTCACCGTTTCTACCTTCCACCAAGCACTAGCACACAATGCACCTAAGTTCTTTGCCACATTGGACCAAGGACGGCCTTTTCTCTAGTTTCCAATGACACCATCCTCATTTGCATTCAAATCTCCCCAGCATGGCATTTTCCCTATTTCTCCCAGCATTCTCTCCATGATGGGACATGTGCTCCCTCCATAGCGCTCCTCTTTTCTCCCTGAGCCTTCTGCAGGTTCAGTAATCTTGTTGCCACCAAAAGGAATGCCACGTAAAAGGCATTATGTCAAGATCGGGGGCAGCTTCAGTAGTAAACATGTAAACACTGTGACCTAGGACTTCTCTATGACTTACTTGTATCTTCCTCGTCCAGACAGGACTCTTGACAGAATAGCGATTTAGGCGGAATAGCCTTACTAAAACGTAACACCTCACACTTCTCTAATTTGGGTCAAGTTTACACCGGATTCAATTTTACGACATCGAGTGTAAAGAGATCACGGTTGTGTGTGTGTTGCTGACTTTCTCCTGCCCGTGGGAACAGGCAGGATGGCCCTGACAGAAGCATTTCCATGTGAAAAAGTGTGGAGAAAGTAAGTTTCGAGTTTTCTTAGTAGAAGACAGAACCTTTGGAAGCACAGAAGACAGCAAAGACGAGGCCGTGCGGACGAGCCTTGGGGCAGGCTGAGTGGCAGCGCCGTGAGGGCAGGGCCAAGCTCAGCGTCCAGGGGGATGATTCAGAGAGCAGGTGTATCGGCCAGGCCGCCTGGATCCAGCCGTGGGGCCCCGGAGCTAACTGCCTGACCTCAGCAGGTCATTTAGCCCCCCAAGTTTCTATTCCCTCTTCTATTGGAAAAAAAAAAAAAACACTGAGGATTAAATTAGATCACTTTTAAAGATTTTTTTTCTAGCTCTAAAATGCTACAGTTCTTAAGACATTCATTGTTTGACATGCTCTAACTACCAGAAACTCCACCTTCTTTTAATAAATTCTATTTACTTGCAGGTGGTTGGATTATGAAGAAAAAGCAAATTGTTTAAGTAATGTCTGACTGACTGGCTTGACTCTCCTAACGGGCCATATATACATATACATATATATATATTTTTTTTTTCTGAGTACTGATTTTTTTAGGTACATCAATCAAGTAGTCAGTATTTATTGCACAGAGCTAATTAACTTTCAAAATGACATTTTCATTTGTGACACTGGTGGAGATTTGAACTCAGATCTCAGCAATGAGAAGCAGCTGCCCCGATAGCCCAGACCCCTAATTCTCCCCACTCACCCTCACCATAAACGTGTGATTAATCGCGGGTTTAAGGGAGTTCTCAGTTACTGTGAAAACAAATCATTACCAGAGACTGGCATTCCCAATTTATTTTATTTATTTTATTTTTATTTTTATGGCTTAGACCCCATTCTCCATATTTTCCATATGTTTGGGGTCCTTTCATCCATTCAGGACATAGTGGGAAACCTCAGCTCACCCCCATCTCTTAATGGGTCATGATAAACATTTTGCTGTTTTCTCTTCACTTTCCCATTTCCAAGTTTGTAGAAATACGAGGACTTTCTAGAAAGAGGTGAGAGAACAATGTGGTTGACAGCGGGACCGAGTGAAGACAAAGGTTAAGTGTGGTTTCGCCTGATTCCGAACCGATATAGCAGAAACAAGACTTCACCCATCTGTAAGATCCAGAGATGTGCGAAGCTGTGAGCAGGGGGACCTGAGAGCTATTTATCTTTACCTACTTCTCATTCCCTTTTTTTTTTGCTATTATTAGAGAAAGTTACATAAGGAAATTTAGATAGACAATTTAAACTCTTGCCTCTTGTTGGTCAAACACCAAAGACAGATGAATTTTACCATGTTTGGTAAGTATTTGAGGGATGTTCTGATGAAATTTATTGTGGGGACACTGAGGCACACCATCAAGACAATGAATTTGAAAGTGGGGAAAACTGCCATGGGGGTCCGCCTGAATGAGGCATGGAGAGAACAAATGGGGGGGGGTGCAAATTCAGGGCAAATGGGGGCCTGAATTGAAGTCACAGGGCGCAGTCTGACACATTCCACTGAGCTGCCTCTTCGATCTGCAGCTCTGTGTGGACCAGCCTTTCTGGTTGAGGACCAGCAGGAATTAAGGTATTTGACAAGCTTCCATAGCAGCAGCAAGTAGCGAGCCACATGGGCACACCAGGCAGTGAGAGTGGCTGTGAGTGTGTGTGTGTGGTGTGTGTGTGTGACGTGCATCTCACGCTCCAAGCTCTCCCAACCTTCTTCAGCTTCGTGAGCACACCTCCTTCAGTGGAGGTGGGGGGTGGGGGTTGTAAAGGAACTGACACTTCTCAGGGTCACTTGTTCCCCTAGGTTCTTGCTCCTGCGGAACCCAAACCTTTATTTCATTTGTGCCCCACGTGAGGGTTCTCCTGTCCCTGCAAATACAAACCTCGAAAACACATGCTCTCTGCCTTGACTTCCCCCAAATACCACCATCCTAAACTAGCTCTGTAGAATCAACACATAAGGAAGTTTGAAGCTAAACAACGAAACAAGGTTGTTTCATCACCAAGTATCCCAGGAACCAGCGGAGTCCATCCCTGCTTAAAATTCCACTGGCTGGTCCCATATCCAGAAATTTCTCACTGGCTTCTCTTTGGGCCTCAGCCCACTGCCCTGTTTTGCACTTCCTTCCTTTGCTCTTGGCCAGCCTTTAATTCTCCTGCTGTTGTGTTTCTTATGCAAAATAGTGCAGCCCTCCAACCCCTGCTTCAAAGGCTTCTGGTCTACCTTCGCCTGTCCCAAAACTCAACAAGTTTGCTCCAGGAGACAGAAATGGTTCTACTTTTTCCCATGATCAAATTCTTAGGCCTATCAACGTTCCCCAGCAGCCTTTGTAAGCAAATAAAACTCTGCAATGCCATCCCCCTGTACAAGTGATCTGAGCCCCCCTGGGAGGCAGAACTGTCAGCTGTCAGGTCCATTTATGTTTTGTTTTATTTCTAATAGGGTATTTTGATGGCTACCTAATATCACCCTCACAGGCACTTAGACTCTTATGTTCTCTCTATCACACACACACACATACACACACACTTTCACTTACATATTCTACTTAAAATCCACTCAGTGGTAAATAAACCCAGACTCACACATACAGGTCTGCCTTCCATGTAAGAGGGGCCACTCTTCCCCCACAAAGGATGACAGCCAGAGGGGAGGGAGGTTATGTGGATAAAAAACCAAAACACACACCACCAACAACTGGCCTTTCTTTTATAACTTTTTTCTTTTTGACTTTATTAAGAGCTTGTAAGAAGTTTAGTTGATTTTCCATGCATTAATAAAAGATAGCTTTTTTATGTGTTTCCTCCCATTCTGGCACTCCCTCGACCAGAAACTGGAACTGTGCAAAGTAGACTCAGAGCATAAATATCAGGAGTCCAAGCAGCCAACGAGGAATGGGAAGCTGTGTCCCCACTAGGTCTTTTCTTGCCACCTTTCCAGCCTTATAATTCACCCTCCTGAGGTTTAGCAGAGTAGACAAGGTAGCCAAAGGTGGGGGTGTTAATGGAAACCAAACCTCAGCCCCTTTCCGGGCTCCATCCATCCCGGTGACTCCAGGGTTCTCAGCCGGTCCCTCCACCCTCAGTCGCCACCACCTGCTTTGAAACCCTGGCTTTGGAGAGGGTCATGCCCACAGAGATGTCTTTCTCTGTGTGTGACCAACCTCTGCCAACTTGCAGTGAGACCTTGGATGTCAAATGTAACCGATTACGGGAGTCCGCATCCTGCGGCTGAAGGCATCAGTTTGTGGGAGTGTATTCCCGAGATGCCAGAGAGCTGGGATTCGAGTCCACCGGGCTCCCCAGGACGTCTGGAAGGGAGTTGCCTGGGAACTAAATCCATCTACCCGTGGTGCCAGTTATCCCCCCCTGCACTAATGTCTACAACTGCATCTTCCAGGCGAAGTCTATGAAGCCATTAGTCACCAAAAAGGGGCTTCTGAGCTACCCATTACCTGTTATTTCTTTAATCTATTGGGTACCACAGTCTTCAGGGAAACTGGACCAAAAGAAAAATGATTGGGTAGACTCAAGAAACAAAGCTGATAAATAACTTGAAAACTGCTCCCCCTCCCCAATCAGATGGCAACATTCCTTCAAGTCCATCATGGCAATTCTGAAATGTCTATCAGTTTCCTCTCCTCCAATTCCATGACCCTCTCACTATCTCCCACTTGGATTCTGGTAAAAGCCTTGTGATGTATCTGTCTTTCGATGCTTATTTCCTTCATAATACTGCATCCTGTTGGGACTGACATCCCAAATCAATAGTTTGGCTCTTATAATATAAAATAAATTCAAGGAGAGTATAGACAACATTTTTAGGTCCTAGTATAAGATAAAGCATATAAAAGGTGTTCAATGACTATTTGATTAATATCTGCTGAAAAAAATGAAAAAGTGGAATCAATGACTCATTCTGAGATACTAACGGAGAGCATGTTTGGCAAGGATAATGTGAAACAGCAGCTAATCCACATATATATTTCTGTAGAATAACACAATTTATGTAAAGCCTAGTGTACAAATACACATAAAATCCAACACTTTATATTTTCTTTGAATATATACATGCAACTTGCATTTTTTACTGAAAAAGGTGCCCTGAAGCTATTTTTGATTCAGGCTTGCCTGTGCTTGTTTGTTTGGTTTTTTTCTTCTCTAATTACTACTCTGGACTTCATAGACCAGATATAGCCCAGATTTCTAGCTACCCAACTCTGGCTGAAAGATGTTTAGGTGGATTCTATTTTTTTTTTTTTTAACTATTAAGACAAATTTCTGTTATGAAATTCTTGAGCAGATATGCTCTTTGTACATATATACATACATGTTTTTCTTAAGGGTGACAACTGAAAAGAATAATTGCTAGGTCATAGGAAACGCACATTTACATATTAGTAAATTCTGCAGAGTTGCCCTACAAATTGATTTACAAACATAGCTACTTCTATATACCCTCACTAAAACTGGACACACTGAATGAGTTTCTTTCTTTCTACCCTTCTATCCTCCCATTCCAACCCCTTTAAATACCTCTGATATGTTCTGGAAATTGAATACCAGACAGTTCTTTTTTTAACAATGAATGTTTATTCAACTTAGCATTAAGTTTTCCTAATATCCTTGCTCACCTTTGGTTTTACTATCTTGTTAGTTCCTCTTTGGATTGGATTCATCTTTCTTATTTCTGGCATATATCTTCTTGTAATTATTTCAGAATGCTTACGGGAGTTTAACTGTCTTATTACTCATATGTATAAAACTATCTTCCTTTCAAATGCATTCTTGAGTAATAGCAGTAGGTCTGGAATTATAAGAGAAATTTCCTCCGGCATTTAAAATGCTCACTGTATTCTTACATCCTATGTTAATGAAAACTCTCATATCAGTATGTTTCTCCATCTAATGTAGGTAATTTTTTTCCTACTTTGATAGCTTGTTAGGATTTTTCTCTTGAGTTTTGAGGCTCTAAAATTTTAATACAATCTATCTAGAAGAAATAGTAAAAGTTGGTAATTAAGAAACTTAGAATATTTGGATGTTTTATGCTAGATGGATAAGTCACCTGAATTATTACATATTTATTAGATTTTATTTTAGATCCAGTGTCAAATGACATAGAATAACTGAGTTCTGATTCTAGCCCTACGATCGCAGGCTTGTGACTATTGTCTGGGTTTAAAACTTCTCTAGGCATAATCTTCGTCTTCCCTCTCATATAAAATGAAAAGGTTATAGAATCTCTAATATTCTTTTCAGTAAAAAGATGGTGTGCTGGGAACTCAGAGTCATTATACACTTTAAGATATCTTACATGGCTCTTTCTTAGTTCTCAAGACAATATCAAATCTAAACTATCCCAGTACTGTTACTACTTACTAGAACTATTTCACCGAAATGATTTCTAGAAATCCAACATCTCTTGAATCCCTTCCCTGTGTCCCTCTTCCTTACAACTACATTTCTTTTGAAAGTTACCACATTCAAAACCAGGAGAATACATAAGTATAGAAATGTTGGGATATGTTTCTTTTCATCACAGAGCCGAGGTAGCAAGGAATGCATGTGGGTCAGTGAATTAAAGAAGGATTCTACACGAGATACTCTATATATTCCAACCTCTGCCAAAAGGATCCTTACACATTCACAAAGGGAATTGTGGAAAGCCAAAAGATTTCTCCCTCCAAAAAGCACAGGAGACCTCTGAATTAAAGCTTCCGACCTCTGAGGACCAGGCTGCCCCTGATTAAAAACAAATGGAACATGTGCTATGGAGCATAAGTCTGCCTGATTTATGGCTTGGAAAATTAAGTCACTATTACTTATGGGGCTTGGAAGCAAAGGCCCAGTGCAATAGCTAATTGAGAGTAGAGAAGGGGTATATACTGAAATTGGGAAAATATATTTTAGAGAATGGCTGAGTGAAGACATCAGGGTATGTAATTAAATGGCCTTAAAAAAAAAAAGTCACACTCCCAACAACCTCTTATATCAAACAATTGGAATGTGTCAGTTTTATTAGCTGGTCTTCTGCCATTAGTTCCATCAAGTGAGGTACTACTGAGTTAACCTTCACTGTTAACTGACTACAGCAAACATACTAAAACTTCCATTACGGGGTGTCTTGGAATAATGGAGTATTAGTTTCAGAGAAACCTCTGTGGGTAGTTCTCCAATAATTAGAGACAACTTCAAATGCAGGTAACTATTGGGTTTTGGTAAGCTACAACAGATATCTTCTTCTAAATTCTTTATAGTCATAAAAGTATTTTTAGATGAATTTCCTGACTCATTAAATGATTTCCAATAAATCCTAGGAAGGAATTTCATTTTCATAGGAGTCAGGGACTAGGAAACTCTGGTTGTGAAAGGTCAAACGCTAGAAGACGTGGGAGGGAACGAAACCAGCCTGGGCACCCTTGCCATCAGCAATCCTTCCAGCACAAATCCACTTTCCAAGCAGCTCAGAAAGTTGCAGGGTAAGGATCTAAAACACTAATTATTTCTTAGATTTTGGCTGGGACTATATGAGTGATAAAACTGATGACATATGTAGAGACGTTTTATTTTTATTGGACAATCACATATTCCACACCGATTGCTGTCATTTGTTAGAACAAGTACTAAAAAAAATCTTTGAAAATGAAGGGTGAGGCTGTCTAATCATAAAAAAGGTTGCTTTCATGATCAGTGTACTTGGTTACTGAGGAAATACGTATACATACTTATGAAGATCTATGTTGGTATCTGAGAGTTCTTCTTTTCTAATCGACAAGTTCACAGAATATTTCCCCTACTTACTCTCATTTTTTAAATGTATACACCTTATTCTATAGTTGTGGTTCCCATCTGGGGCTGATTTTGCCCTCCAGAGAAAATTTGGCAGTGTTCGCAGACATTTTTAGTTATCACACCCGGGGCAGGAGGTCGCTACTGGCATCTAGACGGTAGAGGCCAGGACTGCCACTCAGCTTCCTAAAGTGCACAGGAAAGCCCTCTCATAATAAAAAAAAAGTTATTCAGCCCAAAATATCAGTAGTGCCAAGGTTGAGAAATCTGATTCAAGAGAGAAATTTAACTATTCAGTGTATATAGATCACTAACTCGATAAATGATAATCCATAGACCCACAAAACACATAGGGGAGATGACTAATTATTACTCTAAACAGATGCAATTTATAAAGATTCAGTTCACACATAATTTTTAAGAGCACATTTATGGTTGAAAATGAGAGAGCGATGTACAAATGTAAACCAACCAAACCACAACCAAAAGAATCCTGGTGATGACACCATCCGGCGGAGAAACGCCTTTTCAAAGCCTGGCCTGCCGCATCGCCCACAGTAAGAGCGCAGTAAATACTTGCTGAATGAGGTTTTTGTTGTTGGGTTTTTTTTAAATCAACTACTTATTTTAAATATAGAATGATAGTTTTCTGAAGCATTTCTGTAATTTCTTTTTAATGAAGATATAAAATGCCCAGAAGGAGAAAAATTTCTCCCTAAAGAAAATAAAGTCTCATGGTTCTCTAATTCAAATAAGATTACCTTTTTTTTTAATTATTTGGTTTTAAAGGTGTGGCCTTAGTTGAATCAGTAAACGGTTCTGTGGCATTTTTAGTCTCAGATCTGGCCTGTTTTCGTGCCATAACACTGTTTCCAGATACAGAAATACTTGTGTGACCTTCAGAGGAACATTCCACTATAGCTGTCTCCCCACGCTATGCTGTTCCTCAGGACCCTCTTTTCTCCATCAATCACTAGTTAAAATAAAGTCTTAACTTCTGCTCAGTAGCCTGAGGTAATGAAGATGTTTCACACCCCCTAATTAGGGGCTGGCAGGTAACCCATCTAACCCCCCGCCCCAAACCCCCCACCCCCAGATGGAGAACACATGGTTGATAATTGTTTGGTCACACTTCCTGCCCCTCTGACTCCGAGATGCGCACACATCAACTGCCCATCCACAGGTCTCTAACCTTTGGGGTTTTGTGGTCAGGAATTTGGAGGAGAGCAGGGAAGCCAAAGAAACAATGACAAAGAGAAGGAGATTCAGAGAGACCCAGAGCCAGAGAGACTAAGGCCTAGAGACAGCTTAGCTGGTGTAGAAGTTTTCAGACTTTACTGCCCCTCCTACAGTCATGTAAACAGAGAGACCAAATTAAAAAACAAAAGAACTGTTGTCGAGCAAAGAAATACTAATTCTTTCTAGATGTATTTAAGCGTTAAAAAAAAAAAACATTTGAAACTTTTCTGGTCATATCCCTTAAATCATTGATCTGCACTAACATAACTTTATTATAAAGGATTTTAAAAGATTAAGAGAAATAAAGAAAGAATTAAATATTAAGATAAGGTTGGGAATAGAAGTTAAAGATACTCTAACAAAAGTATCATGTATCTATCTGTTGATATGTGTGTGTGTGCTATTTGTATACACAAATTCTGTATGTATAGATAGAAAGAAAATTATACTAACACTTCTTCGTATGGTCAGTGATATCAGTCATACTCTATTTCTGGCCATCTAACCTGTGCTTGGAAAGAAATTAATGGCTGACTGATAAGGTTAAGTGTAGCTTTAAGATGAAAATAACTGTATTGAGAAAAACACATCATGGAAACAGAATATTTAAGTAATTTCACAAAAATAGCTGGTCCCAATTTCACTCATGAGCTATGGCTCTGAGAAGCACAGAGAAGGGTCAGTGACCACTTATTTATTAAAATTGAGGAAAGAAAAAAGTCAGGTTCATGCAGTAAGTTCAGTTGGATAAAAAAATGAGAAATCCAGCCTAATATCTGCTTGTTTAATAAGTTTAACCATACAAAATGACTGGGCTTATTGGTCAACAATAATTAGCAGCAGTGTTACATGGTTTATAGTATAATGTCATATGCTAAAAAAGAAAAAAAACTTAATAGGAAATTTTAGATATCTCCCCTTACTTCCCAAATTATCTGTGAAAGGGAATCTTCAAAGTTAAATCCTGTCTTCCCCTACTACTGGTGTGGAGTAGTGTCTTAGAAATAAGTTCTTCCTCTCTAGGCATCTAAAATGAATTTCATTTCAAGAAAGAACCAGTCATTTCTGGAAATGCTGGGACCACGTGGGAAGTGGGGCCAGGACTCCGCAACCAGAGTCAAGTAAATGGGGGTGATTAGGACAAAGGGAATCAGGTGTAGCCAACACACCCAAAGCCAGGCTTGACTCTAATTTTTTGACATACATTTACTAGTTAAATCTCACAGGAAACCAACGAGGCAGCATCATTATTAGCCTCATGTTACAGCTGTGGTAACAAAGGCCTAAGATGGGTAAGTGACTCTGCTAAGGTCACACATTTGTCTATGTTAAGAAAAAATCCAGACAGCTCCCTCTCCTTTCTCTGTTACTCCCTTCCTCTGATTTACACTTCTCTACCGCACTGATTTCCCACCTTGAGGAGTCACTTTCTTTGGGGCTCCTGTATTGGCTGGTCGTGTCTTCCTGCTAAATGTGAGCTTCCTGACTGTGTCAACAGTGTGTCATTTGTTGAGGTGTCCTCTGGAGCTATCATGGGAGATTCTAAATAAACAGTTGTTGGAATCAATTATCATGTGAATGAATGAGTGAACAGTGTAGGCCCTTCTAGAGTAAGGAACAAAGGAAGATTCAAAGCCACCAAATTTAAGAATAAGCTCCTAATGGAAGTTGAGACACAACATAAGGGATTGGGAGCCAAGCCCGAGGACATTCCCAGGCCCACCCAGCCTGGAGGGTAATGAGGCTGAGGCGGGTAGGCACATTTTCTGCCTGGCCGGATGAGGAGCACATGGTGCCAAGCCAGCTGGGTGCAGAATGCATGCCATTCTGGCCCGTATGCCTGGTCTCCTCCACCACCACCAGCACGTTGAATACTAGTTCACTTTTCAGCCGCTTTGCAGCAGCACCCGGGCAGAGTTAAACATGCTCCCCCTCTGATGCGTTTCCAAGAAGACTGACCAGGATTCTGATTTCGCCCTGTGGCCCCAGATCAAAAAATTTCCCCATGAAATCCAAGTAGCCCAAACGAGGATTGAACCTTGCCTTGATTCTAATTAGCACCAAAAGGTGGCCAAAGTTGCCGCTGTGGAGGGGGGAAGTAAAAACAAAACCGGAGGAGTCGGGGGAGGATTGCCCAATTGGATGTGAAGCGTTTCCATGAATTTAAATGAGAACTACTTAAACACATTCACACTCTTACGGACAGTGATTCCAACCGTTTACTAAAGTTGCAGAGAAAGAACACAAAATCCGTGTTAGACACAATAGAATAAAGACCATTTTTTTCTACTGTTTTATATGAAGAGGAGCAAGACGGAGCAGCCTCAACAGCAGCAGTTAATACAAAGTGTGACAAAGTATTTGCGGCTTTTTCACTGATAGCCTGACACCACCTCTGGCTGAGCGTACAACCTGCCTCAGGTGTGCGTATCGAGGAGGGGTTGCCAGAATTTGGGCAATCATTACCATTCTCACACAGTTCTTCATCCCCAAGAGAAGGAAACATAGCTGGAGAAATTCTTCTCCGTCTCTCGGTTCTCTCTTGAGTAAGGATGCCTCTGTGCGCTGTCCACACAGGGGCTTATATGGAGATCATGATATATTAAGTGTGGAGAGAATATTTGGTTCTTTAATACCACCCTCAACCCCAGAATTAAAACACCCTGGGGTTGAATGAATGGACACCAGGCAAAGTAGAGTCTGGGGTTTATTCTTTGATGTGCACATCCAGCCATTAGCCATTCTGCAAAAATCTACAGAGCCCACTTTAGGTAAGAGGCAAGCACGTCCCCCACTCCCAGGATACAAGGATGACTTAGGCAGGGTCCCTGCCCCAGCACTTTACAGTAAAAATGGGAAGGAACAGACCAGTTAAAAATGAGGATCAAGGCTGGTAAGTACTCAAATAAAAATAAACAGGGAAATTGCTTAGGGACACAAAGGAAAGGACAAGGATGCCTAGGTAGAGATCGAAAGCCTTAGAACCGGAGGTCCAGCCTGGACATTGCATATAAAAATACGCGGAGCCGAATTTGACGATGCTTATACAGGGCATGGATGCTGTAGTTTGCCACAGCCCCTGCCCTATCTCATCTACCTTGATACGTGAGCGGTCATTGCTGGTGGCCGGGTGACCTCCAAGGGAACTGGCTGAGCTCCCAGGGAATGAAGAAGTGGCATCCAAGCTGGCTCACTGGCTTCTCCATTAGCCATGCTGACCAGGGGAAGGAGACTGGGCAGGGTAAGCCATCTGTGAAATGGAGTAGAAGCATAAATAGAAGCAACGACCAGAGAACTTACAAGGAGTTCAGTATTTCTGAGGAGGGGCAGTAGAAAGCATCTTAAAGAACTGCTAAAAACTTGGAATGACTTTTGAAATAAATCATATGCATTTTTTTAACTTCGTCATATCCATTGATTACAGATCTCAGACAAGGATTTTAAAACGTTTTTGATTGCACTGATTTATTTTTTTAGTTCAGGGTCTGGATCCCAAATGAAATACAGGATGCCCAGTTAAATTTGAATTCCAAACAAACAGCAAATGTTTTTAAAAGTGTAAGTATGTTCCACATGTTACATGGGACATACTAGGGGGGAAAAAAAGTCCCAAATATTGCATGGGATATACTTACACAAAAGAAAAAAATAGATCTTGTTGCTTCTCTGAAACTCAGGATTAATTGGATATCATTTATTTTTATTTGCTCAGTCTGGCAGCCCTGGCCTGCACACTAGAGAAGCCCTCCGTGTATTCTTGTTTCTGTCACGTAGCTTGTCATTTGACACATTCAGATACCTTCAGAAGGCCTCAAGGAGTTCTGGTGAGCACGCAGTAACTTCTTTTAGCCCGCATGTCTTCCCGGTTAGTCCAGAACCCCTTTCCACCCTCTGATATCACCCCGTAGCTGCATTCTCTTGGACAGTCTCCCAGACACGCTGAGAGCAGGTGAAGGAGAAGAGTGGGCGATTGGACAGGTAACCCCGAGAATTTGCAGGCCGAGTGGGAGAGAATAGGTAGGTAGAGAGACAGTAAATTGTCAACCAAGTGTCAACAGCCTGCTGGTGTCAGCTCAACCATGAGCATGTCGCTTTTAATACAAAGGAGCAGTGTGGCCCTGGGCCATTCCACTGCCATGGCACTCTGGTCTGCTGAGGTAACCTTCCAGAAGAAAGCTGGTCAGGAAGCCCATTCTTCTGGATGCAAACTCGGTGACAGCACAACTGAGGCGGCGCCTCTGAACATATTTTATGAAATGCAAGTACCCAGTCACCCCCTACAGCACTCCAAGCAGCCGACACGTCTGCGACAACCAGTTGCCATCTTTCTCTAACCCAGACACTGATCTTTGAGTTAGGGTCCCAGGCGCTGTCTTCAGAATTGAGCAAGAAGGGACTCTCAGATCACAAGGCACTCTGATGCCCTCTTCCAACACAGAATTAAAGGTCTGATCTGATTTGACACAGTTCTTTGGGGCACCCACAAGCTTGCTGTGAGTCAGATGACGGAAGCGGATCTAAGGGATTTGGGCCTGCCTTTGTGAAGATTTAAAAGCAAGTTGGAGGAAATTGCTTTGTTTCTCCTACACATGCCACACAAGAGAAATGCATGATAGACACTTAGTAATGCACTTGGTTCCAATAGCGAAGCTGATCATGAAAAGGAAAAAAATATATCCTTTCTCACCAAGTCCTTAGTGAGTTTACAATGCATTTTTGTGTGTGTGTCTGTCTTTATCACTAGCCAACTTGGCTAAAGGGCTTACAGAAAACAGTGAAGTAAAATTATTCCATTTCTTTTAGGTGGAGTCCTTATAAGCAATAATTAAATTAGGATAAGTGGGCAGTAGAGCTTCAGGGATGTGCCACAAGAAAAGACCATGTATGTGATGTGATTCCTTTTGGAGTCCAAGGAATCTAACTCAGATTTTACTTATTTTAGTTGTAGAAACAGCTTATGCTGACCACTCTCTGAAAGGCCAAGGCAGACGGAATATATTTTTTGCCAATTTTAGGAGAACTCTGCTTCGAAGATGGCTAGGTAGGTGTGGCTTTCCTAAGGTCAAAACCAGAGCATTTCCCCCAGGTGAGTGTGTGTCTGTTGTCACGTGGTGTTTTCAGGTGACTGTGCATGTCGTTACACATTCTCGCCGATGCCCTCTTTTCTCCTTAGGTGCTGCAGGAGTATCAGGTAAGAGCAGGTTCCGTACTCAAGAAGGATGGGATTCACCATCTTTGGTATCTAAATCAGTCTTAGTGACTCAAGCCCAGGAAAACACCGAGGCTCAAGGGTCAGAGAATCACATCCATCCCTTCCCTACCTGTCAACACAGGAAGCGAGACATAAGAATCTCGGTATGCCAGGAGTGGAGATGAAGGTTCCTGCAGCACATGGAATGGGGTGGAGTGGCATTTCCTGAGGTCCTGAGGTCACAGGACTGTTTTTTACGAGCCCTCCCACTCTCTGTCTGAGCGCTGCATTATGTCCCCTGCAGAAGACGCCCCACAGCCCAACAGAGAGGTGTTGTTCTCCCCTGGGCATTGAGACTCCCAGGTTGTGCATGTTGACCTTGGGCAAACCACATGAAACCTTGGGGCTCCCTTTCACCATCTATCAAAAAGAAGTGATGCTGTCTGCCCCTCCCACTCTCATGGGGTTGTCTGAAGGTTAAAATGTTGAGATCATTAAAAGCATTCAGAAGTACTAATTCATGCAGCTTGGGCATTAATATCAAAACTGTTGCCATCGTTTTTCTGATAACAGTATCAACATCTATGTATTTTATCGATGGGCGACCCCACGCACACACCCCTGTTCCATTACGTAGCAGGTAAGCCCTCCGCTCAGAGTATTCTTCCTCCCCATAGCATCTTCTGCCCCAGAGTTTCTCTATACATGTCTCTATAGAATTTCTTCTAGCACACTATAAAGTCTACTAGGCATACTATAATAATGATTAAAATACTATATTAAATTAGCTTAATAAATATGCCATTTGGTATGTTTATGATCTATTGCCTGTCTCTGTTTCATGAGGGCAGAGGTGAATGTCTGTTTTGCTTATTAAAATATCCCAAGATTATTAAAGACAATGCCTGCCACAAAGTAGGCATTTACAAAACATTTAAGTTAGGTAAATAACTGAAAATAAACCTGTGGATGCCCACTGCATTTCAGCTCTCTAAACTCCATGTTCCTTATTCTAGAATCCAACTCCAATCATGACCTAGTCTAATCTACCTTTTCAAGATCAACTTCCTCTCCCCTCTTTTCAGTTTATCCCTTTAATAATCACATTTCAGCTCAAGTCAATTGCCCTCAGTTGCCCCAAACCAAATATCCTACAGAATTTTGTGTAAACTTCCCTTATCTGGTTTCCTTTGCTTAGAATTCTCCCTCCCCAAATGTTCTCGTTTCAAATCCTATTTATCCTTCAAGTTTGAATGCTTTTTTCTCTATGAAGTCCTTCCTTATTTTCAAACAAGGACATAACCTTCTCCTCCTCTTAACTCAGAATGCAACTTATGGCTCTCTTAGGGCACTTCCATCACACGCTGGTCATTTGGAGTGGTGTATTTGGGGGCATTTGGGGGCCACCACGACAAAGCACCACAGATGGGGTGGCTTAAACAGCAGACATTTATTTTCTCACAAGTTTGAGGGCTAGAAGTCTGAGATCAAGTTGTTGACAGGGTTCGTTTCTTTGGAGGCCACTCTCCTTGGCTTGTATATGATCGTCTTCTCTCTGTGTGGTCACATGATCTTTTCTCTGTGTGCATCTGTGTCCTAATCTCCTTATAAGGACACCATTCATATGGGATTAGGGCCTATTGTAATATTAGGACACCCTGATGACCTCACTTTAACCTAATCACCTCTTTAAAGACTCTATTGCCAAATACGCAGTTGCATTTTGAGATACTGGAGGTTAGGATTTCAACATATGAATTTCGGGGACACAATTCAATCATGACAGGCACATAACTCTCCAGCTCCCTTGAGGGACTTCACGACCTGCTCCAGGAGCTGTGAGTTCCTTTAGGACAGGTCCTCGTTCTTCTCCATTTTTGTATCTCCCAAGCAAATCTATCATAGTTTTAGATCTAATTGGCTCTCAAAAATTGTGGAATGAACCACATTTCCTAGCAGTCTCACAGAAACTAGAAAATCCAACAAGGTTGTCATTCCTGCGCTTTGGGCCACCTGTCAAATCAACAGGAGAATCCTTGAATTCTTCTCAACATAGTTATTCATCCCTTTTCCTTTGTCCCAAATTTGAGGACAGTTTCCAAGCTGAGGAAAAATTTGCTTCTTCCATTGCTTTGTGCAAACGAGAATAAGCTAAACCTTCCTTCTCTTGGCAGGAACTGAGTACCCTCCTGGCTTCCAAGGAGGACCAATCTCTTGCCAACAGACTCACACTGTAGTAAATAGGGGATGGTTAAAACCTAGGGAAAATTTCTACCTGAACAACCTTATCACTGATTATTCTAAGTTAGCATCTGTCTGTTCTGTCCTTAATGCTTGTTGACTTGGAAGCCCGTGATATCCTGGACAACCTGTACTTCAGCTGTAGAATTTCAAAAGCTCTTTCCAAACCTCTAGCATGGTGTGTTTTCACTCAAAATGTAAAGTGTCATCAGCTAATACAGGATGCCAACTTCAGAGAACATTAACAGAGAGAACTCTAGAAACGTGTGTGAGAAGGTTGATGATAATGGAGGCTGTGATCCTGGGAGCTCAAAGCATTCTTCATTTTCCAGCTGATCTTTACAGCTCAGGTTAAAGGTCTTATATGTAGAAATTAGTCTTCAATTAAATTCTTCAGTGAGCAATGACAAACGAGCGCGTGAGTCCCGATTTTCTATTATTGAAAAGGACACATAGTCTATCGGCAAGACTGAGGGGCACTGAACTAATTGGTAAAAAAAAAAAAAAAAAAAGCAGACCACTTGGAAGTATATGCTTGAGGAAGAATGCTAGCAAGCAGCTGTCTCTGAGGAGCTAGAATGCCCCAAAGCTCTGAAATTAATAAAAATAAACCCTGCAGTAACTTTTACAAATAGGAAGCAGTGTTACCAGGAAAAAGAGGGATGAATCAGGCCAAGGAGCTTAAGTTTTAGTCCTCGTCACACAGACCAGGCCTTTGCTGTGTGAACTGGGCTAGCTCACATGACATCTCTGGGCTTCTATAGGCTCATCTGTAAGAAGAAAGGATGGATGAAATGAAAACTGTCCTTGAAGCAAGGCTGAATTGTGAACTTTTGTGAACTTCTTCGTAAGTTTGGATTATATTTTAAGACCTTCCTTCAATTCAAGGAAGCCCATTGACTCTTTCAAGGGAGTACTTCTATTGGACAGAGAACAAAAGCCAGGGATACACACATCATACAATAACTGGAAAAAAGTGCTCAGGATGCACCGTTTGTATGGGGAGCCATGGCTGTGGACAGGGCTCTCTGATCCTCTCACTCCCACCTGCAGAAGCAGAGACACTCGGACCATTCATCAGGATGTTCCACGGCGACAGCAATAAACACCCACCGATACTGTGAGGGTGAAATCATGCCAATAAAGCACACATATCCCCTTGGGTCACACTATGTCACTCCCCAGCTATCTTATAAGGTGCAATGCATAAATAAAATAAGCATGAAGGTGCTGATGAAAGCACAGGTCAAGTTCACACACTAAAAATGAAGAGGGAAATTGACATTTTCCACAAATACCTAGATAAATAGGGAATTGTCCTGCATTGTTTAAGCAATCCTGTCCTAATAAGCCCAATTGTCTACAAATATATTCCAAAGGCAGAAATCTCCTGAGTACCTCCATGGCACGTGCTGGGAGATGCTGACACAGTGCTGCCTAAAGGCCCCTAGAGAAACCTGCCATTCCTGGGAAGTTGAGCATCCACTGCCTATACGCAGAAGCCCACATCATGCAAGCAAACCGTCCATCAGGAAAAGACAAAAAGCTGGTCCGATCACAGTAAGGGCTGTTTGTTTGTGAAAGGGTATATATACCCCAGTGCTATTTTCTTTTTTCCATTCCACTTGCTCTCTGTATGCAAAGCAAACTGGGTTTTGAGGAGTTGCCTCAATACAGCTTTCAACAACATGGAAACCCAGAGACCCTCATTAAGTTAGAGATCTACTAATCAAATCCTGCTGGCTGGGAAACTCCAACCGAGGATTATGTCCAGGGTTACAGAAATAATATGGATAATCATGCACTGCAGCCGGCAATCCATAATCTACATTCTTTAAATGCTGGTCTTTTCTTGACATTTCAGTAAAATACAATGAAATAGTGTTTATAATTCTCTGTCTTTTCTGTATGACTTCCTTCATTTAGCGTATTTTAAAGATTCATCCATGCTATAACATGTATCAATAGTTTGTTCCTTTTTAATGCCTATATAATAGTATGGGATACTCCATACTCTATTTATTGATCAATTGATGGACATTAGACTGTTTTCTTTTTTTTTTGGCCATTAAAATAAGTGATTTTTTTTTTTGAACATTCACGTGTAAGTCTTTGTGTGGATGTATGATTCCATTTCTCCAGGATAAATACCTGAAAGTGGAATTATTGGGTTGTATGGTAAATTCATATTTAAGGAACTGACAAACTATATTCCCAAATGGCTACACCATTCTACATTCCTATCAGCTACCCAGGAGTCATCTAGTTGTTCCACGTCCTAGATAACACTTTCTATTATCTGTCTTTATTTTACTAGCAAGAGTTAAAACTCAGCTTATCTTTGGTTGCACTGACATCTGGATATTCTCCATGTGCATAAGTATACAGAAACAACTGTTATTCATGTTATAAATGTGGGAAAACCTAAAGATCTCTTGATATTCAATAAACATTTCCTCTATTATGTCAAAATTACAACCTGTCCCTTGCTTCATTGTTTGAAAATAAGCTGTTGTTCATCTCTCTCCCTCTTAAATATTTGATCACTTCCAGTATAGCCTAGTATGAAAAAGTTTCAACTGCAGCAAAAATAACAATACTAATACTAATAATAATACCAGAAGTGAAGAAAAAAGAAATGACAAACCCGAGTTTACAACAGACACAAGAAATTACGTAACTTGATGTTTCAAAACAGGGAATGGAAACAGCTCAAGCCCATAGCAGCAGAATCTAGGCTGCTCAGCTTTGACTTCACATTTCACCAGTTGCCAGTGGCTCCACTGAAATAAAAAGGTTAGTCATTCCTCAGTGGAAAATTTTGTTAAAGGGGGAAAAAATATATTAATGGAATCTCTTGTCCAGACCTCAGATTGCTTGACAAGTGACAATTAATTAGGACCCACAATACATGCATAAGGTGGCTCTACCTTGCATTGCAGCAAAACCTTGCTAATTATTTCTTAGGATGTAACATTTGTGAGCAAGTGGAGGGCAGTAGGAATTTCAGTAAGAACTTTTATAACAGATGAAGTCAACTGATCGCTTTCATGCCAGATGGACTTCCTTTGCTATGCCACGTAGAGAAATAGCAGAATAAATCAGATGGATCTGCCATATGTTATCAAAGGCTCATTCTCTTCGGTGGCACGCATTAAGCGACACTCTTCCCACTTAGTTTTAGGGCATTTACTGGTGTTTGTCTCACTCATAGTATCTAACTTTAACCAACGAAGACTGGCAATAGTGGCAAACACTTTAGATTGCAGTTCATCCAACAAACATTTATGGAACATGTGTGTCACTCACTGCATTTCCTGAAATTGTCAATTCAAGTATTGTTTTGTTGCGGGGCCACAGCACTAAAGGTGCCCTCAGTGGGTGGTAACATAGTTGGCTGTGGGACGTAGAAGAGCCACAAGATAAAACAAGAAATTAAATCATGGAAACTTTGTAAAATAAGAGCATCAGCTGAAGAGAGAAATTTTAACTCCCATTCCCTAGGATGGACTTCAGTAGTCAGTTCGTTTGTTGACGTTGGGGTGTTCTCTTCCCCCTGCAAATCCAGAATGTTTCCAGGTTTGGTCAATGCCCAAGCCCTCAGACCAAGTGCTATTTCCAGCTCCAGGAGCTCCCTTGTTTTGCGAGTTCAGCCCAGACAGGAAACCACCCCGTCTGGGAGGAATCACTTAGATCCCAAAGAGCACACACGCTCAGGTGCAAGACCCTGACGGCAGCGAGCCACGTTCCAGTGAGTCACCAAGCATTGCTGAAGAAGTGAATAGGCAGTCATTGTTTCCCCGAAGGATGGACACTATCTTATACATATACATGTACACATATGTATATGTGTGTGCGTATATGTATGCGTATGTATATAAATATAGGAAGAGTGGATCTAAAAGGTATTTTACAAATCCTGCTGCCCCTCGCCAAGTAGATCACCTATGGATTTCCACAGGGAACATTTGGAGAGTTTAGAAATACCTTTATTTTAGGAAGATGTTTCATTTTCACTATAAGGGCCGCAGGTTAAAAGTCTTGTGAGTGCGAAAGAAGTAATATACAGCATTTTTTTTAGACAGGAAAAAAACATGTTACAAACAGAGTTTTGGTCTGGAATTTGGAGAACTTCTTTAATGTGTTCACGACCTATTTACCACTCTCCTCCTAAGGAACAGAGCATATCTGAAACTCCAGCTGGTCTAAGTCCATCTGGCATGAATGGTCCTACCAAGCCTACCCACCGTGGCTTCAGAGATAAAAGAGGGGAGGGGAAGACCAGTAAGACTCATCACATCACCCAAAACATATGCAGTATCTTGGACATATCCACACTAAAAAATTACTCTTTTATCTGAACTTCAAATTCAACTGGCTTTTTGATGTTATCTGGCAACCCTATAACTGATACTTATCACTCATTCATCTTTATGCCTTGACTTCTTTCATGGGCACTGTTTGTCTTTCTGATCTTTATTTCTCCCATGCGGCCTAGACCAGGGCTGGGAACAGAGGAGATCATCTGCCAATGGTCATTGAAAGAACGGATAGATGGATTACTCATATAACCTAAATCATTTATTCTTAGAAAGCCATTATCATACCTAAATTGTTAAAATTGAAACTAATTGAGGAAATAAATGTCAGTATGATCTTTCAGTTGCTTGTCAATGTCAATATGATCTCTCAGTTGCTTGAGTTCAGATGAGCCTATTTAATACAATAGTTACTTTCTATAGTTAGTAAGTCGGTACCTGAGTTGGGGTGAGTTGCTCTCCTAAAGGGTGAATCAAGAAGTTCCATCCAACCATGGGTGGCTAATATTTATCAAATGTGCACGATGAGCCAACATATATTTACATTAGCATTTGATTCTCATAAAACCACAACAGACAGGAGTTTAACCTTCCTTCACAATTGAGGAAAGAGAAGCACAGAGAAGGTAAGTCATTTGCCTAAGATCATGCCGCTGTGAAGTACTACAGGAATTTGAACCAAAGGAGTCTGGTTCCAAACTAGTCTATATTCAGCTACACAGCAGTCAAATAGAATTAAAGTACGTGGTTGACTGTGCTGACTTTATAGCTTTTGCTACACGAATTAAGTGAATTCTTCCTGACCATCTACGCCCAGCCCTCTTCCTGAACTAGCCAATACTATTCTTCAACAGACCCGCGAGGGTGCCTTCCTCCTAGCACCCTCTCCCTCTGTTCCCCTTCATGTAACGCTTAGCCAACATTGCAAATGGCTGTCCATTTCTAAAGTAGAAAAGTGGGAGTAATTAATACAGTATAGGAAGGCTTCTATTTTGAAATGTTTGCTTGTTGTGTGGGAAGGGTAAGGCCTGGGGTACAGATTTTTCAGACTGGAAATGCATGTCCAGTAGACAAACAGGGACCCAGAAAACTGGGCATATTTCACCTTATTAAGGATGACTCAGGTGATCTCTTGTGACTCACCTAAGTTTTGGGGGAAAGGAATATTTTTGGAAAGTTCCCTCAAGTCCTTTCATATAGAGGACCATGAATAAATTAGACATCATATTAATTTGTCTGCATCTGCTAGAGATGTAATGTGTCTCTATTATCCAATTTAAAACTAATATTTTAGGTGATGACAGGTTGAGAAGACTGGATTCATAGAACTGGAACTTGAAAATTATCAACTGGGAAAATCTAAACTAGCTTGACTGATGGCTGGGAGGAACCTCTAGAGGTGAGTTGAATTAACATTTTGGAAGGCCAGTTTCAAGGGGAAACATAATGTGTTAAAGTGTGAGGTCCTTCAGGTAGAAATAAGAATACTACAAAAGGCCGATATCAAGAGACACGTCCAAAGAAGATTGTTCAAACTATTTCCTCATGCCCCCCCATACAGTCAAAATTTTTTTTTCAGAATTGCTTTGAAAGAAAACTAAATAATTATCTATCTGCATTGACTGGGGTAAAATTCTCTCTAGGCAGGTAAGGATAGCCAGCATGATGTTTTGTTTCCTAAGATTCTTCGAATTTCATCCCCAAGGAATTTCAGTTCCATTGACAGTGACTGTTTTCATTTCTGTTCCACCATCTAAGCACATCTACCCATACCAGCCCACAAGACTTTGGTGTTCTGAGCCTTGGGAGACACAGCTGAGGGATCTACCACTTCAGAAACATTGAAAACCACTGTCACCACCTTTGGACATCAGTGCTCTATGTTCCTCAACCAACTTACCAGAGGCCTCAAACCTGTGCCACTCCTGACATTCCGACTACTAGAAGGAACAGGAGAAACACCTGCTCTATTTCACCCTCTCCCACCCAGGCCATAGGGTCTTCTCATCACCAGGCCCACTGGATACAGGGAAACCCAACACAGGGCAGCAAGGGGATATGTAGACCAGGTGTGTAGAGTTCTGGCCATCAGTTATGCGCATTGATCCATTGCACCTCACCAGGATGCAAGACCTCATTTTCCTCAAACCAAAATGCCCAGCTTGCCCCCTGGGTGGAGGTGAGGGGCAGTTACCACCTACACTCCAATGATGAGCTTGCAGAGCCTCTGTGCCTCACGTACTCCGTTTGACCTAAGGATAACCTTTGGGAGACTTCTCCAGGTGGGCTTGACCAGGAGTACCACTCTTTCTCCTCTGGATCCGATGGGATCTTAAGTCATTTGATCAAATGACAACCTCATGGAGAAACAGCAAGAAAATTTCACCCAGAAAGCACTGATGGAACAGCATGTAGAGAGGGATGGAGGATAGAATAGGAAAGCAGAGGCGGTGTGGGACTAGGAGGAGGAAGAGGGGTAGGGATGGGAGCAGGAGAGGTGCTGGGGGAGGTTCCTGAAGCCGTGCTCGGATGGAGCCTCTGAGCCTCTGCCAGTCCACGGGCAGCTTGCTGTTGTTATTTTTTAGGCTCCGTTTCATTAAGACCAGGAGTTGGGCAACGTTCCCTCCTGATCCCGGGGCCCAAATGTTCCTCTGTTATTGCTACCATTGAGAAGGAAAGGGGGAAAAAGACATATCTGGCATCATTGCTCAGACGAATTTACATTTCATTGTCGAGGATGCATGTTTGTTCAACTTGACTCGGTTTCAATCTGTTCCAGCCAAACAACCCTTTTATCCTCCTTCCTCATCTTTGTAGAGGCAGAAAGGAAAAGAGAGGAAATAAAGAAAGATGGGGGGCAGGGAAGAGAACAACAGAAAACCCGAGAGAGAGAGAGAGAGAGAGAGAGAGAGAGAAAATAACACAGGCTTTTAAGATCTATTGAATTCTGCCCAACCTCCTTTGAAAATAGGATATTTTCTACATGTCTAAAGAGATTTTGAATTGGATTGTTTCTTGATTCATCCATGGTTTCAAATATGAAGAAAAACTAAGGACCCAACACTGCTTAGGTTTTGAGCTGAATTCAACACAAGCAGGACTATTTTGGCTTCTATCCAAAAAATAAACCCTTATTTGCAAAATGCCAAAGGAATGTCATTGCAGATCAGTTAGCATCCATCCGACTATTCAGTGTCTTGAGCCTCAGAAAGAATGCTAACAGAACAGTGCCAGCTAGACCACTCGGAGATAATAGCTGTGCCTCTGGGGTGCCCTACGGTCCTATGATCAAGATTCATGGCAAGCCCTGGGAGCGTTTATCAGTGTATTTTCCAGTGGCACAAAACCGTCCCTGTCTCAGGGACGTCTCTTTCCCCTAGCAATCGGCACACCACAACAAAAGAAAGACAGCAAACCTGGAAAATATAAATCTCATCTTGGAAGTTGGCAAAGGCTGTAATATGTAATAAGAAAAACAGATCTAAATAAATAAATCAAGGCTGCAGGACTTCACTTGAAACTAGAACCAATTGCCCAGGCGCCTTATCAGGTACGATCCCAGCCCCGAGATGGAGGCAGAGTGAGTGAAGTAAGCGAGCTATAAAATCAGATCCTCGGAGCACGCAAATCCACCCTTCTCAGGTTCTTATTCATTTGGAAAAGGTCTGCTGCATTTGGAATTATTTGACTTAAAAAAAGATCAGTAACTATTGACTTCATTTTCCTTAGAAGTACAGATAGATATGTATACATGCATAGCTCTACAAATACACATTCCAAATAAATGAGGAAATGATATAATTAGTTTAGCATGGTGGGTGCAGTCACTTGAACCAAAAAAAGAAGAAATATCTAACTGCCTGTTTCTGGCCATTCAACAAGAATTGAAAGGACTCCAGTAGGTTCACCCTCTTAATGCCTTCTGCTTTTGAAAAGTGAACCTCTTCCATCCTAATCATAAATGACCAAAACTGATTTGGCCAAGTCTCAGAATTGTAGAGCATTTCAGAAAACATTTGGATATTTTCTTTTGTTTGTCCTACACAGCCAGAAAATGGCAACACAGAGGGACGAGAAGAGGAAGGGAGAGAAAAGGGAAAAGGAAAATTATATTATGATACAAGAAAGAGGTGATGTATTGCCACCAATTACTGTCAAGCAATTCCCAACCTGATCCCTTCACTAACCGCAGAACAATGTATGTGGCTTGAATCCAGTCCCTCTGCACCATTTACCTAAGGAATGATCTACCCGAGCTACATGTAACCCATGAATGGAACTTCAGAGGGATGGAAAAACCCACTCCATGCTCTCTTCTACTTGATTAAAACTGAACCCTGGTTCTTTGTCATTTTCTTAGGAAATCCTGAAAAACAGACTTGACAATAACGCACTGAAATCTCTATGTTAAGATGATATAAATGTGAGGCATCATACATGTTCATTTTCCTCAATGCATTTGACTGCATGACAGTCAAAAACTTTTCTGTACTCATATTCACTTTAGCAGGAAAACTGCAAAACAGGAATTCCAAAAGAATCAACATTTCTTTGATAGGTGTAAGTCAATGAGAGAAGCGTGAAGTCTTATTTCGATCAAAACTTCCTCATGATCGGATGCCTAGACCAATACTGCTATCTACTGAACTAACCTAAAAAACAGAATATGTCTGAAGCAGGTATTTCATGCCTACTCTTCCTAGGATTGTGTTGGCTGCTGGGAAAAAAGCTGGTGAACAATAGAGTCCCGTTCACTGATTTTATAGATTTGACGTCTAGAAGAGAGAGCCAATCAACAAATTATCACCCAATAATTGTGTCAAATAGCATATAAGGAAAGTGCTGGGTGTCATAAGAGCATAATGCAGGGGGACTTAATTGAGATAAGGTGGGAGGCTGAAGTTATCTGCAATGGTCTGAGTATATTGTGGCCAAAAAGTGATATTTTTCCACTGCAAACTCAAAATCGCACAGATGTGCCACGCACAACAGTTGAGTGAGCAGCGGAGAGTAAAAGGTGATCAATTCACTGGATTTTTAACTTTTGTTTTTGAAAGAACATTTTTTTCTCTAGGTAGATGGGATGTAGGAGAATGTTTTCAGAGAAAACATTCATCAACAGTAAGAGGAGACAGAGGCTTCTGGAACTAGAGTCAAAATAAGGCATCCACTCTAAAACTGAATTGCTGCCATTATGTGGGAAGAATTCTCCCTGTTTGTGTCATGGTGAGAGGACACCAGGTGACAGAGGCCAAACCTCACCCAGCACCCCCAACACTGAGACAAATGCTTTTTGTCTTTATTACAATTCTCCAGAGCCTCCATCCTGCTTTCTCCCAGGCTCTGAATTCATCTGCATAGCCAGACTAAGTCACAATGTTCCTTCCAGCTCTGGGTCTCTGAGCTAGACTCGGAATTACTTCACTAGCCCCTTCCTCATCATAGGTCTACTGTGAATGACATTATGGAAGAGGAGAGCCCAGCTCCAGGTGTCTGTTAAATTATAATTAATAAAGGCTACTTTGCACTTTGAATTTCCATAAGCAGAAAAAGTGTAAAGCCCTCTTCCCACCTTATCAATAGAAGAACTGAGAGCAAAACTCAGGTTTCCTTATTTCTTGCCCAGAATCCTTCCCAAAGTCTTTATTTTCATACATGTGTGTTGAAGGGGGGAAAAACGCACTTTCTCTTTTCCAAATTTGAGGTTTGTAAAATACTATGTGCCCTCGTTGGAATTGCAGTGTCACTTTATGCAATGTATTTGTACTATTAAAAATTGACCTAGTTAAATGACTGGTGAAATATGTGGTATGGCACCAAACAATTGCTGGTGCTGGATGGGTTTAAATGTATTTCCAGCACCTGACATCACAGAATCCCCTGTAAGAGTCAGGAAAATTATAAGGTTATATTTACCATTATAAGAGTCATCTTAAGCATATACAAAATGCATTTAAACTAATATAAGGATGGAAAACCATTTCAGCTAAATGTTTCATTTGACTGCCCTTATTAAGTGCTCTGTGAACAAAGGATATAGAATCACAAATTGCAGATTTGGAAAAACACCAGTCTAACCCTTATCAGGTACTTAATTAAATGCCTCTAGTAGTAGGGTCCCAAACAGCCCATTAGATGGCTTTAAATTTTAAAAGCTGCAATCCAGAAGAGCATGAAGAAAAAAAATCTCCAACCTGCCTTCACTGTAAAGCATAGACAAGTTACCAACAATACATATAGTGTAGCATTTTACCAATAAAGAAATCATCTGTTAATAAATAAATAAATAAAACATTACCTTAAAGAAGAGCAGAGCCAAAACAAATCTAACATACCATGTCATTAGTTTAACAAATATTTGTGGAGAACTTATACTTACCACTGCTCCTGGTATTGTTGATAAAGCAATGAATAAAATAGATTATGTTCTCGTAGCTTTTAATAGAATGGCTTATACAAGAATAGCTTGTCCAAGAATAATTAAGAATGATAGCAAGCACTCTGAGACTGCTACGTATCAGGTTTTAATCTAAACATGTTATATACATTAATACATTTGATCCTCATAATGACACTATGTAGAAGGTAATTTTATTACCCCTGTTGAATTCCTATGTATGAGAAAATTGACACCTTTTCTCTGAAGTCACATGGCTAGTGCATGATGGAACCTCTATGCACCCAGGCAGCCTGGCTTCAAAGCCATCATGCGTGGTTATCTTTCAGAAAAAAGTATGTTTGGGGGCATGAGGGTTTCATGTTTAAACATTGAGGAACTACTGATGCTATGGAGTGGGTGCCAAATTTAATTTGAGGGGGAAGGATTTGTAAATGCTTCCTGGAGGAAATAACCCTAAGCTGAGGCCTTGCAATCAAATGGGAAATAGATGAAGTTTGCTACAGGTGGAGGGAGTGAAAGGGGTGATTCTGCCCAAGGGGATGGCAGGGATGCAGATGCAGAGACAACACGGCCTGTGCCAGGAACAGGATCACAGGGTGTCTGCATCCCCGATGGACAGGCAGATGCTCAACTGTGACACAATGGAGATGAACTATCTTTTTTTGTCTTTGCTGCTAATGCTTAGATCACTTATGAGTTAATGTATTCAGTGATTATTTATGTACAGTGATGTGCCACTCACTACCCAGGTGCTCAATCTACAGCATCCCTGACTCAAGGGTGTTCCTACTTCTGGATGAAATGAGGAGATGAAGGACCAAGCAGTGCTCTGATAAGCAACACAAACACTTTGCATTTCTTTCTAAACTAATCTACAATTAATATACATGATTAATTATTGCCCAATCAAAACACCAAAGGTATAGTCTTCAGCTTGAAAGAATGACTCTAAAGTTTATTGGGGGAAAACAATGTGCAAAAATAACCAAAAAATCTCTGGGGAAAACACAAGCAATTTGGATCAGAGAGCCTCCAGATAATAAAATGTATACTAAAAAGCCATAATAACTTTAAAAAGTGGTGCTGAAGCAAGAATGGAAGATGGGCAATCTCATCACAGTCAGCCTGCACTTCAAGTGAAACTTCCAAAATCATTCAACATCTCCAATGATGAGGGCATATAGGATGCCATGGTAATTTTCCTTTCTTTAATTGATATTTTAGAATGAACACTGTCCCTATATTTATTAGTTATTTGTATTTTTCTTTTTCTGAATTTTCTGTTCATTCCTTTTGCCTATATTTCTATTATTTGGGTTTTTATTCATGGATGTGTGTAAGATCTTTATGCATCAAGAACATTTAGTTTTGGCAGCATTCCTTTGTTGCAAATTAATCTGTGCATTCATTTTAATTTGTGGACATAGGCGTAGATGTCCTCTCTACCTCCAGCCTTGATGTATACACATCAAGCATACACACTTGCTTATCTACACTACGATTCCTTTTATCTCCACAGTGATAACAAAGAAGATGAGGCAACTGAATCTGGCAGAACATTATCATGGCATACTTCTTGGGGCCCCACCTTAGCCAGGTCATAAACTTCAGGCATGATACCTACCCAGCAGAGCTTTCTTTCATGAAAACCCCATGCCACCTGAAAAAAACCTCAGAACAAAAAGACTTGAAAAAACTTGTGTCCATTTAAAGAAAATTTCATGATACAAAAGTATTTGCAGCTATAATTCATCTTTTACCCATCATCTTTGACTATTTACAAAGTAAATACCATACGTTATTTCTCTCCAAAGACTGTTCCCATATAGATTCAATGGTAGCTTAGAGAAGACATGTAACTAAGTAGGTAGCCTGACTCTCCACATGTCTAACATCTGAGTAAATAAACAAAGTCTCCCAGCAATGTGCTCATTCACAGCACTAAATCCAATGTCTATAACTCTCCCTCCCTTGGACTTGATTGACTTCTATCCTCAAAGCTTCTCCCAGGACTGGGTACCCAGCAGAATCCTGGATTACACCATATAGTATATTTATCTAATGAAATATGAGCTGTGGGTACAGTGGGCAATGCCTTGCCACGGACACCCCATCCATCTGCTGCAAATAATCAATCTTGGAAAATAAAAGTCCTGGGAAAAGCTGAAATTGGGTGCATGCCGAGGACAAACAAGAGGTTCAAGGGCAGGACGACAGTTATTTTACTGACTTGGAATTGGCTCTTGGGAAGGGATTTGGTCATTTACCATTGGTCTAAAACACGCATTTGTCACGTAGAGGCCCGGGTTGCAGGTTACGCAGGGTTGCTCTCAGATGGGAAGTCACACAGTGTAGTGGCAGCTGACCATTCCAATTTTTTGTTTATGGACAATCTAACGCTCCAAGTTGGTCACCTTAGAGAATCTTCACACCACCCTGTGCTCCCACACACTACCCTTAACCTTGGCCTGAAATAGTATTAATAGCAATATAATAATTATAATAATAATATATAAAATAGCATTATATTTTTATTTATAATTTATTATATGTTAATATGATATAGTGAAACAATAATACAATATCTATTACATATATTCTATTAATATAATATTATTATTATGTTATATAATAGCACATATATATTGAATGTCTATGATGTACCAGGAACTTTCATAGAGATATTTTATATCTAAAAATCTCATTTAGGACTCCTAAGAACAGTTCGAAGTAGTTATGATTATTCCCAGTTGATGGATCCACACAAAACCGAGGCTTGGACAAGATCAGGTTTGAAACCAAGGTCTGAACTCTGTGACTGCAAACCCAGCCCTCTTTGGGCAGTGCCACACCGTCAGAAAGCCATGAAAGACTGGGTGTGCGTCCCGGCATGGCCCATTTCTCTTACTGGAAAAACAAGGACGACCCCTCAACTCTAATTATGCCCATTTGAGATTTATAGGGTAGTCGCTAAGCAAGAATGGGGAAAAATGTTTCCAGTGGCTATTATCTGCGATGCGGGGAGAGGATTAAAATTCTCAGGTGGCTCCCCGAAGGCCATGAAGCTCAGAAGGGAAGGCACACGGCCATGTCCATCTCTCCTTTGGGCAAGACCACCTACACGCATTTGCCTTCCTACCCTTCCTTGTTCATAGGGGCCACTGCCTGAGCCACCACACACTCCCAGCACTTCTTGATTTCACTCTAAAAATATTTATTTCTGAAGAAAAGATCAGGTTCAGGAGGGAAAGTATACAAAAAAGAAAACCAGAGTGGGAAGAACTTGAAGCAAAAGGTAAGAAGTGACGCTCCCCTGGCTTCCTTACTAAGTCCGCGGGTGGGAAGGTCGGCTCCAGAGTCAGTGGACTTAGTGTGAACCAGGCCATGTGTCATTTGGACAAAGCACCCCTTCTCTCTCTACAAAACTGAGGTGAGAATAGAAACTATTGCATGGGGATGTTGTCTGGATTTAATGAGCTGAGTCATGTGAAAGAGTTTGGCACACAGAAAGGACTCCATGGAGGACAGATGTTAGCACGGTCACTGTCACCAACACTGCGATGTCTTTTCCATAGCATCCGTGATGCTCCGTACATATTTTGCTCTTCGCCTGCTTCCTACCTCAAGGTCTCACCCCCTCTCAAGTAAGCAGAGCTGGCTGGCAGCCTGTCTCATGTATGTAGGAGAGAACCTGCCTTCCTGTTTGCTTTCAGATATAGCCAATAAGTGGACATATTTTTACCACTTTCTTACCTGAAGCAGAAGCAGAAAGGATGGACCTCTGAAGTTCTAGTTACATTCCATTACACTTTTTTTTTGTTAATAAAAACAATGAAAAGCTCCTGCCTGGACATGTCAGCATCCCTGCATTCAATTCCCTGATTTTGTATTTAGAGGTACTATCTCCTCTGAAGATCTCTTCCCTCTCTATAAAATGTCGGGTCGCCATCTTCAACACACATTTACACTTTTCATTTACTTTTCCTTAAAACTGATAGACCAAATTGTGGAAGTAGTTTGGCAGGTTGGGGGCTGCAGAGATGTAGTCTAGCAAAATGCAGTTCTTAAGAACCAGAGCTGGAAGTAAAGACGTTTAGCTTGTGGTAACAGAGAGGAACTTACACAGGTAGAAGGGGCAGTGGCCGGGGAGGCTACGGGACAGGGAAGGAAAAGGGAAGGAATTCCCCCAGAGCCTGACTATCTTCCAGATGTTAACCCATACTGCGCCAGGACGGCACCCCCCTGGATTCACAACTTGACCCCACTATCATAAATCCACAGCATAGCCTCCCAATTAGATTTGTACAAATGCAAGAACCACCACAAAAACGTTCATATACCAAAACAGTGTCTTCGAAAATGGGGTTTGCAGAGACAGACTGCCTAAGTCGGCTCAAATAAACATTTCTGATCAGCAGTGATATTATGGGAACATAATCCAAATAAAATAAGCCCAGGGGTTTTCCTCTACTGACCTTGAATCACAAAACGTATTTCTTATCCCACCCAAAGAGACTTTTCCCTGCACAGTCCCAGAGATGAAGCCTAAGTGTCAGCTTCAATATTAGAATTTAATTCTCCATTTCCTTTGGCGGATCACTAATTCCAAGGTTCAGCATGCCTGAATGTTCGTTCTGTGGTTGAGCAGATTTTAGTGGTCCTTAAGAGATTACCTCAAATGCAAAAGCCTCTCAATACAAGGCCAGAAAGGTTTCGAAAGAAAAGAAAAAACACTTCCAACTGCTTTATAATTGAGCTTTCAAGAATTTCAAGTTGCTGAAAGCCGTATTTTCATATCTAGATTGTGCCAGGTCTCAGGCTTGGGAGATGTCCTATTCTTGTTTTGCAGACAATGTGTCATGAGTCAAGAATTTATTGAGCGTGTGAGTCACACGCAGCAATGTGCAAAGACAGCTGGAGAACACAATAAAAGGGGAGACAGCTAGCTACCTGCCCTCAGGGGACTTACAGTTTAATTGGCAGCCCTTCTTTTCTTGTATCATTGTTATTATTACTGTCATTGTTGTTATTACCGTCATGGTTATTATTGTTTTCACTCCCCTGTACGTGCACTTGTTTGACATACAGCCAAATAATAGACGCCTGCTCTTATTTCGATTCGTTTAGTTTTGTGGAATGGAATCCGTCACTGCTCATTGGGACTTGCTCTGCCTAACAACTTTTTATCTGAAGTTGGTGCACGGTTTTCATTTCAGAAGGTGAGGGCCACTAATGGGGATGCAGACGGGAGATGAATGAAGCCAAAATCAGGGAGCGGGAACCCAGGAGAGCAGGAACAAATCAGGTCCGAAAGAAGGTAATGGGCAGGCGGTGGCGTGCACAAGAGGGAAGAGCATTCGTTCCAAGTGAAGGAAGGGAGAAAAAAGCAGGACGTCCAAGCGAACCAGGTGTGCGCCACGGCCGGGGAGCCGAGGGGACTGGCTGCTCTCTTTGCTTTGGCGGAGACAAGAGTTGTGGGGGGGGGGGATGCATTCAAATTGAACTTTCAAGTGTAGGAAACAGAAAGTGTTTTGTCCCCTTCGGAGAGTGTCCCATTTTTCCACCCAGGCCCGCATTGCGTGCCACGGTCCTGACTGCGATCCTGTCAATGGGCGCTTATGTTCTCGCCAGGAAGGGCAGCCCTCGCTAAATGTTATGGTTTGGAAGGATCCTTCACAAGGATGGAAAACCGAGTTAATTCAATTAAGGCCTGGGGTCCTGGGCTTTGAACCAGCCACAGTCTAAATTTTATGAGAGGATGAAAAGTTAATTATTTGCTGAGTTTGAGTGAAGTCTACTTTGAAAATCCCTTTCCAAAAGAGCAATTTCCACTTTGGCTTCCCTGTGGAAAATCAAGGCAGGTTGAAGTAGGGTCATAAGGAGAACCTCGGGAGCTGGGTGTTGCACGGGGTCCCCGGTCCCCAGCACCCCCCCCCGCCCAGCCTCCCTTCATCTCACATCCGAAACTGTGGATGGGACGGGGAAGGTGACCAGAGCCTGTGTTTACCCCCACAGGCTACTCTGAATAACAGAAAAAAAGAAAATGCAAGTTGAGTTCAGGAAGTCAAGCTTTTAGGGTGCTTTTTTAGGGGAAGGTCTTCACAGTCCATGGGGTGGGCTTTTCCCTTTCAAACTGGCAGTTCTGTCGCCACTTTTAATGATGTTATTTTATTTGACTTTAAAAATTACGCACACATAGGTATGCACGTGTATTTAATAACTGTAAAATAATTTCAATGATTTAGAAAATACCAAAAAAAAAAAAAAAGGAAAAGAAACTCACCCATAAATCCACTACTAGGTTAACAAATAACATAATAACAGGTCAATGGCTTTGAGTGTATCTTCCCAAAACTTCTTATGAATGTATACACAGACACCACACCCCACACGTGTTAAGCACACACATGCAAAACAGTCACGCTACCAGCTTTGCTTTGTTTTTCACAACAATACATCAAGACATTTCCACCTAAGGTGGGATAACAAAAGGGTGAAGTGCATGGATTCTAGGGGAAAAAAATAACTTTTGAGTGAATTGAAAAACTACCCAGCCTTCTTAAGATTCCATAAAAGTACAAACCATCTATGGTGTGGTCTCAGGCTTAAAGGGAATACTGTACATACAGCTCTCTGTACCTAAATTTAATAAATGCATAGTAAATATTAGCTATTGTCATGGCACCAGTGAATATAGATCTGTATCTTCCTTTATAATGACAGCAAAATATCTCATTGCATTTTTGGACGGACCACATTGTAGTAGATTCTTCTTGGTGACCATTGAGATTGTCTCTAATTTCCTAATCTCATGGATCTGTGATGTATAGTCTGTCTTTTCAACTTTTGTGGCTTTGGTGTGGATGTAGGGAACTGGAAAGAAATATTTTCTCAATATAAGAAACATCAGCCCTCACCCTGCCCCCCAACACACACACACACACACACACTTTGTTAAGACTTGCTAATGAGTTTACCTAAGTAATCCCAGGGAACATGCTAGAAATTCTACTATAGTATCTAAACCAAAGTAAAGGAACATTTTAAAATCAATGTACACCTGGCGGGAGTAGCTGAAGAAAAGAGAACTGGTTCTAATTCTGAGTTTATTATCAACCCCAAACAGATGCCAAACTCTCTGGATCTCAGTTTTCTCTTTAGTAAAAAAGAAGAGGTGGGATGAAATGAACTAGAAGTTCTCTTCTATTTGGCCATAGAATCTGTACACCGTATGTACTGCTTGCAGGATATCTTACCATCAATGCTGTAAGAAAATCTAAGTCCTTAACACTGGGCTAAGCCTAAAGGATATCATGATACCTCATGTCTTTGCATGCAACTCTAATGAAATGAGATGAAATGAAATGCAAAATGCAACTTTTCCCATTTATCTCCATGCTGAACTTTAGGCAGTTGATACTACAGAATGGTATAAATGCATCAATAATAGACACTCTTAGCAACAGAAGGAGCTTAGAAACATCCAGCAAACAAATTATACGATCTTATCATGTACAAGACCTTCAAAGAGCCATGGGGGGACATGAGGAAGTAAAGATTTCTTCCTTAGCATCGCTACCACATGCCCATAAAAACATCTCTGAAAATATGAAGCTTGATTATGTAGGAGTTGATGCCTTTCTTTGTTTCAGAAAGTTTTATGGTGGTTTCAAAAAATGCATATAATACAAAAAATAATAAAATGCATTAAAATAAGATAGAAAAATGATGCAAACAAAACAACCAATAAAAGTACAAAATTAATGTAGGGATGATGTTACCTAATTCATTCAAAAAAATACTATGTGCTGCATCTTTAAATATGCTGGCAGCCAATACCAAGAGGAAAGGACAGACATTATTATGTTACCAGGGTCATAACAGTAACAGTTAAGGCTTATATAGGGCTTAGTGTGAAAGTAGTAGGCAATCTCCTAAGAATTTTATGTACAGATGAACTCATTTAACCTCATGATAAACTATGAAGTAATTCTACTGTTATTCACCAACCTAGCATTGAAGATACAGGCCCAGAGTGGCCGAGTAAATTACTGGGGTACCCAGCTAGCAAGTCTCAGGTAGAGCTAGCATTCAGTTCCAAGCAGTTTACCAAGTCATTCGATTCACCAAACCCTTTCTCATTCTACCTCTAGGGCTGGGAAAGGGAAAGGAGTTTAGCTCTTTGTTTTGTTTTTAATTCCTTAGACTTTCCCAAATGCTCCTGTTTCTCCAGAAAGGAATATGTGAATATACATTTACAATCAGAGAAATAAATATTTTTACAAAAATAAATAAGGTGAGATAAACTTAGGGTCCATTCAGTAAACTCACCTCAAAATATAAGAGGGGGGTTACCTGTTATAGAAGGGTAGTCAGAAAATTTTCATGGCTGGGGAGAAACAATAAATAAATTAAATTACTTTTTTTTTTTTTCCAAAAAGGAAGGCTGCATGGAAGAGGTGAGCCTTAAAGGACAGACAGGATTGGGAGACAGTTTGGGGGAGCATCTCATGAAACAGGAGTTATGGGGAGGCCAGTGTATGTTTCAAGACATGTGGACACATGTGAGCTCCTGAGCAATGGTCGCATGAAAATGTGGCTCAATTTCTGCATAACCCAAAGACTTCGACCTTCCTATACTGATGGATCAAAGAGAGGAATGAGTTTGAGCCACATGTTTTCTCTGCATGCATTTTCATGCCAATAAAGACTCTGAATTTCTCTCGGGTCAGTGGTAACCATTGTGACCTCTGTGTTGTTTCTCTCCCTCCCCTCCTCTGTTTTTCTTCTCACTCATCCCTTCCTGAGGTCACAAACCTGCATGTTCAGATGACTGTCATAGCAGGGAAGGGCAGGAGTCCAGAAGGGAAGGGCAGGGAGAGCAGTAAAGACTCCGGATCCTACTTCTTGGTCATTCCTGCCAGGAGATTCCACTGCAAAAATGCAAAAACCCACCCTCATTAGCAGCACGGTGACAGATATGAGAAAGGTCACCCATCTGAAGCCACCGGAGCTTCCTTGTCTCTCAGAGTCCCAGACAAACAAAACCCCTGCTAGCAGATATTTTCAGAACATCCATTTACTTCAAAATCAGATCAGTGAAGGGTTGAGAAGATTCTCTGGGAAATCTGGTCAGCCTTTAAGGAGAGAGTTCTAAATGCACTCATTGATGCCATGATTAAGGGGAATAATTATCTCTTCCCTTTATTCTGCCACAGAGAATTGCTAGAGGCCAAGAACCGATTAGTGCAGGCTAACAAATCCTGCCCTCCCGACCCCCACCTCCCTGCCCCCACTCCCAAATGAAACCAGGCAGAATATTTTTCGGCTGAACTAATTCATGAAGCTATAAAACTAGCAGCCTTGCTTGCCATTCACCATTTGGGATTTAAAAACTCAAAAAATGGGAGATTAGACAGATTGGCTTTATATACTGTGACTACAATTAAATAAACAGCCCTCTGTGTGAATTAATCCCCTTGATATGGCCTGAAACAGTGCAAGAATCTAGGTGAGATTTTGAAAAATGTTGAGACTGATTTGAGTCAACTAGGAATTGCTAATGGTTTTTTATAACTAACACTTTCAACTCCTTCCCTCAAAAGCAAACACACACATATCCCTAAAATTCAGGAGTACGGGTGTACCTCTGTTGGCTAGCCTGGATCTTGCAAAATGAAGATTCGTGTCACTCTTGCATTGCATTTCTTCTTATCAACAGGGTGCAGGAGAGACAAAGATTCCCTTGAACGAAGACGATATTCCATTCCCAAACTGCAGGCATACGTTTTATGACCCATCCAGTGTTCATTCCATTGTGAGGTCTTGGACCAGAGCCCCCCAGGGTCTACCCACTAATTCTCGAAACAAGACTAAAATGGCTAAAATTTACATGAGCGTGTGCAGAGGTCCCTGTTACCTAGAAAAACTCTAAACACTTCAAGACTCTATCTAAGAAAGATGAGAGAAAGGATTTAAGAAGAGCAGTGTGGGTGTGTAGGAATAGGCATCCATATTAACACATTTTAGTTAAAAACAGATGAAAGAAAAATTACACCAAATTATTAAGGGAAACAATGTACTGAGACACCGACTTTACTGAGGTGACCTTACAATCACAATGGGACCAGGGTTTTAAATTCAATTAGCATAATTTTTTAAAGAAAAGATAGAAAACCCTATCTACCCCCAAACAGTAAGTGTGCTCCTCCTAGGGATCTAGGATCACTGAGAGAAAAGAAATGAAAAGAGAACAACTTAAACAAGAATTGTGATGGCCTGGGAATGAGGGCGGCTGGGACACACTCGATGAAAACCCCTAACACAGCAGCAGGTGGAGAAGATGTTGACTTTATTTAGCATTAATTACAGGAAAGGGTCTATAAAATGTGGTAAAAAATTATTAAACCCCCAATGTTATGCCAACATTATGCTATCCCCTGTTTCAAGGCAGGTGTATTATTCCTGGTCCCCAGGATTAAAGTAAATCACTGCTTTTCCATATATTCTGAATATTGCATTTCATTATTTTTTACTGCCCTGTTTCTCAAGGTTTTGTGGCTTAATAGGCACCATTAGGTATAAAGTCATCAAGGGTTCCATGTTGGAAACGAGAATGACAGGAAAAGAGCCCTTCCACATTCTCTCTCCATCCTTAAGAGCCTAGATGAACTTTCTGTACACACATTTCCAGAAACTTCTCTGGGGTCAAACATATTTCCAGTGGTGGCCACTATCAATCTGTCGCATCCTGCTGACATTGGGATACTTCTTCAACTTTAAGAGATTTACCCCAAGCCACTCATTCAGCTGGAGAAGCCCAGATTTGCTTATCGGAAGCCCAAGACTTTGTTTCAGAAGCCATGAAATCATGCTAGCCATTTCAAACAAAAAAAAAATGGGATGGGTTCACCCGCAAATCCAAAATGAATCAGAAGATATTTACTAAAATTCATTTTCAAATTAAAACATCCAAGTAGCACTTCTGCATAGCCAGTTCAACCACCCACTAAACCACTCACGAAGACCCAGCGGAAGGTAACTAAGGCTTGTAAACAAACTACTGGCAGAGTCCAGGAGTATTTTCGTCAGCCATAAGGCCCCAACTCTAAGATGGGAAAAGAAAACAATCAACAGCATGCCTGTGAGTCACCTCACGTGATCCATGTGCCCATTGACTGTCAACTGCCGGCCACCACCGCTCAGGAGAATCAACCCTCCTGTCCTCCAGGGAAGTGGGCAGCCTCCCCTCTCTCCACGTGCCCTGATTTGGGAGGTGGCCAACACACTGTCCCTTCGAGTGCTTTCCCATCCCCACCCCCAACCTTTTGTCTTGAATTCACAGAAAACACAGGATGGAGAGTTGGAGAATGACCTGAGGCAGTTTCTCTGCTTGCCAGCATGGGAAATAGTGGAAGACGGACACTCAGAGTAGCTCCCTGGTTACCCCACAGCCAAGAATTATCATGGCACGTGCATTTGTCCCATGTGTCAGGAGCCATGCAGAAGGCAGGAGAAGAAACCTTGCCATCATGCGATTTCGGTTTTTCCCAGCTTTTTGTTTCCATTACCAGCCAAGAAAAGTTTAGGCTTTTTTTCTCTAATTGCTTTGCTTTCTATGAAATTCCAGTGTCACAGATATATGGTACATTATTTGGATATTGTATGTATATCTGTGCTTTATATACAAAGAAAGATGTTTTTATTTTGGTGTCATTAATGTACAATTACATGAGCAACATTATGGTTACTAGACTCCCCCCATCATCAAGTCCCCACCACCTACCCCATTACAGTCCCTGTCCATCCGAATAGAGTCACTGCTTGTCTTCTCTGTTATACTTCCTTCCTCGTGCCCCTGTTATATTATGTGCACTAATCATAATGCCCCTTAATCCCCTTATTCCTCCCTTCCCACCCACCCTCCCCAGTCCCTTTCCCTTTGGTAACTGTTAGTCCATTCTTGGGTTCTGTGAGTCTGCTGCTGTTTTGTTCCTTCAGTTTCTGCTTTGTTCTTATACTCCACAGATGAGTGAAATCATTTGATACTTGTCTTTCTCCATCTGTGGAAAGCAGTATGGAGTTTTCTCAAAAACTAAAAATAGAAATACCATTTGACCCAGGAATTCCACTCCTAGGAATTTACCCTAAGAATGCAGGAGCCCAGTTTGAAAAAGACATGCACCCCTGTTTATCACAGCACTATTTACAATAGCCTAGAAATGGAAGCAACCTAAGTGTCCATCAGTAGATGAATGGATAAAGAAGATGTGGTACATATACACAATGGAATATTACTCAGCCATAAGAAGAAAACAAATCCTACCATTTGCAACAACATGGATGGATGAAGTTGGAAAGAGATATTTTTACCCTTGCCCAGAAAGAATCAATCTTCATCCCCTTGGTGGTGATACCACTTCTTTTGGGATGCGTATGCCAACTAGTCCTAGCTCCTTGGATGCTGGGAATTAGACTGTGCATTCACAGTGAAAATTTTTTTTCCTATAGAGCAGGGTTTCTCAGCCTCCCAACTGTTGGGGTTGGGACCAGATAATTGGGTGCTGAAGGGGCAGTCCTAGCATGTTTGGCATCACCCAGGCCTCTAGGTTCCATAAACTTTATCTCCATCCCCAGGTGAAATAACCAAAATTATCTCCAGACCTTGTGAGCTGGGAGCCACTGCTCAAGGGCTGAGGGATGCAGCATGCACAAGGCAGGCAGAACCCATGCCTGTTTTGTTACTAAACAATTCATTAATCTTAACAGCTCTCCGTTGCTTCACCTCTCAAAAAAAGAAAACTGAACTAAATAATATCCAAGGTCCTCTCCAACTTTACTATTCCATGGAAAGTTACTTCTTTGTGTTTTTAATTTAACAGTCCTGAGCTATTCCGAATAGCTCATTATTGCCCTGAAGGTCTGAACAGAAATCACACATAGAATGAACTGCATTTTAAAACAAAGCTCACGAGCACTTACTGATACTCTTCCAAAATCAGTTCGTGAATGACCGTCTACAGGGAATGGGTACAAAGATCACCTCCTTGTAGATGACAGTCCCGAGCAAGTAGCTCAGGGTCTTGTAGAGAGCAGAGCAACACACAGTAGATGTCATGCTTTATGGGTAGAAAGCCATCAAAGAGTGTAATAAAATCACACTGAGCCTTGGTAAAGATTTTGTTGACATTTGTTTTTATAAAAGGCAATTCTCTCTCCTATCCGTCCTTCCCTCCCTCCCCTACTTCTCTCTCTCTGAATCTCTCTCTCTCACTCCCTCTCTCTCTTTTAATATAAGCAGATGTTTTGCAACCCAAAACCCAGGGCTGAATTAAGTGATAATTTTTAAAAATGAGAACTTACACGAAGCATGCCACCTAATATAAAAATTACATAATTCTCACAAGTTATTCTCACTTATTGTGTTGATAGTGAAGAAGGTGTTGGTCCAAGTTAGGAAGTAATGTAGAGAGTACAGGCTTAGAAAAGCTAAGTGATAGGAGCAGAGGCTGCTCACAGGCCCTTCTGGGGAGGTTATGTGGGAGCCCTTTGGATGGTAGCAAAGATTTCCTAGCTATTCTTGCTACTGCCAAGCCCTGTGTGCCCAAAGTCACCAAAATATATTTCTGGACTCAGGAATAAGCCCAGAGTGTCTCTGAATGAGAAGAGGATTGAGGTCAGTTTTTATACCATTTATGGCTCATCAACCTAGGAGATTATGTGACATCGTAATAAACAATGGTGGGGCTTAAATGCATTACTTTTTTTATGACCTAAGTGTGGAACTGACCAAATGAGAGGTCCCCAAAGTGGACTGAAGACCATTTTCACCTTGGTGTGCTGGTGCACCACCCTAGCTAGATGTTTTTCATTGCAAAACCATCACCCAAGAACACCGGGGACTCATTTGCTTTGCAATTCTTTTAATGACTGGAGAAGCACATTGCCATCAGGATGAGTCTCTAATTTTTTAAACTAATGATCTCGGCTCCTTGGATCCCTGCCAGGCCTAGAGTAAACAGAAGAGCTACCGTACAGAGACCATTGCTTTTTTTTTTCTATGTGGAAAGACAAAGGGGGATGGCCTCGCTTTTCCTTCAGTTTCTATGGCCAAATCATCTTGAAAGGAGAGGGCATTTTAAATTCTTAGAACTTATGACTTTGTTTCCCATTCTGACGCCGGCTCACCATTCAGGAAACTTTAAAATATTATCTGATGATTTGTTCCTAAGCAAAGCTCTTTGGTGTCAGAACTCATGGAGGGAATTGAGGGGCCCCTCAGGGTCATATTCCCAAAGCCACCAGACTTTAACTTCCTATCCGAGGGGACCCAGGTGTAGCTGGCCCATGTTGGCAAATCCACCTCTTCCTGGGGGTTAGCTAAGTGTCTGCCCTGGTCAACATCTGGCAGACATTGCCAGAAAGCCTAGATGGTTATTATCCTATTTTGGAATCTTCTCACTCTTTGGCTGAAAGTTGAGCGGCCAAAGAACCAGGGACTTCTCCCAAGGAGGCCTCCCAAGGGAAAGGCAAATAGATCATAAAATCTTACCCCAGTCTGTAAAAGTGAAAGAGACACTGAACAAAGAGTGCCAGTTCCTTGGTTCTCTTTATTTTATGAGGTCTCAATAGGTTTCCTGGGGATGCTATAAAAAGATTTCTTTTTAGTGGTTTGCTAGGCTAGGTCCCCCACCCACCCTCACACCCCCACCACCCCGCCCCCTTCCCATCACTCCCCTGCCTTTGTTTAGTTTACAAAGGTTTTGCCATACCCTGTGCTATTTCTCTCAACTGATCTTTCTACTCAAAATGCCTCTTTGCTCTCAAGGGCAATATTGGCCGCTGATGGGGCCTGTCCCAGTTCAAACTGTAGGCTTCTCAGAGTCCTACATTTAGAGGTTGACTGAAAAGTGAAATGTGCTGGTGACGCCTCAGGATCATCGGATGGGGGGTGCTCTGTGATGCGCCGCGTGCACCTACCTCGGGGACGGAGGCCTGCTTCCTCCCGTTGCTGTCTGTCCTGGAATAGACCTCCGCCGCCAGCCTGCGTTAAGAGTCGCCTGCCCTGAGGGAAGGTGCTTCATCCAGGCAGGGCCTTCTTCCAGGACGGCTCACCCCCACTGATGGATCAGCATGAAGCCTAGTGGCCCCACCTGCCCACCCTAAGACCAGACCCCTAAAAAGGCAGCTCGACGTCTCCTTCTGTCCAATCTTTCCCCTCAGTCACGAGATGCTAATCCCAAGAGCGCTCCATGGTAGCCATCCTGCACACCGTTCTCTCTCTTGGAGTCGGCTTCCCAGGGAACTCAGCCTGTGAACACTTGTGCCAGGAATGGGCTGAGAAAGCAGACGCTAAGCTGGGATCTTGGAATTTGACCCACCTGCTACCCAGCTAGCAATAAGGCCGTCTCCACTCATGGCAGGTGGAGCACCACGAAGCAGTGTGACTGCTAAACTTGCACCAGCCGTAGATGGGGCTGGTACACCTGAGGAAAGTGATGCTCTAGGAGGTGCCGTGCATTAAGCCCTAACGGTACAGAAGGAAGAGCACCTGTGTACCAGTGGCGCGTGCCTAAGCTTGATTGACATGGTAGAAAGAAGAAAAGCTGAGAGTGATGACACAGCAATTAAAAGCTAAGTGGGAAAACTGGAACATGTTCTTAGTAGCATAGAAAGAGGTTCTCACTGCCTCCAGCAGAAGGCAGAGAAAGCAGAGGACAGGACAGTGTAGGATAATTCCCAACCAAGTTGGGGTGGTATCTTGCCAATGGGTTTCAGCCCCAGACAAGTTCACTATGGATTCAATGTGACCAAAGAAACAACAGTAGAACATCCTTGGGGTGAAAGGGTTATGTCCAACTTTATTTATTGCCCACACTTGTGCAGGAAGCTAGCTAACCAGGGCCAGGTGAGAATCCTGGCCACAGGAACTTGCATTTTATCCATAGGTGGCCATGCCAAGGCCTGAGTTCTTGGGGCAAAGAATTGGGCCTTGACTCATGGGATGGGGATATCTGGAATGATGATATCCACAAATCTTGGATTCCCAGATTCCTCTGAATGCTTTGGATCTGAAGAAGGCATCCACAATTCCCAAGGGGCTAGCGCTTACCCCCTGCTTAAAGGCAATGCCCCGGCCTCTTCCCTGCAGGACAACATGCTTCACCCTCAGGATCTGCCCTCCTGTCCTGGCCACCGGGCTGGGAACTAGGGCTAAAGTGCAGCCCAGCCCAGCCGGAGAGGTGCCGGAACTGCTGAGGGAGGAAACAGATTATACCCCTGGGGAGCAGAAGGACTGGTTGGCATGTCCTGGCAGGAGCTGGGGCAGTGCTCATGGGACAGGATTAGGAGATTTGAATAAAGGAGTGTTACTGATGTGGATGCGCTCTCCCAGGGAACAGAACTTAACCACGTTGGCAAGGACCTCGGGAGATGGTGTGAATGCATCCTTAGGATGGCTCTCAGATGCATGGGGAAAAGTAATGTTTTACATTTGTAAATGGTTACATTTAAATGGTTATGTAAGTACCTACATAATAGCTTCAATTTGTCCCCTTGATTCATAAAGCCTAAAATATTTAGTATCTAGCCCTATACAGAAAAAGTCTATCAACCTCTGCATTCCATGGCTATCCCCATCATATTTCCATTTATTCAGAGATCTGGCTCCTGCAAAACATAGACAAACCCCGGAAGCTGTTAGTAGACCACTGCAAACTAAAACCAGTAGGGCCCCCATCCCAGCTACTGTGCCCAAGATGGGTGTCTGGCCAATGGGTTTCAGCCCCAGGCAGGTTCACTATGGATTCAGTGTGACCAAAGAAATGACAGTAGAACGTCCTTGGGGTGAAAGGGTTATACCCAACTTTATTTCCATGGTGGCAGATAGGTCACTAGAATCCCATCCACTCAGAGCAAGTCTGCACGCAGCAAGCTGGTCTCTGCCTCTGGGCCCCTCTGCCCGCACAGCCATCCTCTGGGCCTCTGTTCTTGGCACTGCCACCACTCCAGCCTCTGCTCTGCTCTCCTGCAGACTTGCAGCCATGCCACTATGTTGCCCAGAGAACTGGGCAGGGCTCTTTATATAGAGTCAATAATGATACATTGCCCACACATGTGCAGTGAGCTTAGCCAACGAGGGCCAGCTGAGAATCCTGGCCACAGGAACCTTCACTATATCCACAGTGGTGCTTTGCTAGAGAATATTGACATGAGTCCTAATACGGTATGTGCTCATATTCTGGGGAATGTATTTTCTCCCTGCATTATCAGACAAGAGAGCGATAAAGAGTTTGTCTGTCTTGGAAGGGACAACAAAATACATGTAAAGTTTTTCCTCAGGGCTAGGTGAAAGAGTTAACCTATATCTGTTGTTACATAGTGTGAAGAGATCTGGACCATCTCGACATTCCACAGAGCAACACACTAGTCCACTCTATTGATGGCATTGTGTTCATCAGGCCAGAAGAGCAAGAAATGAGTTAGAGACCTTGGTAAGCCAGGTATACTACAAAGAATGGGTGACAAATCCTACAGAGATACAGGGGACTGCCATGTGAGTATAAGTTTTGGAGTCTGTTAGGGAGGCATTTAAGCATAAAGGTCAAGAGAACAGTCCTTGGCTATTCTCTGCCAAGCAGAGTAGGTACTCAAAACTCGGGAGTTAATGTGATGTGGTACTGATGATAATTATAACTTCTGGAGTTTGGAAGACCTGGCCCTGTATCTCTTGTTAACCTGCCCATGTCTTTAAGTCATTAACTTTGTTATGTCTTGTGGTAATATTATCCCTCAGATTTGGAGTAATTGGAGCTTGATCAAAATTATTGGCTCAGCCCCCTCAGTGGTTGTGAAACGCTGAGCATGTTATTTCACATCTCTCTGAAATATGTATGTTATCCCCTATAATGATCACTTTGGATTAGGTAATATCTAAAATATTTTCCATCTTGAACCAACCATGCAATCCATGATGGTGGCTACTAGCCACTGTAGCTATTTATACTTAGAGTCAAATTATTAAGTTAAATTAAATTAAAAATTCAATTCCTCAGTTGCACTAGCTACAGTGTTCAGTATTCACAAGTGGCCAATGGCTATCATATTGGACAGCACAGATAAGGAACACGTCCATCATCACAGAAAGTTCTATTGACAGTGCTGCTATATCGTACTATTAGGATATATTCCAGTCTTTTTAGGTCCCATACACACACATGTAAACAAAATAAACATTAAATAAGAGTTAATAGAGTATGAAGCCAGTCATTCATAAGGACTCAGTACTAGGAGATTTATACATAGTATCTCACTTAATTTTATTACACATCATCCCTATGAAATTGTTATTATGATCATACCATATATAGATAAGGAATCTGTTTAGTCTTTTAAAGTGACTAAGACCCTTCCCCAGCCATACAGCTAGGAAGTGATGGGTCTGAACTCTTCTTCAGGCTTCATCCTTAAGAAGCACTATAGCCAGCTTTCTTCCAGTGAGCTTTGCTGTTGATGCCAATTACAATGTGACTGTCTTCTCAATTCTGACAGCACAGATTCTCAGGGGCTGGAACTCAGACAGCTGGTGACTGGCTTGCAGGCCCTGGGAGGTACAGCCTCGCCTAGTTTCTCAGGTCTCAGGGCAGCATACGGGAAGGAAAGGGATCATTGCCTCCTGGAAATGGCGCCTTCTCTCTTGCTCTCAGGTGAGCTGTTTTTTCCTTTTTTTTTTTTGCCTCAAGCTGACATTTTGACCACTTTGCACATCTCCCTCTTCAAATCTTCACGTTTCCTCCATTCATATGTATTATGCCCCCTAAACTGCAGTCTGAAAATGATGTCTGGATGGTATGTTATTCTATTAATTTAATAATAATTCCAATCATATTCCACTTTCATCCTATGCCACTTTTAAAGTACGCGTAAGTACATGTGTTTATGTGTGAAAGAAAACTGCCTTGCTTTCAGGACTGGGAGTTCTGAAGAATTTCTTGACATGGGCAAGTTGAGAATGGAATATTGTGTTTTGGAAGGAAAAGGGGGAATCCCGGGTGACAGTTGCGAAACCTCACTGATTGAAGTTCAACTGGCTTTAAATATTTTTTTAGATGAAATGGTGCTGCACATTTTGAAGGACAATAATATTGCTTACAGGCAAACTGACTTGGAATGAGAAGACCTGGGTTTTGGCACTAACTCTGCTATTTGTAGCTGTGGGACTTTGTGGCAATTCAACTATGGAGTCTCATTCTTCTCCTCTGGAAACGGTAACCGCGATAATACTGGCCTTACCCACTGTGGTGAATGCTGGAGTGCACGGCCCAGATTTCCCTTTTGATACCAAGGAAGCTATTCCCCAGGAGTAGGAATGCTGGCCGCTTATAGCTCACAGACAGATCTGTCTCCAGAAATTGCCTTGAGCCTGATGGAGTTCTCATCTCATTTAGGACATCTGTGAGGGGCCATTGCAGCTCCAGAACTCCCCATGCGATTAGCTGAGGCCTGTTGCAACTACGTTGCATTCAAGTTCTCTCTCTGCCCAATCCTGCTTTCCTGACTCTGTAGCCGGTGTCCTTGAGAGCCCTCCCCAATTGATGACACGTGGCAATCTTCATCTCAGAGTCACATGGAAATCAGCTAGATCTACCCTACAGGAAAGAGTTTTGTTTCTTCACACCGATCCCATAAATATCAAGCTAAACATACTTTTAAAATATTTTTTTGTGTTCTTATACTGAAACATCTTTTTGTGAAATAGATGAAGTAGGAGAAAACTTTGAAAGGCTTAATGAACTTTAATCTGGATACAACCATTGGGATATTTCCTGTCTTGACCATTTTACTGAGATCAAAGGTCAGCATTAACATAACATGAACTGCTTTATAACTTGAAAACAACATCATCAGAAAAAAATGTCATTGATATTACCCAAGATATCTCATGCTAGCCACTCTCCACAGTCAAGATGAATCACTGTCTCCTTGTGGCTTCTGTTTCCTTTTGTAAGAGCTGGACATGGGTTTTTTTGTATATGCTTTTCTTCCCCAATAGATGATGATGTTCCTATAGGTAGCAATTATATATTATTCATATCTTGTCCCCTAGAATCAAGTACATTACTCTTCACTTAGTAAGTGGTCCACAAATATTGGCTGAATGTCAATGTAGGTAGTTACATTTGTTGTAGCTTATACTAGGAGGTCTATACATATTACCTCACTTTTTACTATATGTAAAAAATACATATTCATAGGGCAAATTGTTCTCCACTGTCTGTGAAGTTTACAGTAAAGAATAAATGTCTTTAAACTAAAGCCTGAGAAATTTAGGTATGATATAAGATATGTTTTTGTAATTGTGAGATTTATTATATATTAAACATGGCTACTAACAGCCATACATTTGTGGCCAGTTACTCTTGACAAGGGTGGCAGGACAACTCAAGAGGAAAGAACAGTCCCTTCAACAAAGGGTGGTGGGGCCACTGCATCCACAGGCAAAAAATGAAGCTGGACCCCTACTTCTTACTAGATATGAAACTAATGCAAAATGGATTAATTACCTAACTATGAGAGCTAAAACCATCACACTCCAAGAAGAAAACATTGGATCAAATTTCATGACCTTGGGTTTGGCAATGGATTATTAGACATAACACTGAAAGGGGGAAAAACTGGATAAACTGGATTTTATCATATTGAAAACTTCTGTGCAACAAAGGACATTATCAAAAAAATAAAAAGACAGCCTACAGAATGGGAGAAAATAAAGGCAAATCCTGTATCTGGTAATGGTCAAGAATTCAAACTATATAGAAAACTCTTGCAACTCAACAACAAAATGATATACAAACCTATTTAAAAATGGGCTAAGGATTTAAATAAACATTTTTCCAAGAAAGATACACACATGGCCAAAAGAGCAAATGAAGAGATGCTCAACATCCTTTGTCAGTAGGGGAATGCAAGTCAAAACCACAAGCAGATGACACTTCACATCTACTAGGAGGTCTACAATGAAAACATGGCAATAATAAGTGTTGGCAAGGATGTGGAGGAATTGAAACCCTCATGCACTGAGGCTCCTAAAAAAAGTTTAGTGGCTCCTAAAAAAGCCTGAACACAAAATCATCACACAACCCTACTCCTAGGTATATACCCTAAAGAACTGAAAACAGGCACTCAAACATGTGTGTGTACACATAGTCATAGCAGCACCATTCGCAATAGCCAAAAGGTAGAAAAAGTGAATGGTGGGTAAGCAAATCATGGTACATCCGTGCAATGTAATATTATTCAGTTGTAAAACTGATATGTGCTACAACATAGATGAGCCTCCAACACATGGAAAGTGAAAGAAGCCAGACACAAAGGTCCCATATTGTATGACTCTCTCTGCATTACACATCAAGAATAAGGAAATCTATAGAGACAGAACACAAATTGATGGTCCAGGGCTGAGGTGAGGTGGAATGGGGAAGAACTGCTTAGTGGGGTTTATTTTGGAGTGACAGAAACATTTTGAAACTAGATAGGGATGGTGGATAGATAGATGCACAACATTGTGAATGTAATAAATGCCAATTAAAATGGTAATTTTCTGTTATGTGAATTTAAACCCAGTGTATTATTTTTGAATGCTTAAATGGCTACTAAGGGAGGCTTTAAAGTGTCTCCTGTGTTAGCCCTCTACACATTACACGAATGTCTAAACGTATTTTTTATCTTAAGTCAAGAGAGTAAGTCCTTTCCCTTCCAGGTCCCTTTTGAGTTGGCAGATAGCAGGCATCAGTATTATTCACCAATACCTTCTTCACTTGTATTTTGGGATATTTGAAGGATGACGCTTCCCTGGTGTCCTTGAATGAAGGAGGGCCATATGACTAGTTCTGGCTTATAAGTTGTGAGCAGAAGTTACTTGTGTGATTTTGGATGGTAAGAGATTCTCCATGTTCTCTTCCTCTGCCACAACATTTAAGAACACAAAGCATGGATTGATAGAGAGGTGTTGCAACATTGAAACCATCTGGAATGCTGAGCTCTGATGGGCGATGGTGTCCTGTACAGTATTTTGGACCTTCAGTGAGCTTTAAAAATGTAAGGAACTGAGTTTGCTGTGTTAACCTCATAAAATGTTGGCAGCCCTTTTGTTACTCCACATAACCTATCTTACGCTCGCGGATACAAAGTGGCACATAGAAAGGGAAGGTTTGTGTTTTCTAAGATTTTTCAGTTAGGTCTATGACTCTTATTGAATAGGCTGGATAAAATCCATAAAGCATCCTGGCACATGGTAATAATAATGTTAATAAATGTTAAATTTAAGCAATATCATTTGTAATGCTTGAGACTGAGCAACAAGAGAACATAAAAGGGGAAACAAAATCTTGCAGAAATTGTTCCCTACAAAAACAGCATTTATAAACGAATGTTTACAAATGTCTATGCCATTCAGGGAAATCCTCTGCAAAATCATAGCACAAGTCCTCTCTCCTCCTCTGCTTTTTCACCCATGGGCCATTCCTCCTCAGAGCACCTCTCTCACAAATTGTCTGGTTGCACAAAACCAGGAAGAACTATCTAGGGGACGTGAATGTCACCTCTTTTTAAATACAAGCCTTGGTTTATTTCTTATCTAAGAATATTTCAGAGTCACATGGGTGAGATTGCAAGATACCAATCTTTAAAGGATATAGAAATTTCCTTTGCCTAAGGTAGAATCTGATTTCTGATTGTCACTCTTCAGAAGATTATTACCATAAAATCCTTCATCTCAAAAGAAACTGCTATGGAACACTGTTAATTTATCTAAGGGATCCAAAAGAGAATGTTTATTGATTGACTTATCTAAGAATTTAATCCGTGAAGTCAGCAGACCTAGGTTTGAACACCAGCTCATCTACTTATTCTATGTAAGATCTCAGGAAATGTGGCTAACCACTCAATGCCTCTGTTTTGTCATCTGTGAAATGGGAACAATTATTCTTACTTAATTGAATTGTGGTGAGAGGCAAATAGATATATGTGTCAAGTGTGCAGTACAACCCCCAGCATACAGTATATCCTGTATAAGACTTTGCTAACTTTGCTAAGGAGCTCTTCAGACGTCCCCTAAACTCAAAGGCTGGGGTGGTGAGAACTCACTTGGCAGTAATGCCTGGGTTTTAAATCCTGCCTCAGCCCCTTACCAGTTGTGGAACCTGAACTGATCAAACTCTGTAAGCTTTTATTCTTCCTCTGTCAAGTGAACAATATTTTGGGCAAAATAAAGTGAGTTAATAGCTTAGTCCAGTAAGTGTTCAATTCATACTTATTCTTTCCTTTGAAAGACCATCCTCTTAAACCATGAGCACAGCTACAGAAGCAATACACTGTTTAGCTTTCTGTCACTTACAACCAAACCCTCCCTGAAACTGTATTTAGCAAATGTAAGATCTTATTAGCTCACATAACTCACAAAAAGTCCAAGAATGGAGTTAACTTCAGATACAGCCAGAATTAAGTACCAAATGAGAGCAAAATGGATCTTCCTACCTTCCCATCAGTTGTCTGTGCATTCTTTTGTGCTGGTTTCCTTTTGTGTGGTTGTGCTAAGAAGCTCTAGATATATTAGTTTAATAACACAGAGTAAGAACTTCCCAAGTGTTCTAGCAAGAATTCTAGATTTACTCTCATTAGACTAGCATGATCACATGTCCACCTTTGAACCAATCACAGTGATCTGAAGAAGTGTATACGCTAATTAGGCTGGGCGAGGTAGGGTGGCATTTTTTAGTGCCATCCCAAGCATGGAGTCTGTGAATTCAAGAGATAGTTTCCAAAGGAAAATGAAAGTACTTTTATTTGGATAGGGAGAATAGAAGCTGAGCAGGAAAATAAAGCAGCTTTCTACTAGAAAAGCATCACTGGAATACAGAGAAAAAGAAAAGTAGCTGCCTGGTTAAAGATTCAGAAAAGACTGGGCATTAGAAGTTGCAGCTAGATGTCCATGTCCTGAAAGTCATGCTGGGATTTTAACTTGTATGTCCAATGGCAGCAAACAGATTTTCCACTGCTGTATTCATGGCCCCTTCCCTGGTTCCTATTTATAAAAAGCTAACAGGAGTTAGGTGTGGAGTCTGTGGCCACAGGAAACAGCCCTGCCCACTGGATTTTGCAGGAATTAAACCTGTGATCTAAATGCTAGGAATAAGACACTGGAATCTGGGGATATCTGTTTGCTGTGGAACCAAAATAAAACAAATTAATCACTATGTATTTGCTTACAAGTAACAGAAAGCCAAGATTTAACTGGCCTAAATAAAAAAGATATTTATTCATTTTTTCATCTACGGACACAGAGATAAGGCAGATTTCAGGCAAGGTATGACGTGTGGCTCAATGACATTAGCGAGGATTCAGATTTTTAAAACCTTTATTTGCATTTCCATACTGAGCATTGGTGATAGCCTAAGACTATTGCTCACAAAATGGCTGCAAGTGGCCTTCATGCTCCCTGCTTAGGTCTAGCCCAAAAGAGAAAAATCTCTCTCCAAAACATGAAACATAAAATTTTCCTTTTGGTCTACCTGATTAAGTCAAGTCATACCATATTAGGGACACATGCTAAAAAGTTATATGTCATACATCTGAAGTTCAAATACAACTGGGCATCCCATATTTTTTCTGGCAACTCTTCTCCTAGTTGACTTAGACTAATCCAAAACGTCCTCTAGAGGGAAGTAGGGAGGACACAGGAACAAAATCAAGCTGCATGTCTGTCTCATTTTTAGAAAAGAAGGGAAATTGTACTCTCAAAATGCAAGCATCAGTGTGTGCTACACCTGATGTCAGTTAAGGGATTTTGGAAGAGAAATTCCAGGGTGAGATGCTTTATCCAACAAATAATCTCAGGCTTAAAACCTGGATTAGTAAATATCATAATCCAATCCAATTGTACAAATGGTTATTTAATACTTTTTATCAAAAGGTTATTTAATACTTGTTAAAGATTCTGGAGGCGTATTGAGTCTCTGCTTCCAAGGTGCTTCCAAAATAATAGGGAGAATTTAGCACAAAATGTGAGTGGAACCATGAGAAAGACCCAGAGAGCCATGGAACTCTGGCCCAGTGATTTCCTGAAGGAGCCAGCCTTGGAAAGAGGGGTTAAATGATGGTGGATAAGAAGTGTCACCAGATCAGTGGGAGATAAAGACTAGAAGATCTTAGAACTAGTTTATACAGAGAAATTTCAGTCCAAATCTGAAATATCCACAAGTTACCCTGTAGAAAATACGGTTAAAGACTTTTGAGCAGTGGCATGGCATGACCAGAGCTGCATTTTGAGAAAAATAAGTCTGGCAAAGCAACAATGTGTAGGGTGAATTCTAGTGAGAAGAGAAAGGAGGTAAAAGATCATCAATGGAATGCTCTAGAGCAAGGCTCTCCGAACTGATGCCCCCTTTTGGAGAAATGGATTTTGTAGTGTAGTCCTTAAAATGAATTTCACAGGGAATATCACCTGTCTACAAACACAATTCCAGAAAAATAAGCATAATGCCCTAAGGGTGACAAGAAGGAGAAATTAGGTGATTATGTTATAATAAAACGTATATTTTAATACAGGGGTCAGTAAAATACCAGCTACAGCTCTACATCTGTTTTAGTACGGCCCATGAGATAAAGATTTTCTTTCCATTTTGATTATTTTTTTAATTATTATGTAAGTTCCTACTTAGTATCTTTCATCCCCTGTTGGCCCTCAAAGCCCAAAGTATTTATTATCTGGCTCTTTATAGGAAATCTTCACCAACCCCTATTTCAGGAATGATTATATAATTTGTGTGACTCAGTACAAAATGAAAATGCAGGCTCTAATAAAAATTGTTAAGACTGTTAAGATAGTGATAACATAGTTGATTACACAGGTGATACAAACATAGTAAACTAGTCAGATGTGTGTGCCTGTGAAGGCACCAGAAGCCAATGCAGGCTCATACAAACAGGGCCACACACACAGCACTACCCAGGGTAGCAAACCCACTACAAACATGTTTTATCAAACAGTTCAAGTATCATGGAGCTGTTTCCACTCTTGATGTGCTTTCTAAACTGGGAAACAACTCTTGGGGAATTTTCAAATAATGGGTGGTACTTTATTTCATTTATATGAAAGCTACATTTCTGGAATATCCCTGGAATGTTAAAACATAAAAAAACTGTACCTATGTATGAGATGGAATTACCTTCCAGGCTCAGATGATTATAAGCAGGTTTTACACGAATGTTCAATGAAATAGTGGAAGGATGGTATGGGGCTCGGGGTACTTCTTTGCTGTGAAGCCCTGGCCAGCACACTGCAGAGGTTGCAACATCGCCGACTCCCATGACTTTAACACTCATTATATGTAAGACACAGACTTCCAAAATACAGAAAAGAATAATCAGAGACCTCGAAAGAACAGGCAACTTGCCCAGGTTCCCAAGCATATAGATGGTAGAGCCAGGACTAGAATGCAACTTTTATAACTCTTAATTCTGTATGCATCTGATTTTCTTCCCTTCATGGGATAAGTGAACTGGCCCAGCATTTGCTTTGGAAAGAGGACCTATCAGTTTGCAACTTAGAAGAACAAGGACCATCAAGAATGACGTCACCCAATTCTCTTCCAATTCTAAAAAGGCTCTTAACCTGGAACCCTTCTCAAACTGCAGGAGAGTTCACAGAGAGTTGCCAAGAACTAAACACCAGTGACTCTCCATAGGAGAGTATTCATATCTATACTTACATAGAGCCCGTGGAAAACACAGAGAAATGGGACATGGGAGGTTTTTTTTTAATTATTATTATTGAAACAGGACCAGAAGCCCACTTATAGAGTACATAGGTCTGGAACTTGGCAAAACCCAAAATTAATGATATCGTTGCAAAGTTTATATATCATATATACATAATTTCTTAAGCCCTGCACCAGGAAACAGGCTCATATAGGGCAACCACCTCAGCCCACCCATAAATAATCCACGTTAATCTCCTAAAAGAGGTCGTGGACTAGAGTAATGTGCTGACATCTGGTTTCTTCTGGCAGCATAGCCTGTATGGTCCAGACAGATGGCCTTTAATTTGTGGTAGGTTGCCCCAGCTGAGGACAGCTTGGGCAGAAATGATTATTTGGACTATTCGCCTCATGCCTGGCTCCTGGAACTCCTGGCAAATTGTCAGAAGTGCCACTGTGGTTCCTGCCAATAGGTCTGATGTCACCGGCTGGCAGCTGCTTGGCCACCATCACTGGAGTGAGACCTCTTTGGAGAGGTTCTCAGCAACAATGCCACGGTACAAGAAGTCTGGGGAAATTTGGGAGATGGATGAGGGTGCAGAAAATTCATGGCATAAACATGCTTCCAGGGAAGTTCCCTACTGGAATTGTTAGGTTTTGGATGCATAGTTGCTGCTAATTCTTTTTGAACTCAATGCACCCTGAATCCTTTCAGCAGCGGGAAGAGATCTGAACTAGAGGGTGAAGGTTTAGATTTATTTCCTACTATGTATGAGTTAAATGGCAGAGGAAAATACCCATAGGTCATTATAAAGAGCCAGGCTGCTGAAGGAGCACAAGCTCCACTGCCCAGATGTAAAACAATCAGGCTTCTGTTTCAGATACAAAGAGAAAATGACTTACTGTGTCCAAAATGGAACACAGCAGCCAGCAAAACCATGTCCTCCATTCGCCAAGTCCTGAAAGTCCTGAGAACACGTAGACCCTGAACTGAATGGGGTAGGTTTCTCTTTTGAACTAAATAAAATAAAATAAAATATTCTTGTGGTACCTGACTCTGAGCTGGGACAGTTGAGACTGGCACACATTATATGCCTTCAAAGCTAGGTTAGTTGTTGGTGAGGACCAGAGCTGGCTCTGTTATCCAAAGTAAAAGCATGGATTGATTTGTAGAGATGTGAGCATTTAGCCAATTTCTTATTTTTTCCAATAATGGCCTTGGAGTTTACTTTTCAGTATGTGACGGTAGTAGGACTCACACTTAGCCAGTTCAGCTATCTTCAAACTGAAGAGAAATGAAAGAACAGCATGATAATGGTCTTCGGTGTCTTCAGAATTTCAAGCAGACATCTTCATTCCCTTGTCTGATCCCTTGATATCTTGTTTGATGACTTTGATAGGTCATGGTTCAGTCTGATGCAGTTTCCAAGACTTGAGATTGTCATGATTTACTCCATTATACAGAAATCCTATAAGGCCAGAAAGAATGTTTATGCATGTGATTTGGGGGATACACTACATTGCCAGGATGGAAAAGTTCTCTTTCTTCTAGCATGAAACATATTTTACAAAGAACCAATCAGAGAGGGGCCCTTCTGCTATTTGAGACAAGGTGACCTTGAGAAAGCCTAGGGGCACAGGGTCAACTCTTCCTAATTACTGGGAGCTTATACAAATCATGAGACCCTCAGGAAGTGAGTAGATGACAAGAAGAATCTAGTCATAGAAAAAAAAATCTTAGAGTTTTCCCTACACATATGTGGAATATCTCCAATCACGCATAATATGATATGGGCTGAGAATACCAATGAGAGGAAAGCTTGCAATGATTCAATTGTGAATTTCATGAATTTAGATGGAAAGTTATTGCGTGTCAAAAGTTACAAAGGTAAGATTGAATGCTTTCATCGTTCTTCTTTGTTGGGATAAACTGGAAGGACATGTGGAGATCCTGGTGTGAGATTTGGCTCAATGATTAATTGACTGGGTGACCATGTGAAGCTTCCACTATAAAATAGGAATTATGTAAATGTTTTATTTATTTGTTCATTGAATTGATATTTAGCATATGCCTTCTGTATTTTCAGCACCGCTTTAGATGTTAGAAATGCTGCAACAGACAAGAAAAGACAAAATCCTTACATTCATGGATTTTATATTCTAGCAGAGGAGCCGGATAATAAATACACTGTTAAGTAAATACATAACATGCAGGTAGTGGTAAAAAGGCAAATAACACAGCAAACAGGGATAAACGATGACTGGAGAGCTAGGGCGTCACTGTACACTGTTCAGAGAGCAAGGTGTCTCTTTAATAAATTAAATTTGGGCCAATACAGTGGAGTGGTAGGGCATGTCATGAGGATATCTGAGAGTAGAATTTTCCAGGCATAAGAAAGAACAAATGTAAAGGCCTGGATGCTTGATGTGTATGAAGAAATCCCCAGGAGGTCAGAGGAGCAGAGCACACCCATGTCTAAGGGGACGGAGGTGGGGTCAGAGCACAGGGGTACCAGAGAACACCACGGGTCTCACGTATTTTTCCTTTGTGATATGCAAGCGGAAGACTTTTGTTTCTACATGTTTGCAACGTGTAATGCTCTGAAGCTACAAACACAGCTGACATTTCTTGAATCCATGAGCTGTGCCCGGTCCCGGATGAAGTGCTTGCCTTGAGCCACGTCATTTACTCTTCACTGCAACCTTGATCCGCAGATGCTATTATTACCCCCTTTCCCAAATCAGGACATTTAGGCTTAAAGGTTAAACAACTGGCAAGAGTTTCCCTGCTGATAAATGCTGGAGGTTCCAAAGTAAACAAGAATAAACCACAAGAGGGTTAAAGGCTCACCCTGTGCTTTGCAACCCCCTCGTCTGCGACAGAATTCTCCTACACTTACCTGGGCTCTGCTCTTCTTAAGCAATGAAGCAAGGTAGAGAGTAAGCCCTGGGAAGAGCCAGTCTCTCTCCAGACATTCACCGGGCTTCTAAACCCCTCGTTCTCCAGGGGACTTAGCGCTTCGCTGGTCCAAGGGTTTATGTTTCCACTGAGGCTGAGAATCACGCCGAGTGCTGAGAAGCCTTCTGTACTCTTCTCCACATGCGGTTAGAGGTGGAGGGGACTCTGGGCTGCAGTGCCAGGGACCACACCTCTTTGTCAGGAACATGTAATTAAAAAGAAAGAGAAAGGGCAAAGAAATGAGCAATGAAATAGCCACCCACCCTCATTTTTCTTACATGCACGTCCGTGGGCGCGCACACACGCACAAGGCCAGCAGACGTCCATCACTCTGGTCCTCGGGACTCTGATGGAAACATTTTCCACCTGGCACAGTTAGGCATTAAACACCCCTCCAGCCCAACCTGAGACTTGGACCGTCAGTGGAGATATTTTTAAAACCATGACACAGAGGAGTGTGACACACTTGGTTTTCTCAGTGGGTGGGTAGAGTGTTATTTCATGTTGTTCTTGTCACTCGGCCCAACACTATAAGTGTGCACTTTATTACTACTCCGAGAAGGCTCTGCAGCCCGACCCAGCCCAGGCTGCTCCCGGCACGGAGATGGCAACCTGGGCAGGCTCAGAAAAGGGGAGTGGGGAGTTGCTGGTGCGTAGGCCACCCCCTTAGATTCTCCTCATGTGTTCAGTTCATGCTCAGCAGTATGTGAAATGTCCCTACTACTGTGCTTGATACTTTGTATTCATTGATTGTTGTCCTTGAGAAAATTCTAGGTATTCTGGTATTCGGTGACACCTAATTCCTTAAACAACTAGGTTTTTTCTTCTTTTTTCTGCTCTCTCGTTCTCCTTTCTCTTTTTCCTAATGGGAGGTTTTTCTCAACACCAAATATAGACTTTATGGTAGAATCAAGATTAAGTATCTGCGTCTCACCATTTCTCTGCAAAGGTGTGAGTCAAGGGCCCTCACTGTTTCCTTGGGACAGGAAAGATAATGATGTACTAAGGGAATTGGGGGGCTGTGGGTGTGTTTGCCCCGGGCACAGGCAATAGACAAATGAACTGAAGGTAGAGAATTTAAAAGCAATCCAGAGAACAACAAAGTATCTGCTTTTTATTGGCACCTTGCACTGAATTCTAAAGGATTTCAATGATAAAACACTCCTCCATCTAAGAAGACCTAGCCCACCATCATCCCCTACCACCCTTTGGTGAGCTACCCACATATCATGGAGATAGAAAATTGTTTAGGGGGAGAACATTTTATTTCAGCAGAAAACCAAGGCCCTCTGCGTGGAGGTCATCCTTCTCACAACGTGGACTCGACACTTACTTTTCCATTGATAGCGACTTCACCTGCTCATCTTAACAGCAATATAAACGTTCGTACTATCTGAGAAATGACAAATAAGAAATGCCTGCATAAACGTGATAAAAGGGAAGGATTAAAAAGTGGATCTAAGGGGGTATCTTTAATTCTGTACTAGCCCCTCGCTCCCACATTTCATCTATTTATCTGGTGGAAAATGGATTCTAAGAGACCAAGAGAAAGAAGCAATGGGTCCATTAGCAACAAGACTGCCCAGAATTACCTCTAAAGCAATTCCTGTTACAGGCCTAGGCCAAGCCTTCAGCATTTCTAATTTAGAACAGAAGCCTGCAAACTATGGCCCATGAGCCAAGTCCAGCAATGTCCCAGGGCCTGCTGGGAAGGGCTGTTGGAACACAGCCACGCCCACCAATTTACATATCAACTGTGGCTGAATTAGCACCGCCCAGCAGAATTCAGGAGTTGGGACAGAGACCGTATGGCCAACAAAGCCTAAATTATTTACTGTCTAGCTGTCTTAATCAGTTCAGGTGGCTACACAAGAATGCCATGGACTAGGTGACCTAAACAACAAACATGTATTTTTCACGGTTCTGGAGGCTGGGAAGTCCAAGATCAGGATGCCTGCATGGCAGGGGAAGGTCCTGGTGAAGGCCACCTTCTTGGTTTACAAATGGCTGTCTTCTTGTTGTATAAGATGGAGAAAGAGCACTCTTGCGTCTCTTCTTGTAGGGGTACCAGTCCCATCAAGAGGGCTCCACCCTCATGACCTGATCACCATTCAAGGGCCCCATCTCCAAATACTATCACATTGGGATTAGGGCTTCAGTGTATGAGTTTGGGGGCACACACATTCCATCTGTAGGACAGCCCTTTACAGGAAAAGTTTGCTGACCCCCTCTTCAAGAATACTGCAGTAAGCTCCTAGCTGGACCCATAGTTTCTTCTCTTGGTCTCTTCATCCATTCTCCACCAGGCAGCTGGTATTACCTATAAAGCACAAATTGTACCATGATACACTCCTGCTCAAAACTGTCTGGTAACTTCCCATAACAATTAGAATAAATGCGAATTTCAGCTTACTCAGGCTGACTACATCCCTCATACTCTGGCCTCCGTCAGCCATCAGTGAGCTTCGGGCACTCTGAACCTTCTGTGCCTTCTCAGACCTGACCTGCTCCTGGCCACCTCATGGCCTTTATGCTCTCTCTCTGCTCTGCTAGAATGCTTTCTCCCCAGATGCTGCTGGAGTTTGTATCTTCCCATATTTCAGGAAAGTCTTTGCTTTAATGTCACTTTCTCAAAGTCCATCCTTGACCACAATTAGCAAATTATACCCCTGTCCTTCCCTCCCTTCTGGAATATTCTATCCCACACCCTGCTTTTATTTTTCCTTGTAGTATTGGTCAGTTCTTTCCATCCACATGTACAGCAGACAGACCTGTTGACGGATTTGTCTGCAATTGAAGGGAAAGAAAGGGTTCAAGGATGAATCTTACACTTGGGACACAGACGCTGGAGAATGGTAACACCATTCACTGAGGTGGGGAAACCTGTGGGAGGAGTGAGAGGGAAGGATCCAAATTTCCATTTTGGACATGTTAGATTTAACATATCTATTAGATGTCAGGGTGGAGATGTCTGGTAGGCAGTCGGGCATACTGCTCTGGAATTCAGGGGAGAGATTGGGTCTCCAGATAAAAATTCATGAGTCATCAACATATAGATGACATTGAAAGCCCTGAGATCTGCTAGGTAGCATAGACACAGAAGACACGAGGGTCAAGAGCAAAGCCCTAGAGCAAACGGATACTTAGAGGACCAGGGAAAGGAGATTGAAAAGGAGAATCCACTGAGGTTGCAGGAAAACCAGGAGAGTCTAATGTCCAAAACGCCAAGTGAAGAAAGATTTCTGTTCCAGATGCTCCTGTCATCTCCTGATGGGGACTGAGAACTGGTCTTTAATTCTGGCCCAAAGGCTGAGACAAGAGCAGAAAAATGGGGACAAAAACCTTGCGGGAGAGGGTTGAGATGAGCACCTAAGATGAAGAGGTGGAGATGGAGCATAGGACAATTTCAAGGAGTTTTGTGACATGGCAAAAAGAAAATGAAGTGATGGCTAGAGGAAGCTACGAGAACAGGGAGAGATCCTCTAGAATGGGAGCTATTCCAGTGTATTAATGGACTGATGAGAATGCGACATAAGAGAGAAAAGATGGCACTGAGAAAAGGAGCAATCGCTGTGGAGCGAAGCCTTCAAGTAAGCAATTCAGGATGGGTCCCGGTGCACCAACAATGAAGGCAGTTGCAGGTGAGGGTCTGCAAGGAAGGCAGAAGACAAGGGCACTGAGACTGGTGGAGGGCTGACTCATTTGTAGGAGGATGGAGGAAGTTCTCTTCTGCCTGCTTTGTTCTCTCAGTGAGTAAAGATGAAATCATCAGCTGAGAGTGAGGGGGTGAATATAAGGTGAGACGGGATGTGAAGTAGTGTCGCTGGAGGATGGGGTGGGGGTACTGGCCGGGGAATGTCTAGGTTTGCCAGGCAGTGCTGAGAGCCCAGTGAGGCTTGTGGTCAAAAATTAACACGTGCCCAGATAACCCTGCTTTCCCCATTCTCCAGCCATATCCAAATACGCTGGCTCAGAGTCAGTGGAGGGCTGGACTGACGCAGGGTGGGAGATTTTCAGGTCGCTAGGCTGCAGGGAGAGATAGAAGCTGAGACTATACACAAGACAGTGGCCACGAAAGGGTTGAAGGAATGGTGTCCAGTGGAAGAGTCCCTGGTTAACGGTCTGGGGAGGGCCAAAGAATCTCTGAGATCGGGGCTGTGGAGAGAATTATCTGGAAGACAGCAGGTGGTGGTTGGACAGTGGTATCCTTCAAAAATGAGGTTTGGGAGAAAGAGTTCTACTGTGGGCTCGGGGTGGCCATGGAAGGGAGAGACTGAGGAAGTGCAGAGTTCAAGATCACGGGACGAAAAAGGACCCAAGCCCTGAGACCTGAATATGGGAGGCCCGTCTGTGTGGTTATGGAAACTACTGAAGATTAGGATCAGTGCAGCTGGTGTTGGTGGTGAAATTGAGCTGGGCGCCAAGTCTTCCGTAGCCAAGGGGGGGGGGAGGCTAACGCAGCAGCGCAGGGGCTGGCTCACGGCATGGAGTCTAGGGCTGTGGGGGTGAAAGGATGTGGGGTCGGAGAGGAGAGAGGATGGAGAAATGGTCTGAAGGATGGCGTGTGGATCAAGTAAGACACGTCAGCACCTTGGAGGCCCTGCTCATGCGGGTAAGGAAGCACGCCCGCTGCAGAAGGCTGAAAGGGCAGCCATGACCTTTCAGTTGGTCGGTTTCCGTTGCAGCAGGCATTCAGAGAGAATATTCTTAGAAATGCATAAGGATCTGGGGCATTTTGCTAATGTGAGACTCTGAGTTTTAGATCACAGTGGAAGGATTTTAAGGGATTGTCTCTTGTGTCCAAATTTCTCCTTTTTATAAGGACCCCAGTCATATTGGATTAGTGCCCACCCTAATGACCTCAGGCCAGCTTGGTTAAATCTGCAAAAACCCTATTTCTAAAATAGGGTCACATCCAGGTCCTGAGGGCTAGGACTCCCCTGTATTATTTGGGGGCACACAACCCAATGCACAAGATCTGAAGGTCTAGTGATCACGGATGTTCTTGTATACTTGGAATTTTGATGGTAAACTGCAATGTGATGCAGGATGCAAGGAGTTTTGATATTTTCCTGGGTGGGTCACAAGCCTTCTTACAGTTGTTTTTCTGAGAATGTAGGACAAGATGGGGAATGATAGTCACACCAAGACCAAGGGCACATTAACTCTGGGACTGCACAAAGATCTGGGGACCTCTTTATAGACAGCTGAGAGTAGGGTGGTGGTGGGCGGTGGACTGTAAACGACTCTTCTCATTGTTCACTCTACTCACTATACTTCAGCTGTGCTTGTGGTCTATCTCTGCCTCCAAAATATACCTAGACTGTTCCAGCCTCAGGGCCTTTGCACTTGTCATTCCCACTGCCTAGGAAACTCGTTTCTCAGCACTGTTCATGGCTGGCTCAGTCTTATCTGAAAGTTCATCTCAGAAGTCACCTGCTTAGAGAGGCCTTCCCTGGCCAGTGTATCTAAAGTACTATCATCTCCTTCACCATGTTCTTTATCATTTCCTGAAAGTATTGTTTTCACATCTGTTCACTTGTTTAATGTTCATTTCTCCAAATTGTCTATAAGCTTCACAAGACAAGAACATTGTCCCTTTTGTTTGCCGTGGCTCCCCAGCATGCAGAGCAATGCTGAGTATGTGTAGGCATTAAATAATAACAACAGAACAAAGCAAGCAGTAGTAATAATGATCTTTGATGAATAAATGTGGGCGTATACAAAGCCTAAGTCACTGAACCTCCCTCAACCTTATTCACAAATTTAAGATTTCAACCTAGGTACTATCTTTAAGATCCTTTCTGATCCTATAATGCCAGTTATATAACGGCCTGATATAATCTGAGAGACCCACAGGAATGTTAATGCTCAACATACATGTGAACATCTCAAGGCCAAAAGAAAGGTCCTGTGTGTTACATCTTAAAAAAAGTCTCTTTATCGGGTCAAGATCACAGATCTAATTTGAGCAAAGAATGGCTTTACTAATAACACCTTTCCTTACACTTCACATTAATCCTTTAAGCTGCAGACTGCGTGCGGATAAGGTAGGGCCAGGGAACAAGGTGGTCCCTGTGGGGGCAGCTGTGCTTTCTCAGCCATCGTCTTGGACCTTTGGGTGAGTTCCATTGGTTCTGATTTTTGTTCTTAGCGTATAAATGGGACTCCCTCAGCTGTGGATGTATCTCATTCCCCCAAGAATCACAAAGATCTTTATCAAACTGATCTTAGCCCTACTTTTTGTTGAGAAGATAAACCTAACGAAGCTCACGTATTTGCCTCTGTCTGCAGCCATTAAAACAGCTCCTTTGTGAAGCTCCGAATGTCTGCGGTTCTCTCCCTTCTAAACTCAGGGGAGCCTAGCGCCATCTGCTATCCTACCACCCTATTCATTTATTCTTCGGACGAAGGATTAAACACCTAAAGAGGTCATTTGAAATAGCAGAGCTCTCAGTTAATTTGGCAAACGTCTCTCCCGCACTGACTGTGGTCCTGAGCCACCTGACATTCCCCCAAGCGGTTCCCTTTCACTGCTTTACAGACCTATCTTTTCTTTCCCCCCAAGGGCCGTGGCATACCTCCCCTCGCCCCTTCCCTTTCCCCTAATCCCCCCCTCACCCCGCCAGGCAGGTTAATGTGCCTTATGGGGTTGTCGGATCTTTACGAGGCTGAGAGACGGGTGGTGGATGCCGCCGCCGGAGGGAGAAGGGCAGGAAGTGTACAGGAGGCGAAGCCTGCCTTTTTTGATGACTGGTCTAAGCCTTCTTACTTGAACTTTTGGTTTTATAGTTCTATAAAAGGCAGCTGACAAAAGAGATCCCGTTTTGGGAGGGTCCAGCTGGCTGGGCTGAGCTGGGCGGGGCAGCGCCAACATCTGAAAGCCAGGCCTGGTTTTCACCATGATGTCAGAGAGGTTCCCAGGGAGCCAGAGAGGGGGGAGAGCAGACAGGCCGGCCCGCCCTGCCCGGTGCCCGCAGCAGCTTCGGATGCCGCCTTCCTGGCCCGTCTGCAGGAGCCTTTCCTCCTCGGAGACTCGGCAGTGTTTGCAGGGGAAGCTCCCTCACTCAGCGGGCGGGTGTCTGCAGGGCAGGGGGCCTGGGCCCCTCTCCGGCCCCCCGCTCCCCCCACCGTGGCCTGGCTGGCCCAGCTCTGTCTCCTTCCACTTCAGCGGTGGACAAAGCCTGGCCGCTCTGAGGCCCACCTCACCTTGACAGACCTGTGGTCCCAAGCCCTAGGGCCCCAGGCCCTCCGCTTCTGGATTTGGGGTGCCAGCCTCTGCTCCTGCCTCTGAGTCAGAGGCAGACGCTGGACCATAGAGCAGCCCAAACGGAAAGAGTGTTTGGGGGCGGGTGGTTGTTTTCCATTAAATTCAATCTGGAGAAACACTTTTTTTTTTTTTTTTTGGCTTATTCACATCAAACTACTGCTTTGCACTGGCCCAAGCCCTGCAGTTTCCTGCGGCTGTGGACAAGCAGGTCGGCTCTCCAAGCCCCCGGGAGGCTAGGGGTGAAGCAACAGCGGCTCACTCAGCCCTGACTCACAGGAGGCTCCTCTCCCTGGGGCCTGAGTCGCTGCCCAGCTCCGGAGAGAGGCAGGGAGGAGGCGGGGAACAGGCAGCTGGGCGCACAGCCTTTGCCGCGTCCACGAGTGCCCGACGCGGAGGGGCTCTGGCAGCCCCCAGGTCCTCCGACGTCTCCGATCTGCACACTGAGCCCCGTCTGTGCAGGCGGGTCACATTCCCCCAGGAGCTGAGGCAGAGCAGGGCTACAGCCAAACATCACGTAACCCTGGACCGCAGAACTGAAAATGATCGAACTCCATCAAAAATTATCATGCCATACAATTTAAATGTTTTGGGGGTTTTCTTGGCTTTTTGTGTGCACGCTGTCCAGGGACGAAGATACATTCTCCCTCCCCTTGTTCCTTCATTTAATTGTCCAATGTTATTTTAGAGCCTGCTACCCATTATTTTCAGGTACTACCGTGTAACAGAAGGATGTTCAGTTAGCAAGCCTGGAATAACATGTGCTTCACTGATTAACAAACTCCCTGGAAACCAGGGTTGTCTTCACAAAAGATATAAAGGGTGTGGCGTTTTCCTCTGTACTTCCCAAGATGGGCAGGAGGGTGGCCCTCTACCCCTCACGGCCTGTGTTTGAGGGTCTGCATCGGTTCCTGTCCCCATATCTCTGAGCAGAAGCACCCAAGTTGGGGGTCTTAAATCTCCCCAAGAAACAGAGCTTCCTTCACTCAAGAGCAGTGAGGCGGGACGCCACCACTTGCCACACATTTTCCTGCCTCTCTTCGCTTCCTTTGCTCATTTATTATTCCTTAAATGTCCATGGAGCACCAACCACGGGCCCACAGACATCCTCCTCCTTAGGAGGCACTGCTATATATTAAATCCGTAAATCCAATCAGATGCGTAACGTAAAAACAAATAAAACACCCGCAATAAGAGAGCAGCTCATGAGCCAGGTAACGAACTAAGAGGGCTGAGCCGTGGGGTGGGCCTCTCCCCCACCTATCTTGGTGAGGTCACAGAAACTGCTTGATTACACAGCATTCTTTTCAAGGTACTTTTTCGTTATGCTGTTTACTCATGATAGCCCTGGAGTGTGGGACCGGGCGAATCATGCCCATTACAAAGATGGAAAAACCGTGGCCAGCGGTTAAGTAACTTGACCTTTTAATGGTCAACTACATGGTGATTGGCAGTAAATGAACCTGACCCCAGGACTTAACAGTTATTACCCAAAGACTCCAGCAGCTACACCAGAAGAGGCATAGATAGCTCCATCAAGGAATGTTTGTTTTTCTTCCTTTTTTGTTAATGAATACCATAGATAGTGCCTTAGTCAGCTTGGACTACTATAGCAAATGACTGTAGGCTGGGTGACTTAACTGACTTAACAAACATTCTCCCAGCTCTGAACACTGCTGAGTTCAGGCTTATCAGACTTACCAGATCAAGGTACTGGCAGATGCCATGTCTGCCGACAGCCTGCTTCCTGGTTTCCAAAAAGTCACCTTGCTGGATCCTCACATGGTGGAGAACAAAGAGATGGCAAGCAAGCTCTCTCCTGTCTCTTCTTCTGAGGGCACTAACCTAATGCCTCACAATGGAGCCAGGATTTCAGCACATGAAAATGACATTTGGTCCCCAACAGGTCCCCAACAGGTAGAGAGAAAACTTGGAAAAGCCTTTTACTCGATCCACACCTTAATGCTGCCTGGACTTAAAAGCCAAGACACGGCAGCGTGAGATGAACTCAGCCCCTGCTGCTGGCTTTGAAGATGGAGAAGGGCTCGTGAGCCAGGGAACACACACCAGCTCAAAGCTGGAAGAGTCAAGAAGTGGATTCTCTGCCGAGAGCCTCCAGAAGGCACCCAGGCCTGCCGACACCTTGGTGTTAGCCCTGGGAGACCCATCTCACGCTTCTGATGTCCAGAACTGATAATAAATGGGTGTCGTTTTAAGCCACTACATTTATGATATTGTTACAGCAGCACGTGAAACTCATACAGATGGGCAATCTTCTGACTGGGTAACTCTGGTTAAGTTCCATTTGGCCACATCCTGAGCATATCTGTGGCTTACTGTAGTGTTCACAGGAATCACCAAATAAAAAAATGGCTCTGAGGGTTTTGAGGATTTCTCTGGCTCACCAATTCCCTGAGGCCATGACCAGGTGCCCCCTTTACCTTGATCACATCAGCAGCAGTGCATCTGGCCCTTCTCCACTTCATCCATCTTTTTAAACTGTGGTTTCCCTCTGAGGCCAGCGCCAGGTCCCAGGGCCCAGCTGCGTGGCCCAGACAGCATAATAGCTGTGCAGTGCGAGGGACCTTGTGGCTCACGTTTATTGGCAAAATTGCAGCTTCAACGAGTCACCACTAGTAAAAGCAACCACAGAGCTCGGTTCTCTCTGAGGAGGTCAGGACCACAGATCAAACAGGAAAGTTGGGTTGGACCTGTGCAAACTCACAACTCCCCCACCTGCGTGTGGGCAGAGGTCAGCCTGATGCGCTGCTAATTTGGACAGGCAAGTGGAGGCTACAGGTCATTATGGACCCATCTGTGAAACTCATGGGGAGAAACCCCGTGGAGGTGGGTATGTGGTACCCAAAACCCCAGGTTTTTTGCCTGGAAAGCCATAGAAGCAGTCGATGAGTCAGAACTATGGAAAAGCACTGGTGCTTGGCAGGTAAACTGTAAACCAGAAGATGCCTTCTCACTTACTTTTTCCTTTTAATAAAGTACGTTCATAATATAATTGTACTGATTAGCATCTGAGGGTGGGGATTGTTCTTGTTCTCAGCATAACATAAGCAAAGAGTTCAAAGCCCTGATCTGCTTCCCACCTCTCCTTGGTGGTGGGCTCCCAGAGCCCCCCTGAACCCCATCTTCCTCCTCTGAAGAATGGAGACAGTAACAGGAACCTCATGGCATGGTTTGGAAGCTTGAATGAGTCAGTGATTGAAAAATGATTAGCACATCATAGACAACAGATAACACTTACTTCCCCCCTACTCAACTCCATCAGAATAAACTATATTATCCACATCTGTCCTGATCCTCCACCTGGAGCCTAGGCTTCTGTCTTCAAAAAATCACCATAATTAAATAGCTCTCCAAGTGATAGAAACTCTCATGGTTTTGAAAAGTTACAATGGAAGATAGTCTACAGTTCCCCTGGGCCTGTATTTTCTTCTGATCTTGTCAAGCCCTCCTGCTTTTACTCTGTCCCCAGAAACAGTGACTCAACTGGGACTTACCTTCTGCTTACAAATAACTCAGCTCTTTGCAGTTTCTCCAGGCCATTCTCTACATGTCACAGAGATGCCATTTAGGAAGCTCTTCACTGAAGATTTTCTTTACTGAAGTGTTGTTAGCGTTCAGGCATTCAAGTCCTCACATCCAATGTCATCTATGAAAGATTAGTTCATAACACATTCCTTCCCTCCCCACTTACCTGTCAGAAGGATGCCCTGATGGTTTCATCAGGGAAGTATGTCCCAAAGACTTTCACCTCTAGGCTTCTGGAGACCCGAGGCTGGATGATAGAATGCCATTCCTATCTGATAACTCGTTTCTTGGCTTAGGTGAAACCAGTTTTTAGGAGGCAGGAAACCAAACCCCTGGACCTGGCCCTGCAAGCATTCCCACGTGTTCAGTAAACCTTTTTACAGGGGGAAATGATGACTCTTCTTGCTGCCTACATCCCCAGAACAGAAACAGAATTCTTTTAGCCCAGCAAGTGATACATTCTCTGAACTCTCCCAGAACCAGTAGAGGTAGCAAAAAGAGTGTGTATGGGGAGGACTTCTGGAAGGTTCTGGAACTGTGTGGGTTCTTCAAGCAAGATCTGCAGGATCTTGGTTCATGGTCTGGCTTTGCTCAGCCACCAGTGGGGCCCTCTCTGGGCCTCAGGGCCTCCTCTGTGAACTAGCAAAAGCAGGATTAAATGATCTCCATGGTCTCTTTAAGCTCTCAGGACTCTCTATTTCCCATTTCTCTTATTTTTAGTATTATGGTGATGCCTTATCATCCCAGGCCATGAAAGGCATTTCAGCAGTACCTACAAAAATGTTACTGGTGTATTATTAAATGTGTTCTATTTTTCAGTGCTAGCTGTTACCTTGCCTATGTGGAAGAACTTCATAGGCTAAGTTGAAGTCATTAGAAATAATCACTGTTATTCAGTCAGTGAACATTCACTGAGTGCTACACCACACTAGGTCCTTGGGCATAGGACAAAAGACAGAGCCTCTCCCTTGAGGACTTCACATGCAAATAGGAGAAGATAGGAAATAAATATGAGATTCATACAATAAAATAAGTTCTCTGGGGAGGAGAAAATTGAGTGATTGGGGAAGTACATTGGCTAGGATGGGGGGACCAGGGAAAGATTTAGAGGGAAGGGAACAGGCACTCCCAGTAGGAAGTACAGAAGTGTGTAGGCCTACTGTACTTGAAAGACCAGAAGTCCAGAAAGATTAGCAAGGGCCAGATCACCAAGGTCTTGTAGACCAGAGTGAGAAGATTTGTTTTAATTTGAAGGACTGTATGATCAGATTCCAGTGATGTGAACTGAGCTATTAAATTCCAGAAAAGGCCATGCAGTCCTAAGGACAGGAAAAGCAAAACAGTTGATAATCATGTTTGAGTGGCTCTCCACGGGGAGACCATGAGTGGTTGCTTAGCAGGCTGAAGCCTCGTTCCCAGGCAGTTTAGGGAGCCCACCTGGGTGGGCTGAGCACCAAGGCATCCTGTTGATGGAACAGGGGGAGGCTGGCGAGCTACAGTGGAGAAGGCACCAGACTCAAGGTGTGCTCAGGTGGAGTGGGAGGGGACAGGTGCATTTACCTGGGGAGACCCCCGAGTCGTGGCAGGACTCTAATATAATAGAGAGAGAGGGCGGGTAGGCTGGGGACCCCTGGTTTCTGAAAGAGACGCTGAGGAGTTTGTAGCATGACTTATGATCCACACAGACCCCCATGGCATCTTTTCCTCTCCTGGTGCAGACCTTACACCTGGGAGACTGGCCCGAAGTAGACAAGAGACCGATTCCCACCTGTGGGAGCCTGTCTTCGCTTCTCCTGAGTTAAGAGTCAACGTATGATTGTACTTTTTCCTTCCCTCAACATACGTAACTTTCTAGTTATTGCCTACCTATTATATTTTATATTAGAAAATGTTTAGTGTGTTGATTATGAAAAATCATATGTAGGATAATTTTTTTTAAAACAGCAAGTAGTAGGTCAACCTTGTTCCTCCTAGAGACTACTCTTAATATTTGGTATATTTATTTCCAGTCCTTTTAGGTACATGCAGATGCATTTACAGATTTTCTATTTCTCATTGGAATAACACTGCATATTCAGTTTTGTACTCTGACTTTTCACTATGAATTCTTTGCATATCACTAATATGCCTTAAACTCATTAATTTAGTGGCTGACAATGTTCCTCTATACAAAACACCACTATTTAGCTATATGCCTATTATCCCACTTTTAAAAAGTAATTGGGATTTGATACATGTTACTACTAGGTAACAATTCTTCATAAAAATGTATGTGTACCCTCACACTAAATCTTCGCAACAGCCCTGTGATTGAGTACTGTTTTTAATTCCCAATTTACAAGTGAAGAAACTGAAACTTAGGTTTGGCAACTTTCATTTATCCCAGTTAGTAAGAGATGGACCTGGGGATACTGTTAGTACAGGGAATATGCTCACCTTTCCATACTCATATTTGCAAATAGCTTCTCAGAAATGGCATTTCTTGATCAAAGAGTATAGCCCCCTGTTTTGTAAGATTCCAGTGTATATTGTCAAATTGCTTACATCCCCAACCAACAGTATATGTCCACATTCTGACACCCTTATTCCAAACACTGGCAAGATTGTGGTTTACTTTTCTGTTCTTTGCTCACTCCCAAGACTGAACTTCCATTCACTTCTATTTTTTTTCAGTGACCTGTCTCTTCAAGTCCTCTGCCTATTGCTAACTGAGAGTTTTTCAATAAATTTGGAAGGGCCCTTTGTGCACTTAGGGTATTGTTATTTGGTATATTTGCATCCGGTGTTTTGTTTCTGAGGTTGCTGTTTGCTTTTAAATCATGTTTGTTTGTTTGTTTTTAATGTGAAGCTGGGATGAGCAAAGTTTTTCTATAAAGGGCCAGATAGTAAATATTTTACACTTTGTGGGCCATGTGTTCCCTATCACAACTACTCAACGCTGTGACGGTGGCCAGAAAGGAAAGACAGGTCATACATAAGCTAAGGGGTGTGGCTGGATTTGGTCCATGAGTTGTAGTTGGCAGACTCCTGATGTAAAAAATAAAATTTTAAATTAGAAAATCTACTAGTTGCTCCTCTTTCAGATTTTTCTCCACTGCTTTTGTACTCATATAACCCAGATACTTGGTAGACATCTTCTGTCCTATAGATACTATTGAAAATCTGCTCAGACTCTGATTTGGTAGTTGGTAGCAGTTCAACATCTTGCTTCTTCTAGAAACTTCTTCCTTTTACCCTCCATACCCATCACAGTGTCCTCCTTTGTCTTACTTCCTGTTGTTTTTCCTCGTGTTTTCCTCCTCCTTTCCTGTTGGAATATCAAGAAGACTCTTCTTGTCTCTCCCACAGAGCAATGTTCATTACTCAGCCCCCATCACTGCCTCCCTTTCTACTTCATGAACTTACTCCAACCAATGAGTTCCATCAGTAAGTGGAATTGTGGGGAATAAAATTTTCCACATCTCATTATCGATAGACAAACTAAACCAAGCTCAAGATCAGAGATATATGCATCTATATTTTATTTTAGCTTTTTTTGTGTGTGCATTTAACTATTTAGTCCTTTTGATCTTTATATTGTGGTGTACGGTTTGAGAAATGATACCAACTTTCTTTCAAATATTTAGCCACTTATCCCCAAAATAGATTTTGGTATGTATATAGAAGAGTAAGTTTATGATTAAATTGGCATTCAAAATTAGAGGAGAAAGAACCATTAAATGATGCTGGGACATCTCTGTGCTACTCTGCCTCTCTTATATCATCACCATGCTGTTTTGATTATAATCTCTTAAAATGTTATAAAAAGTGTCTTGGCTACCTGCACCATTTCTGCTTCCAGATACAAGTTAGATTCACTTTTTCAAGAGCTCCTGTAGCCTGCACTACTTAAATTTTTATTAAAATTGTTCAATCATAATACACCATAGGAAGAATGTACATCTTCATACCATCTGATCTTCTGACCAGGAATACCTATCCAAATCTTATTTTGTATCTTTTTAGCAAAAGTGTATGTCATAAATGATCTCAAAAAATTTTAATTTCTTATTTGAGTTGAGAATTTTGCCACCTATTAACTAGGGATTGATGGTCTAAGAGCACAATTTACTAGCATATTGGTGTGTCAGTTTTATGTCAATAGTCATGAATGAATGGATCTTTAATTTCCTTCTGTAAAATGTGTCCATAATTCTTTTATTGGTTCTTTTGTTCTCTCTCCTCCATATCAGTCATTTTCCTTTTTGGCTTTTCCCACCGTCTTTTTAACCTTTTTCTCTGCATTCTCAGAGTTTCTTAAGTTTGTTTCACATCACTGGTTCCTATTTTCTCCAGTATCAAGCCTATTATTTACCATCTCTGAGATAAACATTTCTAACATAGGAGATAGATGTTACCAGTTCTGTTTCTTTGCAATTACTTTCTTTCTTTTTGATATCCTTTATATTCTCTGTTCATTGACTTTGCTCTATTCAAAGAATGCAAAAATGACTGACTCTATGAAACCAAAACAGAAAACCATGAGAAGAGAATGGATTGAAATGAAAAAAATCAGGAAGAGTTGGCTTTGTTTTTAATTCTGTTGCTTTCTATAGAAGATAATTTTCAGAGATATGTTTTTCTCTTAGTTTTCAAGAGAAAGTTGTTTTCTTTGTGTTGATTATTTTTCTCCCGTGGGATGATACTGATTTCTTTCTGTCTCTCTTTCTCTACTTGTCCTAAAAGGAAGAAGGTTCTATATGAAGCAGTATTTGCAAATAGCTTCTACATTTGGACTTTTCTTAGCCTTTCTCACTGTTCACCTCCAGGCTGATTGAAACTATATCTTACCTGGAGGATAAGTTGAAAAAATTAATGAATCCATGTCAGTGAATCGTAAAGAGCAGGCTAATGAAACCCCATGTCCAGAAACACAACAGTGATTCCTGCCAAGGTGTTCACATCTCATTCAACTTCCACATCTACACCCACCGTGCCCTGTAAGCTATGGAGGCCGGCATTTGAAACGTGTCTCTGAGATGTCAAAAGTATTCTCCATAAGGCTTTGCAGCAGGGATGCACAGAGCCACGGAAGCTTGCCAGAAGTGTAGGAGGCAGATTCACTCTGCCCTACAAATCTCATTTACAGGCACAAGGGATGCAAGCAGCGACGCAGCCTGTTGACTCGGAGATTCCCAGCTGTGTGGGTGCTGATCACATGGATCCCAGAGGGTAAACGCGGGCCACAGGGCGTCGGGTATTGGTCATGAATGCACAGGATTTGGTAGGAGCCAGAAGGGACTCTGAGAGGAGGTCTTTGGGATCAAGAGAGAGGCAAGATTAAGATGCTTAGGGAAGAAAAAATGAAGCCCCATACAGCCACTGTGAGCATCTTAACGCAGAATTAAATCCTTCTTCCGAAGGGCAGTAACACATTGTGGCTAAGAGCTCAAAGTCGGCCTCTGACGTAGTGGCTTGTATTAGCCGTTTTGATTCGCCTCCTCCTTACGGCATGGGGAGGAGGAGTCTGCACGGGCCGGCGGGCCATGAGCCATGTGACTCGTTTTGGCCAATGGGCTGAGAGCAGAAGTGATGGATGTCATTCCCAGAACATCACTGCTATTGAAAGATCCCCCCAGCATTCGCTTTGCTGCCATGGCAGTGAGGGGCTGTGTTTCGGATTGTGAGTTTCAAGATGTGAAGACCCTCAGCCTAGGTCTTTAAGTAATTAAGTGGGATGGTAATATGAATGAGGAATATATTTGTGTTGCTTTAAGCCATGAAATTTGAGGGCAACTTGAGGGTTACTGATCAGCACGGCATAACCTAGATTTCTTTGACAAATATATTCTCTTATTAGCCAAGCGATCACGAGCCACTCTCTGAACCATTTTGAGTATAAATTTCCTCATCTGTCGAATGGAGAAAATCACAGCACTTGTCTCATAAAAGTGATTTTAAAAATATTGCCTGTAAAATGCTAACCCATGTGTTTAGCACATACTAAGTACCTTGCAAATGCTACCTCTCAACTTTGATTCTCCCGAGATAGAAAGTAAAATGAGAGTTCTTCTGTCATATTACCTCAACTCATATCTGAAAAGAGAATCAGAGAGAGGGAGAGAGAGATTGAGAGAGAATCCTTTGGAAGCATACCTTATTTACAGAGTAATTAATGGGATCCTCAACAAAACCACCACCGCTTTATTGCCCAAGTCACACATGCCAATGTGTTCAAGTCCCATGAGATGCGAACCACTTGAACTATTTTCAGATAAATATCTAAGGAGGATAAAGGTTCCAGCTCCTCCGGGACAATATTCCCACACGTTGTTCCTGTCCTCTTCATTATGTCTCAAGAAGGTAGGGGCAGACCTCTGGGAAAGCAGGCATGATTTCTAGAAGCTCTTCCTTATTTTCTCACAGCAGGGAGGGAAGCCGACTCAGGGTGTGGTGTCCCCACCTGCCTTCTCCACACACATTCTCCTTGGGGTGTCTCAGCACACCAGGGGTGTGGTTAGGCAAGTATCACTCCACCCAGGGGGTGTCTTCCTGGCCAAACCTCATAGAGCCCAGACTCTCATAAACAGGCCCGTGCAGTGGCAGCAATGACGGGACAGATTCAGCACCCTCCATCAACTCCCCCAATAGACTGTTGGACGTGTCTGCCAAGAACAACCTACCTTCAATAAAACCACCTTTGTCTAAGCGATTTCTCGAAGGTCTCCTACTCAAGTATCCCCTGTCCCAAGCAGGCTTCTTGGATGAGGTCTGACACCATCACAGCCCAGATGTGGAGGCCAAGGGCCACCGAACATCCCAGCCCAAAGCTAGGGTAGGCCTTGCACTGAGGCTGCAGGGTACTTCCCAGGCATCACGCCCAGGAGATCCGGCTCCTCGGTAGGTGCTGTTCAGGCTTGTCCCAAACATAACCACACAGTGGAGTCACCAGTGTCCCGGGACAATGACGCAGTCCTTGATTATAGTCCAGTTCAGAACCCAAGCCCCTTCTCCAGTGAGAATAAAATCACAAAGACCAGCTCTTTCCAAACACACTTTCCAGCCCTCCAGAGAAATACAAACACTTCCCATTTCCATCCGGGCTGTGTTGTCAACATCCTCCCCTGCATCAGTCTATTCTCATTGACATGATTCTGAAATTTTTTCTAGCAAATGAAGACTCACCTCAAGGATCAAGAAGACAGAGCCTACTTGGGAAGCTGGGAGCAGGCCATGTGTATATGTATGACACTGGGGGACACATTGGACCCTGGCGACAGATAGGTATATGCATGTGTGTATGTGTGTGCATGCAAAGCCTATACATGTAGCTCTTTCAAAAATGGAATGGTTGGACCCCAGGCAGGGTCTTTTTCAACTTTACTTCAAAGCAACATTTTTTTTTATGATTCTCCACAAAAATGGGATATACACTACTATTGTCCTGATTCTATAAATATTGGTGTTGGAAGATAATATGAAGACCCTGTTCCCTCTATTACTGTCCATCCACATTTCAATGCTTGTAGGTATGTGACCCTCTGCTCCTATCTCCTTGGTAGAGAAGAAATGGTGACCTTTACCCGTAGCCTGGACCAAGTTGGAAAACCTCACCAGTTAAGACCAGGAAGCCTCCAGTTGTGGGGCCCTCCAACCTGCAAGTTCAGTTCCAATAGGATAGTAGATTGAGGGGCCTAAGAAGAAGGGGAAGACAACTCATTGGATACTTGTGTATTTGTTGACGTCTCTCAGGCTCTTAACTGTTTTCTTCCTCCACTGGAGGAAGGTAGATAAATAGTGCATTAATTTGGGGACATCTAAAAGGACATAGCTAAACTTAGTTTCTGTTTTATGGATTCAGTGCTCCATGAGCCTCAGAGAAAAGTCCAAAACCATTCAGGAAAAGAGGAGTGAGAAAGGCCTACTTTTGTTTTTCTTCAAAATCCTCATTTCCTTACTTCACCCATATTGCCCCCCAAAAAGTTATATAGACTAGTAATTGATAGGCCCTATTTTCTCCTCCAGTTCTAAGATTCTGTAACCCTAGATTTGTATGATACTAAGATCACTTGGATCTATAGTTCCCAAACTAGAAATTAGTTCTTTGACCTTTCACATTGACCTCCCAATAGCAGGTCTCAAAGACAAAAAAGACTTGATTCTTCCTTGTGAATATTCTTTATCTAGGGTGAAATTCCTGAAATGGATTTCTATAATTCATAGAAATCATTTAGAAAATCCCAGGTAACCAGCCTCCATGGATCCAATATGGTGCTCCACAGCCTGCTTCCATTGTTCAGTACTCAGAAAAGAGTTCACTGATATTTCTCTCAGAACTTTCTGTCAGTTGACTCTACAGATGAGGCCCCCATTGTGTGCAATGACTTTGTGATGCACAAATAAGAGAAGGCACTTCTGTGTAGATAAGCTTTTAGCTACGTTGAGCTATGGGGTAAGGTGTACATTTTCAGAAGGGAAAAGCATTCTTTGACTTATAATGTTATTCTCACCCACATTCAAATCCTCACATTACGAACAGCAAACACTGTTCACCTATTGAACTCAAAGAAAAATTTTGCTTTGTATTTTTCTCCTGAAATATTGACTATTTCATTTATTTCTGTCTTTTCTTCAAAAAAGCCATTATTCCGGGAGGTGTCCTTTCAGAGCCCTGATCACCACCACCACCACCCCCAATTTTCAGAGGGTGCATTTATTTCCACAGTGGAACTGCTACTGACAAGTGCGGAGAGCATCTGCCAAAGAGTATGTCCTAGCCGAAGGCAGAGTCCCTACAGGAATCCTGTTCTCAGACTTGGGAACCCTGAGATACCCCCCTGGAATTTGCCTGAAGTCCAGAATCAATAATAACAGAGCTTCCAGTGGAAGGCTCAGCATTTCCTCCAGACTTTTCCCTCAACCTGCTGTAAAATATGCTTCCTGCAGAAAGACGATGTGGATAGATGTCAACCAAAGCACCCTAGAAATGCTCTCTGCAATCAGCCAGCATCTGCCACCCACCCCCACTGGCAACATGCTGACATTATTTCTCTCGCCTTTTACTGTAAGATTGAGGAATCCATCTCTCTAGCCCGTAACACTATATGAATTAGTTGCTTTTAATATACATCCTCCTTCACTAACGATGCTTATTTGCTGACACCCTGTTTCCTCTATTTACTTTTACTAAACATGCCGTCTTCAGTAAAGTACATGGAAACCAAAAATATCGCCATCACAGAATTGTAGGCAAGTTTCAAGACAGGAGAGCTTGATTTAATTTGGCATGTTACGTCAACTTAATGGATGAGAAACATGTTCCTTAGATGGAACGAGTTGCACAAAGGAATCAGCCAGAGGACTGAAGGAGAAACCAGGCTGCCTTCTGGGTTCTTCCAAGTTAGTGGAGTCACAGAGTGGCTTTATTGTCAAGTTTAGAGCAAGTTCCCATTATAGTGGCAGAAAGATGAAAGATGACCGAACTACATGGAACTTCTAAAAAATAATCTGTAATTGCTTTTTATAATCTCAAAATCAAAATTATCCAATCGAGGAGGGTTTTGATAATTGGTACACATACTAGGAAGGACAGCTACATGGTGGTACAAACAGATGATGAGTACAAACAGATGACTGGAGGTTGAAGACAAATAAAAGAAGGCTTTATGAAAATTAAGCAACTGGGCTAACATCTTAAGAGACAAGAGAGATGCTTAGAATCAAGCCTGAACTCTCAGCACGCCAAAGTTAAGAACCAATACTCTTGTGAGATATATAACAGGTGTAAAAACACAGCCTGCAGCTTCTAAGCACACAAAATATCACTTTCTTGCTTCCCCATATGATCCTAGATTTGACAGGATAAGATAGGAGAGTAAAATAGAACATACAGATATGAATTGCTTACTTTTTATACCCAGTTATCACTCACAGTTTGGCCAATCTGAAAATGTTGTGTTCTCCAACATTCCATTTTTAACTGGCTTCTCTTCTTTACTTATTGCCAAATTAGAGTACCTGCAGAGGACGTGTATTTCTCTTAAATGCATGGAGTGAACCAGGTGTAAAAGAGAGGTGCCTGGCTGCTTATGTTGCAACTAAGCATACTGTCATCTAGTCTGGCATTTTCCCACTTACAAATGCATTGTTGCATATCTACGTTCTGATGAGCACATATATTTCAGCTTCACTGTCAGATCCCCCAAGAGGATGTCTCTGACCTCTAGTGTTCCTCTTTCCTTCACTTTCCTTCTCTGTGACTCACTGGACCCTGCTCTGTGACCTTCAATATCTAAAATTCTTACTCATTTAAACAACTGTTAACTCCCCACCATGCAGCAGAAACATTGCCTGCCTCAGTCACCACTGCCTGAGAACAGCACGAGGCATTCACTAAATATCTGTGGAATAAGTGAATGAATGATTGAGTAACACCATAAACCATCAGCCCCTACAGACCTATTCTTCCCACTCTCTCTCTTCTTGGCAAATGTTGCTGCCATTCACCCAGCCACCCAGACCAAAAAGCCAGGGTTCATCCTAGACAATTTCCTCCATTTAGTCCCACCATAAAATCACCAAAAAAGTATGTACATATATTACCTTCTGAACTATTTCTGAAATCCTCCTCACTGCCCCTGGGTCACTGCCCTAGTTGAGGGATTCCTCTTTGCTCAGCATGACTATCAGCCTCCCTGATTCCAACCCCTCCACCCAACTGAACCTTTCCATTTTACCACTTTCATTTCTTTAAAACCTAATTTGGATCATATCACTTCCCTTCTCAACAATCCTTCAAAGAATTCTCATTGCCGAAAGATAAAATGTGAGCTCCTTCAGGAGCTGGTCCTATTTTCCAGCCCAGTCTCTTCTCCTACCATCTCTTGCCTATTACTTACAAACACAGAGCACATAGTCTCTCTCCCGTACTTGGTAACCACGCTCAGATGCTCTACTCAGACAGATATGTCCTTTACGCATGCTCAGACAGGCTGTGGGATAAATTGCTACTAACTAGTAAAGGCCTAGCCTGAGCACTTTCCAATCTGTCTGGATACCTTTAGGTGCACCTTGTCCAATCTCACCTCCTTTATAGGGTTTTTCACACTATTATAGTATTCTTTTTACAAGTCTATTGTCTTCTTAGGCTAAGAGGACTTTTTGATGGGCTGTGTCTTCTCTACCTTCATATCCTTAGCACCTAGATTGAGGCTGAGAACTTAGAAGAGGGTCTGAAATGTTTGTTCTTATTGAACTAATAGATACAGAAATGTCAATAAATCGAGGGAGGTAAATGTGGTGAGTTTGAATCAATTATAATCCTCTGGAATTTCTTGTTGACATGTCATCTTCTGACTAGGAGTTATTATTCAAATGCTGAAAAGATTGCAACTCCCATCAGAGCATCTGTTTTAGGCTGGGCATGTGTAGAGCACTCCAGTAATCATTACAGAATATGATAAACGGGGACCACACCCAGACTCTGCTGGCTCTGGGCCCTTTTCACTTTAACTATTTAAAATGCCATTTGAATGGGATGAGCTTACACAACGTAGCCATTCACTTTTTCCTTTCAAACAATGAGAGGTTTCTGCTTCAGGCTCTGATGGAGTAGCTCGTATTGGAGTTGCTCTTTTCTGTAAACAATGATAAAATTGGACAAAATATCGAACGCACCTATTTGAGGCATTGGAAAATAGGTGGCCCTGGATTGAAAGTCTTGAGATAAGGGAGATGTATGAGGTAAGCCCCATGTTCATCTGGGCTCTCTGCCGGGGGAAAATTTCCCAACCATTGCACAAGGAAATAGAACCCAAAGATCATGACAGTCCTGCTGAGCTGAGGAAGCAAATCAGAGTTTAGGAATACTAATGCACGTGGAAATTTCAGTTCAGGGTACTAGACAGGGTAGAAGTGCATGGATCAGAGGGCATTGAGGCACAAGAGGTGTGTGTAGGGTTTTCTGCAAGACCTCAGTGAAGGGCTGGGCTGAAAGCGCCCACAGTGAGACTCCAGAAGACCTTATAGACAGAAGCTGCTTCGGGGCTGAGAATGGAATGGAGATTCTAGAGGTCACATAATACTGGGAGACTTCAGATTATTATCTCACTCAGAATAGAGAGATACTCTTAACACCCCAGGTGCACAACTGGACACCAGTGAAGTCATTCCTTAGGAATAAGGCCAGGACGTAGAGCAGGATTCAGCAAACTGTAGTCCGTGGGCTGACCATATGTTTTTGTAAATAGACTTTCATTGCAATACAGTTATGCCTATTTGCTAACATACTTTTGTGGCTGCTTTCATGCTACAATGGCAGAGTAGTTGCAACAGAGACAACACAGCTCACAATCCTAAAATATTTCTCATTAGGCCTTTTAAGAAAACGTTGCCAACCCCTGCAGTAGAGTGACTCTAGATTGCTCCAACAAAGCCTAAAACCAAGTTCCAGCAGGATCGAGGAGAACCTCGGTATATTATTTGCCTGCCAGGGTAAAACCTAACACCCTTTAAAGGAGACAATATAATCCAGACTTCTTTTAACACATAGCTGTAGTATTCATCAGATAACTAAGAAAAATGCTAAACATGCAAAGAACAGGAAAATGTGACCATAACTGAAGAACAGAGAAAAAGCAAAATGGTTAAGATAAACAGAACCTGTGGGAAAATATCAAGGAGTTCTAACATATGTATAAATGGTATCCCAGAGGAAAATACAATGTACACGGCAAGACAAAAAATACTTGAAGAAAAATGGTCAAATATATACCAGTTTGTTGAAAAGCATCGGTCTGTACATCCAAGATGGTGAGCAAACTCCAAGCAGGGTAAATACAAAGAAAATATTACCAAGGCACATCATAGCCAAACTGTTGAAAACCAAATATAAAGAGGAAATCCTGAAAGCAGCCAGACAAAAATGGCACATTACCTAGTGGTGACCAGCTGTGCAAATTTTGCTTACTTCTTATCAGAAGAGCAGAGGCTAGAGGAAAATGGAATGCCGTCTTCAAAGTGACGAAAGAAATTAAAAGGGTCATCACGTATTATCCACCAAAAATATTCCTCAAAAAATGAGGATGAAATAAGGATGTCATCATGAGTCCACATTAAAAAAAATGCTGAGGCATTTCTTCAGATGAAAGGTGAAGTAATACAAGATGGAAACTTGTATCTACAGGAAAGAGAGAAATGCCCCCAAAATGGTACATCTATGGGAACATAATATTATATTTCTCCCTTTAATTTCATTAAAAGACAAGTAACTGTTTGCAACAAAAATAATATCCAATCTAGGGTTTATACTAAATGTACAAGTGAAGTATGTGACAACTGATGGGGGGTTTGGCAAAATGAAACTATTCTGCTACAAGGTTCTTGAGATAGTGAATCGAATAGTTCATTGTGTCTGCACCAGGGGATGCCCAGATTAAATGCTATTTCTTGGTGTGCCTGTGAGGGTGTTTCCAGATGAGATTAGCATTCGTGTCAGTGAACTCAGTTACTTAGCCTCCCCAATGTGGGTGGGCATTATCCAATCCATTGAGAACCTGAATAGAATAAAAAGGCAGAGAGTAAGTACGAATTTGACTGTATTTTTCTTCTGGCCTGCTGGTTTGAGGTGGGACATTGGTCTTCTGCCCTTGGACGGAATTTACATGACCCACTTCCCTGGTTCTCAAGCCTTTGGACTCAGACTAAAGCTACAGGCCCTGGTGTCCGGCTTGCAGACAGCAGATCATGAGACTTCTCAACCTCCGTATCGATTGAGCGGATTCCTCATAACAAATCACCTTTTTCTGTGTTTATCTGTTAGTTTAGTTTCTCTGGAAATTCCTGAGTAATCAGTTCTTATATTTGTGATGTATGGTACATGAAGGCGTACAAGCCTAACTCTAATGAGATTATGAAAAGCCAATAGAGGAAATCAAATGGAAATGTAAAAGCATTCAATTAATCCCCTGCTCCAAAAAATGTGAAGGGAAAAGAACACAGAAAGCAGCAACATCTCGGACAAATAGGAAATAAACAGAAAGATAGTTGACATATAGAACCAAATCCATAATGATATTAATATACATGGACTAAACGCTCAAATTACAATGTGCACTAAATTGGATAGAAGAGCAACACCCAACTATTTGCTAACTAGAAGAAACTCATGTGAATAACTAGAAGAAACCTACATTTTAAATAAAAACAATTTGAGTAAACACTGCAAGTAAAAACTGAGCAAGCAAATAAATATGTTCAAAATTTAAGATCAGGGGATAGATACATATATAGATGATAGACAGATATAGATAACTTTTCCTCCAAAATGTGAATGCATATGTTATTTGAGATAACTCTTTGTCTTCAAAATTCCAATAAATCTCTTGTGGCAGCCCCCCAACTCAACATATTATTATTATTTGTTGTTTGCTTACATGTCTTATCTTCCTTACTAGATTAAAAGCTCACTGAGAATTCAAACACTGAATAAATATTTACTAGTACCTATGACTCACTAAATATGTCAAGCATTAAAGATAGAACTAGGAACACGTTGCATCAGAAGCTTACACACTAGTGGGGGGGAAATGACCAGGAAACAGGCAATTATAATAAAAGGATTATATTTATCAAATAATAGATATTTGATAAATAAGTAAATGGGAGAATGAATGAATGAATGGACTAATTTCCCCAGTTGAGTAGTTTTAAATTCTCAATTAAGTCCAACCAGAGCCTGAAAAATCCTGAGGCATCTCCATGCATGGGCAGCTAGAAGAGAAGAAAGAAAAATAGACAGGAACTAAAACCCCTTAATAGGATTTGCCCTGAAAAGTTGGCATTTCATAAAGCAATGAAGTAAAGGCATTCCAGTCTATTCCAGTAGAGAGCAAACAGTATATTTCAAATGCATCATATGAACGATCAAGTCTCTGTCGTTCTCTAGCCTTAATTTAATTGTAAAGAAATGCAGTATCATGTTTTGTTCCTTGAAGATGAAAATAATCCATGATTTAGGACAGCCAATAAAAACAAGTCAGCATGAGGTCTCAACTTCTGATTACCTCCATTTCCCTCAATTTCAGCTCTATGTTGGAGGATCTGGCGTTAAATCAAACTTGAGACTTAATGCAGGTCTTACATAGTTTTGCTACTGTGGTTTGTGTTAGAGGTCAATATCCAGCAAAAACTTGAAACAACCCCGGTTCATCCTTTTATGGCTTTAGCAATGATCATATTGAAAGAATTCAATGCCACTTCCGGTGGCACTGACCCAGGAATCTGGGTCATAGTCGTGTGAGGGGAAGATGGGGGAGTCAAATAGCATGGAATTGGGGACCCAGTCCTGTAAGCACGGAATATTTCAGGAAGGGTATATGGCTGAACTTTTAAGCAGTCAATTAGCCTTTGTTATCTTTCAGCAGAATTATTTTTCCCTCATCTTGATATTCCATCTTTAAAATCTACTACTTACTTGGCTTGATGCTGAAAATGGGACTCAGAGCACCCTGATGAGACCAAACCAATCATTTTGTTCCCAGGTGGTCAAACTCAGAGTCCATGTGGAGGCTGAAACCAAGAAAGAACTCACAATGAACATCAGGTTTTGAGGAATAGGACCAGAGGTATTACAATGGGAACAACACTGGTATTTATGTACAGTTACCTTTAGTTGAATTAATAGCACAGCTGAGCATCATTTTTTCTGAGTTACCAGCTCAGACGTTTGGTTCTAGGGCTGCATCAGTTTCCCACAGATTAGCTTAAGGAAAATTTTTCCAGAAAGCTACTGGTTTCAAATCAAACTCCGGGAGCAATTAAGAAGAGAGCAAATAGAAGCATTTGGTTTTCAGGAAACAATTTCTGGTCTGTCCCGTTTGCAGACACAGAGGAAGCAAAATTGAATCTTACAGTGATCTGATTTGGGGGGTAGGTGGTGGTGAGAGGTGGGTGGGGGACCAGGAAAAGAGCCGTCTGGGAATGGGACTCCCTGCCGTTGGTCAGATTCAATTGCTAAATCTCAGGAAACCCTGAACTATTTCTCCGGGAAATTAAACTGAGATTTGAAACTAATGAGGGGCCAAAGTATAGAAGTGGGTTGGAGAGCATGTGCAGCTAATTATTTCATCCAGAGGGGCCAAAGGGACCTTGGGATATTTCCATGCAGCCTATAAACTAGGGAAATGGATCCTAAAAGCTTGGAGGGAAAAATATTAGGGTCCCATCATAAAAATACAGATATTGAATCTGCCGATAATTTCTCCTCACCTTTCTAGGAGGTTACATTAAGGCCAGGTAGGAATTTTCAGTCCCAATTAAGGTCATTCTGACTCTTCTATGAAAATTTGGCTAGGAACAAAAGGATCGCTGTAAACTGAGCCAGTCCCAAACTGCTCTAAATGTTTTCGTGTGAGAATCCAAAGCACTGTGGGTGCCATTTTATTTTCATAGGCAAATTCTTTCCAAGGAGGGGAAGGAAGTCGGTGCGTGTTATCAAGAACCATGCTATCAAGTCAGTCAAATACCTACATTTGGGCATCCCCCTATGTACAAAGTCCTGTCTCATTACCCTGGTGGCAGGGTGTGGGGGAAAGCTAGGGGTTGGGAGGAAAGAGATAAAAAAAAATAGGGAAATCAGAGTTCCAAGCCAGGTGGTAGGTGCAATGCAGTTCATATCCTTATAAAAAGTGTACAATAAAATACTTAGCTTGATCAGTTGTTCCCAAATCAGGTAGATTCTTAGCATCACTGGCAGAAATGAAAAACAAACACAAGTTCTGAGTTCCACCCCGGACCCTGCTTCATTCAGCCCAGGCGTCTTTTAACTTCCCCTGATAATACTGATGATCAGCCAGGTTTGTGAAATCTCAGCCTAATTCATGAAGCATCAAATTATCTGGGACTATGGTAATATGTGAAGGATTTAAACAAGAAGTTTCCTTCTAGATAATCATTAACCTGTAGAAAAGCCTAAATCTAGAGGAGTAGACAAAGGTTAGAGCCCCCATAGGTGACAATCCCATAAACACTTAGCAAACACAATTTTTAAGTGAAAATTAACATGCTGCATGCAGTGCTGAAGGAGCAGTCCCTATATATACACACACCTGTTATAAAGAGGCAAACGGTCATGGGGAGCCAGCACTGTCATTAGCACCATCGCCAAGAGCATTGCTCTGTAGGGACTGTGCAAAGCAGGGGACAGCAAACTTTTTCTATACAGAGCCGAAGAGTAAATATTTCAGACTTTCTGGGCCATAAAGTCACTGTCTCAGCTCTGAAAACTGCTCCTGGATTTCAAAAGCTGCATAGACAGTACATAAGTGGATGAGCATGGCTGTGTTCCAATAAAACTTTATGGAGACTGGGATTCAAATTTCCTATAATTTCTGTGTGTCATAAAATGCTGTTTTTCTTTTTCTTTCCAGCCATTTGAAAATGAAAAACCATTCTTAGCTTGTGCGCCACACAAAAGCAGGCTGTGGACAATACAGTATTGTTAATGGCAGGCACTTTGTTGTACAGCCAATCTCTAGAATTTATTCATCTTGCATAACCAAAACTTTCTCTCAGTAAACAACTTTGCTTAAAAATTTGTTCAGAGGGTAGATCTCCTGGTAAGTGTTCTTACACCCAAAATACAAAACCAAACCAAACCACATCAAAAACAAAGGGACACAAGAAGATTCTTGGAGGTGAAGAATATGTCTATTACCTTGATAGTGATGACAGCCTCACAGGTATTTGCATACCAAACCAATCAAAATGTATATATTACATAAGTGCTATTTTTTGTAAATCATTTATACCTCACTAAGGCTGTTAAAGAATCAAACAGTGGCCCACAGACTTTACTGCACTAGCGACCGGCCTAGAGTCTAACTTGTCATTCGTGGGGCAGTGTACAAAGATACAACTTGAGGAATATTTAATTTGCACACCAGACTCCAGCATCTGTGAGTGGTCAGTCTTCCCGCGGAGCCCTGGGCATATGCACCTGCCATTCAGAAGGAAAACCTTGCCATCTTTAAATATTTCCCCAACCCCTACTGCAGAGAACATCTGATCTTTGGAATGATGTAAATCCCAGCTTTGCCTGCCAGTAAATTCACGTACATCATGTTAACATGAGGTTTATATTAAACATTTACATTAAGGATTGGATTGGAAGATTAAATTGTTTGCATACGTTGTAGCCACAGAGGGAACAGCCCCCCCATTCTCCCTGCCAGTGGTACTGAGTGAGTGACCTATTCAAAAGGTGAGCGAGACACTAATGGACAGTCCTCAGGGAAGCTGGGCAGCCTCTGTCCACTCTGCCTGCATCCTTAACAATTGCCAGGCAAGCTCTGAGCCATACTGCCAGACTTACAGGGAGAGGTTTAATTTATGACACTGAAAACAGTGATTCGCTCCAACTTGAATACTAGAATTTAGTGTCTTTTTCCTAGCACTGCTATTTTCCTATCCACAAAATCACTCACTCTCTTCTCATTTTCAGATCAATCATATGACAATGTTGCCTGTTGTAGCTGAAATGTTCTGCAAGAGACCGAGCTGGGGAGGCACCAAAGTGGTTCTAAGTCCGGTTCCTAAGGCTCGCCACTGTCTTTTGACTCTAAAATTCAGACCCAGAGGGACTGGATGCAAGAGGAAGTTGGGTTTTCAGCCTTTCTTGGGCCAGATCTCCCTGCCATGAATGAGTGTCCCTGCCCAGGACACTCTAACAAGCAACTGATCTGCAGAACAAATGTTTTTGTGGGAAAAAATACAACCACCGCGGACGCCAAGCGAAGTGGCTGGAGGAGAGCGATGTTGTTAAAGTGTATGATTCATTAAGTCTTGTCTGAGTGTCAGATGTTCTGCATTCAATGCTATTGCCTCCCTTTTAAATCATTTTTAAAGAAGTGCCGGAAAAGGTACTGAAAGGCACCTCGCTCTGTTCCCTCACTTGAAAAACACTGTTTGCTTGTACGCTGTGGTAAAACTTTGCATTTTGGCTAGACACCCTGTGTGGAGCTAAGCTGAAGCTTGGGCTTTTTAAGTTTGTACAGTCACCCGAAGGCAGGAAGAGAACATAGTATTTCCACCAGCCAAAGAGTCCCTCCTGATGGCATCTGTGAAATAAAAAGAGAGTGCTAAATAGGAAGCCCTCGTCTGCAGGGAGAAACTCCACCACAGCCTCCAAGTCTCCCGAAAGTAATTGCTTCCTCCAGAGAGCAGAGGGCGTGGGCTTCTCTACGGAAGTCCTTGTCTTCTGGAATTTTTTTCAGAACCCCTAGAAAATCTGGTGATGTCTTTAACCCCCTTAACCCCACCCCGACCCCCAATGCAACAATGTACCCAAGGGTCACGGCTACCACTCCTTCCTCACACAATAAAGAGATGATGCCTCCCACAGGGATGAACCTTGAGAACATGACCCTAAATGAAATAAGCCATTGCACGAGAACAAATATGCGTGACCCCACTCATTTGAGGCAGCCAGAGTCAAATTCACAGAGACAGAGGTGGGACAGAGGGAAGAGCAGGGTGTCTGCTTTGCAAGAGGAATAGAGTTCTAGAGACGGATGGTGGTGCTGGCTGCACCACACTGTGAATGCACTCAAGGCTACTGAACTGTACACTTAAAAATGGCTAAGATGGCAAATCTTATGTTACATGTATTTTAGCATAATTTTAAAAGGATGATGCAGGTCAAAGAGTGGTTAGGAAAGTCCCAGTTAAGACTCCACATTCTTCCCCAAGTAAATGTGGGTTAGCATCCACAAATGAAATGTGGTTTTCAGGGATATTACTCTAAGATCCGGACCTTCATATCCTCCAGCATTTTTTCACAGGGATGTTACAAATCTTATTAGAAGTATAATTCTCATCGACAGAAACGCGTTAGTTAGCAATGCATAGACTTCCACATGTTTTCACAAATATAAACTACAAAGCCCTCGCAATAAAGCCATGCTAATCGCCACCATCGAGGGCCTGCAATATGCCAATTGTCATCTTTATCTTTTGCATTATTTCATCTTCAGCCTAGACTAAGAGGTTTAGAGAAGCCAAGGCCATTTGGGCTAGTAAATGGAAGAGACCCGATTCTAAGACAGGATTGTTTATTTGTTTGCTTGCTTGTTTGTTTGCGGTAGTAGCAGATTTCTTAGTCCCCTATTCTATACTTTGCTTTTTTCCCTAATACAAGAATCAAAGAGGAAAGGATCAAATCCTAGGAGTCTCTAGGTGACAGATGGATTTTAGGCCTTCAGATAAGCTAGAATCAAAAACATCTCATTGCTTCCCATCTTTCCAAAGCTTTGGGAAATATCTTTTTGATAAGAAATCACAACCAAAATCAAGGCCCTCAAACAAAGCACTCATGGTGTTAAGAGTTTCTTCTTAGTCACATTATGTCACTTTTTTAAAGCAGCAAAATGTACATGTCAAACAGAAACACATACAATATAAATAAATAAATAGATAATAACTAGTACCAGTTATCCTCAGTGTTGTATGGCCAAAATCACTGGAGTGGTTAATGCTTCAGGTCAGCTGTTGTGTGCCACTGTCTGGACATGCAAACTTCTTGGTGTCCCTTTCCCTGTCCCCTCCTATCCTGAATGCAGATGTCCACCCCAGCTTATCTGTCCTGCAGAGTGACTGCAGACAGATATCCCCAAATCACAGACTCACTAAACTGGAAGGGGCCTAAGGACAGACCCCTGCAGGTCTGTTCATAATCCTTTCCAGACAAATGCAACATGATTTCAAAAGATCTTCAGGAAATGGAAATCCCCCTCCCTACACTGATGACCTGTTTTGAGGCTTTACTCATATGACCAGCAAAACTTTCATTTTCATCTCTCTCTAGTTCAACCTGCTGCATTTCGCCTTCTTAAAAAAGCGATAGGTCCCACTTTACAAAAACCCCTCCAACATAAGAATGAATTTGTAAATGCATGGATTGAATTGTCATGGATAACTTAAAAAATAGTACCATATTCTACGTAAGGACAGAGCATAGACAGTCTTTTAACTATGACTCATCCTAATATATTTAAAATATGATTCAGCATCAAAGTATTTGTGATATAGAAAACTTCACAGAAACACAATTACGGAGTAAGGTTAAAGACCTTTGCACATATGAATATATTTAGGCAGTGTTTTCTGGTGTCAGTTTCATCTATCCCTACTACATGCCTGCATAAGCAAATAAAATTTCCCAGATATATCCACATTGATTGGACTTTGCTGGTCTGTATGCAATTGCATCTGTCCATGAATGAGTCCATTTCAAGCACATGTACGTGTCTGTGCATGAGTAGAAAGATAAGCTTAGCAATTGTGCGATTTGTTTCTGCTAAAGCAGTAAGTTACTAATCTCCTGATTGGAACCAGATTTGTATGAATTAGGAGTTGAAATTGGAACAGTCACTGCTGTGTGCAGGATGTAAAGTGAATAAAATGAATGGGGTATTAACCTTCAACCACTGAATATTAATCAGCTTTTCATAAGAAAGAAAACACAGAGCTTGCCACACTAAATATTTTCAGCGCTTATTGACAGGATATGATTTCTTTTCTTTCTTAGCCCTGTGACTTCCAGGCAAGGACCTGAACACGGGACAATAGTCAGCCTGACCCAGACTAACATATGATTTAAAAAACTCCCAGGTACCGTGGGTGGGTCCCACTGTGTGAATGTGTGGGACCTGATGAAATGATATGCCTTTATCAAAAGCAAGACTGCCTTCCGGTCACTCCTACAAGCACAGGCCAAACTGAGCCCAAAGGGAAGCATGGAAAGATGGCGGACAGGAAGCTGTGAGGGCCACGAAAGGAGGAGGTAAAAGGAATACATCTCCCATTGTCCTGGAGAGAACTTGCAGTGAGGAAATGACGCTGGACATTTGCATAAACCTACATCTACCCCCAAGGAATACGGAAAGGGGAAAGGAAAGATTTTTTTCCACACCCAGTTCAAGCAAATCTCTTCAAATATTTTGAAAACATTCCATTTTTTTTCATTTGTTTTCAAATATATAGTTCAAATGCAGGCGGTGTATATTTCTATGACATTATGTTATTTATACATCAGTAGGTACCTCTCAACCTCAAACACATCAGAGTAATGTTAAGTAAATGATTTTTCCCCTTGGTGATAAAATAACAATTTTACCCTTTCTCTGTCTGTACTACTTCCTTCAGATCTTCACTGCTCTCAGCCAAAAATTTCTAATGCTTGATGCCAAGTGCCAAAGTAATGTCCCATTCAGACTTTTAAAAAAGAAATCATCTTATTCCCTTTAGGGGGCAACAATACTGGAAATCCACCCATTGGGTTAATTCCATAAAGGTACAGATAACTGCTAACAGCTTACTATGTTACCCTGCAGGACAATTCCTTAGATTTCTAAAGATGCTTTCTCCCAACCCCATTGATTCCCCTCCCATGGTTATTCAATCAAACACTAACCTAGGTACTGTTGTGAAGGGATTTTGATGTGATAATTAAGGTTAGTAATCAGCTGACTTTAGAATAGGGAGAACAGCCTGCATTATCCAGGTGGGCGCAATGCAATCACACGAGCCCTTAAAAGAAGAGGAAGGCAAACCAGACAGAAGGGATGCACAGAAGCACAAGACAGGAGGCAGAGATCAGGTCAGAACTTGAATTTTGATTTGACTGGCTTTGCAGAAGGAGCGAGGGAGCCACCAGCCAAGGCATGCTGGTGGCCCCCTGATGACAGCCAGCAAGGAGACGGGCCTCAGTCCTGCAACTGTGAGGAGCTGAACTCGACAACAAGTGCATAAACTTGAAAGAGTTTCTTCCCTAGGGCCTCCGGTAAGGACTGCAGCTAGCGAGATCCATGTTGGATTTGTGACTCATAAAATATGAAGTATTATTCTGTGTCCTTTTAAATACTAAGTTTATGGCGACTTGTTATGACAGCAGTAGAGAACTAACACAAACAACTACCCAAGACTCCCGAGAGAAAACTTGATTAATCCAAATGAGTAAATCCCAAGTGAGTCCCAGAATAGCCTGGGGAGGAATAAGTTCTAGGGGCAGAAAAAGACAGCTGTGGATAGGGCATCTTTAAATCTCTGTCTGGTCTACCCATATTGCAATTGACATTAAGAAATCATAGCCCCTCACCTCAGCATCCTAGCTCAACTGTAGTTGATGCCTTCATAATAAACTGTTGGCAAAAAGCTATGTAAGAGTGATATAGAGGTCACAAAAATCAGTGGCTTTCATACATATTTGGTCACAGCGTCTTAGCCAGTCCAATTCCCGTTATAGATCTCTGACCGTCAAAGTGAAATGGCTTTGCTAAGATCATACAGCTGGTAGGTAAATCAGAAACACGAGTTCAAGTCCTCTAACATCTTATGCTAAGTTTCCCATATCATGTCCCTGAATCCCTACTTATTATGAAAACTGGCTGACATTAAAAGAACACACTTAATAAACAGGCCATGCGAAAGTATGCTAGGGCAGGTAAAGGGAATATAAGTATTTAGCTGGATCATCTGTAGCCCACGTCACTAAAAGGCCATGCTGGTTGTCTGACTCAGTGTTAAGTCAGATTGAAAAAAAAAAATTACCAAAGATATCCAGATACTTGGGACCAGGAGGATTTGGGTTTAGATTACCTAAACTGATGCCTCAATAATTCTCTCTATCATACTTATCCCAAGATCTCATGGTCACTGATTAACATCACATAGCCCTGGTACTAACAGGCCTGGGTCTGCCTTAGCCGATAACATCAATTTATGATCCTGGAAGGTACACTGAAGAGCCCCAGGAGGGAAACGGGATGACTCAGCATGCATGTCGAGAGTGGAATCCAGAAATTCTAGATGCAAATGCCCAGTTACTGGAGGCGAGCCTTTTGGGGAGGACGTTGGAGTCCTTCCCCCTCCCCACGCATCTGAATTCCGTGGGCGCTGCCCTTGAGCAACCCTCCCTTTGGCCTCCTGGGTTTCTCCCGTCATCCCCGACCAACAGCCGAACACCTCAAATCCCAAAATCCTGAGGCAAATAACTGTTGCCATCTGCCAGGTTCCAGGACCAGACCACAGATCCACCCCTATTCCAAGTCACCTCATCAAAACATCCAGAGCTGGAGGAATATGCCGGCGGTTTCTGCTGCAGCAGTTTATGAACATCCCGGCTCAAAGTTACTCAGCACATGGAAGGAACCCTAAAAAGAGCTGGAGTGGTTGATACGACGTCTTGGCTGAGATCATAAAGAAGTGGAATGCCCCTCTCCCCAGCTTCTGGAATGAGATCCATAAGAAGCAAAATGATCTGAGAGCAACCTTCAAATACAGTGGATGTGAAATGTCGACTTTAGGCATTTCTGTAAGTATTTAAGTGATAGCCTGGGAACTGCACCTGGGTCTGAGAGCCCTTAATTCTCTAGGTGAGTTTAAGAGACATCCTCAACTGATGAAGAAAAAGGTAGAGCCTCACTGGCGATCCCGGTATGGGATGGGGGGGATGTACTGGGGGAGGAGACGGAGTGGCATCAACACATGTCCAACTTCCTGCTCCCTGTGTGGACCAGTTCTCACACCATCCACTGTCAGACAGCAAGAGCTGCTACATAGGAGGTGGGAGGGGAGGGGGACGGGGGGCAGAGGAGAACAGGGGGGAGGGCCTTGATATTTGTTGAGTTATTTTTGGCCAGAGGAAGCCATACAAGGCTCCTGGGATGAAAACATCCATTTGCCTCTGGTCCTCTCTACATTCATAATTGGTATTTTTGGGGAGCCAGGAGTAAGAACAAACCCTCAAGCAAGTGGGCCTAGACCTCCAGCTCATATTCCCACGATGCTCCAAACCATGATCATCTCCAACGCTTTGCTGCTATTCTTCCTGAAGATTCACACTTCATGAGTTGACATGACTAGATATGAAAGCATCACCCTCATCCCCATGCTACCTCCTTTCTGTGTCATCTCTTTATCGCAACGTGTTTCAATGGCTCTTCAAGAGTATAGAAAGCTGCCAGCTTTGAAAGAGATATATTTCCTAAAATTGGGACGTTTTCCTCCAAGTCCAGAAAGATTAGGGAGTGTGTTCTATCCTTGGGAACATAAAGGTGTAGAAAGGCAGAAGGGAGAGCAGGTCAGGACATCTCCCCTCCTGCTGTACAGTCCCGTTCCAGAAGGAGAGACCTAGGATCATTAAAATACTGTTTGTGCAGCTGTCACACAAATGCTATTTACAATTCATATTCTGTGTCCCAGGACTTAATGCAAATCGTCTACATAAGGAGGGTCAACCTGCTGATTTAGAAGCAATTAGCCAGATGTGTTAGAATGAAATTTCTCCCACCCACTGCCCAGAATTATCTGAATAATGTGCACATACATAATCACCTAATTCCAGTGGGAAAACAGCATGCCCTTATTTATTTCCCCCAAACACTGAGACTTCCCAACAGTGTGACATCAAGAAAGTGCCAGGTCCAGAGACGCAAATAAGATAACTCTGTAAGGCCAAGCTGTCTCTCTTTTAAATGCAGACAGAATTAATTTGTTTTCATTAACTCCTTATCAAGTTACCTGACTTTGAGTCCCAGCACAAAATGTATTATAAAGGGGCAGGGGGGGAAAGGCGATAGGGGTGATGGTGGTAGATTTTCAGGAAATAGCAAGTTCTTTTTCTACTGAGATAAAAATCATTTGGCAAACCAGGGTAAAATACTTCTAGCTTCCAGGAGAGAGAGAAAGAGGAAAAAAAAAAAATTAGAAGATGCTAATGAGCCACAAAAGAAGAAGAAGGAATTTCTTTTAAAAAAAAAGAGAGAGAGAGAGAGAGAAAGACCTTACTTTTGAAAACATCTCAGTTTGCAACCAATTTTTGAAGAAATGTCAAAGTTGTTCCTTTGGGAGTCACGTCAGGGCTAAAGCAGGTCTTAGGATGATGGCAAGAACATGCATGAGCAATTCAGGTGACTTTAATTAAAGGGTGCAGAATCATCAGGCTACTTCTGCAGACACAGCCTTTCATCATCTCCCAAAAGGATGAAGCTGGCAAGAGCCAGTGACAGAGGGCAGAGGGAGGGGGCCTTGGAGCTGGGGTGCCAGACTGCACATCTGTGTGGGGATCAGAGGGGATGGTGGGCTGCTCCTTGGGAAAGCAGCCTGTTTTTATAATTATGCATTTGAAGGAAAGAGGGATGCCCCACAAGCTGGTGAGATTGAAGGAAACCCACAGATGATCCCGAAGTTCACTTGCTGTCTTAACGGGGGAGCTTTCAGGCCCCTGGGACCCCAAGGTGGCCACCCTCACTCCGCTGTCCAGAATTCAGATGTTCTCTGAACAGAGATGGTCAGCAAGCAGGAAGGACTGGGAAAAAGGTGAGGAAAAGGGAAGCTCAGAACCAGGGCCAACCCCTGCGGAGGACCAGCCCTTGCTCGGAGCCATATTTGCACCAAGAGCAGGAAGGCCCCAGGGTCACACTGCAGTGGGACAGTCCAGACGTTCTACAAAACTGCCCAAGAACGCAGCCCTGGGGGTGAGGAGATCATCAGCCCAGCTCCTCCTCCAGTGAGAAACAGGTTCTCTCCACCTGGGACTGAGGCGGGAGGCAGGGAATGAGGAGCAGGAATGCAACGTCTGGAGGAGAAGTGGGTGGATTGCAGACTTTTACTGTTTGCGTGGATGCAGACCCACTGAGGGGCTGCCTGCCCTTCCTCCTTCCCTCCTGGGACAGAGTAAGACATTTGAGGGCAGCAGGCACTGAAAAGATGAATGCTGTCCTTATCCCACTGTCCATCTGGTCTGTCTGTGTATCGTATATCTACCTATCATCTATGTGTCACCATCCATCTACTATCTGCCTGTCTGTCTACCGGCAACATTGTGATTGTCAGGCTGTTGCCCAGTATGCTGGGTTTTCTCCTTTTAAATATATGGTGGTATTGACACTCTTTATCTCATTCAAGTCAATATGCCATGAGACTTGCTCTGGCCAATGCAATGTGAATGTAGGAGAAATAAGACTCTTTCAGGCAGAAGACTGCTTTTCAGAGCCATGCACAATGGCCCAGGCCCTTTGCCCTATGCCGCTGAGGCCAGGCCTCTCCCAGTTAGCAACCTGCCTCTCGGAGGGGAGACAAAGGGGAGCAGCCCCACCTGCCCCACCCCAGCACCCAGTAACCCTGTGGGCTGACCCCAGGTGAATGGCTAGTAAAAATAAATGATAGGCTTTGGTTATTGTCAGCCACTGAGATTTTTACCTTGTTTTTTTTTAATTGAAGATACAAAACTATAAAACAGTAAGAGAGAAGCCCACAAGATTTCTGTTCATTTCCCAAATAGGTATTTTGATATTTTGGCATTTCCATGAAATAACCACATTCTTTAAAAAAATGTCACTCCCTCTTTTTTACGCTTACGCTATTCCAGTGATAAGCTGAGCACACATCCCTGACTGTTTCTTGGGAAATCCTGCCCCTCTTACCATAGAAGCTCTGCTCTGGGGTAACACACAGCAGACTACACTGACTTTTAAGTACTGTTCCATGCTGTATTGACATCCCTCTGTTGTCAGTATCAGCCGCATGTCCTTGGAAAATTTACTCAAGTTCTCTAAATCTCAGCTTTCTTAGCCGTAAGACTAGCATTGTAATTCCTATCTTTCCAATTTACTGTGCCATGGAGAGAAAAAAAACACATTGTAATGACTCTCCCCATTCCTCTCCACCAGCGGAAATGTGACTCCACCCTCCTGAAGAAGTGTTCCCCTCCCATAAAATGGGGATGACCATACCTCCCTCCCTCCCTGGGGTCAGGATTAAAGAAGTCAGCCAACATAGAGCTCTTCGCAAGTCTATGCACTAAATACATAGTCCCTGATGTAACTGTTGTGATCATCTTTACACTAATAAATTGTATAAGATCTAATGTGTATTCAATAAATCTTAGCTGCTTCCCTTGCCTTTGGTGGAAGGGTCCTTCACCTTAGGAGTGGGGTCATTCCAAGTAGCATTATCAATACTTAACCAGCAGGGTGACCGACAACCCACTAAGAAGAGAAAAGGACTGAAAAAAAAAAAAAAGCCTCTGTTTTAGACCCATTTACAGGGAGACACGTCTGGGGCCTTAAGATGCCAGGTTTTTTCCATTCTGCAAACACATGGCTTCCATTAGTTGACTGATACTGACACATCTGAGGCTTCCATAGAACTCCAGGCCTCTGCTGAGTGACAGGTTTGCCTGCCCGGCGAGGAAACAGCAGGCTCAGCAGGCAGCAGAACGCTGCCAGGGCCGGGGCGGCGGAGGTGCTGAGTTTCGGTAGGAGACCCAGTCTGGCTCTGTTTCTAATGACCATCCTGTCCACACCTGAAAATAAACTAGCCACACCTGGGGAGATTTCTAGTGCCCTGAGCTCCGATGCTGATGTCAGTGTGCATACATAGCCCCCATTAATCAGAGTGAGTGTTGTGTGGGCGCGTGCTAAACAGGGCCTGGAGAATAGTGAATAATCGGCAGTGTGCACACGCTGTCTCGGCCGAGCCTTCTAAGCCAAAGCAAGCCCAAGCTGCACGTTCTGCTCCTTGTATTGTGTTCTAAGGGTGTCGGTGTTTGAATGGCTTCTGCAAAACAGTCCTGAATTCTAATTAGTTTGCAGGTAGAGCTGCATAATGGTGACGAAGTCCTCACCTAAACTTTATCGTCTGGTTCCCATCCTCAAAGTGGCAGGGTTCACTTTTGTACTGAGCAGCAGTGATGCTAGGGACCTCCTTTTCTGTTCTGTTGTCTCAGAGCAAAAAGCGCTACTGGGAAGGGGTCAGAGACAGGAGCATCACTGATGTGAGAAGTTTGGGAAAATTCTTTGCTCTAAATTTCATCCTCAAGGGGAAGATTTCAAGTAAATGAGGCTTTGTGTCCTTGATTACTGTGGATAAAGTGAAGGTTCCCACTAAGGCCAGGATTCTCAGCTGGCCCTGGTTGGCTAGCTCACTACACACGTGTGGGCAATATGTTACTATTGACTTTATATAAACAGCTCCACCCAGTGCTCCAGGTAACATAGTGGCATGGCCACAGGGCTGTTGCACGGCTGCAGGACAGCAGACTGGAGTAGTGGCAGTGCCAAGGACAGAGACTGAGATGGCCATGGAAGCAGAGATTCCCAGAGACAGACACCAGCTTGCTGCGTGCAGACTCACTCTGAGTGGATGGGATTTTAGTGATTGGCCTGCCACTATGGGAATAAAGTTGGGTATAAACCCTTTCACCCCAAGAGCGTTCCATTGTCATTCTTTGGTCTCATTGAATCCATAGTGAACTTGTCCTGGGCAGAAACCCATTGGCAGGACAGCTACAGGGACCTACTTTGTCAGAGCACTCCTGCAATCTCCCAAAATGTTTGCATTTCACACTAAGCAGCAAGAGTGAGCAAATAAAAGTGTGGTGAATGAATACTCAAGGTGCATTTCTCTAACACTTAGAAGCTGACAGTGATGGTGTCTTGCTTATGGGTCTCAGCCCCGGGCAAGTTCCCTATGGATTCAGTGTGACCAAAGAAATGACAGTAGAACGTTCTTGGGGTGAAAGGGTTTATACCCAATTTATTCCCATGGTGGCAGGTCAAGCACTAGAATCCCATCCACTCAGAGCCAGTCTGCACACAGCAAGCCGGTCTCTGCCTCTGGGCCTCTTTGCCCGCACAGTCGGCCCACAGAGCTGTCCTCTGGCTCTGCCCTTGGTGCTGCCACCACCCCAGCCTCTGCTCTGCTCTCCTGCAGCCTTGCAGCCATGCCACCCACAGCCCTGGGCAGGGCTCTCTATATAGAGTCAATAACGATGCATTGCCCACACGTGAGCAGTGAGCTAGCCAACCAGGGCCAGGTGAGAATCCTGGCCACAGGAACCTTCATTTTATCCACTCCTCCAGGATTCTCTCCTCAATCTATGTGCCCTCAATCCTCTGCAATGGTCTCTGTACAAGGAAGCTGGAACATTGTAATTAAATTCCACAATCTACAACAATACACGAATAACAAAAATTACAACAAATTATAATAACCCTCAAGTCTGAGGAGATCCGTTGCCACACCCTGGCTGTATGCAAACCAGTTCTACTCAAAGGAGTTTACCTAAAGGACCGCGGGTGGGCCTCACAACACCCACCTTCTCCAGCCTCTCCCGCAGGAGGTCCTGCAGACACACGGGCCGGTCTTGCTGCTTTATCTCTGCCTCTGCTTCGTCCTCAGCAGCCGGAACCACCGCTCCGGTCCCAGTCGCTGCCACAGCTCCAGTCCAATTTCTCTCCATCTGCTCCTGCCTTTTCAAGCCGACCCACATCTGGGCCCTCATGACCTTCACAGGCCCCTTAAATTCTTCCTCCGAGAAGCAGACCGTATTTCCCTTTGTGCTGGAGCCTGAGGACAGGAGCAGAGCTCGGAGCGCCCCACAGCCTGAGGAGGGGCTGGGCCTCTCCTGGAGGAACCCGTGGCTGCCGAGTCCTTCGGGCTCCCCACCAGCTGTCAGCCGGGTGGCGTCCGGCACTGGCAGGGCCTCCAGCCCCTCCTGTCCATCACACCTCCGCTCCTCCATTTCTGGGGCTGACGGCTCCCCTACATCCTCCACCTGCCCCATGGCACCAGGCAGCCTGCGCACCCACACTGCTTCCTCTCGGGTCGCTGCCTCTCACGCTGCCACGACATCCTTTACTATTTGCACAGCACCTCGTAGTGACGCCATTTCAGTCAGCAACAAATATTCTTTCTCTTGGGGTGGACCCTGATCCCCCACCCCTTTCCAGGACCACATGTCCACAGGGGACACTCGAGTGTCTCCCTGTCCACAGGTGCGGCCGCTGAAACACTCCTTCCATGAGGCACCTGCTCTTTTTCCTTGGTCACCAGTGAACCCTGCTGACTGTCACCAATTGTCTTGCTAATGGGTTTCAGCCCCAGGCAAGTTCACTATGGATTCAATGAGATCAAAGAAATGATAGTAGAAAGGTCTTGGAGTGAAAGGGTTATACCAACTTTACTTCCACGGTGGCAGCAAGTCAGTAACTAAAACTGCATTCACTCAAAGCAAGCTGCATGCAGCAAACCGATCTCTGCCTCTGGGCCTCTGTCCTCGGCGCTGCCACCACTCCAGCCTCTGCTCTGCTCTCCTGCAGCCGTGCCCACGTGTCGCCCAGAGCACTGGGCAGGGCTCTTTATATAGAGTCAATAATGATGCATTGCCCACATGTGTGCAGTGAGCTAGCCACCCAGGGCCAGGTGAGAATCCTGGCCACAGGAACCTTCATTTTATCCACAGATGGGTTTTTACCTCAAATCATTTGATTCCTTCCACAGCTCTGTGAGCTAGATGGGCGGTTACTATTAGCCCATTTTACAGGTCAGTAAAGTGAGACCAAAGGGGATCAGCCCACCTTGATTTGCATCCCACCTCCTGCAAACTAACTCTTAACTACTGGGTAAGTTTTCCCATCTCTCTGTGTCTCTGTGTCCTCACCTGTGCAATGGGGAAAAACAAGTCACTTACGACTTGCTGTTAGGCTTAATGAGTTAATACAGAAGCAGAAAAGTGCTTAGAGTTTATAGCATGGAATGTATTTTGATTTGTGTTGGCTATTGTGGTTAGGAGAAAAGGTATGAAGTTGAAAATTTGGGTCCCAAGAGAGTCAGGGCTGAAAATACCCTTGGGAAGAAGGCTCATGTGGAGGTAAATCATCATAGCACAGAGGAAGCAAGAACAAAATGCCCTCGCCATATATACCATATAGCAGCTCAATTCCCACCCCATCCACATGGCCCCCTCAGTCCTAGAACGCCCTCAGGACAGCATGGATGACACGCCGCCCCAAGTCCCACGTGGTCACCAGGACAACTCTGACCACCTCTGACAGCTGCTCTTGGAAAGTTGTTTCCTTCTTATTTTACAAAATGCACAACCTAAATGTATGAGGGGGAAGAGAAAAAGATAAAGTTTGACACTTTCCAATTCATTTAATAAAGACTGAAATAAATTAAACTTCTCTTAGGTGTCAGGCACCACGCCATATATGTTGCACGCATTTCCTCATTTGTTTCTCATCAATAGAGTAACCAACTAAATCGGCTTGCTCAGCACTGAAGAGTCACCTGAAATCTGAGGTTTTTGGTGCTAAAACTGGGAGAGGTCCAGGCAAGCCAGGATATCTGGTACTTTGTGCATCCCATTTTGCAGATGACAGACTGAAGCTTGAGGAGTCCCACAATCACACAGCCATCCAGGCAAGTCAGGATGTTTAAACCTATGCTTTTTAAACCATTACCAGATACTAGCTAAGAAAGAGCCTCTTCCTCTGGGCAAAGTTGTAGCATATTAGCTAATGAGTGAAATCAACTGTTGCTCTCCTTATTAGAAGGTGTTTGTTATTCTAGACTGTTTTTCTGTTGCTTATGTTCTTGTTCCTTCTCTATTATGATACTTCCAAGTGATTTGGGGTACAATCTGAAATGTTAATTAATAAACTTTTAGTTGTTAACCAGTGTCATTCTATAGCTAAGGAGAAAACACAGTGATATTTGCCTAAGTAACTTGAAGAGAATCAAGGCTTGATTCTCTAAACGATGAGTTCTAGTATATCATTTTGCTATTTGCCCCTGAAAAGAGATGGAGACTAGCAGTGATTTTCTGTAACTTACAGTGTCAAAGGCCATCAGTGACTCTCAAAGGCATTATCTTGGCTCCTATGTATGTTCCAAATGTAATTCAAGGCTCTACAGCACCTACTATACTGCCCCTATAAAACAGGCTCATGGCATGGGATCCATAGGTTGTGTGAACCAGTTAAGTCATCATCCCAAGTTATAAGGAAGCCCAGGAAGAAAGGTTCCACTTGGAAAAGGATTATTGAATTTCCTAAATAATTGTCCATGATTGAATTAATCAAGAGCTAAAGTACATTTCAAAAGAAACCTGGGAGTGAATACTGCATAAATTTAAGGGCTACTTGGGGACACTGTAAAATCCCAAGGCCAAACTGACTTTCTTGATTTGACAGAGGAATATGGCTGGGAGTTCAGGTTGATTCTGTTTTCAGGAGTTACTTTGTCTGTGGACATGCCCCACAGATTAAAACACATAAAAAATCCTTAAGTGTGAGATGATTAAAGTTTCAGATCTGGTCCTTTGAAAATCACAGAAGTGTTGGATAAAACCCATGCTGTTTTGAGGGTTGTATTTTTCTTTATAAAATCCTAGGAGTTGCTGATTTTATAAGAAAGAAAGAATCCTTGATTCAAATAAAAAGTGAGGGCTTTTGGAGAGAGTTATTCTCTTTGATATCAGATGTATGTTAGCCTATAATTTTCCACTCTGGCTTATGTGGATGTCTAGGCTTGATTCCATCAACTCATCTAATCTCTTCATAAAAAAAACATGTTTTCTGTTTATCTTTGACCAAACTGAGTGCAGTCTGGGCTTTTTAGCTTTTCTAACAATCCCAAGTTTCCAAATTTCATATCAGAATGTCTGTGTGGCATGGGAAAGCTGTGCTCATCTTAACAGGTTGGAAACTGCATATTCATAGTGAGGAAATTAAATTGCTACTTCCTAAGACATTCCCTTACCAAAATGTAATTTAAAAGCAGATCATCACTTTAATTTACTGCAAGTAAGTGAAGGGGGGAAAGAGACATTAATACAAATAAAAATTAAGGGGAAAGTTTCCCACCAAACGCTTAATTTTCATATACAAGCTAGCTGCCCAACTAAAGAAATGTTAGCATTCAACACAAGCTCATTTGAAACCACCTAAAACCAGAAACTTGAACTGACTTCACTTATTGTTGCATCCCTGGGAAGACTGGTTGTACTTCCTTCGGAAAAATTAGATCAATAACCACAGAGGCTGAATATTTTACTACCACACACCCACCAACCCAACATACAGATGACAACATTGAGGACTGTATTTGGCTACTGCTAATGGTTCTTGCTTTTTTTTTTATAATTTGGTTATGAATTTACAAAAATATATTCCACTGTGTTGTATCCATCATTACACCAAAGAGATTTCTAATATCTGATATATAAACATATAAATGATAATAAACATCACAAACATTTGCTTCTCAAAAACATTTGCAAAAATGTCATTCAGTTTCTCGGTACAGATGTAGGATCTGCCCTATCTTAAATCCTTAATACTCAGAAAATCAAGGCCTGAAAGAACAATTCATTCTCTATCCCCCAAAACACACACACACACAGAGGGAAAGTAGAGTCTGCCACATATCATGGACTTGAGTTTGTTGTTCATGGGGAATAAAGTCTTAAAAAATAACCCCAAAGGCTCAGATGAAAGGCAACACTTTGGGTATTCATTTGTTTTTGTTTCCAAAGGCTCATCAGTTATATAACATTGCTCTTTAAAAAAAGAATTTATGTGTACATACGCAGAATGAGTTGGCAATTGGATTCAGGTCTGGCCACTTTACCTGAGCAATGAAAAAATAAATGCCGTAGAGGCGTGCGAGGCTGCCCAACTGTCCCTTGGCAATCCTCTTGTTTCCTCCTGAGATTATCTAATTATAGAGTAATGTTGGAAGGAGTCTTCATTTGTAGATTAATTAGGTGATGCCTAAGCAGTTCTTCGAACATAAAAGGCATCATGTGAATCTAAGCATAATTATTCATCCTCAAGCTAATGATCATTTAATTGGTGTTTTCTGCTGTTAAGTTTAATGGTCCATGAAGAAGAGGGCGATTTGGGGAAGGGGCTTTTACCATTGCTCGAAGAGAGTCAGCCTTGTTAGATTGTAGACAATGTTCAACATTCAAAAATGAAGTTTTAGAAGTGGAAATAAATTCTCTTCCTCCAGTAAACTGGAGCCACAAGGGTCCTGAAAATACAAGCAATCCTCTCGGCATAATTGACGTATTTTCAGAATAGGAATCGCAGTTTGAATTGGGCCATCTGATGTTTTGTGGCAAAACCAAAGACCTCCCAGAGGTGAAGTGTATGGAGCAGAAAACACGTTAGCTCTGGGGCGTCCGTATACATTATGAAGGTTCTTTTGCCCTCTTAGCAAAATGAGATATTCCTGTCCTAAGTGGGAGATCATATCCAAGTTGAGAGTCATCAAGGTGAAGGGTTTTGCAAGATGTCTGTATTAGACCTCCTTACATGATTTTCTAATGATCTCTTCCTAGATTTCCCCTAATAGATTATAAACTCAAGGCCAGGCAGGCACTCTGTCTTTTTTATCTTTCTATTTCCAGTTTATCCACCCAACAGTCAGCATTTGTTAAGTGAGTGAATCAAGGAACAAACAATAACTAGAAATATACACGTAAGATGAGCAAATACGCCTGGGGGTATGAGAAGTGTTCCTATGAACATACAATCAAAAAGTCCACGTCACAGAATTGTGAACAGCCCTGTTATGTGTTCTCAGTCCAAAGTCCCTGTTCTGAAGCTGGGTCATTAACAAACATCATTGCAGGGAGATGGTCTGGACAACATTCTCAAGTGACCTGGCACTGTGAGTGGCTTTGCTAGTTTATCCAACCAATACCGACATCAAGGGACTTCGTGGAGACACGGTTTTCTCAATTATTAAATGTAGCAGTTGAGACAGGAAAATGGAACGATTACAAACCTAACGAAGTAATTGTTCAGTGAATGTCAGCTATATTAACATCAGTAGGTTTTCCTTCATAGAGGAACTTTGATTCAAGAAAGAAAAAAAAAATTGAAAAACCTTGCTGAAAATATATACCCTCCATGGACAAGAATTTCCTTTGCCAAACGAGAAGCCAAGCAGCACAAAGCAGTATGGGAGACCTTAGTCCCAATATTTTGTGATAGATGAGAGGCACATCCCACACCGAAGTTTTAGGGGATGCTGTAAAATTAAACATTCAAAAAGAATTTTTTTAAAAGGCAAAAGTGGTTGTAAAGGTATATAAGTCATATTTGGGTTTTGTTTTGTTTTGTTTTTCTAAAGAAGGAAAATTAGAAGAATGAAATAATTTAATAGGGAAACAAATTAGAATAGAGTTGGCATGGATATGATAATAATACTATTTGAAATTTTACTTCAAAGAAAGGAGAGACTTAAATAATAAGTGGAAGATGAGTATCTTAATGTACCCAGAAGTCTGCCTTGTTTTTCAGAAGGATGTTTTTTCATATTCCTTTTAGAACTCCTGGAAGAATCTCTAAATTGATATTTCTCAAAAATCTCCACATCTACACCCACCACACAGAAATCTTAGGCATTCCTTACCCAGTAAGCTGGCAGGACAAGAATATACATTTGACCAGGTTACAAAACAGGTGTTTCAAGGAGCTTCATTGGAAAGTTCCTTGCAAATAATGAGCACACAGAATCTCTACTGGCTTTGGACCTGCAGGTAAGGCATGTACCTGAAATCATGTAAGAGAACAGAAGAAAATATATCTCATTCTGAGTAAATCATCAGTTTTTACATGGCCTGAATCTGTTTAAACTGAGGCAGGAGAAGCACAGATACTGCTGATAGCATTAACTTAAATCTTAGACTGAGAAAAAAGCCTCCACTTAATCATGTATTTGATCAATTGGAAGAGAAGTGTTAGACAGCTAACATTTTTCCTTGGTTCCTCTTCTGAATGTGCATGCTTTCTGCATTTGCTTAAAACTATAAGGAATAAAAACAAAAACAACAAAATTTTTCATCACAGATGGTATCTATTATTCTAAAGCCTTTTACTCTTTTTAGAAAACGGAAACTAAAAACAATGCATAACAAACAAATGAATCTAAACAGGAGATGCTAGATTCTGTAATATTGCCCACTTTGTAGATGCACAGATAAACAAGGTAAGACATGTGCGTGCCTGTTGACAGAAACGACGGTATTCTGAAATGTAAGGGAGTTTTCTCTGAACGTAGGAAGCCGAGTGACATAGGGTGAAAACCTAAGCAGATCCTAACCAATTAATACACAAAGAATTTTGTGAAGATTCTGATCCCAGACAGCTGCCCTCACTGTCCCCCTCACCCTTTTATTAGAATCTCTGAAACCATTTTGCTTGGGGGAAAAAGTAAATTTTAGTAGAAGGGAAGAATGCCAAACATCCCCGGCAACTTAGATTTTTCCACTTTTCTTTACATGTTCAATTGAGACCTTCATAAAATTATAAATGAAAGGATACATTATGAGCACTTTCTTTGAAGGGAAAAAAAAGGGTCTTGGCTGGAAGTAAAATTTTGGAGTCTATATCCTTCTCTGGAGAACACTTGGGATTTTTCTCTGCCAACTTGCAGGACCCTTAAAAGAGCTCACCTTTGCCCTCAGAATTCTAAAAGGTTGAACCACCAGCGGCCCTGATTATGGGTGAGATGCTGAGCGCCAGGAGGCGGCTGGAAAATAGTGGGCTCTGTGCTGGCGACTCCTTGGGACTGAGGTCAGTGTGTCTTGGGGCCCTCCGCCCTCCCTTCTTCCCTTCTCCCCCAGAGATTCACTCCTGTTTACATTGGGGAGACTGCAACTTCTGTTTCTTCACGTTTAAAAGAAGTTTAAAAGCTTATAAAAAGGCTCTTAAGATTTCTTGGACACCAAATCCCTCTTAGAGAACAATATTTTGATGAGTTAAGTGTAAATGAATCAGAAACCTTCGTATTAAATTTCCCTTGACATACACATCAGTTGAAGAAATTAATGGAAAAAGTGCCCGGGGCTCGAAGTGTTTGGGATTTTTCTCAAACCCAAAATGCTCGAACATGAAGAGTAGAAATCCATTCGCATCAGTTGGGTTGGCTGGGTCTCCCCTCCCCAGAACCCTGGTTGGTTATAATGGAGGGAGTGGCATACACAGATGGTGACCAGCTGGTTGGGGATACGTCAAATTCCTGATCACGCTCAGGCCGAAGCAGAAGCAAAGGCCGGGCTGACGCTGTGGTGATGCGTAGTGCTGTCACGAAGGCTGACCCTAAAAGCTGTCTTTTTTTTTTAAGACAAGAGAAACTAAATAAATAATCACGGAAGATCATAAATCCCCGACAATGACATTTAGATCTGTAACACAATGTGCCACAATTTGTTCCTCAAAGATTAACTCGGTTCTGGATCCTGTGATTGTGGATCCCATGAATTCTGACAATAAATGGCACAAGGGTCAAAATTTGAGGGCCAGTATAGTGTGTGTGTGTGTGTGTGTGTGTGTGTGTGTGTGTGTGCGCACGCACGCACTCTTAATTTAAGGGGTCCAAGAAAACACCCACAGGAACAGAAATAACCAAAAATCCTGAAACCAGGCTCAAGCCCTACAAACATCATTCTTCTGATTTTTTATAAATCAGTTTCCCACTGTTGTTGGTTTTGTTTTGTGAGAGGATGACCATGCTTGGCGAGCAGTTAAGAGGATGACTGAGCTGGACAAACAACAGTTCCAAGGATGGGTGTTCCTCCTGTGTCACGGAGGCGACCTGATCATTTTCGGATGTGTGTTGTGCATAGCACAACTGTGAGTGACGGCTGCGTTTTGGGTGAAACATGTCACGCGTCCAGTGCCTCGTAAGCACCGCTGTGCTGCTGTGTAGTCAGGGGGCCTGTCTTAGGCATCTTGATCTGCAACACTAATCAAGGGCCCACCTAGGAGGGATCACGGCTTTGAGTTCATGCCCGACTAATCCCCAAATGAACTCATTCTGCTAAAGCACCTGAACGCTTTCTGTGAAGCACGATGAGCTCCCTCCACATGAGCTGTTTTTGCTATTATTTTCAGAATTGACATCCTCCACCCCTTTTAGGAGTCTGCAGGCCTGAGTGTTGCACAGGAGGCCTGTACTGACCACTCACTAGGGAAGAATGGAGATGCCAAAGAGAGTTTTCTCTCGATGGATCTCTGCTTGCTCATCCTTGCTCAAGGAAGCAGCGCTCTCCAGAGCGTGGTAGGTCTCAGAGAACTGGAAGGTGATATTTAGACAAACGTACCTTTCAACAACAGCATTCTGACTCGTTCCACTGGAAGTATGTGCTCGACACATGTTCACTGAATGAATGAGTGAGCAAGCGGATCAGTGAATGAATGGGCAAATGACAGCTCTTTCACAGGGAAGTTGAGGAGATGAAAGAAAAGCCACAAGACCCACAGAGGCAGACATAAAGCAAATTCCTTCCACCTCAAACAAGGAGCCAACCCCCTCCCCAAGGACAAAAGGTCTCCTCCCTTCCACACAAAAGATTATTAGGGTTCCATAGGAGAGAGGACAAGCTGTATAGCATGAAACGCTCCTGAAGAGAGTAACTAAAGATTTCTTTTTCTGTTCTGTACCCCTTTCTGGTGTCCCCCAGTTCCTGAAAACTCCTAAGCCTTTTCACAGAAAATATAAGAGAGATGCCACAGTAGTAACAACAATAAACATCTTCCTGGGCAGCAGAAAAAACAGAAAAACACAGAAAAAATATGGAGGGGCCAGGTGTCTGATGAAAAGCCTCATGTCCTCTCAGTGAGATCTGCTAGCTGGAGAAAATGTTCTCAACAGGGAAGAGGGCAGACATCAGACATGACCGATTGCAACTCACTCTCACACTCCTTCCAGGCAAAACTTGAGAATGCACAGAAAATAGGTATTTCTATCACAAAGTGAGCCCTTTTCATCCTAAGTCAGTGAGCAAATCACTTCCTCCTGGCTGGGCTTCTCTTGCTCCACCTGAAAACAGAGGATCAAGATATTTACCTTTCCCCTAGAGTATTCTCAGACAGAAGGAGCGAGAAATAAAAAGCACCCTGGTGTTACCAGATGATCTTCCATTATATGCAAATTTGGAGGCCCACAGTTAACCCCCAAAAGCTTAGATGCTTGCCCCTGGCATTTTCTCCAGTGCCTTGACATCTGTGTTCAGGAAGCGAAAACTCATTTCTGTGCTAGTGAAGACCCACGCCTTCCCTATGGGGAATTCTACGCAGGGAAAAGCAAGCAAGCAGAATGAAACAACAGTTACACTTGCAGACCTAGAAGACAGACTTTTTTTTTTTTTGCACACTTGCTCAGAATAAGGGCCACAGAAATGAGGTCTAGAGACTCAGCTGGTGTTTGACTGACATCTTTAGGGACTTGGACCCACCCCCACTGCCTGCCAGGGCTGGGTCTGAGCTTGCACAGACCTGATCTCCTTTTCCTTTGATATGGAACCTGTGCCTCACTGGGCTCTCAGTGCTAAAGAAAACAGTCAGCTCTTTTGGAATCTGATTTGCCTCCTGCTCTAGCCCCTGTTAATCTGCAACACGCTGCTGCCACAATAGCGCGGCAGTTCAGAGTCGGTGTCATGGGGGCGAGTGGCAGGGGTTCTTTCTTTCGGTTTAATACATCCTTCCTTCTGCGGCTGCTGCATGCCATCATCAGCCGCTAGGAAAAGCAGGGAAGCAGGCGCGAGGGGAGCGGGAGACTTCCGGAAATCTCTTTCCTCCCTCGCCGTCCCGGGTTGCCCGATAATGACCCTGGAGACTCCCACCTGCCCCCAGCGAAGGAATTGGTTACTCCCCCAGCCCTCCCGGCATCGCCCCCTGCCCACTTCCTCCACTTCCCGCCCCAGCCTCTACCCCTCCAGCCTCCGTGGCTTCACAGCCAAGTTCCTCCTCTCGGGAGGAATGAGAAGGAGCAGCTTAGTAATAGTGAGCTTGCAATCCTTCTCTCCACCTCCCTCTTGGCCCCAAACGCAGACGCAAGCAGTCACTTACTTGCCTTGGTATCCTTGGTGAACGTGGAAGCCTGAGGACAGGTTCAAAGGTAGCACGCAGCACATTCTTCTTTCCGTGGAACAGTCATAGTCACGTGTGCTAGGAAAAAGCACACTTGAATTTATATTTCCAAACGGGCTTAGTATTGGTTTGCGTTTAACATTCACGCTCCCTTCCCCTGAGGTCCAACTGCGTAAACCCCACAAACGTGGAGCTTTCTGCAGTTTCTGACCCAGCGCCTCGCCCCTCACTCACCAGCTGCCAGCACTGGGTTATGCAGCTTGTTTTCGCTCCGCCAACCTCTGCAGACCGAACACAAGGGCTGATGACCAGTCTCCATTCTCAGCTGACAGGCGGCCTGCAGTTGGGTGAAACCCCATACAGAGGCGGGCATTCAGAAAACATTTGTTTGTGTGTTTGTTCCCTTTTGCTGCTTTTACTGGAAGCATCATTTGGGATGGGAGGCAGGCGCATACCTGTAGCAGTTGGGGTCGCTGAGTAGGGTACTCATAGAATGATTTTCATGGAATCAACCCCCATGTTGCCAATGAATTCCATTCTGTTTCAGGGTCACTGACCTTGCCCCTAATCCTGGCTGATTGTCTCACCAATGTGTGTCATACGGGGCCGGTGGGCAAGAATGCATAGAGGGCCCAAAGGAACCACTACTTCTATAGGAGAAAAACAACTCAAAGGGCATGTCCCACAAAAAGAAGAGCCCTGTTAGAGGCGGGCATAATTGCAGGAACTAAATCAGCCTGGGTCTCTCCGCCAGGGGCTGATCTAAGCCAGACGTCATGTAATGTCAGGCCGTGAGTACATCACAATGGCAATTAAAACGAAGAGAGAAAAATCACTCTTGCTTCCCAAATGTTTATTTCTAACATGGCAGGTACTTAGTAAGAATATGAGGTACTAAGTCATCTGGCATAAGCAAGAAAGGTAATTTGGGTTAATAATCTTTGGAAGGCTGAAAGATTATAAATGTATCTGCACAGCCAAGCCCTCTGCATGATCCCCTTTCTCCCTCTGACGTCAGCTGCATCCATCCCATCTCTTTTGCTACCTCCTGGTGCCCCCCAGCATCCCAGTCATGCACATCCCCCCCTGTGTCTGCTGCTTCATCTGCACCCTCCAACTGACTCGCCTCACTTGATCAATCTAGCCCTCCAAATCCCCAACAGGCCGCAGTTTGGGCAGGCCCTCCAAAATTTGTCTCTTCTCTTTTTAGATTCTCCAACTGTCCATCTGGTCCCCAGCTTCTAGAAATACACCCTAACACTGAGCCTTTAACACTCACTTCCACATATAAGAGGAAATCTGGGAATCCTAAACAAATGTACTATCTCAGTGGTAAGCTTACGAGTGGAAACTTTCCCCTGTAATACACATGGATTAATCTTGCATTCAAAAATACATTTATTTTAGCTCACTCTCCCAATCCATTTACAAACACACCCAACTTTGTCTCGACTAATCAAACTCCTCTCCGGTCCCACCACCCTGGATTCACTTAGGCAGTTTGTCTTTGAATTTGCCACTTGGGTTTTTAGAATCAAAGTGGGTATCAGAGAGCTATTGTGTTTCTACAGATCAAATCATATTACAATGTGGCCAAGAATTCATTTCTGTGGGATGACTGCCTTGATAAAACTTAGCCATTTTCCTATCTAGGACCTAGTAACCTCTCCAGCCATATTACAGTGAATTTTGAAAACAACTTCCCAAATGTGGGGCTCCACTGGAATTTCACCTTTTAAAATTTTGGAGTAAGTAGGCTATCAACAGGACCGTGAACAACTTTTGATCACACAGAGAAACTCATTGTAATAAGATTTTTTTCCTGTGTTAATATAATGATTTAATAAAGACCTTTGGCACATAAATACGACTCTTTAGACCAAGCGCTCTTAACAATGAGAGGATTAAGATCAGCCTATAGGGGATATTAGTATAAGTGTCTTTTCTAGCTTTAGTAAAACTCTTCCATCTGCTTAGAGGTAAATTCATTATTCTTAACTAAAAACTCTCCTGAAATAGACGTGGCGAATAATGTTCTGCCCCTGTTGCGAGACTCTCCGCCGAACAAGCTTAAAATTGCTTAGAAACAAAAGGCAGGAGGAAAAAGAAAGGGCCGTGTCTCCAGATAATGAGGTCCTGCCTTTGTCTTTTATCTGCAAAACAACACGATTTGAAAAGTCTGGATCCCATTTCATTTGAACTGAACATAAATGTAGTGCCTGGAATTCTCCCAAATGAACAAATCCTTTGCCGATAATTTTTAAGGGAAGAAAGATCAACAGGATAGGGGCAGGAGGGTGGATTATTGGCTGCAGAGTGTGTGTGTGTGTGTGTGTGTGTGTGTGTGTACATGCACACGTAGAATTTGGGGGCATGAGGGTAATAGAATACAAATGAAGGAACACAGACCTTCATCGAAGGTGCGCATTGGTGTGGGAAGCAAAACACAAGACAAAACCACGGGTTGTGTGTCCTTGCATTTAGCAGGACAGCGGGGAGAGTTCTGGACACAGTTCTTGTCATTCTTTTTCTTTTTGATGTGCCAGGCTGAATTCTGTCTCTCTCTCTTAGAAATCTCCCATAGATGGATTTCCTCTAAAAAGAGCCCCTGCTGACTACTTGCTCTTATTAATTCCTGCTCAGTTTTCCTACCCCATCCTGAAGACAAATCTTCCTTCCCTACATCAACTCCTGATCTTCCTTCTCTGTTTCTATAAACTGGTTTCCTCTGTTGAGTGGTGACGCCAATCTATGGCAGGTTAGAGAATATGCCATGGAGAATATGCCGTTTCTCTCTTTGATTTGCCTCTAATCTGTGAGGTCTTGTTGAGCTAGGGCTGCGACTTTGATAGTGATGCAGAGGACAAAAAGCTGTTGGATCATCACATTCACCCTCAGAATCAAGGCCACCAAAGGCAGAACTATGCAATTGGTTTCTATCAATCGCTACACCAAGTCTTGAAAAGTCTTGCAAGGAACACAATGCTCCTACAGGTTTACTGTTCTTATTTAGCTTCTTTGTTGGAGAAATGAAGCAAAAAGAAAAAGCCAATGGGTCTCCTCCTCCTTTGACCACTGGTGTAACAAAGATATAGAAAAAGAAAACAAATTAACAAAGAGAGGACACAGGTCCCTCTCTGTCATTCCCTTCTCCCCATCCACAGGCAAAATCTAATAAAGATGATTAAATTACATGTCTTTTCCTCCCATTGAAACCCATTGCGTACTATTCAAATATTAGAACTCAGGAAATAAGGCAGGACAAGGTCCCTCCTGAAACCTTAGAAGGCAGCACAGGGGTCTGAGCCGGAGTTCTGCCTGGCTGGGCGGCTCTAATTAAGAAATCACCCTGCTGAGCAGACCTTACTCTAAATAAAATATAAAAAGGAATTCCATGAAAATCATTACCTCCCGGCCTCGCACCTCAGTTCAGAGCCTCCAGCGCCTTGGCCCCAGGAGCTCTGCCCCCAAGTACTGGGGATTCTGTGTCGTTCTACGTGGTCACAGTACAACCAAGAATCAAGACCCCTCTTGAAGAGGAAGCTGGGTCTTGTGCCTGCCTTTTGCTGTTTGGCCAGACTTCCTCGGGGCCAAAGGCTGATTTGGTCAGTGCTGTTTGGGTTTGGAGGGGGATAGGGGATAGGATTTGATTACAGGTTGACTAAAGGGTGGACGTCTGGCCAACTCCCCCAGCTTTAACACAATGAACTGCCAACCCACGGCCTCTCTGCACAGTGGCTGGGTTCTTTTTGCTTGTCCATCAGCCGCATTGGATGGTGTGGCCACTTAAGAGCAAAGACCAAGTCTGTTTAATTGGGTTTTGTTCAATATCCTTGCCCCGGTGAGTCCTTTAAACTATACTGAGTCTGCCTCAGCCCTCCGCTCCCCCCAGGTCCTGAGTTATCCCTCCTGTGGGGAGGGTCGTTTGCTTAGCCTCCTTTCCATCTATACCCCACAGAAACCTAATTGTATTCTCACTGTTGAACCTATAAGTTTTTTCTTCTCTTGTACACATCTGTGGCTTTGCACAGGCCACCATGTCTGCCCACATTAGTGATTCTTAAACTGTTGAAACCTGTTGAAAGAGATGGAACCCCCCTGTGGGGGGAAAGCACATACGCGTATAAATACAGGCTTTGGCAATCAGTTTCAGGGGTGCCCCAACCCTCTAAGGAATCCATTGTCACCAGTTTAAGGAGCCTCGAAAGAGAGAGAACGATGTCTTTCTCTGACCAGACTTAAGTCAGACTCCTCTGGGTCCTCTTTCTGACAAGGCCAAACCTTGGCCTCCGTCCTTGGACCATTGGGTCTAGTTTTAGCAAGAATCCTGCTGGAGCAGTTTCACAAAGATCCTCCACCCTTCACATCTGATCAAATTCCTCAACTGCTGCCTGGGTGCCCTATCACCCTGGCCTGCCATCAGCAAAAATCCTGTCATGTTGGTTTTGCCAGAACCCACCTACTCTTGATGTTTCCTCTTAATAATTTTCTACCAACTGCCCCCACCTTCCTTGGCTATAAATCTCTCCTAGTCCTTGCTGTATCCAGACTTGAACCCAATCTCTCTCCTCTACTACAAAGCCCCCATTGAAGCAGTCTCTCTTGAATAAAGGTTTCCTTATCATCTTTAACAAGTGTCATGAATAATCTTTTCTTTAACACCTCTCATTTTAGGAAAATCCCTACTTATTCTCAAGGAAACCTCCACAAAGCCTTTGCTGACCAATCCAGAAACAGTTATGAACAGAACCCACATCTGTGTGCTCCTGAGGACCCTTGTCTGTAAGTCTAGAATATCACACATCGCAATGCAGTAATTACTGGTGTGCATATCCATCTTTCTCTACATCAGAAGGGGCACGTTCTCTTAAAAGGCCAGATAGTAATTATTTTAGACTTTGTGGACTGTATGGTCTCAAGTCTGCTGTTGTAGCTAAAGCAACCATAGATGATATATAAATAAATAGGATGGTGATGTTCCAGTAAAGCTTTCTAGACTGTGGAAAGACCCTCAAAAGTAAACCTTATTCATTTTTGAGTTTCATTGTCTAGTCCCTAAAATGTAATTGATTTTTGAGTTTCACTGTCTAGCATTAATTGATAGATACAACGAGTGAATAAATAAACTACCAAAATTTTTCCTTGAGACAGATACTGAATGGAGGGATCATAAATGTGGCCTCTGGGACACTGTTGAGACTCCATCCATGTTGCTTCATGATTATACAATAAGTGGTTAGCTACCAAGGCTCCAGTCACAAATTCTGCAGGTCTGGGATTATTCCACAAATCACTGGGTAGCTGCCTAAGCCTTCTAGAACAGTCCAGGATCGTTATAGTCAGAAAAATACTTCTTTTAAAGGTAAGATTTCTTACACCACTCCTGCTTTGACAAACTCACAGCTTCTTTGAGACTTTCTTTAACAATCCCTTACCTTTTCTGACACAGCTCCCAGTGACCCTTTCCTGGGATTCTGGCCCTTGTATAATCCTCTCTTCCTGGGTGTGTGCTGGACCTAATGCCTCCTCACTTCGAATCAATCAAATGACCAAAAGCAATGGGCCGTCCCTTCCAAAATTAGTTCATGTAAGATGGTAGCTTTGGTTTCTGTCAGTAGGCTCTCTATTACCTTCTCAGCTTGCACACTTTGATGGCAAGCCGCCACGTCAGAGGACCCATGTGGCAAGGAACTGAGGGCGGCCTTCAGCCAAGAGCTGCTGAGATATTGAGACCCTCAAGGAACCATCAAGGACCTGAACCCTTCCAACAACCACATGGGTGAGTTAAGAAGTGAATCTTTCTCTAGTTGAAGTTTCAGATAAGACCACAGACCCTTGACTTTGACTGCAGTCCAATGAGAAAACTTGAAGCAAAGGACCCAACTAAACCATGCCCATATTTATCACTTACAGAAACTGTGCAATAATAAATGTATATTATCATAAGCCACTAAGTTTTCAGTAGTTCCTTATGAATCGATAACTAATACATCTACCTATATGACAACTGGGTGTGGATTTACTCATTTTCCCCACCAAAATGTTAAGGCTCCTCCAGAGCAGGGGCTAGTTACATCATACTCATCGTGTCCCATAATACGTGCTTACAAACATTTGTTAAATTGATTTGTATTTTGAGTTTCTTTGAATCCTGTTAATTTAAGTAACAACAGTCATATTTAACTATGCATCAGCAGTAGGACAAAGTGGACAGCTGGTTAGGGCAGAACGTTTTTGAAAATTGGGAGGGTAAACAATTATTTGGATTTGCACGCTATTGTGACCGGTCATGCTTCAAAGACTTTCAGGGAGTTTTCATTCATTTTCAAAAGACTTCAAAGTTGCCTCCTAACTACACGAAAGAGATCTTTGCCCTCCCTGACCCAGCTCATCGGATGGGTCGGTCTAATTTTGGCAAGCCTCCTCCATTCCCTTGTTTCATGTTTTGCATACACAATGAGAACTATTATAAAGAGAGAGGAAAAGATGGAAATAGAATTGAGAAAAAGGTGGAAAAAATGGAAAAGAGGAAAGAAAAAAAAAGAGCAGAGGAAAGAGAAGACGTGGTCAGAACACCCAAGCCAGATGCAGAGAAATGGTTCAAAACAAAACATCTGATTTTCTTGTCTCTAGTCATAAATATTTTGACAAGGAGCTTGGCATTTATCAAAAGGGAAAAAAGAAAAACAGAGGTTGTCTTCCAGAGGACCCAACACTCTTGGAATTCAATGACCTAATCTGTGTAAGGTTGCAGTATAGAGATTCCCTCTCTTGTGTGAGTCTCATGGCATCGGGAGCTCTGTTTACCCAACAGTACTTGCCACACGGCTATCAGAGGTCAGGAATAAAGAACAGAGGCTGTGGGGGAACAGTCTGGATTCCACGCTCGAAAACATATTTTTAAATCACTGTAGATTCTCATTCTCTATCTTACTGGTTGCTTATCTTAGAAGTTAAGTCAACTTTTCATTACTTTTGTAGACATTATATAATATCTTCTTCCCCTTCTCCAGTCACCAGCTGTTAGCCAGTCTCATCCCAGAGTCGGGTGGGGGTTGGCTCCGCTTGAGCTGAATGACTTGCATGCTGACATTTGAAGGAGCCAATTCCCAGCCATGGAATAAATCTCAATTTCCTGCCATTCTCTTAGGACCAGACAGATCTCCAGAAAGAAAAGCGAAAGAGTTCAAACCTCAAAACCATTGGAGCTAGTCACGTTAAGCCGAACTGTTCTCGTCTTTAAAGTGGCAACAAAATTATGTGTCTCATAGGGTTATTTTGAAGGGTAAATATGTGTAAAAGCCTCAGGTTACTGCAAGATTCCTCAGCCTTAACGCTTGACATCTCAGGTGGGAAAATTCTTTGCCGTGGGGCCCACCCTATGCATTTTAGGATATTCAACAGCATGCTAGTTGCCACTGGCTGGATGTCAGTGGCACCGCACCTACATGCCACCCTCCCTCCACCATCACAATAGAAAAACAGACATTTTCAAATGTCCCCAGGGGGTCAAAATCACCGCTGGTTAAGAATCGCTATTCCAGCATTTGGCATATAGTGATTGTTCCATAAATATTAGATGGACTGTCGTTAAAAATGATTCTTGACAACAGCATCACCCTGCTATAGTGACAGCTCTTCTCTCTCACTGAATCCTTGAAATGGTTGCTGCAGTTCTGCATTCTTTCAAAAGGAAAGCCGGAGAAGAGGCAAGGTCAAGGCCATGAATTTGATAACAATCCAATAGGAAACGTACTGTCTCCTGGGTGGTCTCTTCTCATGGAAGGAAAAAAGGCTGCCCTTTTGTTCTGCTCAGGAACTAGGTACATTCCTCAGCCTCAGAGTTTGTGAGATGCTATAGATTGATTCTTCCACTGCCATAAAGTTTCCAGCTGTGAGTGCTACTGGTATAGTTGACTCTCGAAGCCACCCCTGGAGATTGCCAAGGGTACCACCACCCTTACCTGAGGAAAGAAGGAAAGAGATGGTCAAGAAGGAGAACTCTTCCAACAGAAACTACTCCCTTTGCTGTTTCTTTTCTTTCTTTTGTGTGTGTGTGTGTGTGTGGTTTTGTGCTTATTTAGGTTTGCAAGTGTGTTCTTTGCCCAAATTGTTCTTACATATTCTAACGGTGTTTGCTTTCGGTGTTTTGATATCACCCTGTTTCGAAGGTACAAATGTTTTTCATGGCACGTCTTGTGTTAAGTGTACAAACTGAGAGGTGAGTGTTGGTGACAGAATAGAATGCAATATTCCTTTACGTTTTCAACCAGATAAGTGTTAATAGCAGAGAAAAGTGAAAAAAAAAAAAAAAAGATTTCTGGGGGTCTGGGAGTAGCCGGCTCAAAATATGAAATTTCTTTCCACCTCCTATTTTTATGTTTAGCATTCATGCATATTTTACTTTCTCTGCGAAAAAGAAAGTACTCGAATCTCACATTTCTCCCTTCCTCATTCTTCCCCTCGTTGACCACATAGCTTTGCTGGTCCAGTCACATCAAATGAACCCTTCCATCCCCACTTCCCCCCACCCACCGCCATGCTGACCGCCTCTGTCCCCTTCTGTATCCTGCTCGCAACTTTTTCCCCTTCCTGGGGCCTGTCTCTCTGTGACCTTCAAGTTTTTCAAAGGCTGTCTTGAATCCAAGCCACCTATGAGGGTTTCTCTGATGAATTACAGCACATTCAACATTCCTTGTCAACGGAAGACCTCAACACAGAGAAATGCTTCTTTAAAAACACACTTTCAGTGTCAAGTTTCCTTACTTTTTATTTTATATTTAAAAAATTTTTTTAATCTACGGACGGCTATAAAAGAGTGATGTCTGTTTGAATCTGACAACTGCGTTTGTATTTCGTAAATCACATACTTCCTAGGAACAGACTCCATATTCATGCTTTACAATAAAAATATAAACAAGAGCTACTTATAATCTCTCCTAATGTCCTAATTATAAGCTCCTTGAGGACAGGAACCTTATCTATTTTCCATTCCACTTTCCTCTTCGTGTTTAACTCTGAGGTTTGGACATTTAAGACCTCCAAAAAATGTTATGTTGAATGAACCTGAGAATGAAGGAGTTATTGTAGTTTCCAAATTCATTTCTATGAGCTTTAGGGATCTGCGTATTTTGGCAAAGGCACATATTCATGCTATGTTGCCAGTATCGTGCTTGTGCAGATGTGTGTTGTCTCACAGCTGTTGGCTAGTTCTAGGCATGCTCACTGAGTCTCCCTTGTTTACACTTGATCTCATCCACATCCATCAGAGGACTAAGCATAGGGTTTTGCCCACAGTAGGTACCTTAGAAATATTACAGAATGAGTATCATTTGCTGCATAACACAAAAGCATAGGCAAAAGAGTTTGGAGAAAAAGGAATCAGTAAAAGTAAGTATCAGCCAACTTGCCCCCCAAATATGTTTACGGTTAGGTAACATGTTCACAGATGAGGAATGACGGGCGCGTCTAAGGGCTCGCGGTGCAGGATGGAGACTGGCTCTTTAGATACTGCTGCCTCGTCTTACCTTCCATGATGCTGGCTTGATGTCTTTCGGAGTAAGAACTGGCATGTGACATTTTTTTTTCTAGGTATTTGTGCTTTACTAACTCCTGACTCCAAGCAAAAGGAAGATCTGCCTAGTACGAGAAGGCCTGTGGTCTTCCGGGTTGTGGAGAACTGAATAAAACTTGCATTAATAATGAGTGTGTAACCACAGGCCCGTGCTTGTGGATTTTTCCCTTGTAGATGCTGTCAGGGTTTTCAAAATGAAGACAAGTCAGCAGCCCCCAAAATGAGAAGCGATAACATCAACAGAAGGCAGAGTGGACTGACTGACAGAAGAAAGAGTGGCAGCTGGGATCCTGATGGGAACCTTGTAATCAATAGAAACTAGAATTATGACTTTGCCTGGACTTAGTCAAACACCAGGGACTTTGAACACTGTCTCACTGCTGGCCTCAACGAGGAAGTTAGAAAGAAGCAACACTGAGAGCTTGTCTGCTGGGCATGACCTTTAAAAGGAATGAAAGTTCACGCTTCATTTCATGGACCCTCTGGACCCACTCTTATTAGCCTAGAGTAATTTTCCTGTGAGGTCTTGAAGGCTAATATGAGTCAGCCGGAGACCACGTTTAACAGTCTGTGTCTTCTGACCAGTTAGGATATACGGGATCATCTGGTCCCCAGAGTCCATCCAGGTGTGACAGGAAGACAAGTTCCTGGGGAGACGTTTATTACTCCATTTGACTGAAGAGTAATGAGACCATATCACCGGCATCTGAACAAAAGTCAGGTACAGATAGGTGATAATTGGCTGAAAAAATCTTCAAGTGGAACTTTCACTTTAAGAATGACTGTTTTTTCCAGAAGGAGGGAAAAACTATATGGACAAAGGCTCAAGAGAAAGGTTCTCCTATTAGTCAGACTTGGTATATAGAAAAATACGGCACTGGAGGTATTCCAGGCTGACCCTGTCTGATGGCCGTAGTCAGGCTCCTTAACCTGGCATCTGTGAAGCTGGTCCAATGACATCTACTGCATGGTGTCATTGTGAAAGTCAGAGGACACAATGTGTGCACAGTAACCAATCAAGTACCTGGTACACAGTCCACGTTTAACAAATGCTTGACCCATGGGCAAGACCAATTCCCACCACATGCCCAACTTCAGACCCACACTCAGACTCAATTTCCACTATCAACTCTAATGAAATAGTGGTAACCAAGAGGGCCAGGCCTGCAGAAGGCCATCAGGGGCCTTCCCTGCAAAGCCCATCTACAGCTCATGGAAGGTGATGAGCCAAATCTTCACATGTGAATCTAAGTGATACAGGGAACACTCTGTGAAGGACTTTAAAATAACTGTGATTTGCCTGCTGCATAAGTCCCAGCACTGAAGTCGCTTCCTTTCCTTAGAATAACTGGTCAGTAGGTAACTTGTGGCCCGTGGGCTAAGAAACAGAACGCGGTTGGTGTCAGCCTCCTGAGCTGCCAACTGGAGATATTTTTCTCGGGTTCCTGGGTGGGTTTTGAAGCCAACTGCCTTGAAAGGGAGGCAGAGCCTGCATGCCACAGGCATCTAGGACACAAGGCCTACACAGTATTTTTGAAAAGTCAGTATCGCTCACTGACGATAAAGGGGCATTCACTGTGGGCAAGGCACTCCATGGGGACGGGTGGGGTCGGGGCTACCAGGCAGGCCTCGGACCGAGTTTGCAGCCAATTTTCTTTTTCCACCATCTCTAGAGTTGAGTAGTTGCCAATACAGCTAAAAGCTTTTGGAGACACCCCTAAGACACAGATAGGGAGACCCCCACTCTCCCCAGCCCCCGTCTTTTCCATGGAACTTAGCAGCAACTACCAGGGGCGCCATCACAGAGCATTAATTTTTTCCCTTGCCTGGTTTCCCACATTCTGTGACCACCTCTGAGCGTGCCAGGGAAAATATTGAGAGCCTAGGTAAACGAAGGGGAACCCAACATTCACCAGTCTGGCCTTAAAATAGCCAGCGGAACGCCCCCTTCCCAGAGAGTACACAGGCAGTGACTGTTCACTAGTGTGCCCAGAGCACCCGCCCACCCCACCCCAACAGCTCACCCCAACTCCCGTGAAAGCCTATCTCAGACAGAGGACGAGGAAGCAGCCAGGCTGCTTGGCTGCCTCTTGCCTTCGGGCTCTGTGACTTAGGTGAATACTAACGAACACACAGTGACCTGATGCAGACCAGTGTGCACCACTGGGCGGGGTGCACACCTTGGTGAAACATATGTCTGGGGTGGGGTGGAGGGTTGGACAGAGCGATCAGGCAGAGCCAAGAGGAAGCATGTTTGTGGAGGAGAGGGGAGGCCTTGGGAGCTGCAGGACGCACCCCAGGACTGGGCACCCAGGCAGAAGGAAAAACGCCTGCACGTTGCTGCGGGCCAGCCTGGGACACAGCCCCAAAACTTGCTGCTGGGTCTCAAGGCTGTGGATTCTGGATGGAGTGCATGCGGTGGGCACAGGGGCCCAACAGGAAGAGTGGGAGACGAGAAGGAAGGAGGGGAGAAGATAACCTGGTGGGAGAAGGAAGGATGTATAGCATATACTATACCAGCATCAGCTTCTCAATGCTTTCCAAGGGCTCTCCGTGTAGTTGCCAGATTTGGTAAATGAAAATGCAGGCAGGATGCTCAGTTAAATCTGAACTTCAGATCAACCACAGATATGTTTTTTTAGGAAAATTATGTCTCAGGCAATATTTGGATATACTTATCCTCAAAAACAAAATTTGCTTTCTATTGGAAATATAGTGTCCAGTTAAATATTAATTTTAGAAAGAGAACAAATAGTTTTAGCGTAAGTATACTAAATAATATTCACTGTTTATTCAGAATGCAAATGTAACTGGGTATTCTGTATTTTATCGCCCCCTCAACTAGAATGGAAACACTAAAGGGCCAAGATTGCTTCTGCCTTACCCTCTCTGCAAGACCTAATACTGTCCATTCCATGTGCTAAGTAATGTTGTACAGAAAAGCACACCCTGCCATCTGATTGCCCTGGCTGGCTTCACCCATTGTTAGTCATGTGATCTTGGGCAAGTAACATAATCACTATTTGCTCAATGTTCTCATCTGCTAAATGGGAAAATTCATAGTTGTCTGCCTCAGAGTTGTTATAAGGAAATATATGGATAAAGCCTTTACTGTGTCCTAGGCTCATGGAAAGTAGTGAGCTATCATTATCATTAGTATTATTATTTGTGGACACTTGACACATAAGGGAGTATGACAGAAAGAAAGTAGCTCATGGCTGTTAGAGGCCCCCCTGAGCTGACCATTCTTTAATGCTCTGCAATCTCAAGAGAGACTTCACCTTTCCGGGCTTCTCTTCCTTGGGTTCCAAGATGCCTTCCAATTCTAAAATCCCATAATTTAAATAGATTGAATACATGAGAACCAAATGGAATAAAAACCGTGTCAATAAAAATGTATAAGGCAGGGTTCAGGCAGTAGAGGTGCAAGGGAGCATATCTCACTAGACAAATACAAAAGCCTGTCTCCTTATGCAAGACTCTGGCCTTCCCCAGGCTCTGCGCTTAGGAAGGCTGGGTGACCAGACTTAGCCAAAAGATAGCCTAGCTGAGAGCAGACTATTTCTACCTCGACTTGGATTTGCACCAAAAGGAGCCTAGTGTAAGTCCGAGTGGGCACAGCCTTCCCAGTCGGTGGCTAACACAGCTGCAATAAATAAATTCACGGCAGCCTCATGCCAGCACATCAGAGAAGCCACCGTGCTCACCATCCATGAAGCCTGTGGTGGCCCAGAGTTAAGCCTTCAGTGATCTGCAACATTTCTAGGTAATTTCGGATCTCACTAGTGACCTTTTTAGCCATTTCTCACCACTTCTGGGAAATTATCACTTAGCCACAGAGAAAATATTTGTCCCTCTCATGTTATTCGGAGGAAAGAGTGGGGGTACCGCAAGCCCAAGGACAGGCAGACACCCTCACAGCAGTGGCTTCCTCCCACGTGGCTCTTTCCGGCAGCAAGGGATGGAGGGGATGGAGAAGAGATTTCGTCGGCAGCACTACTAACAACATGGCCTCGGTTCACATTGCGGTCCAGGAGCCTCTGAGGAATGATGCAAGGAGGAAAAGATACAGCATCCTAGCCCAGAATATTCACAATATTCTGGCAAAATCATTCTTCAGCATAGCAATGACTTAAGAGCCTGAGCCTCGCAGCACACAGGTGCAAACAAATAGAAGGCAGATGGAGTGCATCTGTGCTAAAACAACAGAGGATGGGCCTAACCAAGGTGAGCGCTTTCAATGGGCACATGGATAATTGGGGAAGAAGGTGAGAGTCTTGAAAGGAAGAAGAATGTTCTATGCAAAGATAGGAAGGTTTCAAGAGCGCACAGGGGATGGGCATGAACGTCCACCTAGCTAAGGAGCCAGGCAGGTGACAGGTGAAGTCTGGGCTCTAACTCATTAAGTTAGCTCACAGGATAGGTTGCTCCAAAAAATTGGGTTTCCTTTAGTTTTTCCTACTGTGCTGTGATTTTAGGATATTTGCGAAAGCATCAAATGGCCTTCCAGTTTAAAAATACTTCCTCCTCCAACTTGAACTTCCACTGCAGGATTTTGATGAGACATTATTGGTGGAGTATAAACTGGTTCATCGTCTAAGGAGGGCACTATGGCAATAGCTTGAGAAATTACAGATAATTTTCTCTTTAAGAGCAAGCTGACTTTCTGGAATTTATCCAGCAGATATACCTGAACGTATATACCAGATATAACAGGTTTTTATTTCGGCTGTGTTTACCAGGCCAAACCGTTGAACCAACCTAAATGCCCATTACAAGGGGACTAGTTAAATCAGTTATAGTATTAAATATACCTATAGAATAAATTTATAATGAATGTAGAGTTCTTTAAATACTGCCATGGAACAATCTCTAAAATACATTGTCAAAACAAAAAAGGCAAGACTCAAACTGACGAGCATCTACAAAATTCTTGAGCAGCCCTTCTAAAAACTGTCAAGGTCATCAAAACAAGTAGTCTGGGAAACTGTGAGAACCTAGAGAATGCCAAACAGGATGACAATGTAAGGTGGTGTCCTGGATGAGATCCTAGAACAGAAAAGGGACATTGGGATCAAACCAGTAAAATCTGATCAAATATGGAATTTAGTTAAGAGTAATGTACCAATGTGGGCTCCTTTGGTGTGTAAAGTACGCCATGACAAGATGTTAATAGAGGGAAAGTGGGTCACGGCATATAGGAACTCCATAGTATCTCTCCCACTTTTCTTTGCATTTGAAACTTTTCTAAAATAAAACATTTACTAAAAGTTAAAAAGAGGTAGAGATTATATCGTTGCTAACGCGTGCATAAAATACGTGCGGAAGAACAAGCCACACTCTAGTAATTTCTGCTGCCTCCAGAAGAGGACCAGAGTTGCTGCAGAAAGCATCACGGCATGCATGTGTCTATTTCGAATCAAATGTCATGCAAATTTACTACCCCTTTTAAAAGAGTGAAATTGACATTTTACAAAAATAAAACTGACTTTTTAATCCAAGTTAAGATTGTTTCTAAAAGACAACTTAGTTTTGCCATGTACTCTGTTTGAATAATGCATTCAACCAGTAGCCCCCAAAGAGTTCAAGAACTTGGCCTCATTTCTCCTCTTCATATTGCATGGCCGAAAAGTACAAGGCTCCAAGGAGAATGGATTGGGGACATGGAGGTTTTGAGGGAAGAGAGAACAACAGGCATTGGTCTGGGTAGATGGGGTCACACAGGAAGCTCCTGAGCAGCCAGGGGACAAAATGAAGGTACCGGAGGGATGGTGGGAGGAGAGACAAGATGCCCAGGGGCCAAGCCATCTGTCCCAAAGACTGACTCTGCTGACAATAAAATATGAGATTAACTCTGCTTCCATGTCCCTGTTGACTGTGTCCTATATCATCCCAGTTCTAGAAGGAACCTTCCTCTGCCTTTTGACCCTTAACCAAGAGGAACATACCAAACAGTGGGACTTGTGTAGGCCACTGGACCACGCGGGAGCTGGCTCAGGGGTCAATCTCTCCTACCCTTTCCCATTCCTCTTCTGTTTCAGTTACTACTCGCCAAAACCCACAGGGACCTGACAGTGATGTGAATTCAAATTTGACTCCAGGAGAGAAACTGAGCTCTTCAGGGGGATCCATAAGGCCAGGAGAAAGGGCACAGGATTAACAGGTCCCCAAGCCAGCCCAGGGCGGGCAGCCAGAAGGACACCCACCAAGAAAGGCAGGGAAACGGTTAATAACTCCAGGTGACAAATTAAGCCAGCTACTCAGGGGCTCCAGTTTGGCTGATCTGTGAAGTCAAAACAGAGCTGTCGGAAACCAGGAAGGCGCTGTCACTTTTACTGGATTTTTCCACACTTATTTTTTTTTTTTTTTATTTGGAAATGTTCGTGGGGAGTTGGGAAATGCAGGCTGGAGAACTCCTGGGGTCTGAGAGGGGAGAAATTCTTTGCTTGGATCTCAGCGTCATTCAGATCAGCCACTCCCCAAGGGCATCAGCCGCTGGTGGCAGTTAGGTTGCTAGCCTTACCACCCCCCCTCCCCTGGGTGCAACCCCCGCCCCCCCCTGTGGAAACATCCTCGCCTCCTCTAGTTTGCACCGCCCTTTGGTGCCAGCGTGCAACCTGCTGCCAAATCACACCAACAGCGCGCTCCATCCACCAGCCACACTGGCTTCCTTGTTGCTGAGTCCAGCAGCTGCTTAACAGGGTGTGCAACACCCCCGAAGTGGGCACCAGGGAAACCTGGGCCGGGGAGGCCAAGGAGAATTTGAACTCTCTGCATTTACCCAAACTGATATGTCGGCAGCACCTCTGTTTTCACAGTGCCTACCAAGAGCACTAGCCTGTGGAAATTCACTAAGAGGAATTGGTAGGTGCAGGATGTTTAATGGGATCCTGTGCCCCATTTGGGGGTGGGGGATGTGCAGGAAATCAGCATCCACAGTGACAGAGGTGCCGTGAGCTTTACCTGCCTTTTGGGTCTTATATCCCTTGAGCTTCTTGATCTGACCGTCTAGGCGCAAGTATTTGCTGAGCACTTACTTCCTAAATTAGAAGGAGGATCCTCATCGCCAGGGAACATTGAAATAACATTTTCTACACCAGAGGGCACGTCCTCATCCTAGCCTACTCTGGTAGATTATTTTAACTCCTCGCAGAGCTGACGACTTGACTTGGACATTATAGATAAACACAGAGTAATTGGGCTAGCTGTCTTTGGACTCAGTTGACAAATTCTTTTCTTTTCTCAGTGCTTGCCACCCCCTTACACACACACACTCATGAGTGCATGCTTGCACACACACCCCTCCTCTTTTCCTTGGCTACTAGCATCAAGAATTGCACTCACCCAAAGAGCACTGGATCTGATAGCCCCTAAATAGCTGCTGTTCACATGGCTCCACAGGCACATGTTTCCCCACAATGCGGCCAGAGCGGTAGTGCTGAGGCCGGGGCTCCTTCGCCGGGCGTGGGCTGACGCCCGTGGGCATCCTCACCCATTGCAGCCCTCACCCACCTGAAGGCACACGCTGCCTCCTGCCGCAGGCCACACTGCCGAACCACAGCTCCCCTACTGTTCTCTGACCTGGGGATGAAGGGAAGGGGGAACACGCATAGACACAAAACCTCCCTCGAAAAGATTAGTGTGATTATTACCAACAGAAATGGCTATAAGCCAACCTGCTCTCCAACCCTCCCAAACACCAAAACATCTCAGAGTCTCTTAAAGCCCCCAACACAAGACTGGGTTCTCCTGCGTTTTGCTCTTGAAGGCTGCTGGGCCGGCACTTAATGCCGCCCTCACCCACAAGGCCAACGAGCAGAGAACAAAGCAGTCAGTAGCAGGTGTCTGAGCCCTGGGTCCCCATGTCTGCATCAGTCTTGAAAGGCAGATAGGTGTCCAGGGCCCGGCACCGTTGGCAATTGTTTTGCCCAACGTTGTTTGGGCAAAGTGCTTATTAGAACCCAACTGTGGGGGCACCTTGTGCTTAGGCTTACGTGTAGAACCCTCCAGCTGTGATGTGCTGTCTCCACTTTTCACCTGCCATGAATATCAGTCTTTGACCCCTGCCCTGACCTTCTACTGGCCAATCCAGTCACTATCAGGAGTTGCGAGCAAGTATCGGGAAAGGAAGTTAAATTCAGTTTCAGGACTTGCTACACGCATACTTACACTCCATACATATTTCAGACTGTAGTCTCAGAGAAAATGAACTCTTATGCAGCCTATATTGATATATAATAGACACAAATAAAACCCATGATACATAATGATTAAATATAGATGATAATGGGAGATAAACAAAGAAATCTGAAGGATAGAAAGGTTGGTGATATATTTACGTAATAGCCAAGCAATAGGTTGATGGACTGAATTTAAGTTATGGACAAATTAAGTGAGACATTGAGAAAAGAATTTATCAACTGAGTCCAAAGACAGCAAGTCCAATTATGCTGTGAATGTTCTTCTCAAGAGAGTCCATATGTGTATACACAGATACAGAGGGACACATTAGGTACAGTCCAGGGAACTAGCAATCACTCCTTCATTCTTCAAATAGTTACCGAATCCCTACTATGTTCCTGGCTCAGGCTAAAACCAGGTATTTGGTATGTTTCTCTCAGAGCAGACATATTAAAAGCCCTGCTATTTCCAGAGAAATCAAGTGCCGTTTTGGAAAACAGGCGCAGAAAAAAAGCCTCAAGGAACAAATGAAGAGGAAATTTTCTATGTGGTGGTAAATTTGGAAAGCTTTCAAGTACCCTTCATTCATTGTTGAGAAGATCTAGGTATGTTAGACTTTGCACATGTCTATGAAATGCATTTATGAGGCACTGAATAGAACCCGGGTCCTACGAATTCATACCACGCCTCGGCAGCGTTCTGCCTCGTGTCTCATGCGGCAGCCTATCCGAAAAGCGTCAGTTGAAGGATCTAACGTACATGCACCGGAACAGAACAAGGAATATACCAGTTTTTATGCCACTTTCACAGTGTACGTTCTAATACACACATACACACACACACAGTCTTTCTCATCTGGGAAGTCTAGGTTTTAGTTAAATACCAGAAAGACTTCCTTTGCAACAATTGGAAGACAATTGAAACCTCTGATTGAATCCGTTTCACAGTTGACTCACAAAATGGGAGGTTAAAAATTAATAATAATAGTGAACGGGTCATTTAGGAAGTATCCGAAATTCTGAAGCTAAGCATATCGCATAAACATCAGACCATCCAATCTTACAGAGGGTCATACCGAACCACTATTTGGTATCACTCACTGATGAAAACACTCATATGAATACACAGCCGCTAGAACAGCTTTTTTCCTTAGGATGCCTGGGAGTTCAGTGCCTCATATAATTACCCTGTTCATGCCATGCAACACAGGGGTCTTTGAACCCTTGTCAAGCCCTCCTATCGCTATACGGTGTGTCTGCCCCACACGAGCACAGACACAAACCCATTCCAACCTTATACTCCTCTCTGCAAAACAGATATAATTTCATTCAGGCCTATTCCTAGATGCTTTTGTGATGTGATTGTGATCCAGGAGAAAGACAAACAGCAGCCCAGGAGGTGCTAGGCTCCAAAGAAGCACAAGAGCCCCAAAACCCAGTGGTTTCATTTTAGCTCCTTGTCAGCCCAGACACCTGGCCTGTAGGAGCCCAGCTCACCAGCACCTGCGTGTGGCTGAACTTTCTAGACAACGGCATTAGGTACCAACTCTCGGGAGGAAACCAGATCTACAGCAGGTGCCCACCACTCACTCGTTGTCTGTGAAACCAGACAGCACCAAGGGTTTCCTTATGCACTGATGATGAAGCTTGCAAATTGGAAGCAAAGAAGAATTATAGCAGGGCAAAGGCAGAAGATAGAGGCTTAGCCAGGAACAAGGAGGCTCATGGCAGGAAAGCTTGCCTGTCAGGTGAAGAGTCATTCACGCCTATCTCTGTCCACCCAGTGCTGACCATCCCCACAAATCAGATGAGCTCACCTAGCTCATTCCTACACATCAACACAATTCCTTTGCAGAGTCTGGCCTGCCCCTCATGCAGCAGGTGGCCAGAAAGGATTCTGCAAGGAGGTTACAGGTAGCCACCAGCTCCTAAACCAGGGCAAGAAGAGAAGAAATAAGCATGACTGAGTCATCTGTCAAAGTTGGGGGGAAAAGTCAAAGTTGACTGAACAACAGCTTTTTAACTCAGGCAGCTACTCACCTGGGTCTGGCATGAGAATTGACAGAGAAAGTCAGGTCAAAATCCAAAATCCATATGAGCACGGTCCGAGGGTCTCTACCCCACCATGTTTCCTCTGTCCCTGAGTCGTCAGGCGTGGCTTAGCTGCCCAACGACTTGGCCCTGATAAATTCAGCAGGGTTGCTGCAGGGCTGCAGGGGGCCTAGCCTAACCCCGCCACTATTCCCCGGCCTCTGACCGGCTTTTGCAGCAGAAAGCACAGCACTTGTGTGCAGAACGCTTGCGCTCGACATTGACTGAGCCCACAGAATACCTCGATCCGATCTTTTATAGTGCTTTGTTTATTACCTGTGTGCCCTTATTTCATAAGGGAACCGAGAAAGAGAGAGAGCAAGCAGGGAGGATGAAGATGACTATTAGCAGCGATCCAAAGACAGCTTTCTTAAGCTTCATTCATAGCCACAAATGTGGCCGAACAACCTAGCAATTGTTCTCTCAAATGTCACCTTTCTGTATGGGCCACTGTGCCCATCAAACCCGACTCTCTCGGTTTTGCTCCCCCCCAAGCCCCCCGCTAAAAAAATTGCTGTGTGATCCTCCAAATATCTCCAGAGAAATTGAGCTAACAAGGGAAGCTTTTCTTCTTCTCCCAACCACCGCCCCCCCTCCGTTTTTTCTTTCTTCTTCACGCAGCTTGAACAATTTGGCTCTGTTCTGGGTGCATTCCTGTGGCCCATTCTCTTTCAGTGCCCTGTGCAGGGCTGAGGCCGGGGACCAGGAGAACACAGGCCCACATTCAGCCCCAGGATGGCGTGGAGCGGGGGGGGTGGGGTAGAAAAGTGAACCAAATGTACCTATGGTGGTTTCGTCACCAACTTAATACCTGGGCAGAGAGACAAAGGCTCTTTAGAAAAAGCCCAGGCTGCAGGGTGAGCCATTCCCTCACCCCTCCAGGAGTTGAAAAGATAACAAAGCTGAAAACGAGGCAGTAACATAATTAAAGTTTTCCAAGTCATTTCAGGAGCTATTATGAATGATGACAGAGGACTCACTGCTGGCCCTTTGATGGCCAAGCTCTGCTCATACGTGAAGAGAGCCTTTCTCCCTGTGTGTGTGTGTGTGTGTGTGTGTGTGCACGCGCGTGCACACATGCATGTGTGCACACATCTATCCATTTCTGGGCAAAGTGACCAATACTCTCAGAGCCTTACACCAGCTCACGTAAACAGAGGTGCAGCCATGACTTGGAAAGTCCCTGACTTGAGGGGATTCTACAAAATGAGGAAGCCCTTACAACATGAACTCTATTTTGTTCTTAGCAAAGGGTAAGTGGGCATTTCAAAGTTTTGATTCGTGTATGTATTTCTGCTTGGGATCCAGGATTCATACCTGCCCGTGAAATGGGTGGAGGTCTTAGGAGGAAGCTCCGATGATAAAGGAAAGGGTTGAATCACTGCGGCCTCAGTGAAGCACACAGTGCTTAGGGGACCTCTCTTCTGAAGGGTGCCACACCAGGAATAGGCAGAGAGGGTCACTTGGAGACAACACCTCACGGCCCTTAGCTCCATGGTCCTCAGCCAAAGTTCTTCAATAAGAAAGAATTTTTAGCCAGAAAACTGGAGAGCACAGACAGAAGGTTCCAGGCCTAGAAGGTAACAGGGAAATAAGAACGGGGCAGATATGCACTTGCACTCCAAACAGGGTTTTCTATTTCATAGTTAAAAAAACAAGCACACACTTCGAAAACAGCTCTAAATCACAGCTTCATTGATTTGTTTTTCAAGAAGACTGTAAGCTACATGAGAGCCAAGACTGTGTCTCTGAATCCCCATCCCATACCACATTTAAGTACTAAATCACTCCTGGTGAATGTTGAAAATGACAGATTCACAAGGAGGGGAAAGACAAACACGCAGGGGTGTGCTGGGGCCAGCTCATCCCCGTTCACGGGGGCCGATCGTTAAATTTACAAGAGTTTTGCAAGCCAGCAGTTAAACACAGCCACTATTAAACATGAAACCCTATAAACTTACAATTACATAAATTAGGTTAAAAACAAAGGTACATAAGCTTATCACATCCTATCTGACAGTGTCTTACTATTATCTGTGCTCTTGAGTCCATTTACCTCAAGAAGACTGACTATAAGCTGCATGAGAACCAGGACTGTCTCTGGGGAGATTGTGTCTATATGGGGGAAATGCTGGATAACCGTGACTATGGCCATTTCTTCTCTACTCTGTGTTCCACGATGTCAGATTTTTAGCTTAAAATTGGTTACAGGGAGGAACATTAACCCCATGGAAATCTAAAGATGCTACAAATCAGGGTTGGATTTATGGTTCCATAATTGCCTAGACTTAAGCAAGTGATGAAGAAAATATTAATAATGCAGATTAAACATAAAGGCATAGCATGTCTATAGTTGTTACATTGTAAGTAGCCAAAATATATATATATTAAGGTCAGATTCTCGCAGTATTCAAAAACTATTCTGTGACTCTGTGAAGAAATCAGTGACATCGCCAACTAAGAAAGGGGGTTACAAATACATCTTCATTCTTTCGTCTTATTCCCTAACAAAAATGAAGATATCTACCAGCATGTAGGTTGGAATTATACTCTTTCATTATCTGCAAAAGAATAGCCAGTGAAACGTTTTCTTGAGAACCAATTAGCTATATGGAATTTACAATAAAGGGTATTGCTTATCTTATAATTATTTGCAAATTGTGTGCTCTGCATCCTTCATATCAATAGGATTTATAATTGCTTATGTATATGTAGAAACACAAACATATTTGCTTAAGAGAGTTGATTGTTAAATTTTACCAGCACACCGCTGTCCAATACCGTGACTGCCTGTAAGGAAAAGGGGTAGTCTTAATGAATTACAGGATGATAGTTAAACAGAAGTATACGTAGTATACGTAGGTGAACATGGGTGCGTGTGTATGTGTTTGATTCATCGCTTAGCTTTGGTTTAATAGAAGCAGATCACAAAAGTGAAAGAAGGCCACTGGTAGAAAAATGACACAAAAGAGCCATTCCTACCTGCCCTACTGTTTCATCGGGGCTGCCAGAACAAGGTTCATCTAAGGCCAGGAAAGGAGGCAAGAACCCACCCTTAAAATGTTCACACACCTGGATAGTGTTGTACAGTTTCCAAAAGGACTTCTGCACACACTGTATCACGTGAGCCTCGTAAGGCTGGGAGATAAAACCGAGATAGTGAAACCTCCCGCTTTATGGATGAGCATATTAAGGCTCAAAAGCTTCTGCTATCTGCCCAAAGGCACACGACTGAGGGTGACTGGGACTAGAACATAGGTCTTCTGATTCCTACTCCACTGTTTCTCCAAGGAGGATCAAAATCCCTCCCTCTCGGACAGCTCTTCTGGGAAGTTCCATCCCTGCTAGACCTGAGTTTAAGCAAGGAGGCAGTGCAGAGGGAAAAGAAGGCACTTGGGACTCTGAAAGCCCTGTTTTCGACCTCAGTCGCACTTACTGGCTGTGTCTCCATCACAAGCAACCTGTGATGGCAGAACCCGGTTTTGATCTGTCCGCCTGTGCATGGACAGCCACGGTGCCCTGGGTCAGACAGCAGCCACCTGGCCAGAGAGTCCAACTCAACAGGCATAGAGCTACGGCCGAGTCCAAGTCCCACTGCTCCATTGAGTAGACTGCTGGCTCTTGGTATCTTTTTCTTTTTAGAATAGCAGAACCCTTGTTATTTTTTTCAAGCAAAATCCTATATGAAACAGCAAAATACAGTTCAAACCAAAAGGCCAGTTTCTGTGGCTGAATGGGGAGAGTGGAAGGGGGGTGGCCAGTTATGGCTACAACTCCTGTCTGCTCATAGGGACACTGTTTTTCTTTTGTGGCAAACATCACCTAGAAACACCGGTGTCCATGAAGTGCTTGTAAAGAAAATCCACATTAGCATTCAAGGTTAAGGAGAGGTGTGTGTGTGTGTGTGTGTGTGTGTGTGTGTGTGTGTGTATCTGTGTCTGTGTGAGTGTTGTGGGTGTGTTTTGGGGAGCAGAGGGTCCCCTGTTCTATATTGCGGTTCACCTCCTGAAACTTGGCTAGATACTTGGAATCTCTTGCTACTGGTCACAGAAGGACAACATGGAAAAGCTAGTGGAGAAAACAGTGCTTGTTAACTGCCAGGCATTGCCCTGAGCACTTCAAATGGATTTTCATTTTAAATGTTTTACAACATCCTTTTGCAATAGGTACTCTCAGCTCAACTTTATTGATGAAGAAATTCACGCTGCAAGAGGTTAAGTAAGATTCTCAAGATTTGACTGCTTGTAAGTGGTAACGCTGAGGGCAAGGCTGGCTTCCTGGGCGTGCAATCAGGGTAATCACCCACGGGGACCGTGCCTGGGGTGTAGTGCTCTACAGATGCCATCTTAAAATTCTTAATAGTTTTATCTTTGAATTTGTGTGTTGTAACTAAAGTCAGATGGAGCACCCCTGGGACCTTGCAGCCTCTACTTGCATCTGGTCCTGCCTCCTGCTGCCTACTAGGCTTTCTGGGATGGGTTCTTGGCCCCCTGCTTCTTATCCCCGATGCTCTGTACCTGCCCCTGACCAGTGCCTACCACCTGGAGCAGCACCTGGGTTCTGCAGACAAGGAAAAGGGTCTTGTCATCAACCGTATGACACAGGCCCGCAGAAGGGCAGAGTCCATTGCCTGCCCTGGTCTACTTCAGAGAGGAAGTTCCCAGCCATTTCCCACTGGGATGTGGAAGGAGCCTCCCACCATCCCCCAGTTCAGATTCTCAGCATGCCCTGGAACAGAGGTTGCAGTATCTTTGAGGTTGCATGTCCACTGGGGGTCTGGCTGCTGGGTCCATGACCTCTCCTTTCCTGGCCAAGGCCTCGCAGTTGGCCCCAGTCATTATAGTTAGAAGGGGCTAAGATTCAAACCCAGATATCTCAGGTCAAGAGATGGAGGTATTGATCACTGTGCAGGAAACTCGGTGCTCTATCCAGATGAGTCTGGGCCTTTTTATTAGTTCCCCAGATGTTCAACTGGTGTCTTGCTCCAGTTGGTGGAGCAAGAATTGGTGGCCTCCTCCTCTGCCAGTGGCCGTGGAACAAGAAGAAGGAACATGTGTGGCTAGTAACCAACAGGCCCCAGGTTTGTGTCCCTGCCACAGGATGAGGGACGTTCCCTTCTCCCACAGGTGTATATGCCCAGCTGTATCCTCGCAGGTTCCATTGCTCCCACAGGTGTATATGCCCAGCTGTATCCTCGCAGGTTCCATTGACCATCATTCTAGCAGCACGGTGAGCGTAAAGCTCCCCCAAAGGATAAAGGGCAAGTTTCCCTGGGCTTGTGAAACAGCCTGCAATGTTGGCAGTGACTCTGGTGAAAGAAAAGGCACAGGCAAAGAGCCAGCAACAGTTCCTAGAGAAACCCCTTTCCCCCAGTGACCTGGCTTCTTGGAACCATGAGAGATGTTCCAGTTGTTTCTTGGGATGAACAGTATGCAAATCCCCAAAGGGCAGAAACGCTGCCTATCATGTTTGTTGCTAGGACAGGACGGGGCCTTGCAGACAGCAGATGCCCAGTAAGTATTTAGGGAATCGATGCTGCTGGACAGACCTACTCCAGACGCAAATATCATATTTATTAACTGTCACTAGCATTTGCATCCTCTTTAGCAGTAGATTGTTAGAATTAGGAGTGAGAAGGCAAATCCTCATCCTCTCTCTTGTTCCTTCCTTTCTTCCCCCTGTATCAGGCCCTGCGGTAACCCAGAGCAATCAGGCTGGGGCCCCTTGGCTTCTTAACAAAGCCAAACAGGTGTGAGAGATTAGCTCCCTGGACGGAGCCTCTGCCCAACCAAACAATGTCCAATTCCCCCCTAATAAAGTCCAGAGCTGTAAGCAATTCCCCTTGTTATTAAGCAGGAAAGAAAACACAGTCCGGCTCCTTCCCAATTAGCTCCGAGGACCCTCCGATTAGCCGAATTTAAACCAGAGACCTGCCATGATCTTGCTTCCAGTGCAGACAGGGCGGCCCTCCCCAGCGAATGGAAACTCACTGGCCCAGCTTCCCAGCCATCTTGGCACGAGGGTGCAGACAGCCCCTCAGAGCCCCCACCCCAATATCCACGGGCTGTCTCTGCCTCTGATTCAAACCATCTTTGCGACTCCCTGCCAGATCCCTTACTTTGATTTTCCATACGGAGGCTTGGTCTCCTTTGCCAGGTTAGTTTTTATAGGGATGGGCTTTTTGACAGTTTTGCTGTCAGTGAGAGGGGATGGGATGCCTCCCCTGAACATGAGTCACTTTCTTGCCATCCAAAAAAGGGGAAAAAGATCAACATCCTGAAGCAATAACAAAATAGAAACCCCAAAGGGATTTAGCCATGGGAGGTCTCACCTCCCCTTCCCTTCTCTGTCCCCTACCCCAAACTAATAGGCCGTGGAGTAGAAAGTACAAGGCTCCAAGGTGCTTCCAAAGGTGGTCCACAGCTCTGTGTTTATACCTGGGGTTAGAGCATCTCAGACCATTCAAGTCCCCTGATTCAACCATCCTGGGCAGTGGTTGGCAGAAATCTCTTTCAGTCTTGAATATCTAACCTGAATAGGAGATTTTTAAACAGTGAGCCAATGTGCGTCTCCCCAGAATGAACCATTCCCTCTGCTGTGCTCACTGGCTATGTTCCAGAAAGTTCTGTCAGCGTGAGTTCCAGAGTAAGAAAATGATGGTGACCTCAGCTTCTGGTGATAGATACATAGTATGAATAAGAAATACACCTTAACTGTTTTGATCCATTAAGATTTGGGGGTTATTACTGTACAAGTGAACAAAGTGGTTTGTTTTGGAGGGAAAGGGGGACAGGGCATGTGAAGGGACTTCTGGGGTGGCAGTCTAAGCTCCATTTCCTAACTACAAGTATGTTAGCTTCATACTAATATGATAAACATTTGTTTCTGTGTTGAGTTTTAGTTTACACTTAAAGGTTTAATAATATTCAGGGGTTGTTTGTCACCACACCATAACAGCCCTGACTGATACAACACAGGCAACCCTGGCTGACCCACCATCACGGTCCCTAACGAAGTGTTTTCTTATGTCTCGGTAACCCCTCTTCTGCTTAGATGTCAGCACATTTCTATCTTCTGAGATGGGAATGAAAATCATTGGGTATTTTTTTCTGGTAAGTCTAAGTCTTGTAGTGAAAAGGACAAAGTAGAAACATGAAATGAAACGAAGTGCCCTAGCTAGGGCAGAAAGTCTTCAAAGGCCCCTCCTCCCGCCTTTCCTTAGGGATTATTACTCATGCCAAAAGGCAAGACAGATTGCCTCCGAGAAGAGTCCAAACAGTGGGTACCACCTGATTTTTCTCTCTGACTCCACTTCCCTCTCCTGCAGCAGAGTATGGTCTTACGGTCACTGTAGTCTCTCCTCGTGTGGCGCCGTCATTAACTGTTGCGCAGAGGGAGGAAAATGGAATAGCTTCATGGAACATTTAGGCAGGTGTGTTCACTCAAGTGAAGAGAAGATCCTGGCAGTCTTCATTTGTCCCTTTGTCAAACACCTGAGAGATATTTGGAGGAATCTAATACATCTTGAGATAAGCTATGGTACGAAGGGCAGAGGGAAACTGTAATGTCTTTCCCTGCCGTGATCCTAGCCCAAGCAAAGAAGGCTGGTGTAACATCTGGGAGCTTGGAAAGACAAGGAGTTACTAAATATTGTGTCAAAACAGCTTCCACACCCCGTGTTAGCCATAGAGAAGCAGGAAGCCTCCCTCTGGAAGGCCACTTGGGTGCTCAGGAACCCACTCCCCTTCTTCACACATCATCTCAAGCTCCCACAGACGAAGCCATCACTGCATGGGGAAATGGCAAGGGCTACCAGTAGGAAAAAAAAAAGACTTTTTTGTTGGATTTTGTTTTGTTTATTTAGTTTTTGGTCTCCTAATGTGCAAAAGCTCACTGCAGGTTCATCTGTATTTTAGAACACTTGCCCTCTTGAAAGCCAGTTCTCATTCCAAACCCCAGATTCTTATCACCCACCTGCAGGCAAACTGCTGAGTGTTCACTTCAAATTCAGCCCTTCGAGGGCCCTCTGTCAGCACTCAAAGGTTGTTGACCAACAACTGTTTCCCAAGCTCTGTACTTGCTGATCATAGCCTCATTAAGCCAACGCAAGAAACCTGTTTGATTGATTTATCCCATACAATAAAACCAGGCTATGACTCACTGGGGCAACCTGGCACATGATCCTGTCCTTTCTGGAAAAGGGAACAAAACAGCAGGGTAATAAACTGCCCTGCTATTTGGGGAGAGATAAATTGCTTATCTGTAGTTGTCATACCATAAATGAATTTTCACTACAGTCTGGGGCAATGCTAAATCTCAAGGTCCTGTAAGTAAAAAAAAAAAAAAAAAAAAAAAAAACCACTGCTTTTTTGCTGTCACCTGCTACAAGCAAAAGCAAAAAACATTACGGCTTGAACACTAAGGGCCAGCTGGGTGTGAGCCTTCCCTCAGTAAATTATGCGTGGTAGCAGATAGGTGCACGAGGCATACCTGGAAACAGAGAAGCCCACACAGGGGTGAACCATTTACAGTGGGATCCGAACAGGCCCCCTTTTCCAGGCATGGGAGTCTGCACCGCCTCTTTCATAGCAGGCCCCTTTTTCTACCTTATGTCTTACAGTTATTTACAAGAGATTTTGCAACATACTGCTAAAGGGTGCAGACTTGGATGGCAAAATGCTTGCATTTGAACTCTGGTTCCCCTTATTCACATCGGGTGACCTGGAGCAGCTGTGCCTCAGTATCCTGCTCTATAAAATGGGAATGTTAGTGAGAGTATCAGCCTGCCTCATGGTATTTTACGAGGACTGAGTGAGTTAATTCCTGCCCACCTCTTAGAAGCACACCCGCACAGAGAAAGCATCCAATCCATGCCATGTATTTCTTGCCTTCCAGACTACAAGCCACTCCTTGGTAGAAACTTGTTTCAGACATCTTTTTATTCATTTAGATACTTAGAATGAATTCGTTAAAGGCAAATCCTGGAATTGACCCGTCATTCCAACCATGAGCCCACAGGTGTGCCACAGGTATTTAATTATAATGTTTGTAATGCTTTGCATGCTGTAAATATCAGACATTCTTACAGAATGAACAGATGAATGTTCGAACTGATTTTGATTCACTTTTTCTTTAAGTGGTCACATGCTCTATTCTTTAATAGCTCATGCTGGTGAACAGATGGAGACGTAGGGAGGGACGGACTGAGCCTGAGGGGAGGAAAGGACGGGGACTTGGAACTGAGACGGGAAGAAAAGTCCTGTTCACTTTTAAAATGCCATCGTCCCCCCTGGTTACATGTCTTCTGGTGTATGTGCTTGACGCTGGGACCACATTCAAGAGAGGACCCCAAGCCACTGCATTTTCAGAGGGGATGAGGATGTTGAAGGTTCTGGAAAGCATACGGATGTGGCGGACTAAGTGCAGAGAAGACTCCTGCTGAAGCAGGACTGCGATCAGGGCGCAGCAGAATTTGGCACAATGTTCTCTGTCACCCTCCAGACACGACAGTTGCTCAGCTCTGTGATCCTGCCTCTAAATATCTCTTGAATTCAGTGCCGCCTTGGCCCCACGCTCCTGTTTCTCCTGGTCCAGTCGGGAGTTACAATGCCAACGCCTGTACATTCCTCACTTTAGTGGCTCCTCTTCTCAGCAGCAAAAAGCTCAAAGCCCTGGGCATGGCATTCAAGGTCCACATCAACCTCGTTCCAGCCCACTTTTCCAGAATCATCCATCCCCCGGCACACCTGCTCTCAGTTCAGCTGTGCTGTGGGATGGATGACTCTAGTTCAGGGATGGCTATGCTTTCTTAGGACGCGATGTACTCTTCCTCCACTTTCTCGGCCTAATTGAAATCCCTCCTTCCTCTCCAGGCTCAGCTCTGACGGCCCACCGTCTGAAAGGCCTTCTCCCACCTCCCCAGTGGAACTAAGCACACTTCCACCTGCGTCCCCAAGAACTTTGTGCCTGACACTCTGTGACCATTTCCATGGCTCCACTTGGAACTCCTTAAAGGCAGATTCTGGGATTTCTCCAACTTTAGATCCCATGGGCCTAGCGACACGGCCGGCACATGGTAGATATTGACCAAATATGGAGTGAGTGGAAACTGGAGGGAATTTCCCATTTAGTAAGAGAAATATGTGTAATTATGAGAACGAGCCTCAAAATAGACTAGGGTAGACAGGTATAGAGACCCATGGTTCCCTTGTAGGGGTGATGTAGGAAGGATTTCCACATGAAATAGAATTAAATAGAAGCTTGAACCTTCAAAGAACTTTAATTAGCTTAGACCTGAAGTTCCCTGACACTGGGGACACTTGCGACTTCAGCTTTAGGTATCCAGCCACTTTCACTGGAAAGAGACATACACACAAAAACCTTGGGCCTGGGTCTTCCAATCCCACAGTGGCATTTCCAATGAGATCGGGATGGTTTTTACCTGTGGTAAGTGAAATAAACTCTAGTGCAAAAGACAAGCATCATCTAGCAGTGATTATAACCTGGAATGTCTATTTTATCCAGAAATATCCAAATCCATGAATTTGCTTCCTATATAATTTTTTTTTAATGCCTTTGTACCCTCTGGTCCCGTAACTGAAAGAGGCAGAGGACAGGACGGGGGGCAAAGCATGGCCTTCCAGACGTGTCAGGGTTGTGATAAGTAATGTTTAAACTTTACCCAAAGTGAAACAGACTGTCAACAGAAACCGCTGCCCCAGCTCTCTGATCAGGTCAGGCAAACAACCAATCGAGAAAAATCAATCATATGTGAAAGGCAGCCTAAAGGGGTGGGAATTCTTAACTCTGAGGTTCCCATAGGAGCCTGGTCTGCTTAACACGCCTGCTGGCACCTGCTGCTTCTCCTCAGAACCATGAAGTAGCCAGTAGTACCCCAGGGGGTGCAGTTCTGTGAGCTGGCTTGGCCGTGCGCAAGCCAGGAACTTGGTGGCATTGGCCAACGAGGCATGAAGGAAGCTGAAAGACGGGCTCAAAACACACAGGTCAAATCAGCCCCAGGGCCAGTTCTGCGGGACCAGAAGGGGCCAAAACTCCAAAGAGGAATGGAAAATCTGACCTTGATCCGGAGTGCTGTCAATGCCCAAGCAAACTGGCTCATGTGGTAGGAGAGAGGAGCAAAGGTGTCCTAAGTCGGTGTGACACAATGGCAGCAATGCGCTTCCATGTGGCCCCTGCAGCAGACCGCATTCCCCGAGAGCAAGGATCAGCAGGGACCAGATACCGAGCAGGCTAGTGTTTAGGACAGGTGTTCCGCTGCAAGGAGGAAATAGAGTACGACTCGGGAATCTGGGGAGCAAAGGTCCAGGCTTACGGGCTGAATAAATGTGGTGGAATAAAATGGGCTTGGTAGACAAGAAGGGGTTTGGGTCTCCTCACCCACAACAAGTCTAATTCTAGACCCCCTAGAATGGAAGGAACTCCCAATGTACCCCCCCCAGTCTTATCAAGATTGGGTCAGGGACAGCTGGACTGGTCCTCCAGTGGTTTCAACTGGACAAAGCTAGAATTGGGCAAGGATTTGGCACAGCCACCTGTGCACAGGACTTCCTGCTGTGACAACTGGCCCCCGAATTGCACACCCCCCTCCCTGCCCTCTCATATGTTCACATGAACTGAGACTGGAACAGAATATCATCATCTCTGTTAGGTACACAAACCAGCCAAAAACTGGATTCAGGTGGAAGAAAATTGAGCACAGACTCTCCAAAAAGTAACCTAGTGATGTCCCATGTTGAGATCTTAAAAAATATGTGTATGCTTACCTAAATAGCTGTAATTCTAGGATCTGAATCTTAAGGGGAAAATGCATTAAAAATAGAAAAGAGAAGAATGTGGATGGGGAGAGAACTGGAAATGACGTTTTGAATGTTTATCACTATTATATTAGATGATTTACATGGATCATCTCATTTCACTCTCACAAAATCTACAAGATAGAGGCAACAATGCCCATTGTAGCATTGTTTATAATAGTGCAAAATTGAAAACAGCCTTCTCGTGTAACTGCTGAGAGTAACGTCATGCTGTGCCCACAGAATGCTTTACCGCCAGACCCTTAAAGATTGTTTATAAAGAATTCTACACTGATAGGAGACAGTGCTCAAAGCATAATGTTAATAGAAGTATACACAATTGTGTGTGAAATAGAATTTCCAAAACACTTCTACATTTTACTTGTTTATATGTGTGTACATATGTGATGTATGTTAATGTATCCACACATGTATCAAAAAGTTAACAGTGCTATAAGTGAATGATAGGGTCATGAATATTTATTTTCTTCTTTACACTTTCCAATGAGTTCCAAAATTTTTACAGCGAGCATAACTACTTTAATAATCAGCAAAATATTTAATGGTAGTAGTTTCTTTACCTATGCTTTTCATGCTAATACCTGACACACATTATTAATCCTCTGTTAAACTCCATCAACAAAGGCATGATAGGGGCCGTATCTGTGTAACAATGACAAATTACAGACAATTGGAAAACACCTGAAAGATGTCAATAACTGCTCTGCTGCTGTCAGCCTTGGAATATATTTCATACATTCTCATAACAAACATCACGAGGAGTGTTACCCCAATATCAGCAAATATACAAGGTATATCTAGTCTGGAAATAACATGACCTGCTAACATTCTCTGTTGATATTGAGAATACTTTGAGACTTGCTTAGGAAATCCTTACACCAAATATGTGATATTCCCATATTTTAAAAAATCTAAATGATAAGTTATAGTTTGCAGTATGTTTTATTAATTGATAGCAGTCCTAACATTGTAATCCTAAGAGAAAGAGTGTCATAAGCATTTTACTAAGAACATGTGGTTGGGGAAGCTGATAGAACTGAGTCTTGAAAGGGTGGTTTCTTTCTCTAAAACAGTCATAGAAGTCTATTCACTCAGTGCCAGCAGCATCCATCCTACCAGGCTGATAATCAAAAATGTCTATGGATATTGCAAATGTCCAGTAGAGACAAAGCCACCCCCAGATGAGACACTAAATGGACAAAAGGATGTTCATGCCCAAGGAATGGAGGGCATATAAATACATGCTCATCCTATTCAATCCTATATGCCAAAGTCTCTCGTTGAACTTTCAACCTGATTTTAAACCCAGGAGTAACAGAAATGGATGTCTCTCTCTGGTCTATGCAGAAGCTCAAGCCATAAAAACAAATTCCCCGTGACTGGGAAAAGCCTTCCCAAGAAGACCATTAGCCATCAGGTCCTCTTCACCTTTGATCCTAACTCCACCTGAGTAGCATCTGTAATCAAGGCTTCTATGTCTTTGTCTAATTGCCTGATAGTGTGAGCAGTTCTATTCTTCATGGGGGACATCTCAGTCTACCCACGGCAGAATAACCAAAAGCACGTCCATGATTCACCAAGGTATGTGTGGCCACTGTGATCCCTGTCTGGATTTGAGAAGAAGGGTAGTGCAGGGACTCTCTATGCCATCCCAGTACCACCTTGCAGGTGGTTCATCTGTAGTTATTACCTGCCTATCCTCATTCTGCAGACTTGATGAGGTACCTGGGAGCTAGAGAGCATAAAAGTCAAAGCTGGAAGGAACATAGGAGACCACCAACCCACCTCTTATTTTACAGCAAGTTAAGTAGGCTCACGGGCAACTTATCAGCAGAGCAAGACTAGAACTCCGGGCAGAGGACGGTGGCCTATTCACAGCTAAAAATGGACAGGTCCATTGTTCCGGTCCACAACAACAAGGAAGAAATGCATCAGAGCAAACGCCTCAACCAATGACAGCCAATCCTGCTTAGGTGGTTCTAGCTCGCTGAGGTATAACAATAACAGTCTCAGAAAAATTAATATTTTTAACTTGAAAATAATAAACATATTCCACAGATCATTTTTTGAAGGTGCAAATATTTAGAATGGCAAGCCTTTGGTCACTCTCAAAGTACTAGACAGACTGGTGGAACAAGGGGAGGCAGTGAGTTGATTGTCTTTAAGCCAATCAGTTCTCTCCACTTCCCAGATCCCTTCCCCCTCCCCACACCATCCCCTGCTGTCATTTATCAAGACCGGCCTGATCCTGTGGAATTCCACTCATTCCTCATCAGGGCTTTGACCTCCTCCAACCAAACAAGGAAGGTACATTCGGGGTGGGTGCTAACACCAGGGCATGGGGGGTGAAGAGGAGGAAACAATCGATGCTCTAGGACTTTCCCACACTTAGAGAAATCAATTTTATCAATGTTTGGACACTGGGTGTCAAGGCTGGTCAGATGGAAGCCAAAGGTTCTGTGGGGGACGGGAGCTGAGAGAAGGCTGCTAACAGAGCTTAAATCCTAGGACAGCTTTCTGGAAGGGGCTGACTAATGGCCAGCTCGTTCAGAAGGACCTGCGTATTACATGCTGGATATCGAGACACTGTGCGTCCCTCCCTCTCTCTAAAAATGTGAGAAAAATCCAAATAAATGTTCTAACATGCCCTCTCTACCTTGGAAAGCCACAAGGCAATATAGACTGGTTTGAGAAAAAGGCAGATATTGGGCTCTGCCTTCATGAGTAAATCAAGACTATTCATGTGCTGTCTCTCTTCTCTCTGTTATCCAAGAGCTGATGATCCCAGTGATCTGTCTGTTGTTCAGATCTTCAGCATCTTCTCTTCCTTTGGCTGCTCTCTGGGCAGCAATGATTATTGCTCTCATCAAAGGTGACCAGAAGGTGAACCGAAACCAGTCAGGCTGCTACCTGGTAGCAGGTTTGAACAGAGAAGGAGGTTGAGGCTGTGGCCTTAATGAAGACCCTAAGCTTCTCATGCAAACCCTCCGGTTTCCTCACGGGCACCAGGCTGACCTATACCCCTGGGCCTCTGTTTACATTGCTTCCTCTTTCCCCCCTTGACACCCACTGCGTGTCCACCCTTATGTCAGGATTCAGGACTCCTGTCTGAAGCTGTCCCTGGTGTGCCTTGGGTAAGTTACAACTCCCTCAACTCTGTCCCCACTCTGACAGACAGAAGTGACTATAATGCTCTATTGTAGACACTTTCTAATATTTGAGCTCCCCTGTAGGCAGATTCATCTTTACCTGATTCATCTCCATATCCCCAGGCCTTAGCATGGTGGCCAGCATATACTAGACACCCTTTCATTATCTGATGAACACATGACTGTAGATTTATATTATCAAGTTTCTCTCTGCTCCTCACAATTCCAGAAACCTGAGCCATAAATAGGTACAGGTGCTTCTCTACACCAATATTCTGATTCTCCATGAAGATGAGGTTGGAGTGGCCTCTCAGACAGTGTCTGTTTCCTCTCTGCCTAACCCCTGCCCGCAGCTCAGCCCAATCAGCCCAGGCCTGCCTGCTATGGAGCTCCCAGTACCTGCATGGCTGGACAAGGGGTACCGGCTCCACCACCCACAGCTGTGCATGCGGCAGTCTCCTTCCCACACCAACCTTACTCTCTCCGCCCCAAGCAACAAGACTATGCAAACAAGAAAGGGCCTAGGAAATCTGGAGTCCCAGTGACTCACAAGCCGGCTATAGGCCATACTTACACAACCTGGAGACTTGCTATTAAATCAGTCCCTTCCTGATACTCAGTGCCCCTACAGGTGACTGATGCATCCTCTGGCAACCTGAAAGTGTCCCACATACCTGTGTGAGGTAGTAAGCTCTGTCTCCCAGCCCTAAAGCTCTTTATGCCCTGCTTGTGATGCTAAAGGATACTCTGCAGATGATAGTTCATCTTTGCTGGACATGTGTCCTTCCTCAGAAATCAGAACTCAAGCTCGGCAAGGGTCTCCCCACAGGCTCCTCACAGGCCCTCAGCAGCCATACAGAACCTCCTCCCCAGGGGTTTGGGCCCCAGTTCCTCTGAGCCTTCCTCTGATCATTTAGGTTTCACAGTTCAAATCTTCTCTGGTGTTGCCCCAGCCTTTTGGGGGTAGCTTCTCCCACCAGCTGCTATCTCTATGTAACCACAGTCTTCCCATTTCACTGTTTCAGTCATCCAACAGCTAAATAATCAATCCCCTCTATTAAATTTCCTCTGTGATAATACCTGAAGTGGTTTCTGTTTTCTTGCCTGTGGCCATCATGGATAAATATCCTAAGATGTTTTGTGCTTGTTACCGAGGGAGAAATCTGAGAATCAACCCAACATATGCTTAGCTCTAAATGGCAGCAGATTCTGAAAGAGGAAATAATTTTCCCGTGAGCTTGGGGCTCATCATTTGAAGAACAAGTCCTATAACCTTCTCGAGTCTCTAGTCTTCAGATGTAAATGAGAGCAGAGAAACTTAGCTCTTTGCTCTGTCCTAAAAATGCAGTGGAACTATGGAGTCTGTGTGAAAGAGATTTAAAACCTATGTTAGAAAGACACCACCATCTATACAAAACTACTTTGAGTAGCAACAGGCAGTAAGACGCTTCCTAGTTTTGATCTCAATAGGCTTTGCAAGTCAGCGTCTCCCACCTACGTCAGCCACACAGGAAATACTCCAGATCTGTTGCTTGTGAAAGAGTCACATTTTGATGGTAAGAGGTTGAAATCTCCCATTTCCTTTATTGATTAGAGCACAATCACCCATTTGCCCCGTAAGATTTATTCTGGATGTTGCGATGCCAGGTCGACCATCTTCTCTGCTGAGAGAAGTGAGTATTGGGGTGCTACAGATTTTGAGGACAGGATAGGAAGCAGAAGGGAGGGGAGAAGCGTGGCAGGGATAGGAAGAATGTATTTCTTTCATGCCTGGAGTCATGCCAAGGTGTCATATTCCTATTAGAATGGCTGGATCTGGAAGAAACTTGAGGGATTAGTGGGAAGTGGGGGTGGGGGAAAGAGGCGGCACCATCAATTGCCTAAAATTGGCCCCAAACAGGTTTCCTTATTGTTCTGCCAATTGGTTTTGCAATATATTGGAGGAAATTCGGCGAGATATTCAACCAGGGCATGGACAGTGTATTGGGACCAAAATAAACAACTGTGAAGAAGAATTTGGCAGTTTCTCATTGGATATTTCAGAAGTGAGTTATGAGATACCAACTTGTGAGCTACTTGTAAGTCTACATAATGAAAATTAAAGTAAGGCCAAAGATGGAAAGTTTCACTCCTCACATTTTAAAATCAAATGCTACATAGGAAATTCATTTACGAAACGCATGAAGAATTGGAGAAAAAAATAAAATCAAGTCAAATATTTAAGATGATTTGGATATAATCAGCACATTGAACTCAAAGGATTTAGTCTAGAAATTCCACATATAGAAAATATCCAGGCTTTCTAACCACTGAGGGTATTTTCTTTTTTTGGAAAGAGATATCCCAGAGACCCACCCATTGTTATATTTTATCGAGGGAGTATCTATGAATGAACAGAGAATCTTAACAATTTGTGTACCATGGACCCTTTTAGAAATTTGTTGAAACCTATGGACTCCTTCTCAGAATTGTATGTTTAAATATATAACTTGAAATACATTGGGTCATGAAAAGGTAAATTATATTGAAATGAAGTTATCCAAAGATTTAGAAAACAAAATTGTTATGATTAATATATATACTTCTTTACTACCACATCCATAACAAGAGCTGTGGGTCTACTAATCACCATAGTTTTGAGGTAGAGATAAGTAAAGATAATATTTTGAGATGTTAAGAACACTACAGTGTGAAAGGAAACTACCTGCCATTTTCAATGATGACAAAGTCTTAGGATGGCCAATAGTATTGCATATCTTCATAATTAAAAGACATGCTAAATTTCAGTTAAAGGTGTAATTTTTTTCCTTTCTAGTTCAAGGACTACCTGAATTCTCTCTACAGATCCTGTTGGGTCCATGGGCACTGAACTAAAGGATCTGTGGCCAAATCTTAGACATATACATTCACATGATTTCTAAATAACTTTTCCTGTTTCCCCCAAAGGATCTCCTCTATCCATCCTAAACAAATGGTTTCTTGCTAATATAAGTCAGGTAATATCACAAACTTAATAAAAATTCTCACTGGCTCTCTTTTGTCCATATTATATTCTAAGTCCTTAGCTTCATATTTCTGTTAAGTCAGAACACACAACAGAAAGGAGTGGGCACATCTAAAAAAATAATTTGAGAAGGATATATTTATGAAGAGAGTATTTACAAAGGTATGAGTATAGGGGAATCACAAGAGGCATTGCAGTAACGACGGGCTTAGCATTTGCAGACCCAAAGGGACAAGGAGAGGCAGATGGTACCTGATCCCTAAAGGACAAGTTGAGTTGGATGGCGTTCGAAGGTCCCCCCAGCTGGGGGAGGCAACTAGCCCAAGATGACTTCTCACGGAAGGAGCCGAGCCAGTGGGGCGAACACCTGCCTCAAATACTCCCCTACCTTCTTCCAGTCTCCTGCTGGGGCCCACACCTAGGCGAATCCAACCAGAAGTCAGGGGGTAAGGGCCACCATTGACATTCTTCTAAGAACAAGGTGGACAAGGGTGGAGAGTGATATCGTGCTGGGTAGAAGAAATCCAGCACACTAGCTCAGACCCTCATGCCCTGCTCCAAACTCCTTGTACCCTCTTCTCTCCCACCCCTCACTCATCTATCTGCCTGCCATGATGGAAATTCTGAGCCTTCTTAAACATGCTGAGTTAATCTGAGTGGTCCCTACTTGAACATATTTTAGACTAGTATGCCGTTAGCCTCTCTGAGTTCCTGGTTGAGTTCTTACTACATCCTCAGGATCAAGATCAAATGTCACCTCCTCCTGGAAACCTTCTCCCATATTCCAAGGCAGTTACAGTCAATGCTACCTCTGTGCTTTCCCAGAACATTGCATCACTCCAACATTTCCCAAAATACTTCCCTAAGAACATGAGTCCTGGAAGGTGTTATAACATGGAACATGAAACAGCGGTTCACAAGGAATCAGTGTTCTGTGGAACATATTTTGAGAGACGATACTTTACTCCAGTGCAGCAGTTACCAAATTCCTTTCAATTCTTGATAGAAAATTCCCAGGAGAGGACAGATTTATCTGAAGAATGATCCAGCTAGCAGGGGAAGTAAGAAGCAAAAACAGAAAAGTCTGTGCCCTTATTTGGCACAAGGTATATTAATCACATATGTTACATAAGTACACAGAGAACAAGATGCTTGCTCTAAATCATAATTCTGTCCTCAGAGAATATACGCTGAGGAATATATATATTGGAAATAAGAAAATGCCAGTCACAGGTAACTTCAATCAGAGCAGGAAGCTTAGGCCAACCAGTTTCTAAGGAGTGGAAAAGTCTCAAACCAGATGGGACAGAAACAGGAACTAGAGAAATGATGAAAAAAGCTGCTCTATGGTGACATTTTAGCTTTCTGAGAATTAGTTTTGGAAACTCAACCATTTTCACATTGTTCATAGGTGTTTTCATCTGATAAAAATGTATTTAAAACAACAGTGACATTTTTGAAAATTTTCAGACTGTCTTGGTCTCAAGAAAAATGCAAAAAAAAAGTCTCTTCTCTCTTTCCCCAACTCCCATAGGGAAGATGGAATAGCAGGACAATATGGGTAAGCGTCAGCGCCTCAGAGGGTCCCCAAGGTGGACGTGGAAGGTCAGCAGACTGTCTCCTCCCCACTAGCCTTGCATCCATCAAAGCCTTTGCTAGATCATCCCTGGTCCGCTGGGAAGGGGTGGTGATGGCTCCTAACTCCAGGGCAGCCTCACTCTACAGAAGTGCCCTGCACCAGAGCAGTGGTGCCCAAACCATCTTGGTCCCTTCTTGTCGCTGTTTGTCACACACCTCCTTGTCCTTGAGAAACCACTGGATGACAATTGAACTAGAAATGTTCGTGGTGACCTGTGGCTGTTTCCTTTCGCTCCTTCCGCAGCCATCAGGGATGCCGCACCTTCGGGGCTAGACTGTCAGTGAAAGGTTTACATCAGAGGCGGTTCTCAGGAAGTGTGTCACCACAGCGACCTGGACACGTGGTGTTCAGACCTGTCACACCCAGTTAGGCTCTCCATCAGTGGCTGGTCTGGTGTCGGCAAGGCCCTGAGAGTGCCCCTGTGACCCCCTTGCTAACCTACAAAAGGAAATTAATCTCTTCCAAATGTGGTTCCTTACATGCGGCTATTAGGGCTCCCAAAGTCCAGATGGCTGGGTTAATTGAAATGAAAACCATTTTTCTTGAGACCAATTCATAGTTTCAATTTGAGCAGATCCAGCAATGGCTTAACCTTGTTTCTCCACAAGCTCATAAAGCGGCAATGCATCTTCAGAGTGCTTAGCTTGCATCCGTTTCCTTGTTCATGGGAGGAGATAGACCAGAAGTAATGTGCGGTCATGAAAATCCTCTGGGGACACCAGGAACTTGGACCATTCAGTTTCTGGGAGCAGGTCCTGACTTCTTTGCATCTTGAATTTTCTATCTGTAAAACACACTTAGCAAGTGTGACTTCTGAGCTTGTGAAGTGGTGTGGCTAGAGGACAATACCCACAGGGCTGAGAGTTGCTCTCCTTTTGGTAACTATCCACCCCCTGGTCCTGGTCCACCGTGCTTCCTTTCTCTACCCTTTATGCATTGCCAACTTGCATAGCAGGGGCTAAAAATTTCTAGATCTGGGGCTCTCAGATTCTTCACCAATTTTTTTACTTATGGAAATGGTGAAAAAAATCAATGCCTGGAAACGCCAATATATCAATCTCAAAAATGGATTGTGTGTGTGTGTATGCACGTGCACCGTCATGTGTTCCTGTGTACATGTATGCTTTCCAAATCATTTTATTCTTAGATGATGACTCCTAGAATTATGAAAAGCACAATCAACTTTTGTCCATGATATTACCTTTTACTTAGGACCAAGAAAAATATAAAGACTAAATCTTGCCCATATCTATATTTTTTTGTTAATATTGCAAAGAGCATCAATGGAATATCTTTGGCTGTAGGTAACAAAACATCCAGAAACTGGCTTAAATGGCAAAGACACATCAATAAGCTATGATGTAAGTGACTCCAGGAAGGGTTAATTCAGCATCTCAATAATGGAAAGTCTCAGAGTCTCTTGGCATTCCTTGATGGTTGCAATTTGTCTGTAGCAGCTTCAAGCATTACTTCCTACATGGCAATATCCAAGGCAAAAAGGAAGGGCCTATTTCAATGAATCTTCTTGTGCAATATTTTCCAAGAGCCTCTAGCAGATTCGTATCATCCTTCATATACCAAGGGAAGTTCAGGAATCTCACAATGGCTTAGATTCCCTCCCTGAGCATCTTCCTACAGCCCACCTTCCCTGACACATGGCTTCCACAAACCTCAATCAAACCAGCATTCTGTTAGGAAGACATAGCAGAGGCTGGCCACTGGGTAGGGAACCAGCAGATGCCCAGTAATGATATTTTTTTCATTGCTCAAATTTATCTGTTTGAACACAAACTATATAAATGTTCTTAACTGAATAGCAGATAACATAGTTATCTTTAATTGGAACAGAAATCTATCTACTGTCTATATGATGGGTGTATAGAAGTCTCTTATAACTTAATAAGAATATACAGCAAATCTTCCGATTACTTCTAACTCCTTTTTTGTTTTTGTTTTACTATGTTGGGGGCATTAAAATTCTAACATTCCTACCAAGCTGATCCTACCCAGTGATCACTCTTTTTGGGTGTCCATGAGTTGCAACTGCTAACCAAAGATTTAAACAGGTGACATGAGGGGATACAGGCCCGATCACCTTCAATCACTTGTTTTTACCACTGATGACTGGTAAGGAAATTAAGCGTTGCTGAGATTGGAAGGAAAATAACTAAACTCAGCTGATAATGTAGCACAGTGTTTTGTCTGTGTGCATGTGCATGTGTGAGCATGTATGAGGTATTGGTCTAAAACTACGGAAGCTGACAGCACATGTTCACAGCATGGCTTGTCGATATGGTCTTTGAGATCAATAAAGCCGCACAATGTAAGCCCACTAAGGACAGCCATCAACAGTACCCCTGAACTCAAGATTAGTTTAGATATTTTCACAGGGACCAGGCAGCGTGTGTAGTCAACCATGTGTAGCCTTAACTCTGACACTGGAATAGAAACCAACCGTACAGAAAAAGGAAAAGCAAATATATTTGGAGAAAACAACTCCAGAGTCAAAGAAGGTTTCATGCTAGCTGAAAACACACGTGCGAAGTGAATGAAATGCCCATTTTTATGTCCCTTTGTCACTTGATGGAACTCTCTCCGTTGACATCCTCCACTCCCCAGCCCCCAAAGATCGTATGTCAAAGCCCAAAGAGCCAGAACTTCTTTCCAAATATGCAATTACATGCAATTAGTATCTCAACTTTCCTTCCCTCCCCACGTAAAGCTTACCCACCCTCTGTCTTGTTCCAAGGTGACCCTGCTCTAGGAGGTGCAGCTAATCGCAAAGATGAAATCCAGTGGCAGTGTGTGCTCACGTTCAGTGAGGGCTTTGAGGTGACACTTTTGCAACGGGGCAGCTGCTTCTAAGTTGCTCTAGAGACAGACAACTCCCTGGAGTGCCTGGAGGCATCTCCCGCTGGGACGTGGAGGCTCCACTGGGACTGGCAAGATCCTTCCCGAATCGGACCAGCCTCTGGCGCAGTCGAGGCTTCTGGCCAGCTCTGACCACGAGGACAGGCGTCCCGTCACATGGCAGCCTTGGGTCCATCTCTCTCCGCTTTTAAAATAGACAAGGGATCCAGCCTCAGAACCTGAAATGCAGAGTAAACCCCAGACTCCGCAAATCCCTCTTCTCCACAGGCCAAACAAGAACTAATTTTAAACAAACCACCATGACCGAGCCTGGGGAAAAGGCCCAGAATGCTAAGCAAAGGGGCCAGCAAAACTGCACACCCCACCCAAACTGTTTACTTCTCCCCGAGCCTCTTTCAGGGCTGGGACACTGGGCTGGGGTTTGGGATGCTACCCATTCCAGCCTGAAATTCCCTTTTCAGCTTAAGATTAGGAAATCCATCCCCACACCGGTTCCCACCTTCATCCTTTTCTTATTTGTTTTCACTGAGCACTCCAGTCTGGGTTCCTATAATAGCTGAGCCGAGAAAAGATTCCTGCTAAAATTTGTCGACATACGTGTTGAAGTCACCAGTGTCTATGTCAGTCAGGGCTCTCCAGAGAAACAGAACAAGTAGGACATTAAAGATATACATTTTTATATACATACTTTATATTTTTATATATTTTATCTATTTTTAATATATCTAATATTAAAATATAAACATCTAGTTTTGTAATACATATGAAATATGTACATATATCATATATGCTATGTGTGATATAAATATATATCATATATAACATATATATATATGTGTGTGTGTGTGTGTATATGCACATTTATACTCATACACGTATATAAGGAAATTTATTTCCAGGAATTGGCTCATGTGATTGTGGGGAACTAGAAAGTCCAAAATCCACAGGGCAGGCCATGAAGCCAGAAACTCAGGTCTGAATTGATTCTGTAATCTAAAAGAGAATTTCTCCTTTTTGGAGGGAAACAGTTTGTGCACCCAAGTCCTTCAGCTGATTGAAGGAGGCCCATTCATGTTATGGGGGCAATCTACTTAAAGCCAACAGGTTATAGATGTTAAATGCCCCTACAAAATACCTTCTCAGCAAAATTTAGATTAATGTTTGATTAGACAGCTCAGTCCTATAGCTTTGCACGTAAGTTGACACATTAAATTAACTAACACAGCTTTTTTGTTGTTTTATATTTCATTTTATATTTGTATGTATTTCATCTATTTTCCAACATATTTTAATATGTCTAACATGCAATATTATTTTAATCATATTAATATATATTGTTCATATATATTAATGTGATTAGTATATAATTAATAATAATATAATATAGTTATATTATTTAATATATAAAATATTAATATACTGATTAATTAATATTAACTAATATTAAATATATGTAATATTAAAATAAAATATCTAGTTCCTTTGTCAGCATCTGAGCCTCTATGAGGTTCTTGTATAGTAAGAGTCTTTGGGATTGTTCCAACCTCTTAGCTATGCAATGCCATAGACTTTGTGGACCTGGGATATAAGAGTGCCACGTTACCCCAGGCCAGGCAGTGCCACCCTTGAAATGGGGGTCTTGGTGTTGAAATAAAGTATTAAGAAAACAGCTCCCAATTTGCATGCTTAGCATGTGTTGGGCAATTTGCACAGTTTAACAGAATCATTGGACTGAACTTATTTCCCTGAAATGAATCCTCACATTATTCCTTTACAGATGAGGACAAATCTAAGGCTCAGAGAGGTTAGGCCAGTAGTCCGAGGTCACACAGCACTTTCAGTGGAGGATCAAGTCTGAACCTGACCCTTTTAACTCCGGAGGCCCGCCCTGTGCCCCATAGAGCAGCATCTCCAGGAGGAGACCTGGGTGGACTAGGAATTTCTTTCATCCTCCTTCCCTTTTTTCCCCACATTCCACCCATCTGCCTCCCTGTAATTATTATAAATGTCTGCGCTGAACGCAGCCCAGAGCTTGGAAGTTTGTAGTTGTTGGAGACGGGGAACAGTAGGGAGGGATGGGCAGAGCTGAGGTGCTGATTGTTTTCAACTAACAACTAATCAGAATAAAGCAGGAAGAGAAGTTTTGAGTTGCAAAACGTGTTTTTGCCAAAACTTAAAATCTGGCTCTGACCAGAGTTAAAATGTTACCTCCAGACAGAGATGCCCTGGGGAGCATCTACCTTCAGTCCCGGTCGCCCTTACCCGGATCACAATTTGGATGAAAGCCTCCCAAGAGTCCCAGGCTGGAAGAGACCGAAAGAGGTTGCCCAAATCTGTCCCTGACTTGCAGCAAAGGTGCTCGTCGCATTCTAGCCCATCTCAGAGGAGGACTCCAGGCCTCACCTAACGTATTCGCCTGCCCGATCAATTACACACACTACTGTCTTGGCAGCTTTTGTCGTCCGTCCTCCGCCAGCCCTAGGGAGGACTTACAAATCCCCCGCATGAGCGCTACTGTGATGCACAAGGTTCAAAACGGGAGACCAGATAACGCTGCTCTGCGGACAGGCCGCCGGACGCGGGGTCTGCAGCCATCAGCCAGGAACGGGTGTATTTCACATCAGGTGGCTCCTGTCACCAGGGAATTCAGACGCGAATGAAAACTGGCTGATGCTCTGGTCCACCAGAGACTGAAAGACAGAGCTGTGAGATGGAGTCTGCCCGGCTCCGACTTAACTTGGGGTAGCAAACAGGGGATCCCTCAGCCGACCTCAAATCCCCAGCCAGAGGATTGTGCCAGGGAGCCAAGAGCTTTAGGGACCATCTACCCCACCTGCGCCCTCTGGCCACAGTAAGTAGATTAAAACAGCTCAAGGCCTTGCCTGGGTGAGTGACGCTCTCCCTGCTGCACTGATGTCACGTTGACCTTGGCCTTTTTGGTGTAAAGCACAAGGCATGGTAGGAAGAATTTATTTCACAAAATAACTTCAGGACGTCTAGGTGAGGCTTGCCGTTGGCCTCTCTTCCTCATGTCACTCAAGACCCTACTCAAATGACACTTTCTCAGGGAGACCGTCCCTAGGCAGCCACCCAAGATTGTCCCTCTCCCACCCCACACTCGCTACCCTCTAAGTCGGCTCTACTTTTCTTCTGGGCATCCCCTGTCTGTTTGTTCATTTACTTATGATCTGCTCTCCCTCTTCGAATGTGAGCTGTCTGAGGACACAGGCATTAATGCAATCATAGCCGTGTTCCTAGGATCTAGAACGGTACCCAGCACACGGGAGAGGCCCAGTAAACAGCTGCTGAATGCAATCAACAGACAGGTCCAAGGATCAGTCACTCACAGCACCCTGCTGAGAATGAGCAGTCCGGTGTTTGATACGTGAGATTCCTCTTACTGGGGAGATACCCTGAAAATTCTTGACCATCGGCCATTCACAGTCTCAAATCCCTTGTGTTATAATTACAAGTAGAAAACAGTCGGTGAAACTTTTCTACTTGTCACATGGACAGAAATACCCTTAAGAGGTATATGTAGAAATTAGAGAATCAAGAGTTCAAAGTCAGATTTTTACCTCGATCCACCTCCCGGATGTGGCTTGTCCCAGGTGAGAAGCCTGGAGACAGTTACTTATTAACATCTCCATGTTTTAGTTCCACTGTCTGTGAAATAGAGATGACACAGCTTGGACCTATGACAGAGGATTTTAAGGGAGAAAAAAATAAACAAATATATCTAACTCACCTTTCCAGCCCATAGAGAACACTTACTAAGTACTGGTTCTTGTTAATACTATTATTATTTTTAAAAATTAATGAAAAAATATTATTTCAAATTAATGAAAATGTATTATTTCATTCAGGTGAGGCAGCAAAGCACCTGGAATGCAAAATGTAAGGAGGCCCTCACACTCGAATGCCAACTGCACACCTGTATGGCCCTGAGGGCGAGCATCTCCTAATAGTTTGTACTCTGGGTGCAGTGTTCACCTCACCCTAGTCTGGCTTTACAAGAAGTGGACAAAGCAAGAAAAAAAAACAAGTGTAAGAAATTTTTAAATGCAGCTTGTCTCACGGCAGAACGATGTTTACAGAGAACACACCACTGTCCAACTCAATGTGATGTGAGAGAAGAGCCAGAGCTGATCCAACGGCAAGATCAACATTCACAGTTTAGCCAATGTCATGATTCCCAGAAGCCTCTGGACAAAACCCACATGGACAACAAGCCCGGTGGTCCTCAGAGCTGATGCTCAGACTCTTTTGTGGTTCCTTGGGTTTCCACCTGGTATATCTCTAGGTTTGTCCAAACACAAGTCATACAAAGACAGGTCTTCTAGATACACCTGTAAAAGCCACATGTTGGCATGGGTGCAGGAGGCATTGGTAAATGGCATACTAGTGACATGATCCTCCAAAACTCTGGGCAGGACAAGAGTAATATTTAGGAGGGACTGCGGGAGGGGTACCAGATCAGTCAGATGTCTGAGGTGCTCATGCCCATTTAAGGGAAATGGCTAGAATGGTTCATTCCTACCTATCATGATAGAGGTTCCGCCATGCTGTGTGGATAAACCAACCCTGCTCTCTGACCACACCTGATGGCCCCAGGGAATGTTTGATAAGTCAAAGACAACCACATATGGGTGGACATGAGGAAGGCTGAATATCTCTGGGGTACACTGTTTCTAAATTTTGCCCAATGAGGCTGCCCATGTAGGATGGTGACAGATAAGCCAAATCAAATCCTTTCTTTCAGAAAGCATGACTATTGGGCAAGCAAAGAGAAGGCTAATTTCTAAGGCCCATTTCTCCATGAGGGTTGATACCCCTCCCAGTCCTGGGTCTATTAAGATCCAGGAAGACACTGTGATGGAAGAGATGGCCTCCTTTTCTCCCCCAAACCCACACCAACCCTTATAATACATCCCTATTCCTGGCTATGCAGAGCCCAGCCCAAAGTCTCATACATCATCTCCAAATGCTTTCACATCTTAGTAACGATACACCTACCAAAGCAGAGGTGAAAAAAGTCTGAAATACCAAGAATGTGTGTGTCTGTCTGTCATCATGTCCTCCCAACACAGATTCCTAATTTTTAAGGAGTTAATGAAGAGATTCCACAGTGATATTCATGACGCCTCCACATTTTAAATTACGTATCTGTTGTGTCTGAAAGAGAACTGATGCTCGGAGCCATAAAGTGAATTTGTCGCTGTGAAAATCTGCACCATCCTGTTTGCTCCATCCCCGTGTATTGCTCCCCCACTAAATTAAGCACGACTTCTTACACAGGTAAGATTTAGAATTTGAAATAAATTCAAACCCAGATCACAAAATGGAAGAGAAATCTGATTATCATCAATGTCGTAGTGGCCAATTGTCCAATATGCTCCTGGGGGTATTAAACCTTTTAAGGAAATCAAGGGTAACACAACCTACTCTGCCATTTTTATTCCTTCCCTCTCTTCCTTTGGCCAAAAGAAAGTGGCAGGTCGTCATCCAATAGACTGTCCCTTCAAGAATGAATGTCAGAATGTTCACATCCAGGTTCCAGATGTCCTGGTTAAGCAGCTGGCAGTGAAATTGGACTCCCATGGAAAGGGCTTTAAGACACGATTCAGTCATTGACCTCCACTGTTTGCTCTGACTTCTTGCAGGGGAGTTCGAAGCGGAGCTGTGAAGTTTCCCAAGCTCCACTCAGGTGACGAAGGTCCACCCTGCAAACAACAGCCCTTCACCTCCTAAAGGCCTGATGCCTACGAAGCAGCAAGGAAAGAATTTTCTGGCTCTGCTTCCTGGCACTGTCATTACCCAGGATCATCCATTCCAGTTGGTTGGCCTCAAGCTTCAAGACATTCGTATTTAGTGATCTGAACGAGTTGGAAAATGGAATCAGAAAAGCACAAAGCACCCCCGATGGTAAAACAAGTCCAGGTCTACACATCTCCCTGCCTGCCTCCCACACTGACCTGCAGGAAGAGCTGGTATCATTGACTTCAGCCAAAAGCAAAGTCAAGGAGAGAGGTGCACAGACCTGACACATTTCAAGTCCAATTGTACCCAATTGTTTAAGTGTCCATTCACCTGTCATCTAACTGCATATCTTGCTGTTGTGGTGATGATGGTGGAGACCCCATTTAGGGACTTAAGTGCCAGCAGGAAGTGAACATTACTACTTTGTCATTAAGTACAGAGATGCCATAGTTCATTTCAACCTTTTCCATCCTGAGGTGCAGGTTGACTTATAGCTAAGATGAAAAATCACCCAGTGTCTGCCCCCAAATGGCATCAGCTAAACATCCTTCAGAACTCAGCAAAAAGGCTGATAGTCAATAGTCTGAAAGCCCTGGAACTCAGCACCTGTCTTTTTAGTGTCACACAAATGAGAAAAAGGGGGAGCACACCCCCAGGCTGACAGCCAGGCAGGGAGCACAGCGCTCACTGGGTTAGGGCTGGGCTGTTCCAGGAGCTGTGAGTCAGCTCGACCCCTAAGAGGAAAATGGCCTAACTCCCCAGGGCAGGCCCCTTGAGCACCGAACCAGATCTTGAAAAAAAAAAAAAAAATCCAACCACAATCAGAGCGGAGCAGGGGGAGGGAAGAGATCTACGCCTGCAGCCTGGGAAGTGTGATCTACTACAGCCAGCGTTCTCTTTCTAAAATGCAAATCAGATCATGTCTGCCCCCAGCTTCAGAGCCTTCATTGATTTGGGATAAATCCCAAAGTCCTTAACATTGCATCTCAGGCCTTTTCTGATCTGCCACCAGTCAGTTTCCCAACTCTATCTCTTACCCCACCCCACCCTTCACCCCCACCAGCCTCTACAGTCCAGCCATCTCACTGACTTGCAGCTCGCAGAACCTGCCATGTTTTCTCTTGATACCTGAGTTTTGCCTATGTTCTTCCCTCTGTCTGGAACTTATTTTCTCCACCTTTTCTCCCTCTGGTTAACTTTTATGCAACAAGAAAGCATATGATGGAAAATAAATAGCATCAGCCCCCAGCTGGGTTTTTGCATTACATTAGTATTTTGTTTCTCTAAAAGCACCAAGGACTAAAGCATGTACAAAGCAATAAATTAAACAATCCCATACGGTAAATAATTTCTCCCCAATAAACATTAAATGTCATTTATATGTGCTTATACAAGCTTGTTTAAAAAGATGAACATCAATTACTCAAATATGAAAGTTAATTTCTTTAAAAAGACCCGTATGTAATGGGTAGGTCATCTTTTTTAAAGTCAGATATACATGGCTTTGAGTGTCAGCTCTGCCACTTACTAGCAGTATGACCTTGGACCAATTATCACCCCTTTTGGCTCAGTCTTCTCATCTGTGAAGTGGGGATTACCCTAGCACCTGCTTGATATAGTTGTTGTGAAGAGCAAATGAAATCATAAGAATATAGTGCTTAGTGCTATTTACGAGGCGTCAGTATCTGTTCACATCTCCCCCAAATTGATATGTTGAAATCCTAACTCCCAGTGTGATGGTATTAGGAGGTGGGACTTTTGGAAAATGATTAGGCCATGAGAGGGGAGCCCTCATGAACAGGATTAGTGTCCTGTAAAAGAGGCCTTAGGGAGCTCCCCTTCCACCAGGTGCGGTTATAGGAGAAGACAGTCATCGAAGGGGAAGTGGGCTTTCACCAGACACTGAATCTACCAGTGCCTTGACCTTGGCCCTCCAGCCTCCAGAACTATAAGAAATAAATTTCTGTTGTTTATAAACCATACAGTCTCTGGTATGTCCATTATGGTAGCCTGAGTTGACTAAGACACCAGGCGTGCAGTAGAACTCAGTCAACTCAATAAATGACTACTGTCAGCATTGTCATTATCATCATTATCAAAATGCTAAGTATCTCCTATCGCATCTCTCCACGGTAGCTCTGGGTGCTTTAAAATTGGATGAGTTAGCACTCTTTTGCAGCTGACAAAGCCCTTTGTGGGGTTAACCTAACCTAGATCACACTGGAGAACACCCACCCACCACCTTCACCCTTGGGAATGGGACACTATGATTCTCCCCCGTGGCTATTCCCTAAGTCACTAGGATACTCTGGGGCACGTAGCCAACCACCTGTTAAAGAGGGAGGTGGCCCCTTTTGCAATCTGACTTCTGGAGAGTGTGGGACCCTTTCCTAAGGCTATTCTCATTCCAATGTCCAACCCAAGGGAGGGAGGGCAGATATACTCTTCCCATAATTTTAAATATGAGGGAACAGGCTCCCTTAAAGACAAGCTGCCCCAGGATCACACGAGCAAACCGTGCAGCCCGTCCGATTATCCATCCCACCCCCACCGCCGCGCCCTGAGCAGCTGCCCCTAACGTCAATATCTTCTCCCCTTCCCCGAGGCACCGCTGGGCTCCCTTACACAGTTTCCAGTTCCCTTCTCCAGACAACAGCCGTCTGTAAGAGGCCCTCAGTGCCTGGAATTTGAAATTGTTTTCCTTCCCTCCCTTCCTAAGGACCAGATTGTTCCTAAGCTCCAGGCTGCCCAGCCAGGGCCTAGGGTTGCATGAAGGATACGGATTTGTTTTTGCAGGATTGCTCGTGAGCGATGGAGTGCTGGCGTTGGCTCCCTTGTGAACGTGCGTGGCGGCTAGGCATGCATTTGCAGGGAAGTAAACTTCAAGAATAAACAGAAAACACGCACACTCCACATCCTGCCAGCCAAGCTCCAGCCTCCCCAGTCCTGACAGGTGATCCATTCTGACTTCCTTACAGAGACACATACCCAGCCGACTACAAGCCGTGATGCACGGTGGGTGAGAAAGAGCACAGACTTGTATTCTCCATTTTCTATCAGGAAGGGCTTGAGAGAGTTGCTTAGCCTCTGTACCACAGGCTCCACGTTTGAAACCTGTCAGCATTCTTTTGGTTTCTCGAACATACCACACTCTTCCCCACCCCAGGACCTTTGAACATGCTCTTGTCTCTACATGGGATGTTTTCCCCACTTCCCTCTCCTTCCACTCCCTGCTTGTCATGAATGGCAAGCCTCATTTTCAGCTTAATTACCATTTTCTTGAAGGCCCTGTCCCCAGTACCCTATGTAAAGGAAGTCATCCTCCACCCACCCCACTTCCATTATTCTCTATCTTGGGCATTCAGTTGCTTTCTTCAAACATGTGTCACAATTTCTGACAATTTTATTTGCTTTGTGTTACTGTTCAGACTTGAAGCTCCTTGAGGGCGGCTCTCTACTGTATGAGCACAGTGCCTGGAATTTGATGGAGTTCAGTCAATACCTGTTTAACTAATTTATAAAGGTCCTTGCTTTGTCTGGGTTTATTTAGTGATCAATAACAGCCACAAGAACCCAGAATCTCTGACCCTGTGGGCAACTTTATCTTCAACTGAGTTCATATGAACAGTAAGTATCAGTGACAGAAAGATGGGTAGCCCAAAAGGCCAAGGAAACTAATCGTGTTGTTGCAAGAAAGGAGATCACAAACTCTTTCTAGTGTATTCATCATGTGGGGCCAGCACAGCATTTTACTCACATCCACCTCGGAGTCTTCTCTACCTGCACAAGTGCATGAGTGTATTTACAAGAATATTTCAATCACCAAAGAATTTAACAGCAGATTGGATGAAAAAACTTGATCAGCAACAAGTTAATACATAAGAATTCACAAATAAGTCCCATTCATCAGATCTGTTGAGTGCCTGGGATTGTAAATAACTGAATGATCAAGCTACACTTGAGAGCTAACAATCTAGCCCAGAAAACAAAACATACAATTATGACACTACTCTAAATGCCTATAAAAAACATAAAATAGTACATGAAAACTATTTAGTTAAGTGCTCTGAAGGTCTGAGTAAGTTAGACAGGAAAAAATGAACAGAACCAGTTTTGGCTAAAACCTTGAAGAGAAGGATCAATCAAAGATTGACCCAGAAAAAATTATGAAGTTTTAGAACTGGAAGGATTTGTTTTATTATTAAGTAAAACCCTTGTGTTACAAGTGTCCTTTTTAAATTGAAATACATTTGACGTACATAGTATAAGTTGAAAGTGTACAGAGCATGTTGATAGGATTCATTTCTACACTGAAACATGATTGCCATTATAGTGCTCATTAACATCTCTCTCTCATCACATAGTTATCATTTGTTTCTAGTGGTGGAAATAATTAAGATCTAGTCTCTTCCAGTAGTGACTCTAGAGCATCTTGCTACGCTGATGGACAGTGACTGCAATGGGGTGGGGGTTAGGGGTCTTGATAATATGATGAATGTTGTAACCACAATGTTGCTCATGGGAAATCTTCATAAGATTGTATATCAATGATACCTTAATAAAAAAAATTAAAAAAAGATCTAGTCTCTTAGTGAGTTTGATGATGATCATAAAATATTGTTGCCCATATTCACTATACAGCTGTAGAACTAGACAAGGAGAGGAGAGGCATAGCAGGAGAGGACTTAGTTCTCCAAGATTTATTGATTTATGTATCTACTAGTTGCAAGTTTGTGCCCTTAAACTGCATCTCCATCCCCTCCACCCTATCCCCCCTCACACCCCACCGATCCCTGGTGACCACCATGGCACTCTGTTTTTCCAAGTGTGGCTTTTTTTAGATTCCACATGTAAGTGATAGCAGACAGTATTTGTCTTTCTCTGTCTGGCTTCCCCCATTTAGCATAATGTTCCCCAGATCTATCCATGTTGTTGCAAGTGGAAGGAGTTCCTTCTTCCTCATGGCTGAACAATATTCCACTGTGTGTGTGTATACATATACACCACATCTTTATCCATCCATTCATCCATTGACTGGCACTTAGGTTGTTTCCATACCTTGGCTGTGGTGAATAATGCCACAGTAAACACAGGAGTGCAGGTATCTCTTCAGTGTCCTGTGTTCATTTCCTTCAGGAAAACAATGCAGACAATGAGGTCCAGGAGGTTTCTCCAAACCCCCATCCCACCAGGTCCTGTGGCAGAGGAGAATCAGGGAGTCAGGAGCCCAGGCGCCCAGTCTTTCCACTACATCACTGGGGCCATTTGAGGAAGAGGTGGGACGAAACCTCAGCCACGGCGCCAAAGGGAGTGAGCAGGATGTGGCTGTGTCTGTAGCAAGAGGACTAGGCTAGCAGTGGGCAGACGTGACAGGAGAGGTTTGGAGGTGAACTGAGGGGTGGCCGGTGGCTGGATTCCTCATAGAACATCCTTATTTTTGGCATGTTGACTTGCTGAGCGGCACCTGAGTCATCCCTCTCGAGGCTAGTAACCAACTCAAACAGAGGAGCCCACACATCACTGCTCTCACGCTGGGCATCGTGGGTGCCCACCAGATATTTGTTGGCTCGCTTTGACTCTAATGCTGGACCTGTAAGCGGGCCACAGGGGCGTCTGCGTGTACCACCACCATAAAACGTTCTGTTTATGTCAAAAAGGTCCAGAGACAAAAAAATGAATCATCTCATTAACAGATAGCAGGCGTTGAATCAAAATGCTTCTGTTGACATGGAAATGAGAAACCTTCCAGCTAGAAGAATGTGGCAGAGAATGGAAAAGTCGCAGGGAGGTACCATTTTCATCCTCCCTTTGCTCCTTACGGCGACACCCAAGCCCGGCACCACGGGTGTGGTGCCCCTTCTCTAGCTGGAGAAAGAGCCTCCCGGGAGAAATGTGGATCCCAGCTCTACATCTTAATAGCTGCATGGTCTCCAGCATGGCTTTTACCTCTTTGAGCCCCAGTCCCCGCATCGCTTAACACAGGTAAAACACTCGGCACGATGCCTAGCAAAGAGTAGGTGCCCAGCAAATGTTAATTCTCCTTTCTTTTCTGATTCAAGTAGCCCCAAGAGAGAGGACAGGCTTCCCAGGGGAAGAGAGAACAACCCTCGGGGGTCTGGCAGCAGGAGGATGGGAGTTTGGGGAAGACAGAGACCTGGAGAGCTGTCACAATCATGGGGCAAGCCTTAGAGCTTCCGGAGAAAAGGGAGGAATGGGCCGCGACAAGAAGGGCACACAGTTCAGAACACGGATTCGAAGTCCACATTATGGCAAGTCGCCTTCCTGCTTTGCACCGTGGCATCCTCAAGCAAAAATAAGACAGTTTTAATATTGATCCCTGAAGGTCCTTACATCGTTAGGGTTCTACAGTTCTAAACACCACTGTGACACAAAGTCAGGGCCAGGGTAAGAGGACCCTCCTCACTGGTGGTCTTTCCCACCATAGAGAAGGAGCCAGGTAGAGAAAGAAATTCATCAGGACCTCACGGACCCAGTAATTCTCAGGACAGTAAAAAAGAGATGAAGGCAAAGTACAAACAGTATTTTCAGTCCCAAGGGTCTCCACTGCCCCCTGGGTTCCAGTTATATTTGGGGGAATTTGCATGGGAGGAGTGCTACAGGGAATATCTAATCTATTTCAAAGGGCCCTGAGGCTGGTCCAGTAGGATGCCATTGACACCACCTGTGCCTCTAACCGTGCTTGGCTCTAAAGTGAGCATCTGCCCCTAAGCGTTTTTCTCTTGGCTGCCCTTCCAGGGTGAAGGGAGGGAAGGTAAGAGGATGAAGTAAGGGATTCCAAGTGCCGGTCCATCCTACCAAACAGCTCTCACATTGCTGACCTCGGTTGGTACCGTGGCCCGAGGTGTGTGCGCAGTTGATTTAGTCCCCTGAAACTTAAACGCCTCCAAGACAGGACAGGTACTTCTGAGACTTCAGTGGCAACAGATGAAGAAGCTGCCCAGCTTGGAAGGCAAAGGACGTATGTGTCTTGGCTTGCGTTGGCTGACCTTGCAATGCTGGCCCAAATCATTCAAATCCGTGAAAATGAGGTGGATGGATTTCCTAAGGCTGCCGTAACGTAGTACCACAAACTGGATAGGTTAAAAACAACAGAAACATACTACCTCACAGGTCTGGAGGCTAGAAGTCTGGAATCAGGGCATCAGCAGGGCCATGCTTCCTCTGCGGACACCAGGAAAGGGTCTGTCCCATGTCATCCTCTACCTTCTGACAGCTTCAGGTGCTCCTCCACTTGCAGAGGCATTCATCCAACCCTCGATCTCCTCAGGGTGTCTCCCGGTGTCTTTCTTCTGTGTGTGTCTGTGTCCAAATTTTTCCTTTTCGAAAGGACACCAGCCATATTGGCTTAGGGACCCATCCTACTCAGCTAATTACGTTTGCAATGACCCCATTTCCAAATGAGGTCACATTCTTAGAGGTACGGGAGGTTAGGACTTCTACATCTTTAAAGGGGATGCAATGTGACCCAGAACACTAACCTTCTCTAATTTATGATCAAGAGGTCAGGATCTGAAAGTAACATTTCCCAAAGATTAAAGGCCATGTCCCCCAGCCCCCTTCACCAGAAATGATACATTAGGAAGACACCACTGCAGGCAGCTCCGACAGATCACTGGCCTGGTAATCTCCCTCTCCATTCACCCAGCCCGTATCTTAATCCTCCTTGAGCTCTCAGACACTCATAATGCATTCCAGTCACCAAGTGATATGCCACTCAAAAGACTCTATACTGAAGCTGTTTATGTAACTAATGAACCCTGATTAAGCTGCATCCAAGTGGAAGTAAAATTTTTATTCTCTTGAATGAAGGAGGGCTTCCTGGGGGAAAGAGGTCACAGAGGGCTGAGAACAGGAACAGGCATCTAGGAAAGCCACATATATGAACAAACCCCAACACTGAAAAAGTATCGTATCAAACTGGTACCCATTTTTCCAAATCCCCACACAGACACATTCAAAGTAGAACGCTTTCAGGGAGGAAACACACAAACACAGACACACACAACATTTCATTAACTTCTGCCTTTGCTTCAGGGAGAGAAAGTTGCAGGGGAGGGGGGATCATTTTAAAAGGCACCCTCACTGGTATCTTCTAACATATTATATCTACATTAGTATTATCAGGCTGGTTACCTAAGACAGATGCCGAACAAGAAGCTGATCACATTTCCCAATCTTATTTGCAAACAAGCATTCATTTCCTGCTTATCGAGGCACGGTGTGGGTACTTTGTCCGTTCAAATCATTGTCTTAAGCCAGTGATACAAACCACTGAGCAAGGTTCTCCCCAGCCAGAGCCCGGCCGCTCAATGTCATTGAGCTCAAGGAGCAGATAATCAGTATTGAAAGGTGTGATTGCAGCCCAGTAGTCCAGGTAATCAGCCCCTGATTTCTCTTCAGGATTTTAGACCATTTGGAAATCTTAGCCCAAGAGGAGGCTGGAGGGAATTATCCGGGAAGTGCGGTATCCCTTTTCAAATATAAACACTGGACGATTATCCCAGCCGGCTCACCCTTCCCTGCTCCGCACACTGGGTCCCGGGCAGCGAGCAGAGAGGACCTGGCTCTTCCCTGGGCAGGCCTGCCTCTCAGCCTCGGCTCCCCGAGGCTCTTCCGTCAGCTCACGCTCACATCTTCCAAGACTGTCGCAACCTTGGGATGTCTCTGCAAACCAAGCCTCTTCATCCTGGTGCTTGTTTTGCAAGCATTTGGCTGCTTCGTGGGAACCTGACTCAACCTGAGGCCTCAGGTCCCTCTTGGCTGGGATAGCAAGGTTTCTTGAGCAGGGCTGGTCTTTTTTCCCCCACTCGAAACTGATGGCTTGGAAGTGACATTCCAGAATGTGTCTGCCTGCTATCCCTTCGAAGACAGGATGCCAGTTCTCGGTTCTCAGAAGCCAACTTTGACATAAAAGTTGCTTAAATATTTAAATAGGCTTTCACAGAAAACCGAATTTTTTAGGCAATTAGATAAAACACCAAGGCATTGGTCTAGCCTCCTTTTTGGCCTTGGGCGGCCCTTCCTCCATAGACCAGGATGCCATCTAACAAGGAAGATACTCGAGGATATGCAGTTACATCTATATCAAAGGACGCTTTCTCCATCTCCCTTTGGTGCTTCGCTTTAACCAAACTCACAATGGCTAACATAGTTAGACAGCAAAATAAACATGAATGTCCATAAAACACGGACTCTTCCAGGCTCTGATGGAGGCTGTGCAGCCAGCTCCCTGCCCCAGACCCAGAGGGAGGGCCCCATGTATAAACAAAGATTGCGTGCAAGACTCCATATATTATCAACATATCGTGTTCAGGCTCCTGCCAACCTCAGAGCAGACATATAACTCAACATTATGTAATGTGAAGATCAGCAAGGTTTGGGGAAAAGAGGCTTTTTGTTCCTTAGAACCAATCTTCCACCTAGGACAGATGTCCCCTGAATCAGGCTGAGCAACTGTCATGGGTCCAGGCCTCCAGAAAAGGTGCACAGAGCTCCAGACCACTGCTGCTCCTTCTTGCCTCTGGAAAATGCTGAGATTACAGTTTGGGCCTCTAGGCAAAGCCCTCTTGCCTTCCAAATAAGCCTCATGTTGCCTCCATTGCCCCTTTTCTCCCCCAACATTCTATTATGAAAATTGCAAACATCCAGAAAAATGTAAACAAATCATACCATAGCCACTTATGAGACATATTTTTAAGTTATTGCCCTACCTTGCATGGCTCTTGTACTAATATCCTTTCCTCCAAGCAACAGTTTTTCGGGAGCCCTGATGTGGGAAGCATGTGGCCTGGGAACTCAGCACTCCGTGGCTGCTAGAGATGCTGACCCCCACGGCTTCCTGCCGTCCTCTTCCAGAAATGACAAGCGCCCAGGTTGCAGTTACAGACAGACCTGGGTGTTGACTTCAACCCTTCCACTTAGCAGCTATGTGAACTAGGATATAATATCTGATGGCTCTGAGCCTGCTTGTCTTCAGCTTAGCATGGACACACAGTTAACCCAGTTAACCTATGCTGAGCATTTATTAGACACTCTTCTTCCCCGTGACACCCACTAGCTCAAATCCTCAGTGTAACCTCAGAGGAGGGACACCGGAGTTATTTTCCATCATGGAGAATCAGCTGGAAACCTAGGCCTGCTATGTGAAATGAGCTGTACTGAATGTGGCACATTTAGTACAAAACTTTTACTTGCAGTGGCTTTTCAACAAATGATGATGATGATTATCATTAGCAGCAGTAGGGGTACTTTTAGAGAGAGCATCCAATCAGCCCCCAAATAGAGCTGAGAACATAGCCAACAACAAGTGCTTCTCATTGCTCTGGACTCCTATACTCCATTATTTTAACAGTTGAGGACACTACTATGAAAGATAGCACCCTAGCACTAAGAGTGGCACCCCCAAATGAGGGTTCACTTGGAAAGCCGCTTTCTGCATAGCTGGCAAAGACTTTTCTGCAAAGCATTGCTCTGAGGGCTTCGATTTTTAGTTCAGAACACTGGGTGCTATGGCTGTGATAAGGAACTGGGCAATGTTAAGATGCTACAGTTGGTGCAGGGGATCACGGGGAAAACAGTGTAGCACAGAAAAGGCACATAGTGACTCTGTGGCATCTTACTACACTGATGGACAGTGACTACACTGGGGTATGGGTGGGGACTTGATAATATGGGTAAATGTAGTAACCACATTGTTTTTTCATGTGAAACCTTCGTAAGAGTATATATCAATCATATCTTAATAAAAAATAATTTTTTAAAAAATAGATGCCCCAGTTGGGGACTTCTATACCATATCAGACAAATAGATTTCAGACACAAGCACTTGCTAAGGTCTACCTTTTATTGGCTGGATCATCTTGTTGTAAAAAGGGGTGGACATTTATCAAATCTAAACTCTTTTCATATGCGTTACTGTAAACGTGGCTATTGATACTGTGGGACTATTTCTAGACTGGTTCATCCCTCATCTGTTCAGCTCAAAGATATTTTCCATGACAGCTGCCATACAAGTTCTAAACCTTGAAAGTTCAGGGGCTGGTGCCCCATAGATGATGAGCTCTTCTCTGCCTCTAGGGTAAGGCATGGGATTCCTTAAAGGCAAACGGACTGCCATCTCTCAACCCTCAAATCTCTTGTCTGCTTCCAACACTTCCCTCCTCCTAAGCTCCTTCAAACTCATTCGAACCAGACTGCACTGGAAGAAGCATGTCTGTGACCTCTACGGTGTATCTCCTGGCCTGGGGAAAGGCAAAAGCATCAGTGGACATTAACTTTTGACAAAGAACCACCTTTAAGTAAGAGACACGGCTCTATACAGAGACACACGTATATAGCTTTTCTAAAGTCACAGAACAAGTTGATCAAAAAAAGAGAAAACCCAGGTCCTCTGAGTGTAGAATGCTGCTGTGCATTAGATATACAATAATGCCCATTAGCAGAAGTCCAGAGACATGGGAACTGAGACAAACCCAAATGTAGAACAAACGTTCTGGAAAAAAATGGAAAGCACCCGAGGACATGTCTTTCTCAATGGTTGCAGTTTCAGATACACCAAGGTAGGACACTGATGAATCTGATGTGTCACATCACAGGTGGCAAAAGATGAGGCATCTTCTGAGTCTTTGCCATGAATAGCTGAAGAAGACAAGTTGGAGTTTGGGGATTTGGAGCTAGAGTTTGGGTAGGAGATCCCCAGCCAAAGAAAGGATCAAAGGTCCAAAAAAGGGGATGGACATGTCCAGAAGGAAACGGACCACCGCCTGATCCAACAACAGACCTCTCCCAAAAGTGGAGTTACAAGCAATTCTCGAGCTATGTCTGCACAAATAAGGTTCTTGCTAAAAATCTAAGGAGAAGAAAGAGTGAGGGGGAAGGAAGGATAAAATAAGGTAGCAGGGTCCATCAGGAGCCTACACACGTTCATGAGAATTCTATTTTAAGAGCTTGCTATTGGGAAGGACTAGCCTGCCAAGACATCTGGTCACATTAATCCTTCCTCGGTCCATAGAAGTTCACCGTCAGCAGCTGACAAGCCGTCGTAGAGAAACAATCAAGGAGAGGGAACAGAAAGTGAGGTTTAGGTGGGCTGGCAGAACAACTCTGTGGACTGCCTTGTTTTTTCACATACCCACAGAACTATGTGAAGCCAAGTGTTCTTTCGGCCGGGCCAGACTTCCCTACCCCACCTTGGGGGTCTGCCAGCTTTCACTGGCTCTCTCTCTACTGTCAAGCCTTCTTGGGAAATGACTGGTACTTCCTGCTTCCCGACGCACCCCAGGCCCAGACACACCACCTCTCTCTGGGTAGCCGCCCTACGGTTTAATAAAAAGGGGCCAGGGGGCTCTTGAGGACACAGAAGCCCCTGTTCAGACAAAGACAAAAAGAAGAGGGTCGTTTGTCTCCCTGCTTCCTCGTCTCTTTCCACCTTCTTTGGCTCCTCCCATCCCTTACCGGGGACACTGCACCTCGACTCTAATGCAGCACCACCTTCTTGCGTCTTTGAGTCCCAGCCTCTAGTTACAAGGCCACTGGGGATGTTCAGAGAGTCCCAGCTCCAAGAAATTCTCATCTCCATAGACCTGTCTACCCACCTCCCACCTGGCCTCCAGAGAAACAGCCAACATTCCTTCAGTCCCACAGAGAAAGGGTGTGACATGAATTACTCAATGAAGCCTCCAAGCCAGCATCTTATGCCCCCAAAACAATAGAGCTGTATTTTTCTTGGACTTCATTCGTTTTATTTGGTTTCTCCTTTGATTAGCAGAAAGAATTCCTCTCCCTCCCCCTGCTTGTTTTTTTTTTTTTTTTTAAATCCACCAGCCTAGTTCTTCTGCTCTTCCTGAAGAATTCCAACCCCCAACCTCAGCAAGGTAAAGCCCTGGATCAGGAACTTGAGTGATGTCAGTGAGCTTGAGAAACGCCATCCGTTTCTCCTGGGCTTTCTCACACGTGGGAATTGTCTCTTGGGAGTCTGCATCCCATCTCTGATCTGTTTGTTTTGGATGCTAATCCCAGGACGCTGGGTGAGGTGTTCGTCAGACTGACCTTTCCCGTTTTCTGAGTCAGTGATCTTAGATCACTAAGTCAGGCGCTAAGTGTTGAAAATTACAATCCATGTGTGGGGCCCGTAAGAGCGAGCTAGGAAGAGGGGAACAAAGGGGTGAACAGGGAAGCTGACACCTTGGTTTTGGTTGAAACAAACAAACACAAACCTATCTACTATCAAACCCAGTCTCATCAAAAAGGATTCTGCTCATTTGGCAAGGGACTCACATTACAAAGAATATGACATGCACATGACCTCCCCTTGACACGCATTACCTCTGAAAGGGCTAGAACACGTCTGAAGTCCCAACGCAGCTTTGGACCATCCCCAAACAGCCAGATCTCCCGGTATGCAGGGAATTTTCTGTTTGGTTGCCTACTGAGCTCCTGAAGTATGTCAGGCTGCAAAGAGATATCTATGGGGTATCTTATCTCTCACCAGGCTGGGATATTTAGGGCACCCACCAATTCCACCCCCAGATTTTCTATCAAGTGAACAGATCTGATGGAAAAACAATGCTAATAATGCCAGGTGTTTAGTTTGGACTGGTTTTTTTAAATCCAGCTCTTATCTCAGAGGTCAAACTTGCTAGTAAGCATGAGTAATGCAGCTTCAGTATCTATGGAAACTCAGACAAGACAATGTCTCGTTTTTAATAGGAGAAAACTGGCTCGTTGAGAAGCGAAACACTTTACAGAAGATCATACAACATATTTATAGGGACACAGAGATCACATTTGGGGTCTAAGGAACTCTGGATTTAGGATTATTACCTGAAAAATATATGGAAATTGTACTGTGTTGACAAAAATTGGCTTTTAGGTTTAACCAAATATCCTGACCATCTGCTGGAGCACTGCAGCATTACAGTCTTCAGTACACTCATTTCTCCTAAGCCAACAATAAAGCATTTTATGCCCAATTCCAGCACATAGTCTAGACTCCCTTCTGCTTAGACACATCAAGCATAGGAGATGCAATTCATTTCAACAAATATTTGTTGAGTGTCAGTTATATGCAAGGCATTTGCTCAAATCAGATAATAAAAAAATACCAAATCTGCTTGTGAAGCAGACCATCCTATCATACTCTCCATATATATGTTTCCAAAACTCAGCAACTCACTCTTTTCTCTTTCCTACATTCTTGTTCTTAAAAGAGACACTTTGATTGTAGAAGGAAAGAAAGTATCCCAATTTTCTTTTAGCTGGGAAGGCACATATATGTTCACACACACACATACACACACACAACCTGTATAAAATAATTATTTGTCCAGTAAGATTCACACATATGTCATGAATGTAAATATACTAGGTGTGTCCAAATCGGAGCTCCAGGTATGCTCCAATTTTTTTAAGCCTCCACAAAAAGAAAAAGAGAAGGAAAACTCCATAAGCCCCTCAAGGAGTTAGACCCCATTTTATATTGTCAGGTAATTGTTAGCAGAAATCGGCTGCAAATAACAAGCCATTTTAAAGGAATGCCAATTCATTTCTACCCTGCTTAAAGAAGATCCAGCCTTTGTTCCTAACCTGGGCAGTTTTGTAGAAATAACAATGCCTTCTTTCAGAAACTGTGCGCGATCTGAAAGGTAGAGCCCCTGCTCTCCCAGATAAGCTCCAGCAAGAGAGGTGACTGCTCGCAAGGCAGAGGCTGCTGCTGGCTCTGGGGTCAGCCAGGAGCCCCCAAAGAGAGGCCAGCCTCGTCAGGGGGAGCGAGGTCGGGGGGTGAGGGGAGACAGGAAAGAAGTGTCTTGCCGTCCGAGATTTAAAAAGGATCTCCACTCCTGCTTGGGGTGGACTCGGCCGCCAAGGCCTCCACAGAGGCAGAACCGCCAGTCTCTCTGGAAACATCTCCCTTGTCCTCCCGGCTGACGGTATGTTTGCAGTCTGGGACTGTTTTATGCAGCTGGTTCCTTCCAAGAGTCTGAGGTTTAGGGCTTGGGTGAGCTTGATGGTCCGCCTTATTTTTTTCCCTCCCCCTACCTTTTTATTCACAGTTTCCAATACACCAAGCACTTTATAATGTCCATGGAAACCTTCGTGGCCACAGACTTAGAAAAAGACCTTGCCTGAGCGTCAGACACACAGGGAAGGTAAAGGGGAGTGTCCAAGTATGTGGCACAGACGTGTTGCTCTCTCTTTTTCTAATCAGGCCCCCCACCCCCCAGAGTGGCATTTTGTCGCCAAAGGCCAGACTGACAAGGGCTTCCGCTGAGAAAGCAGCGCAGCCTGACATGGCTGCGATTAAGAATTGAAGTTACCCCGGAGCTGGTCCGTTTGGGTGGTTGTAGAGCACTGAGCCAGGCCTCTCTTAGACATTCGTGAAATGTTTGTGGAATGAATGTGTACCGCTTTTTTAAAGAGCTCTGTGTCATTGTTAGAACATACTGGATGTTTCCCAGAGGCAGGAGTCCTAATGTTTGAATTTGTCATTGTTCTCAGCCCCACTAGACTCCCTGGCTCCCCTGAGAGGGAACCAAGGTCAGGGAACATCAATGAAATGGGCTACGAAACTAACTGATTCTTGTCCTTTGGTTGAAATCTTCTGTCCCTGTTCTGTATAGTCTCTGGAGAGAGACCTTAGCAATTGCCTTTACCCCACTTTTCAATTTTTCCAACCAATTATACAGGAAGAAGTGCCAAACATTAAGGCTGAGCCCAGGTGAATTCTAATATGGCTTTTGCTTGGAGAAAAGAACTAGAGAACAGTGAAAGGTCACCAACATCCTCAGGGAATCTGAGTTCCAGGTCTCCATGGCCATCTCTCTGCTCCATCCTGGCCCATGCTGATGGACCTGATCCAGTTTTCAACACCAGTCTTCGTAAACTCCTAAGTTCCTAAGACTAAGTTCCTTAGCAATGCAAATGAAATGTGTTATCGCTAAGACCAAATCTAATCCAGAGGCTTTTAATATTGCTCCCTCCTGGAAAGAACACATCCTTCCCCTGCATGGCCCTTCAGCATTAGGGGTTGAATGGGGAGTCTGGGCAGAGGGGCAGAAAGGCTACAGGAGCAAACAGCAGTACCAATGTGGGCTGCAGGCAGCCCAGGCAAGACAGGAAAGATCAGAAATCTCAGCATCAACACTTCCGCCCTACTCCTTCTCTGTTATTGACAACCTTGTTTGGGAACTTTTGTCCCTAAACGTGGGTTAACATTGCCTCACAAAACAGAGTCGAAAGGAAATCAAGGCTAAAAAAAAAAACAGGGCCAGGGGTAAACAGTTTCCCCCGTGTAGAAGTGAGGATGGTGTAGTCCATCCCATCTTTGTATTAAGTGAACGTTTACATAGTAAGCATCCAAGAGTTGGGAGCTGTGTTTTCCTTGTTTGACTGTAAATTTTACCCCTTAACACAGAGCTGTGGGGGTTTGAAGAAGAGAATTAACCATTCTAAACCCCAGCTCTCTCACATGTTAAATAGGGAGATAATAACTACCACGAAAGGTTTTCTTGGGGGGATACAGGTGGTAGATCAGCTGAAGCCCTTAGCAGATGGCTGAGAACATAGTAAAGACTGCAAAGATTTCCTCTTACTAATAAACGTCCCAGCTGAGAGAAAAGTTAAGGGTCGGGTCGTGATGCAAAGCCCTGCACTTCGATATAAGGACGTCCCCAGATCTAACAGGACGGTGACATCCCACTTCATCCTTGTAGTGATTTCTAAAATCTGGACGAACCTGGATCAAGATGTAAAAAAGCTGCCACATAACCCAGAGAAGAAAAAAACCCAACACACGTCAGAGTAAAATAAAGTAAAATGACTGCTGTGAAGCAAAATCGAGCAATGCACCATTCTGCCAACCCAGAGAAGTTCTCACGGATGGGAGACACGTCGGATGTGCATGGCTCACTCTGTTCTCTGCTCCTCCTCCGAGACAAAGGCAGGCAAACCCTGATTAGAGGAGAAGGGAGGAGATCAAGGACACAAGAGAGTGGAGCTCCAGTCTCTCCGCGTGCCCCCAAAGAGAGCAGCAGCCCAGACGAGACCGGGGAGAAGTGTAAGGTCGCAGAGGCTGGGCTCCGCAGCGGCGGCCAGTGGACTCCGGGGCGCACGCGCTCACGGGCCCCTCCCGACTGCCCTTCGCCGCGCTGCTTTGCCGCTTCCGTTTCTTCACTCCAAAAGCAAAGACAGTCATTTCTTCCCCTCACCGCCGCCTATAGCATGGGTGGCCAGGGCATGGAGTTGACGAGTTCAAGTAAGGGCACTTGAAAAGCCGCAGCAATGAGCAGGAGCACGCAACAAAGCAATACGCGTTAGCAGTGAAGTCGTTTTTGCAGCAATAGGTGAACACGTGTGCTATGGAATCCAGCAAGAAAGGGGATGAGGAGTGAGTGCGCTCCCAGGGTCCCTGCGTGTGAATGAGCAATCCTGCAGCGTGCATTTGGGGGACTGGTGAGAACTGTGAGGAGCTGGGATAAATGTGCCCAGGCAAAGGCTGGTTCTGGGGCAGAAGAACAGAGCCCACAGTGTGGATGGAAGGGCACATGGTGCCTTGCACAGAGCAGAGACAGTACAGGCTTTAAACAGACTGAGGCCAAGCCCGAGACTTCTCCTCAGGCTGGCACCCCACATTCCCCACGTGGGGTGGCTCCCCATTGCTGGAGGTGAATGCCCAGCCTGGAGCCCTGCTCCATCCCGGAGCAGCAAAGTTTCACCCAGAAGCAGCAAAAAGCTATGGCACTTTTGACATTTAATAACTAAAGAAATACCTGTTGAAATTAACTCCATCCACTGCACCCCAACCCACCTTCTAGCCAGTGCATAGTTCCTGTATGTTTCTCTCCTCCTGTATGTCATTTTCGTCCACCTCTCATTTCTCCTCCTTCTTGTAATAAATCAGTTTGGAATTAGGGGAGGGGTGGAGATGGGTGATTCGTTTTTCAAATGCCTCTGGCTGGGGAGGATGTAGGGTGTTAGGTCCAAGCTGCACTGCAAGCCCCCAAAGTTCCCGGACACCACACAGCCACATATATACATTTTCATTCTCGCTTTCACTTTAAATCCCTCCCCCACCACAGGAGGAGCTAGGGAGGGATTTGTGCTTCTGGGGCTCATGGGACTGAGTCCCTGGGGCCATCTGGGAGTGATTAGCTTACAGATTTCAGGTAGCTCCAGCCACACGTGCAGGCCACATGACACCCCCTAATTCCATACCCACAGCTCTCCTTCTCCAAACAAACAGCAGTGCCATTTGCAGAGAAAAGAAAAAGGCTTCCTTAGAGGAGCTGTGGGGGAAAGCCAGGTCATAATTGTCTCCTCTGCACGTCACCCCCCACCATTCATTCAACGGTCGGGCCACACCATGGCTCATCCATGAAAGGACTGTGCTTTGTGCTTAGAAAAGCAAGCAAGAAAACCAGGAAGAAAAAAATATTTATCATCATTGTATATTTGGATAGCAAGGTCTGAGGGTTTTAAAGGTTCTGATATGTTAATAATGATTTCAGTTTGTGGTTTGATTGTTTTCTCAAAACTTGTAAATCTAGGCCAGAAATGTACAAAGATTGCAATCTGTAAGCTTTATATACATCACTCCAAATATTCTCTCCAAAGGCACGTCTCCAACACCCTTTTTTACAGAAGAGGTGAAAGAACAGCAAATCTAGGGCTCCAGGGCCAGGACAGACTTCCTTGTAAGAGGCACCAGCAGTCATCTACAGGACACATCTTGAAGGATGCCACAAAGACATCCCATCTAACTGGCCAAGGTGTCCCTCTCTGTGCCTGGTAGTGAAATCTACCCCTGGGTATTCATTGCTTGGGCTAAATTTGGGGCATTCATTCCCTCAACGCACATTTATTCAGCAAAGTCTCTGTGGCACATAGACTGGAGATCAAGCCGATAACGTCCTGTCTCAGTCCTCACAGAGATCACAACTTAGTGGGGGGCACAAACACACAGCATAATGAGGCATGAACAAAATGTTATAAGAACACAGAGGCGGGAGCTTTCCTGGGGAGACCCCAGGTCTGTATGGAGGGGTTAACATTTGAACAGGATCTCTGTCCCTTACTCAAATCTGGCTGCCTCTTAAACTGAGAATATACTAAGCCTTACTAGTCATTTACTCCATAGTCTGAATGAATCTCCCATCTTTACCAAGATAAAAGTAGGTACGGGCAACTTTTATCGTGAGAGACACCCTTCTCTGAAAAGGGAGAGGCGTAGCTTACAAGAAACGCTGTAAAGAAGGCTCCCCAGTTCACCAGAAAGGAACATCTTGAAGACGGGGGTGTCAGTACATAAATCTGGGAAGGCTGGGCTACTTCTGTCCATGAGTCACTGAGAAGCAACCGAAGGACCTGGAAGAGACTTAAGACATTAGGGCCACTCTTCCGAATTGGCAAACAAAGGCAAATCGTAATTATTTCCCTCTAAGGAAGTATTTCTTGGGATTTTTCAGAGTCAAGAGACTCTAATCTTTTTTCTGAACCCTTCTTAAGTCTCCATGGTAACCCTACTCCCACTTCCTGCTTTGCTTAACTAAAAACCAAAGTGCCCCTGGCAGAAAGATGCTGGGCTGGGAAAAGCCCAGGGACAGAAGCAGAGGGCAGGTGAGTATTCATTCCATCCCCTGCCTAACCTGTCCAGTCCTCTTGTCTAACAGAACTAACACAAGAGTTGGCTGAAGCAGGTCTCACGCCCAGCTGAGCTGAGGAAGGGAAACTTGGAAGCAAACGTCCGCTCCAATATCCCCCAAAAGCCCCGCTTTCCTCAGACCTAAATTCCTGGAGGAACTTCGTAATCCAGAGAACCTCTTAAGTGTCGAGAAAATAAAACGCAATTAGTGACTTTTGCTTTAGGCAGAATCTAAAGGGGAAAAAGAAATCTTGGAGCCCCAGAAAACTCCACCTCCCTGGGCCTCTTCCGGAACCGCAATGTTCAGCCCACTCAGTGTTTGGCCAATGCCACTCTCTCCTCCCCCAGAAGATTTCTTTGCTCCTGGAAAATCATCTGGAAACTGTCATCACCACTGTGCTCGTTGGCAGATGGCCCCCAAAGAGAGAGTGAAGCGTACCATACACTACGAGGCATCTCTGGGCTCGGACCAAGAAAGGGAGGCGGGGCGGTGGGGAGATGACGGCTCAGGCCGAACAGCGCAGGATCATCTCAAATAGAAGAGGTGACTCCTGGGGCCAAGAGGAAAGACAAGGAAAGGGATCTGCCCCTGGGCCACCCTTCCCTTGGGTTAGGCTTCCCCACAGCACTCTGATGGAGCAGCACGTATGAGGGGCAGCTCTCTGTGACCCAAGCATTCTTTCAGAGCTAAAAAAAAAAAAAAGAAAATCATGGTTGAGGCAGAGAAAGAGGGTCTCAGAAGGGAGAGGACCCAAGAGCAAAAAGGAGTATGGGTGGACAGGGACTGAATTCTGACAGAAACCAGACATGAAGACTTTAACAGCAGGGTCCCAACTTTGTCTCCTTTTGGATGTTAAGGCACATAGTAAGCCCTCAAGCGATATTTGCTGAACTGATTTATGTGGGGGCTGAGAATCATTAATGTTAGGCTAATGTAAGAGAGATGATGAGTGAGCAAATAGCAGGGAACAACATGGGATCGGGAGGACATGAAGTCTCCATTCTGCTGTACTTCTATGACCCAGAACTCTACTCCATCATGCAGGGTGCAAGGGCCACACTCAGACCCACAGACCCTGCCCCTGAGGTCATCATGCCTCGAAAATTTGCAAGACCAGTGGCCACCAGGTCTGCTGCCCATGAGACCTCACGTCTTTAACACAGTTGAGGTTCAAATGAAAGCTGGATTTTGGCTCTCTCAGCAGACGCTGGAGCCATGCCCTGGTGGAGAAGTGGACCCTGGAGGTGTGGGGTGAATACCTGGGTAGAGTGTCTGAGTCCAAGACCACCCACCCTTCCTTTCCTTCGAGAACTATCAACCCTCAGTCAAACACCACTTTTTCTCCTCTTGCTGTGGGAAACATCTCAACCTGTAAGATGTCTCCACTGTGCCGAGAAAGCATTTAAGGGAAAGATGGCTACTTTTATAACCCTTTAAGACTGTATCTCCTTTTTGAAGAACAATAAATGCCCTGATATTTGAATCTATAATAACCCCATCTCTGAATTATACCAATAACTGTTCATCTGTCCTGCTTTGCACATGAATGTTAAGGCTGGTGAGACTAAAAAGACAGTCTTCTGACAACCGAGGCTGACAATTTTGTCAGCTTAGAGGCATCCCAAAGAGAAGGCCCTCCTTGCATTTCAGCCAACCTGGAACCTGGGGGAGAGGCAGGTTCCAGTTTGAGCACTCAGTGAGAAAGAGAGCAATCTGCCCTTTCCCTTTGGATGGAAACACATTTTGTCCTAAAGATAGTGGCAGGGACACTGTGAGATTTTCTGGGTCTTAATGATCTAAGGGAAGGGGACCAAAAAAAAGTTCTGTGCAAGGGTAAATTTCACACTTACCAAAAAAAATAGAAAAGGACAGGGAAGTGATTGAAGGTGGGGGATAACAGGGGGAAAAGGCATTTAAGAATCCACTTACTCCTTTTACAACAGTGAAAGGGACTTGGGAAAAAGTCACAGAGAGAAGGGAAAAATGAAAAATGAAAAAAAAACCTGCTTTCTTAAAATCTCTAATCTGCCCATTTCAGGCTGAGGCCATCCAGGAGACATCCCCGGCTTCTCCCTGCCGACAAACGGGGATGGAATGGGCTAATAGTGCTGCCTGTCCCTTCCGCAGACTTGCAGACAGCGCCGCGCATCAAAAAAATTAACTTGAAATAAATAATGACAAAGCAGGAAGCCCAACGCGTCCGCGGCCTCCTCACTGTCCCCACATCCCCATCCCAAAGCCCCTGAGCTGTTTAGAAGCGCTGCGTCCGCCTATGGACGTCCCAGCTTCGGGACCCCTCCCCGGCCAGACCCCAGCGTTGGGACGTCATTTCGCAGAAACTCCAAAGTTGGGGACTGACCACGTGCCCTCGACCTCGCGGGGTGCTCGCGGCAGAACGCAGGCGACTGGCCGCGCGCTCCTGCCCTCGCGCCTCCCTCGCGCGGCTTTGCAGAAAGACGCAGGGTTTGGCCCAGCGCATCAATAGGTTCGAGCAACCCGAGAGATGCGCTCTGTCCCGGGGCCCCTGGGGTCTGCTGAGATGGAGTATTTGGAGAAAGACACAAGATAATTCACGCCCTTAATTCTGACAGCTACCTTCGGAATTGTATATTAGTAGCATTCTCCCCTTTCCGTGGCTTCATGGGGATATATTCTCCCATTAATAAAGATCCGAAGCAATCGCCTACCCAGCAGGACACCTCAGAGGGAATAGTTGGTGAGGGTCCCTTGAGGCTGAGGAGCAGTCGTCGCTAAGAGCCCACCGTCCTCGGGACGTCCAACAGAACTGTGCTGAGAAGCTCAGCGCCTTCCTGCCGGTGCCCTCCCCGGGACCGAACCCCCCTGAACCGAAAGGGGCCGCGAGGGTTGGAGGAGGTGCAGGTGCCGACGGGCGGTCTGCGCAGGAAGCCCGCGTGCTGAAGTGAGCGCCCAGCCCGGAGGTGGGGGTTGGCGGGGGGTGCCGGCTGCAGGGAAGGGCTGCTGCGCTGAGCACTTATTTCACTTGTATTTTTAAATCAGCAAGGCGAAAGTACCTTCAGCTGAAAAATGCCTGAAAGAGTGTTAAAGGAGGAATACTGGGGACAGAAAAATAAAACTTGGCCTAGGAAATTTCCTGCAGTCTGTTCTAGGGATGCGTTGAGGGAATCTGAATGACGCTTGGCTTCCTTGCGCCTTGACTATAGACAGAGATTTAAAACACACACAACACACACGCGCGCGCGCACGCGCGCGCGAGTTTCTGGAAGGGCAATGCCTTTGGTACTGGACTTCCCCCTCCCACCCCGCCCTCGCCCTCAGCTAGTCAGCTGGTCCTGAACGAGCCAGCCGAGCCCGTCCAGTCTCCTGCTTCGGCCCCGGGCTGCACCCCCGGGGCGCCCCGCTGGGTTACAGCCTCCTCCGCCCGGCTGTCCTCCAGGAGCGCACTGACCGGTCACGCCTCCCTCCCCCAACTCCCCAGTCCACCTCGTCTCTCTCCAAACACCTAAGAGGGAATCAAAATGAAATGCCCCTTTTGGCCTGAAGTTTGTTTTTGTGTTTTTGTTTTGGGGGGGGGGAGGCAGGATTTTAGAGTCCTAGGTGTCACTTGTCGGATAATCCCCCAAATCGGGAGCCTGTCTGGGGAGGAAGACACATGCAGGGATAAGACACATGCGTTTAGGGAACGTGCTGCTGGGACGTCTGGAGGCCTGTGATGGGCATACACATACTTGGGCAAAATGTCCAAAGGTCACGCTTATTTGGCCGCTCTGCAGGTATTTACTGCTGCGCGCACAGGCAGCTACCGGGCACTTCCCTTTTCCCTTGGCTGTTGCTGTCCAGCCCCACGCCTGAGACTCGCGCTTACCTGCCGCTCCTTTCCAGAAGGCCGGTGTCCGGGAGAAAAGGGATCGGCCACTAAACTCCACGGCCAGTGTAAAGTATTAATTACTGAGGAGCGGCTGGGAGCGGAGGGCGCGGGGATCTGAGGGTCCCGCCGGGCATTGACTGGGGTCCATCACCTCAAGGGAACCGGACCCTGGGGGACTGGAGGAGAGAAAGGGTACCCCCCTCTCTGAGCACCTCCACACAAAGCGTGGCCCAGGGCTGAGATCTTTGGGACAGGCTGCTGTTCACCCCAACCAGATTCTCCTAGGACGTGCGTCCTTGCTGTAAACGAATTTAGACACGCTCCCCGTGTTTCTTTAGGGATTTTGGAGAGGGGCTGTGGTCCTTAACTCCCCAGGTAAAGGGAACCCCATCCGCCCACCCCCATCCTGAGACTGAAAAGCCCCTTGCATTGCGTATTTGCGCTGCCCCACAGGGCCTGGGAAACTCGCTCGGCGCCAACTCTGAACTACTTCCTCGGCTCCCGCGTAGAAGCGGAGCAAGATTGGCTGCCCCGCCTGGGGAAATTGAGCCCGGCGCCGCCGGGGTGGCCGAAACAGTGAGAAAGGGGTGGATCCCCGAACTCGGGATCCGCTCGCACCTTCCAGTCTCCGCTCCCGGCGACAGACCTGGCGGCACTTGCTCAGCAGCCGGAACCCGAACTCACGTCGTGTGTGTGTGAAATGCCGTCGGTTGCTTGCACCTTTTCTTGACCTGCATACACTCTTTCCCTCCCTTATCCACACCAGCCTTTAGCTTTTGGATAACTGAATGCTCTGGCCTAAACTGGGACAGCAGCCTCAGTTTCCCGGTCTGTAACCTGAACACTGGGCACGGGTTCCTTTCTCTCTGGCTCTCTCCGACTCAAACCCTCTGGTGCGAGACTGCGAGCATCTACCCGGGACAGGGAGGACAGGTCTAGGGAGACCCGGGGAAGTCACACCGAAGCAAACCGAGCCTTTGAAAGCGGATGGGGGATTGGCACCCGAGGCCCCTGCGGAAACGCAGGAACCGCCCTACTGGCTAGTCGATGGTGCCCACGCTTCACACTTGGCCTGGTCCTCGCAAGCCGAGCAGAGGTCAACACTTGGCACCTGGGAGATGGAGGTCCTTCTCGTGGTTTCGGTGTCTACGTTCTCTGCAGGGTATAAACGTCAGGCATCTTGAACATTATTATCATTTTTTTGTTTTTGGCTGGGTCCCCTATAGACACACACCTCCCAGTTCCCTCACTGGGCTGCCTAAAGGTAGATCTTCGCGGGAGGGAATACCCAGTAGGAATTTCTGCAGAGATAAATCTCAGCAGCAAAGCAGTCCTGACTGAGTGAACACACCACCCCCACCCACCACCACCATCAGTTTTCCTGCAGTTTCTGAGAATTAGACAGTTTCTGGGCTTTTGGCACCCCCTCTGGACACAGCTGGAAATTGCAGTCCAATTTTTAAGTCGACCGATTGTTTATCCTAGTTTTCAAAGATACAAGAATACAAAATGCTTGCATCAAAAGAACAGAAAATGTACATAGCACCGTAGTTTATTATTTAAAATGCTATATATTATGCATCTATTACACAATTGTGTTAAATATTTATTTATACATATGTGCGAGTTTATCTTGACAAATACTTAAATATTCCAAAATATCTTAAAGTCAGTCTTCACTGCCTTGATGCCAGCAAACATGGGAATTACAATAAAATTCAACTAAATACGGACGTCTGGTTAAAACTTCTGCTAAAAGCTCTAATCTCTGAGTCTCCCTGGGTCAGGTGTCTGCGAATCACACAGTTGTACTCAACAAATATCCCCTCCCAAGGACACAAAACTCAGTCCATACTACGCGGGACTTTTTCTCCCCAGGAAGGTCGAAGTTGTTCCTATACTTTCCGAGCATATTCACACAGCCATGAATGAAAACAAAGCTAGGGCATGGAGGTCTTTCAAACTCGTAAACAAGCTATAGGATACTAGACACAGCCTCTGTGAGTTGCATTCGTTTAAAAAGTAAATACTATCTGACAGGGTTGTAACTTACTATCTTCTGAAGAGTCCCGCTGCCTATATGAAATGTCAACTTCCTCGAAGGAAAACGAGATTTTAAAACACTCTTTTTAGTCTAGTAATAGAGTCTACAATTTGCAAATTAGAAATCCACAAGCCTTTGATATGATGAGGGCCAGTTCGCAGTAACAATAATTTAATTGGAGGTGAACACTTGCAGGAGCCAGAAAGGGGGAATTTAAAATTTAGAGTTTTCCACAGTTGTGCGTTTACTTGTGATTCGGAAGACATGTAACCCGCAGGCGACTAAGATTTTTCTTCTCTCCCAGAACTGATACCATCCAGGCTCTAAGCAGTTCGTGTAAACACAAAGGTTGTGCTCAAATCACACTTGAAATGCATCAGCGACACCCCCATTCCCTCCTCCAGAACTCCCAAGTGTCTGCGGGTCAGAAAAGGACCCAACTAAAGTCAGGAGAGTTGGCGCTTCCCTCCTCCAGGTGTTCTGTAAAGGAGGGCACAAACAGCAGGCAGCAAGACGCGGCCCAAGTGCGTTGTTTTGTCTGCGGCGGTGCGCATTTATTTGTTTGGCCTTTTACAGACCGAGTGGCCGGCCTCAGCCTCGCGGCCGGGACGGCCACATTCGCAAAAGGCGATCTCTCAAAACCAGAAGCAGTTTGCAAACTCTCTGTAGTGGCAAGCAAGCCCAGAAAGGTTTTGCCTCGGCCCGGAGGTGAAGAGCAGGACGTCAAGGCAGTTACCCTGTCACTGGGGAGCGTTGGCAGGGTGGGAGCTTGGGGGCCAGAGAAAGTCTTCGGTCAGAGTTCAAGGTCGGTGTGGAGCGGGACCGCTCGCGCCAGCGCGGGGCTAGCGCGCCGCCGCCAGCCTTCGCGGGGACTTAGCTTTGGTTTTCATTGATTCCCTTCGCAGGAGCGCAGCGGAATCCCGACCAGCCGCACCAGCGCCGGAGAACCAGAGCATGTTAATCTATTTATACGGATTATTACTGAGGAACAGCGGGCGTTGAGTCACCAAAACATTTGCTTCAAAAGACCATTTCTAAGCGCTTTCGGAGCAGGCAGCCTCCTGGCGCGTAAACTGGGCTACGCTCTAAGGAGCGACTGCTTTTCGAAAGCTGCAAACTCCAGCCTAGTCCCCAGTGCGGCGGAGAAAGCAGAGAAAAAGAAAGACGGCGGTGAGAGTAGATCCCAGTGTAGACGCGCGCGCGCGCACACACACACACACACACACACACACACACACGCACACACGCGAAAAGATTCGCGCGGAGACCGCACCAAAATTGTGACATGACGAGAGAATGGCAAACTTACACACTTGGACGTCCCGGGTCCCCCGCCTTCCCCGCAGGAACCCCCCCCCAACCCGCCCGACCCGCGGCTGCGCTCCCCGCCCCGCCCCTCCCGTCACCCAGCCCAGTGCCACAATCCTCCTCCCCCCCAAAATCGGGTCCAATCAGCGGCCTGCCAACCCCTGAAATGCCGAACTGTGATTGGCTGGCCGTCTCTAAGGTGAGGGGGAGTAGTTATTAAAGAGCCCCTGGGCGGTGTGCTGGAGAGCGGAGAGCGGAGAGCGGAGCTTGAAACCGACTGGGAACTTCAGTGGCGCTGCAACTTGCTAGTCTCACCCCCAGGAACTTTTCTTTGCAGGAGAAGGAGAGAAGGGGTGCAAGCGCCCCCGCTTTTGCACTCTTTGTTCCCCTCCTCCTCCTCCTCTCCAGTTCGTCTTACCCCACTCGGAGCAGGCAGCTGCGGGCTGGCCACCCCGCGCCTCCCCAAGCGCTCGCCGCCGCAGCCGGCTGACACTCCAGGCTGCCCCGGAGCCGCTCGCTCCGCGTCCGGGCCGCCGAGGGGAGAGGGACCCGCGCCTCGAGTGCCTGGGCAGCCGCGGCCACCCGCCTTTCCCGGCCACCCGCCTCCTGCCCCGGATCCGCGTATGAATCTCCTGGACCCCTTCATGAAGATGACCGACGAGCAGGAGAAGGGCCTGTCCGGCGCCCCCAGCCCCACCATGTCCGAGGACTCGGCGGGTTCGCCCTGCGCGTCGGGCTCCGGCTCGGACGCGGAGAACACTCGGCCCCAGGAGAACACGTTCCCCAAGGGCGAGCCGGACCTGAAGAAGGAGAGCGAGGAGGACAAGTTCCCCGTGTGCATCCGCGAGGCGGTCAGCCAGGTGCTCAAGGGCTACGACTGGACGCTGGTGCCCATGCCGGTGCGCGTCAACGGCTCCAGCAAGAACAAGCCGCACGTCAAGCGGCCCATGAACGCCTTCATGGTGTGGGCGCAGGCGGCGCGCAGGAAGCTCGCCGATCAGTACCCGCACCTGCACAACGCCGAGCTCAGCAAGACGCTGGGCAAGCTCTGGAGGTAGGGCCGGCGCCGCAGGCCGGGCTCCGGGGTGGCGGCAGCTCTGGCCGGTGACGGTCTCACCGTGCCCCGCCTTCCAGCCGGACGGAGTTGCCGGTCCTGGAGCCGGCGGGGCTGGTGGGGGGGGGGGGGGGGCGCGGGAGGGCGTGGGTACGAGGTGTAACTTGGCTCAGAGTTTGACAAAGTTCCTGGATTGCTCCCGGGGGGACAGCGCGGGGGAGAAGGGGAGGGAGAGGGGAGAGAGCTGACGGATGGGGGAGGGGGCCGCCAGGTGGATCTCTAACCTCCCCGAAGTTCAATACCAAGTGAGGGATCGGGGTGGGAAGCGAAGTTTGCCCCTCCCTCCCTCGGACTGCGCTCTCTCGCAGCCCTACACCCACTGAGATGGGACGGAGGTGGGGGGTCAGACCCCGAGGCTGGAGGAGCCCCCTGGCAAGGAACGGGGATGGAGTGGGGAGCCTACTGGAAATAGGTGGGCGCAGGGTGCGGGGGGGGAGCTCCTTGCGGATTATGCGGTTTGCGGGAAATTTTAAAGAGTGCGGGGGGCGAGGGGCGGTATAACTCCCGCAGCAAAGGCATTCAGAGCGGCAGCGGCGCGGAATATTTTCGCCGCAGGGTTTCCAAAATAAGAGAAGGGGAGAGGGCGGGGCGAGGAGTGACCGCTCAGGTCGGGCTAAAAGAGCCGAGATTTGTTTTTTCTTTCCTTTTTCTTTTTAAAGAAAAGTCGTGAGTTAGGGCAGTGGCTGGAAAGCGGAGGGGGAGGGGGGCGGCGGGTTCTGCGGGGCAGCCGAGTGGTCGGGGTCGCCTCGGCTCTCCCGCGGAGCTGTCAGGTCTCGGCGACCCCGGACTCTGGTTCTCTGCGCGCCTCCCCCCGCCCGCAGGCTGCTGAACGAGAGCGAGAAGCGGCCCTTCGTGGAGGAGGCGGAGCGGCTGCGCGTGCAGCACAAGAAGGACCACCCGGATTACAAGTACCAGCCGCGGCGGAGGAAGTCGGTGAAGAACGGGCAGGCGGAGGCCGAGGAGGCCACGGAGCAGACGCACATCTCGCCCAACGCCATCTTCAAGGCGCTGCAGGCCGACTCGCCGCACTCCTCCTCGGGCATGAGCGAGGTGCACTCCCCCGGCGAGCACTCAGGTGAGACCCCCGCCTCCGCCCACAGCCCCGCCGCCCGCAGCTCCGCCTGGCACACCCCCGCCTGACACACCCCCAGGCCTCCAGCAAGGAGGCTGTGCTTCGGGACTTGGAGCTCCCGGGGGAGGGAAACACTACCCCCTGCGCCTAACCACCTACCCTGCACAGGGCCCCACGAAGCCCCTAAACACACATATATACCAATTCAATTCCTGCATCCAGATTAATGTTTACTGCGAGGTAAAATGCCTTCACAGCTTTACAGGACTTCCCCCGTCGCTTTGCTCCACCACCCCAAAAGCACACACAGGACTCTAAGACAGGTAGCAATTTGGCCTTCCGGACCGTCCCGGCCTCAGACCCTCGTCCCCTGATAAAAGGAGACTGCGAGTGTGTACCGGAGGGTTAATCATTCGGCGATTTATCTTGGGTGCAGCGCGCCTCCCGTGCGGATTCGGGTCCTTCTGACACTTGAGCAGGGAGGGAGGGTCCCAGGAGGGCTCCGAAGGCGAGCGCCTGTGCACAGCCCGTGTTGATTTTCCTGTGCTTCTTCCTCTTGTATTGCCTGCAGGGCAGTCCCAGGGCCCACCGACGCCACCCACCACCCCCAAAACCGACGTGCAGCCAGGAAAGGCTGACCTGAAGCGAGAGGGGCGCCCCCTGCCAGAGGGGGGCAGACAGCCCCCCATCGACTTCCGCGACGTGGACATCGGCGAGCTGAGCAGCGACGTCATCTCCAACATTGAGACCTTCGACGTCAACGAATTTGACCAGTACCTGCCGCCCAATGGCCACCCGGGGGTGCCGGCCACGCACGGCCCGGTCACCTACACCGGCAGTTACGGTATCAGCAGCACCGCGGCGACCCAGGGGGGCGCGGGCCACGTGTGGATGTCCAAGCAGCAGGCGCCGCCACCTCCGCAGCAGCCCCCGCAGGCCCCGCAGGCACCCCCGCAGCCGCAGCCCGCGCCCCCGCAGCCTCCGCAGGCGCCCCCGCAGGCGCCGCAGGCGCACACGCTGACCACGCTGAGCAGCGAGCCGGGCCAGGCGCAGCGAACGCACATCAAGACGGAGCAGCTGAGCCCCAGCCACTACAGCGAGCAGCAGCACTCGCCGCAGCAGATCGCCTACAGCCCCTTCAACCTCCCGCACTACAGCCCCTCCTACCCGCCCATCACCCGCTCGCAGTACGACTACACCGACCACCAGAACTCCGGCTCCTACTACAGCCACGCGGCCGGCCAGGGCTCCGGCCTCTACTCCACCTTCACCTACATGAACCCCGCGCAGCGACCCATGTACACCCCCATCGCCGACACTTCCGGGGTGCCTTCCATTCCGCAGACGCACAGCCCCCAGCACTGGGAACAGCCCGTCTACACACAGCTCACCAGACCTTGAGGAGGCCTAGACAAAGGTGATGACCGTGGAAACAACCGAAGTGAGAGAGAACCCACCACAAGTTCCTTGGGACATTTTTTCTTTTTTCTTATTCACTTAAAGACATTGAACGTAAAGGCAACTCCGTACCCAGATTCCAAGACTGAAGCATTAGCTATCCAAACGCATCGCCACCACCGTGTTGAGGACTCAGTGGCCAGGCCACTCTTGGCTAGAAGGACCGGCGGAACCGTCAAGAAACTGGACTTGAAAACCTTCAAAGGAAGCGTAGAGGGTGATGGCGAATCGCGTGACCAGTTTGCCCAGTCTCTCTACCTGTTTGGACTTTGTAATTATTTTTTAGCAGTAATTAAAGAAAAGAGTCCTCTGTGAGGAATATTCTCTATTTTAAATATTTTTAGTATGTACTGTGTATGATTCATTACCATTTTGAGGGGATTTATACATATTTTTAGATTTAAATAATGAAATGCTCTTATTTTTCCAACAGCTAAACTTAGTCGAACAGTGTGCCCTAGCTTTTCCTGCAACCAGAGTATTTTTGTACAGATTTGCTTTCTCTTACCAAAAAAAAAAAAAAAAAAAAAAAAAAAAGTGTGTGTTGTTTTAACATTTAAAAAAAACACAAGTTTGTGTTATGTGATCAGTTTTGGGGGTTTGCTTTGCTCAATTCCTCAGGCTTTCTGATTCAAGAAGGAGCTGCCTTAGAAAAATAAAGGCCTTATTTTGCAGATGTGGAAGTAAACCTAGCTAGAGAAGCATTTGGTAAGCTTTATCATATATATATTTTTTAAACAAGAGAAAATACCTTGAGCCTTACAACAATGCTGCTGGAAAATACTTGCGCTCTCATTTACTGCATTTCCGCCTGCAATTGCTTGTTCACTGCAAAAATCTTAAGGAGCAAAAAGCAAGCAAAGGAGACAAAATCTGTTTGGGGAATGTTTCAGCAGCCAATAAGTGCCCCAGCACACTGCGGCTGGTTGCCTGCCTGCACCCCATGTGGAGCCCAGATGCTATAGTCCTCTGCCTTATACACTGTCACCAGTGCCTCTGAACACCAGCAGTTAGCCTTCAAGACATTCCATGTGCTAAAATTATTTATTTTGTAAGGAGAGGTTTTAATGAAAAGAAATCTTCCTCTTTTTTTTATTTTTTAAATTTACCTTCTTTAAAATAGGTTGTTGAAGCCTTCCTCAAAGGGTATGGTCATCTGTTGTTAAATTATGTCCTACACTATAACCAGTTTTTTTTTTTTATTTATCTCTTTAATCTTTTGTTTTTATTATTATTAAAAGCAAGTCTCTTTGGATGCTTTGTCCTAGATTGTATAAATGCCTTTTTGTCTGTCCTTTTTTTTTTTTCCTTTGTTGTTTTTGTTGAAAACAAACTGGAAACTTGTTTCTCTTTTTGTACAAATGAGAGGTTGCAAATGTAGTGTATCACTGAGTCATTTGCAGTGTTTTCTGCCACAGATCCTTGGGCTGCCCTAAATTTGTGTGTGTGTGTGTGTGTGTGTGTGTGTGTGTGTGGTGTGTTGTGACACATAACAATGCAGGCATGTGGCATATGTATGTATGTGTGTGTGTGTGTGTGTGTGTGTGTTGTGACACATAACAATGCAGGCATGTGTCAGGCATATTCCCCAACATGTTCTCTTGGAGAGAAGGAGGAAAGAGGTAAGGAGTCAGCCCACTGAGACCTTAATTCTTAATTACTTCTGTGGCTGGAGCGTTTGAGGATTGCTTTTTAAAAAAGACAGCAAACTTTTTTTTTTTTATTTAAAAAAAAGATATATTAACAGTTTTAGAAGTCAGTAGAATAAAATCTTAAAGCACTCTTATAATATGGCATCTTTCAATTTCTGTATAAAAGCAGATCTTTAAAAAAATATATTTCTGTAACTTAAGAAACCTGGCATTTAAATCATATTTTGTCTTTAGGTAAGGCTTGGTTTATGTTGTGTTTTGTTTGTTTCGCTTGTCTCTGCCCAAACCTTTTGTTCTCTCTGTGAAACTTACTTTTCCTTTTTTCTTTCTTTTTTGTATATTATTGTTTACAATAAATATACATTGCATTAAAAAAAAAGTGGCCCTGTGGATTTATTCACCCCGTTCTGTTAAAAGGATGATTTGGAGAATTAGGACACAAAAGAGAGTGTTACATGCTGGTCATTGTGACGTTCTGGTTTCTTCGTGTACACTTTGGCAATACTAAAATAGGCATTTAAGACAAGTCTTAAAATCTACATAGAAAAATCTTGAAAAGTGCCACCCCATTAGGTCACATAGAGAATTAGATGTCAGTAGTCGCCTGCTCAGGCAAAATGTTTGTTTTGGTTTCGACCACCTCATGCTTCAGGGGAAAGGCTGTTCCCTGGTAGAAGTCAAAAGGGAATATCAGACCTGAAATCAGTAGCTTGTCAGTAGACAAAATGCCAGAGGGGTGACTTGCTCGTCTGCATTTAAGACAACAGAATTTCTGTTATGAACACATGCCAAAATATGGGGTATCCATTTAAAAGGCAAAAGAAGCCAAAATAGAACAGGATCCAAAGAGCATCAGAGGGAAATCTGTCCTATGAACCCATTAAAGGATTCAGAACTTTCCCAGTTTATTTGCAAGGACAATGAAATGAAATTACCTTATTTTTTTTGTTCCCTCCAGTTTAACTCATTCTGTGAAGATACAAAGCCACCGTAGAAGTAATAAGACCTAATCCTGTTTTCCTTGGCCTCAGTTAGATGGGAGTTTCCAGGATCAGAGAAACGTTCAGGTCATTTTTCATTAAACAGATGAAATCACTCCTTTCCCCCAACCTCCGTACACAGAAACACCACCATCCCCACCCCACACCCCAGCTGATTGGGGAAATAAATGTCTCTTAAGAGGCAGATCTCTCTCACCTCAGTATGATTTTATCACTGGAACTGTGTCTCTGACAGTCTTAACCAGCATCCACAGTCTCTGGTATTACGTCACGTTGTCTGTTTTTGCTTTTTGGATTCCTGGCTTGCATCCCCTGCCAGGATCATGGCAACCAGCAAAACGGTAGTCATCAAACTGAGGCAACATTAGCCCTCGGCCTCCTTTGCAAATTCCTTTAACAAATATTGACTGAGGGCCTGTGATCTGTGGGGTGCTGAGCAAATCCATCCCTGCCACCCCAGACATCAGATTCTGTTCCTGGTTTGACCCATGGCATGCTGTTCTCTAAAGCTGAGAGTATAGCCTCCATTGTCATAAAATTTCTATTGTTTCCCCCCCTTGCCAACACTCACAACGCCCTTTAAAAAGTTTCCGTGGTCCTCACCAATTCTTGTCCACCCATATTCTCCCAAATCCCTTTCTCTATTAAAATCAACGCATCCCCATCCCATCCCAACCTGACACACCTTTCCCTACCAAATCTATAGTGTTTGCTAGATTGTTCTCTCTTCTCATAGAATACGCTCTTTTCCTCAGTATGCAACCTTTGGCACAGCTTAGAACCAGAATTTTCTGTTTGGACATAAACTTACTAGGTGACCTAGAGTACATTGCTTATTCTCCTGTACCTTAGTTTCCCCTTTTGTTAAGAATGTTTAATAATCCCACCCTCGTGTAATAGGATTGTTATTTGAGCAGGAAACAGTCTGGAAATCGACTACATCTAAATCACCTGGGCCCTACAGGATTTCTACTGCATTGGAATAAAAGGTAAATGGGAAAAGAGGTTTACACACGCTTCCCAGTGGTTCTGATACACAGGAAAATGCAAGAAAGCCTCTGAATCCCACCCACCCCACCCACCAGATTTAGTCAAAGCCCGATATCACCCAACTATAAAATATTTTAGAGGAATTTTTATTCTAAATCCAGAAACACAGAGCTTATCACCCTGACAACAAGACATTTATTAGAAACCTCAGAAAGAGTCCTTCAGACCAGAAAAAACTAGTATTTAGATTCAGGGTTATTTGTGTATTTGCACTCAAGATAAAACCTTTTTTTCTTCCTTTTTACCATTTTAACAAAAAGGGAACTTTTTTTTTTTATCAAAAGGGAATAAGCAAAAGAAACCAAAAACCTCACTTGGCATCAGGCGATGGGGCAATTGTTACAACAGCAATTACAGCTTAGTTTGAGATGTGTTTGAGTTTTCCAATTCAACCCCATCACATCCCTTCCCTTCCCTGGATTTCCAAAAAGGCTCCACTATGGCAGTTCTTAGAGTAAATTAACAGATGAACTGTTGCCATAGCCAGAGACGGACTCATGATGCTAAAGAAGCCTGAACTTTCAGGACTGTCCCTTGCATGGGCTCCTCTTAAGGCTCTGTGCTTAGTCTCATATTTTAAAGATTTGTTCTTTTTCTTAAAAAAAGTACCCCTCCCTCAAAAACAAAAACAAAGCCTTATAAGCTTCAGGCCCCAAGAAACCTGGGTCCACGCATGACCATAGTTGCTGGACAGCAAACCGTGACATCAGAGCCTGCAAAGTAGATGCTCTTCATTCTGTTCTCAGCAGTGCCCGACACACCGTAGGGGCCTCATACATGCCAACTTTTCATCGTCCGTGGACCTGATGGCAATGGCACAGAACATGGTATTGGGAATCTCTGCCATAACATTCTCCCAGTTGACCTTACACAATTTTCTTAGTCCTCTGAAGCTCAAATGATTTCCATTCCTCAAATGATATTCCCTTGTGGATATGATAGAGGTTAAATGAAGTAGAACCCCAAAGAAATGTGAATTACCTTTTCTTCCGCATGCCCTCATTTCCCTCTTTCTACTCATTCCTGTTTTTCTCTTTCTTATGCCACCTCTCCCCCACATTTTCTTAGGGTCTCCCTATGACTCTTGCAGCTGAAAAGAGTTTACTGCGCCCTGGTTTTGGGCTGCTCCTTTTGCATCATTCACAGACTAGAGCTCTCTTACCCTGGCTATTTGAAAAATTATGTTTAGACCAAATACAACATAGGGCAGGTGAGGTCAGATTTGCATTCATTCAAAACCATCAGGCTAAAGTCAGAGCAATATGTACATGACCTTGAAGCTATTGCCGGACACATCCTTGAAATTTCAGGGTTTACACTGAACTTAATCCGATTACCATGATTTCACGCTGCCATATTCCAGTCCAGAAAGGCTTCTACTCCTCATTCTCCCCTCTAAACATTTGAGGAGCATCCCCTGTAGGTCAGGATGCAGCAGTGAACAAGACAGAGGTAGTCCCTGCCCTCGCGGGGCTTATATTCTAAGGTAGAGAAGGCAGGCAAAAACAAACAGCACTCCCTGGTATTTTCTTGTTCACATGCTATGAAAAAAATGAAGCTGATTAGCGCTAGTTTGTAGGCTTTTGCAGCTATCCAAGTGACAGTTGATGGTGGCCTAGTCTAGGATGGCATAGAGACAGATTTTGGCAAGAACTTTCTACCTTTTTTCCTCTCCTAATCTCCATCCATTTTTCAGTGATGTGAAATCTACCTTGCCCCAATTTCTATAAAAGTGACCCACTCTGTTTTTACGTTAGTCATTCCTGCTGTTCCCCCCCAGTCACCTGCTCTTGGTCACTCTACCTCTCGATGAACCGTGGATTCTTGCATCTCACAATCCTCTTTTAACCAGAGACCTCTGAAGTAGAATTCAGTCCCTGGTATCAAAGCAGCTCTCTTGATTTCCAGAGACTTGGGTGGTGCACCTCACAGGTTAATGGAATCAGATATCTGAAAGGTATAACAGAGGTCTTCTAGTTGGGTATGTTCTCATGGCCAAAGTCCTTTATAGAACCTCTCAGCTGCAGAATACTCCAGTCTCTCCTAGAATGCTTGCATTGATTGGGTGCTCATCTCTCCTACCGTGGAGATCTTTAATTGTGGAAAAATCTTATCTCTGCAGTCACCACCCAATGGTCCAAGGTGACCTACCTCTACAGCAATATCATGTAAGTCTTGTCTTTCTTCCAAATGATAGCCCTGCCATTATTTGTACAGTTCTCACATTTTCTATTAGGCACTTCCCCCCCATGCTAAACATTTCCAATACATCTTACATATGATATGGTGCCCACACATTTCCTCTCTGGGTCATTCTTCTTTAAATGTACTTCACTTACTAGCATTTCTTTCAAACTGGCACACCCAGAATTATTTCCAGGACTCCCACTCTGGTTTGACCAATGTGGAGTACAAATAGATTCTTCCCTTTTGTAATCAGAAATTATGCTTCTATTAATTTAATTTAACGTTGTATATGTTAACTACAGTAGCCAAATCACCTGCTTTTGTTATGGTGAGACATTTCTCACCGATCTTGCAATTGTGCAATTGAGTTTTTTGAGCTTAATTACTAAGTTTTACATTCACCTCTGTCTTGACTGGAGCATGACATATACAGGCTCAATAGGAGGAAAAAGAGGAAAAGGGATTTGCATTATTGAGTCCTTACTTTGCCAGGCACTGTGACAGATGTTTTATATACATGACCTCCTTTCACCCATGTAATAACCCTTAGAGACAGGTGTCATTATTACAATTTTATTAAGAATGAAACTGAGGCTCAGAGAGATTCAGCAATTAACCTAAGGTTACATTACTAGTAAATGGCATAGATAATTCCCCATGCTCCCCTATTTCCCTGTCCCCCTACTTACCTGCTGCCCAATCAAACCCTCAGTTTTCAAAAGAGAATTTGAAATAGTTTATAATGGGGGAGAGAGAATACATTTTTATGTTGTAAACTGTGTCACAGGGAATCTCTTTACAGCAAAATCTGAACATAGGACCCCTCTCAAAATCTTTCAATGGCTACCTATTCACTTGAAATAAAATTCTTTATCATAGGATACAATGCCCTTCTCCGGGGTTGTGCAAACTACAGCCCATGAGCCAAATCTGGCTCACCACTTACTGTTGCAAACAGTCTTACATGAACACAGCCATGCCCATTAGCTTAAATATCATATGTGCTACTGTCTTCTGTGATAGCAGAGTTGAGTAGTTGGAGCAGAGATCATGTCCTGCAAAGTCTAAAGTATTTCCTACCTTGCCCTTTACAAAGAAGGCTCACTGACTCTTTCCCAACACAATCTAGCCTTTGACTATTCCTGTGACCTCATCTCTTGACATTACCCTCCTAATATCTGTGGAGCTTTTCGCTACTTAAGGGCCTTTGGACTTGCCATTTCCTTGGCCTAAGGCACTCTTTCATGAGAATTTACCCCATTGCTTCCTTTTCTCCTTTCAGATCTCAGCTCAAATGTCATCTCCTCCAAGGGACCCCACCTGACCTTCCCAGATCAAGTGGCCCATGCTGCGCTCAGCACAGTCACTCCCCCATTGTCTTGCCTGCTTTTATAACACATCCTTTCCTTTAATTACTGTGTGTTCATCTCCCCCAAACTAAAGCTTTGAACTTTGTCTTATTCCTAACTTACCTCTAGCACCTAGAAAAAGTGTTTGATGCAAAACAGGAGTTCAATAACTACTAACTGATGAATGCATTGATATATTAAGTCATTTGTATTCCCCCAGAGCCTCAGGTGGGAATTGAGTATTAGGGGTTAAAAGGCAAAAAGTCATCGATTATTCTGTAATTAAATAATCAACTAAGTAAACATGTGATGAGTGTTCATTGTTGCCAGGTAGGTGTTGGGGACTCAAAAACAACCAAGATAAGGAGCTCACCAGAAAAATGATGGTTGTAACGTAAGGAAACCAACATTAGTGTTGAGTGCTGAGTTAGTGGTGTGCACAGAATGCTGTAAAAATATAGATGGGCAGCAGAGAGGGCCTTCTGGAGGAAAGGGAAGTTTGTTGGCTGAGGGAAGATATTTCAGGCACAGAGAAAGGATATTCAAGCACGTGGAAAGATAAAGCAGGTTCACACTTTGGGGCAACTGCAAATTGGTTTGGTGTGAGCAAGACTGATATGGGTAAGTAAACGGCAGAGAATTCGTTGAGAGATAAGCAAGGATGGAGTCACAGGGGACTTGAGAAAGCTTTTAACCTAGGCAACGACAAGAGCAGGTGTGTGCTAAAAAGAAGGCATTGATCCCCCCAGACCAACCCAGACTTTTTTTGGACTTTGTCATCAAAACCTGGGAACCAAGAGATCACTTCCAAGTCTCTCATTTAGTCCATTACAGAAGAGATACAAGCCTGAGCTCAGATCAAGGCAGCACTAATACAAGTGGAGAGAAGGAGATGGCGATGCAGAGACTCAAAAGGTAGAAGGGGCAGGCCTTGAGAACTGGGCATGCCGACCAAGGAGGCGGAGTCAGCCGTAACCTTGGGCTCTGTCTTGGGTGACAAGATGAGAGGCGACGCCATTTAACAAATTGTAGAATCGAGGAATGTAGTTAGAAATGTTTAGTGGGCCTTTGCGAATACACGTCACCTATATTACTAAACAAACATACCATGTGGATTGTGATAAAAACCTCCAACAACTTTATTTTGCCCTTACCATGTCTTGAGACTTCATTCAGGAGCTGGGATCCTCTCCCTTGGCTCTGGTCAATGGAGGTGGCCCTGGGCTTGGGAGATGACCCCATGACTTTTCCCAATATTCTCAGAAAATAACAAGTCCTCTGGTTATGGAGTTATATATATTGTTTCAGTCTCATTTCTGTAATTGAAATGTCGCAGTCTAGGAAATACCTAAACTGGCTTAATATTGAATCTCCTCATTAAATCAACTCGTGATTGCTTCGTGATGGAAACCTGCCATGGGGAAGTGGGGGAGGAGAGGAAATGAGAGGAGAGAAAGAGGGACCTTTACCTGGGTGGGGCCCCACTATCGGGTCCCAGCAAATGGTTAAAACTACCGTCCCTGGTGAGCAGGGCCCCAGAGCACAGCTGCCTCTTTCCCCCTGGGGCACATCCACGATTCGTTGGTGCAGCTGTCTTGGCTCAGGGAGATACATTACCAGTCAGGCTGGGGGTTTTCACCTCCTACCCCACTGCTGGGCAGGCTCACTAGGCCTCCAGCCTCTTTCTGGGAGGCAGGCGTGCTTTCCCCTGCCGGTGACTCTGCTGCACAGGGCCCAGGTGATCCCCTGCCTGCTCTCTCTCGCAGGGAACCAGTTGAGTTAGTGGAAACGTGGCTCACCCAGGATGGGGTCCCTCCTTCTCATCATTTTCAGTCTCAAGTTACCGCGACTCATGAGTCCAACACCAGTTCTCTTGCTAACACGGGCCTGCGGGTAATACCACCATAGCTCCCCAGGGAGAAGTGGGTGAGTGGGCACTGTGGGGCAACAACTCTCCAAAAAGCATCCTTCACAGATTCCTTTTCCCTTTCTGACTCCATTCCTCTCTTATTTTGTTGAGGAAAAAACTAAACAAAAAAACAAAAAAAAAACACTGTATAGTGGAACAAATAGATCTTCAGTGTGTAACTATCAAATTAGAGAACTTGACCATCTCCCAGCAGGCTCCCTCGTTCCCTCTCTCAGTCAATCCCCATCTCCCACAGACAACCAGGGGACTGATTTCTATCTCCACATATTAAATTTGCCTTTTCTTGAACTTAATATAAATGGAATTATACAATAGGTACCCATTTATATCTGACTTCTTTTGCTCAACATAATGTCTGTGAAATTCATCAATGTTGAATGTTTCGGTAGTTCACTCTTTTCTCTTGCTGAGTAGTATTCCCTTGTACAAACGCACAACGATGTGTTTATCCATTTTCCTACTGATGGACATTTGAATTTTTTCTAGTTTGGGACTATTGTCAATAAAGTTGATATCGATATCTCTTGAGCAAATACCCAGAAATATTATTACTGGGTCATAGAATAGATAAATGCTCATAAGAAACTTCCAAACCATTTTCCAATGTGCACAAATCGTTTTATACTCCCACAAACCACGTAGGGGAGTTTCAGTTCCTCTACATAAATACCAACATTTGTTGTCAGATTTAAAATTTCAGACAACTATCTTCATGGGTGTGAAATGGTATCTCATGCTTTCAATTTTCATTTCCAGGGACCCTTTTTCCTCAACACCCTGTGTCCCCCTGTTGCACATTGTTTTGCATTACAGAATTAATTTGACATCAAATCTGATGACCCCCTCCATTCTTTTGGAACCCAGATGTTTATTTCTTTTCTTGGATGGGAAGAGTTTGGATATCCATTTTTCTTATGACTTTTCATTTTTGCAGCTGCCTCGGCACTGTATGAATCCAGCTAGACCCATATAGGGTGTGCCAAGCACTGTGAGGGAGCTGATTGTACTGGCCCTCCAGGTCCAGCTGCAGACAAACAGGGCTGGGAATCCAGGAGTACCTAATGTGAGACTCTCAGCTTCCTTAGAGGCAGCTAGGGAGATGGAGGAAGTCAGCACAATGGAGAGGAAGGTTAAAGCCCAAATAAACATCTGAACATCTAGGTGGTGCTTATTCAAATTACCCTAAATTCTCTGACCTGTGGGGAGCTGACCCACATCTATGCAGATCAAGGGCCTTATAAGAAACACGTTTGTGGGGCTTTTGCATTTTACAGCTTCAAGTCCCTAGAAAGAGTAAGACTTGCTCCTCTCCTGTGTCCTTCATCCTGGTGAATTCAAAAAAAGGATGGCACTTCTCCTCTAGGGTTCCCCAAAACACAGATGGAGGAAGGAGTCTAGAGCCTCATTTCCTCTTAGTGAGGCCCCGAATCCCAGAATGATCATGCATTAGTCCTCGTCTCCCCAGTCAACAGCTCTGCTTCTCTCCAGAGCCAGTTTTGAAAGTCCCTGAAATTTCTGAAGCCTTCACTGAACACAAGCACACATCTGACCTCTGAGTGGATTTCTTCACCCAGCTGGCCCCTGTCTGAACCCCTGCCTCCATGGAGAATTCTTGAAATCCATCCTACTCTCCACCTGCAGCTGTTTTCTGGGATTTGAAAAAAAAAAAAATGATATGACATTTTAAAGTTTCTCCAGTGTCTCTGCTCCTTGATCCCCTATTCCCACCAAGACTCTTTCATGTCCAATTTTCATTTGTGTGATCTGGTCATTTCAATTTAGCTACAGTGCAAGTGGTTAACTCTTGAAACCAAGCCTACCCCTCCTGCCTAACAGCAAAACTAAGATGGCAGGAAAGGAACCTGAGCCGACAGACTATCAGAAATCAGCTGTGAGTAGTAGCTGATGGATGGACGTGAGGCCAAATGAAATTCAGCTGTCGTCAGAGCAGCCCCACCCCATAGCTATTAATCAGAACAGTCCTCGAGGACGTGCAGTGTGGAAAGAACTGTTTTGCATGGTCTGTTCAACCACATGGCTCGAGAGGTCATGAGCAATGAGATAATAAATGTTTCTTGGCTCATCTGCCACCTGACAGGCTCGGTGGGAGAAGCTAGGGTACAGTGGGACCCCACATGTACTAGGGAGAGACGCACATTAAACAAGTAATTTAAACAAATTACAGAGAGCTATGTTCCAGGGTTACATATGGTCAGGGCAGTTAAGTGAATAAAGAGTTTATAGTCGGGAGTTCCCTGGCTTCTAAACTTCATCATCTAAATGTCTATTGCTCTTAAATACCAAATGAAAAAGTAAAAGATTACTTAATAAATAAATAAATTACCTGAAAAGAAATCAATATCCTGATAGGTAGAACCATCTTCCATTTGATTGCCATTTAGATTACATGATCCTACCTGTCAAGGTTATACTCTGTTACAACTTTAGTGATTTGCTGAAACTATAATTACCATTCTTCATTGATGGCGAGGGGTGGGGAAGGGGCGGCAAATCCACTCTTCTAGAAACTGTCTATTCTGTATGACACCTACATGCTTCCTCCAAGCGGCCACCTTTTCACACTTGATTTCTCAGAGCTACAGCCCAAAAGTCCCTTGGAGAAAGAGCCTGGTAGCTTTTGAAAGGAAGCCAATGATCGTGTCTAAATGTTTTTCTGCTTATTGGCAATACCATCCTGGTCAGCCGTCGACTAAAATGATACAGTAGGCTAACCTGGTTTGGACTTCAGATGCCAAGAGCCTCAGAAAAACCTGGTTTAAACGAAGTTGAGACAAAAAGATTTTTCTCACATGTATATGAGATTGAAGGAGAACAGCCACACGGCACAGTTAACAGCCAGCAGCAACGAGGGGGGCTATTTGCAAATCTTCTCTGATATATTAAAAGATCATTCAACCTCCATTTTACAGCCTGGTTTGGGGTGTGAGGAGGAGAGGAAGGGCATAGGGTGCATCTAATGACCTACAGTGTGGGCTACTCCCATGCTGAGGACTGTACTTTCGGTAATACCCACCCGCCTAGGGGCAGAATCTTGACAGCCTGCAACCCCCCCTCTGGCTGGGACCCACCCCACAAGCTGCTCTTGTTCTGTCACAGCTGTTTCCGTTTTTTATTACGATTTTCTCCGCCTTTCATTTTTCAGGCTGATGAGAAGCTCAGAGAGCCCATCTGTTTCTCTCTCGCCCTTTTCCCTGTTCCCAGAGGCCAAGTGTACACACACACACGCGTGCACACTGCACACCAGGCCACCACCAGCTCCTGTAAGGACAGTGGAGAACAGGAACCAGAAGTGAACATTTCCCACCCATCAGCACTCCAGGGACCTGAAATGAGAGGAGGCCGTGGGAGAGGAGGTGGTGTCCTCAGGAAGCTTTGAAAGGGGAGTGTGTAGGGGCAGGGGCATCAGATGCAGGCGCCAAGCCTTCTAGTTAAAGCAACAGGCTCTGTCCCTAGGAAAACCTTCTGTTTTGTTTTGTTTTTTACTTCAACTTTCCTATAAAAGAAACAAAATAAAACAAGTAGTTAAAGCCCAGAGTGCAAATTTACTCAAGTCCAGAAAACCCATGAGAAATGATCCCATCAGGCTTGAAAAAAGTTAGAAACTACTTAAAAGAGCGACTTTCCCTCAAGATGGAATGAATAATGTCTTTCCTAAAAAGAACAGCACTATAAAAGCCAGCCAGAGTCCCTAAGGCCCCAAGGACAAAGCTGGCTCTTGGAGGACATTGTCATACTGAAGTACCAAAACCAGACTCTTTGGGACTTTTCTTCACCTCCTGCCAGTGCTGCCTCTCTAGCACACTCTCCTCAGCCACCCACCTGGAAAGAGCTGTTGCAGCTTATGCTGAAGTTGATGCAATTGTGCTAAAGAATCTCTCCTCCCTCGAGACTGCCAAAGCGTACTGAAGGGACTGTTGCATTTGATCAAATCTAACATGCTATTGATCGAAAAGCAAAATGTGCATCCGAGTCTCAATGAAACACACATGCGTTCAGATACCTACTTTCTGATATCTAACTTTTTGTATACATTTACCCTGTACGGTAGTTACTGTGCTTGTGTTTTTCTCCCTCTCTGAATGGCAGTCTTCTTAAAGGCATGGTCTCTAACTGATCAACTTCTGTGTTCCTCCTCAGACCTGGCACGGCGCTGATACCATACTCATATACACACATAGGACTATATACGAGCAACTGGTGGTGAGAATGAGTAAGCATCCTTGTGGAAATATTCAATTCATTAGGTTTTGTAGTTAAAAATGTATACCTGCATATTTTAAATGCTATCTTACCTCAGGGTTTCAGCCTGGGCAAGTTCACTGTGCAATCAGTGAGATCGAGAAATGACAGCAGAATGTTCCTGGGGTAAGGGCTTATCCCTGGCTTTATTCTCGTGGCAGGAGGTTGAACACTAGAATCACGCCTCCATCCACAGTGTGCAGGTCCGTAATCCACCTCCGTCTCTGCCTCTTCCCACAGCACTGGGCAGAGCTCTTTATATAGTGACTCAGTCAATAATTGCCAATGAGTGTGGAACCATCAGCCTAGCAGTAGGCCAATCACGTCATTAAGTAGTTTAGGGTCAGGTGAAGATCCTGGCCACAGAAACATCCATTTTCCCCACCAATGCCTAACTCATACATTCCAAAATATAGGCTTATAATGGCAAAATATAGATATTTATACAAATTAATGAAAATAGAGACCTTTATACAAATTAATGAGGAAGGAGCATAAAAATGACAGACTACTAAAACATATTGCATGGGAGTGTCTACTAAGGGCAGGAACTCTGAAAACCTCCTGAAGGATGCACGCTGTGTTCATTCTCACACAGCCTGTGAGATGGCTGCTAGGATCTCCACTTTACAGCTTTACATTCACCTGTCCAGCTCAGGGCCCAGCTTGGGAGCAGCGAAGGCAGGATTTGAACCCACTTTCTCTTGATTGCCTGAGTCTGAGCTCAAGAATTTCTAAACAACGTCTAGTTTAGCGCTCTCATCACAGAGGCGAATGTCTTTACTCTCTGAGAAATGAGCAAATCTCACTGCCAAGCCTGCTGCTGCTCAAGGAAGGAATCGGGGCCCATCAAGATCTGATTCCAAGGGAGGCCATGCAAGGCTAGGCAGGGAATCCTGCAATTATCCTCCCTTCTCAGAGGGAGAAACCAGCAAGGAGCTTCCCACTCGGCTCTCTGGAGGGTGCAGATAGGAAAACATAAGCAAACAAACCAAAACAAATTAAATGAAAAACCCAAATGTGTTTGCCCGGGTCTTCTGAGAAGCTGATGCTGAGATGAGATTAGATGTACAAGGGTTTTTATTAGAGGAAATGCTGTGTGAGGGACAACAGAGCTGGAAAGCTGGGGGACTCGTCCCATCGCCATGCCAGTCTGACTCCAAGTGTAAGAGGAAAAGCATCCTAGACGGTTGGTTGCACGGGGCCAAAGGGGAATTACCCAGCCGAGGGCGGGCTTCGCAGGAGCAGTGGGTCTCCTGGGCAGGTCTCCCTTAGCAATGCCCGCTGCGGCGCTGCAGCCCTTGGCCAGGAGCAGCCTGTGGGAGGCCGTTTCCCCACCACCGACATGACGCGGTGGGTTTCCTAGAGCAGCTGCAGAGGTCTTGGGTCGGCTCCACTCCCTCCCCTAAGTGGAGGTACAGCGTCCCTGTTGGCGGCAAGGGGACTGAAGTGGACTGTGTGCTGTGCGTGGAGGGGGCTGCATCCAGAAAGGGATGATAACGGCTTGCCCCATGAGCTGGGGAACCCCTAAAACTATGGTCAGAGCTCCTGCCTTTTCTCATCTGCTCGGCAAGGCCCAGTAAGGGCCACTCCCGCTGGATGAGGTGGCTTCCCCTGAGCTGCTTTGCCATCTGTGGGGTACAGTTCAAGACTCTACATTTTCTTTACTACTATGGCATTGAATCTTTTCCTTTACTCCTAAATATGTCAACCATGTTGTGAACAAATAACACATTGCAGATATGTAAAAATAGGAACCCACACACTCCAGCTCCCAGGGGAACCCTCCGCTAGCCACTGCGTGAGCCCTGTAAGTACAAGACTGAGACTAGGGTAGCGTGACTTACGGGACTTCTATTTGGCACCTCACGCTGAGCGCCTGTCTCATTTGCTCCCCCTGATGACGTCAGACCCACTTCTCAGGAGTTCAGTGAGGAAGCAGCCATTAGAAGAACCAACGAGACACTGAGAATCAGCCAGGCTGAGAGCTCAACTAGGGCCAGAAAGCAAGGAGCAGACAGACAGCAGAGGACCACGGACCAGATCCTCCCTGTGACTCAAAGCTCTGCGCAGAGACGCTGCCACTCACGCCACTGCTGATCCTGTCCTCCTCCCACAGATGACACCAGAATCTATCACTCAGTAAGATATCGTATAGGAACTCTGGGAAAGTTTCCCACACTCTCCCTGGAGACAGTTTGGGTGTCTACCTTCCATGAATGTCAATATTGCATTTCAATTCAGGAATCAAGGAAGAAAAAAAATCTATCCATTCATTGACTCATAGTAAATTGCCTGTCTTCCCTTTCAGTTATTAGGATAAAATGCCATACCAGGGAAAAGTTGATTCTTGAAAATGATGCAGATCTTCCATCCCTATAGCATCTGAGCAGACCTTTCCATAACCCCGGAATCTTAGTCCTATTCTCAACCAACTATATGTGCTTTTCAACAAACAGATGCTGTCCCACAAGGAAAGAACATAATACCAGCAGAGATACTAAACTTGGACTATGTTTACTTTTGATCATCTCTGTTTATAGGTCTGTAGATCTGCCCACTGGACATTATGTTCCACCTAAGGGAATATTACCCTGAGTTGTTGGGGTTCTGAGTTCCTTATTGCCCCCAGTAGTCTCAAGTCATAAATGTCAAGCCTCTGTTAATGTAGCCAGATAGATTTTTAAGACTCCTATAGACACCAAACAATTAACCATATCCTATCAGCAGGAAGTCTCAAAACTAGGATCTCTCTGAAGCTATAGAGACAGGAGGAAGTCCAAAATGGAAAATGGAAGTGGCCGTGAGGAGAAAGGACTATGCAGATATCATCTATGCATATGGTTGTAAGTGAAAAAAAAAAAAAAAACATTCCTTCAGAAGATTAGGAAGGAAAATGATGCTCCAATAGGGGTCAGGGTTCTTGTCTGGCTGGCACCTTTCCTTCTATCTGGTTCATCCTGGCATGATTAGGATTTTCTTTATGGAAACTAGAAAACCACAGACTGGATGGCTTATAAACAACACAAATGTATTTCTCAGAGTTTTGGAGGCTGAGAAATCCTAGATCAAGGATCCATCAGATGCTGTGTCTGGTGGGAACCCACTCTCTGGTTCCTAGACCCCATGTTCTCGTTGTGTCCTCTCCTGGCAGAAGTGGGCTGGACAGTGAACTGAGATCTCTTTTATAAGAGCATTGATCCCATTCACGAAGGCTTCCCCTCATGACCTGATCATTTCCCATAGGCTCCATCTCCTAACACCATCACAGTGGGAATCAGGACTTCAACATATGGATTCGAGGAGGAGGACACAAACATACAGTCCATATAACAGAAGCAAATCAACTTCCATGCACCCAGGCCAGGGGCTCTCAGGATGAGAGGGCTTCATGAGTGACACATGATTTTAACCTTATTCAAAACTTAACAGTGTCAAGAATTAGAAAGTAAAAAAAGAAGAAAAAGAACATAAAAATAAATACAATTAAACAAGCCACACTGGGATTTCCTCTGATTAAGAAGGAATTTTCAACCCTTTAAAAACTAGAAACCCACGTGAGGTTACTATGATTTCCCTCCCCTGGCCTGGAAATGACAATATTAACAGTGAGAGCTAACAATTCAAAGATCTCTGAAGGAAAAATAAAAAATTGCTAAGTCTGGAAATTCCAGTAGAATGCAGTCTGGGCCTTGAACTTGTACCACTATTTAAATGCAGATTATAATTTTCTACCTGGGGTTACTAATCTGTTTTGCAGCCAAATCAAATAAGAAAGTTTTCCCCAAATGGAGTCAGGGCTGTGCTTGGATCTTGGATTGCTTCTCGTTTGCTCCCTTGCTGGGTCCTTCTTCAGGGTGGCTGCTCTATCGGCCACCTTTCTGCACAGGCCCAGCTGCTGAGGAACAAATGGGACATTTTGCATGATGGGGTGTAAGGAGATAAGCAGGGTCTGGGGAGAACGAAGAGCAAAACACGTGTGCCCTCTGGAAACAGTTAAACCAAGGTTGTCCTTCTGTCTGCAAATCGGAATCAAGGTTATTATTTATACTGCCATTCAGCGAGATTTTAACCGAAGCTATATCAAAGCCTATTTAATTTACAACAGTGTTTCTAGGGGAAAAAATATTCTGAATTCCAAACCAAGATTACAAATGAGAGTTTGGAAAAACAGTCCATTCTTGAATTGAAAATTACATGCATCTTTATTAACAGACCATACGGTTGGATTCCATGCGTGCTGCTTTCTCAGGACTTTAGTTCTTACTGCGTTTGTCACTAACCCAAATCTCTTGTCGGATTCCCATGAGAACCATTACTAATTGGTTTTTAAGACTAAACTCTTCAGAACTTCCCTTTTGAGTCCACTGAATTTCATTTGTCTTACTCGGATCCATAGCTACCGGCTCGGATCACTGTGAGTTTTTATTGATGGACCTATCAGTCTCGGTTACCCCTTTCAGTTATTGATCACATTTCATAAGCATTGCTTTTATGATTCCATCTAATCTGTATTGATTAAAATGTTGAGCGGGACCGTGACAAAGTAGAACCCAAATGAACCTCCTCTGGAGATTATCTGTCATAGTAACTCCAATTTAGGATTGAACAGCTGAAGCATGCTGATAAGATACGGCCATCTGGAGCACAGGGACAAATAGCTTCCCTCACATGCCTCAAGCCCCTCCATTCTCTAACGCCATCCCACTGTGCGCACCACCCAGTCATGGTGCCAGAGCTTCACAAGTGGTGATGGGACAATTGGTTGTTCCTTCCACCACACCCTCTATTAAATATACAAAAACTATATTTAAAACCACCACCTATTTGGTTTACATTTAGCAAAAGTATCTATTTTTGAAATATTAAATGACCATATATGGAATCAGGCATTTACATTTCTCAAAACTGCACCAGAGTTTTAAAAAGCATGAGGGAGATTCTGCCGCAGCACCAAGTGTCCTCCAAGCCAGTGTACAGGTCATGGGCCACATGAGTGAGATGCCCTGATCTTCCTCCACGGGGACACCACAGGACAAAGCTCAGAAACTCCACGTCACCGCTAGATGCAGTCATTTCAACGGTGGCAGTCAAATCACGTCCTGGGGAAGACAGCCCACTTCAGACCACGAGGCACATGGTACATAAGCCTGCTAGAACGTGAGGCAACTGCAGTTAAGTGCGTTGGGCGCCTCAGCTGACCTGTTGGATACAGTGTGACCAAACAGGCCACTATTTAACCATGAGCTGTCCAGTCCCACCAAGCCGGCCACCCCCGTGATGGTAGTGGTGGGGGCGGCAGTGGAGGGGCCGGGATGGATTGCCAACATAATCAGTCATCTAACTGCCTAAGCCCACCTGGGTTATTGAAAGGGACAGACAGACAGCTGAAGCCATGGAGTAGAAGAACTAACCAGAGAAGAAAGGAGGGTGACACCCAACTGTAAGCACTGGGTGCTTACGATGTGAGGACACTGCATCAACAAAGAGTTATGTCACAGGGTCAAGGTCAGATGGCTCCTCAAAAGCAGAGAAGGGACTTGAACCCTGACTCCAACCCCTCCCCTTGAGCCCTGCAGCCTCCTGGAGTCGTGGAGGTGATGTCCTTTTTCAAGAGGGCGCTGGGGGGAAAGCTGGCAGAGGGCAGCTCGCTCCGAAAGCGATGTCGAGGTCCTCGAACAGAGTCCACGCCCCGGCCATCTCCATCCTTTGCCCAGCAGCAGGCTCCCACCCTAAACCTCAGTGTCCTCTGCGCCACCTGCCCCCGCAGTAGCTCCTTCCCACATGTCACCAGCGGCGAGGCTGACAGCACTGAGGGGCCATTGGTGTTTAATTAGGGCTGCACACACTTACACCTCCTTCTTGGTTAGGTTGCAAGAGGTGGGAGGGAGAGGTGGGTCTGGGGAGGTTTTGAAATGCATTCCTTCCACCTCAGAGCGCCCTTTCCTCCTCACTAAGAGCACCCGCCCCAGGGGATGTTCCCTTGGGTGAGGGACTGGGGCTTCCCAAGGTTAGAAGGGGGAGGGGAGGAGGGGGAGGGGAGAGGAGAAGGGGGAGACAGAGGGTGGGCAGAGGGAGGAGGAAGAGGCTGCCTCCTCAAAGGAAGCGCCTTTTCCCATGGAAATGCGCTGTGACTGGTGCCCATTAGCATCTCCATGCATAATAAGTTCGCGGCCTCTTGTCATGCAAATTAATCCAGATGACAACACTCTCTCCTCGACAACCCGCCCAGCACCAGGAAGTTTCTCACACTGCTCCAGCCAATGCTGACCAGCCTGGACACCGTCTTTCATTAATTATTTTCCCCCCTGCACTCCCGAGAGGTTTGCTTTCAGCTACAACCCCTTCCTTCCCTTCCCAGCTGCTACTGGCTACTTTTAATTCCACAGCAGTTGACGACATCCTGGTAAGCAAAGTAAAATATAAAAATAAATAAATAAAAACTAGAGGAAAACCCACATTCAGATCCCTTACTGAGGAGGAAGGGTTGATGGAACAGGAAAGGGGAGCTGCTTGCAAGCCTCCGCAGAACAGGGGCCCCTTTCCCTCCCTGCCGCGTTCTGGGGAGCCTATCTGAGCAGCATCTCTTGTCCCCCTGAGCCACATTCTTCCTTGGTCATTCAGGGCCTGATAAGATGGATTCTTTTCGAGTTTGACTACAGAGGGGCTGACTCATCCTGGCCATTGTTTGGTCTTCCAACCTCTTACTCCAGGCCACTGACCAAGTATTTCCCACTTGTCCACATCAGCAGGCTTAAGCTGAGCATTGCCACAGGCTGAGATCAGTTCTTGCCCTGGAGGGAGTTCTCTGTCAAAAGAAAGTAAACATGGGTGGCTTCAGACAAAGCCAGAAGGGACTGGAAGCTGGGCGACAGCTCATGCATCTGGCAAGTCTGGGCTCTGCACCTCTTCCCACCTCCTGACCCCCCACCCCCCGACGTCAGGACAGCTTGTCCCCAACCCTCTCCCGGCCTGAGGGTCTGTACCTGCAGCCTGAAGTTGAGTCGGCCCTCCCTCTTACTTACAGAACTATGGAAGCCTTCTTGTTTGAGACGCAGCGTAGTAGACTAGTTAAATCACAGTTCAGGAGTCTGAAGACCAATTCAAGTCTTCTGTCTCTTCCAGCTGCATGATCTGAAGCAAGTTACTGGCCCTCTGTGCCTGTCCCTTTACTCATTGTCAAATAGGGTAACAACTGTACTCACCTTGTAGGGCTCCTACATAAACACATAATACACGTAAAGCACTGAAAACGATGCTGGGCAGTATTATAAGCACTTTTCATAAGTGTTAGCTAGTGTCATTAATTAATTTTCCTAGACTTGACATTTTTGCTCATCTGGCTAACTCCTCCCTTTCCAGTTCAGCTGAGTTTGCTCCAGTATTTATTGCTTCCAACCCTCCAGCCAGCCCTGTCCTGGTTTCTTTCACTGTCTATAAGATATTTTGTGACAATAAAATGCATAATAACATGCAGCACCGCTGCCACCGAATACACGTGACCCACAGACTGCCTGTAAGTACTGACATTTGTACCATATATTCAAGTAGATGGGATAGTGAAAGATACAGAGACATGGATATTCTAGAAATCAACATTAGCTTAAACATTATCTGAACGACAGACAGGCTTTGCAGCCAGACACAAATTATATGCAAATCATATGCAAAGCTGAATGTAAATACTTCAGCCCAGGGAGAAAATCCTTGAGGAGACATTCCCATTCCCTTCTCCCCTACGTCCCAAGCTGCATTTTGGGTTCTGATTGGTTAGTCTGGAATTCATTATAAAGCTTCAGAGGTGCATGGAATTCTCCAAAGGAGTTCATTGCACCTGTTTGCCAGGGGTCAGAGGCTGAAGACCTGGGGAAGCACACATACCGCAGTACCTTGTCTGGCAGAGGGGAAGTCCCTGTCTGTGCTGACCCCAAGCCAAGAGAAAGAGCAACATTCCCAGCTCTGGACAATGTCAAGAGTTGGCGCAACCACAGACCTCTCAAGGGCCTCTGGGGAGAAATTCCGTGAGAGGTTTGAGTCCTCAAAAATGGCCAGAAATTGCATCGATTTCCTTAGTAAGCTCACTCGCAGTCTGGGGAATGGCTGTCATGCCTCGGCTTTCCTCCCACCTCCTAGTTTCCTCTCTCCTGGGTGAGGATCATGCCTCACACTTTAGGGAGAAGAGAGAAGCCATCCCACTAAAGCCACAGCCTTGACTGCACCTTACCTTTCCTCTCCTGCCCGACCTAGTGCTTAGAGGAGGACCCATCCCTTCTCCTTCGGAGACCCCAGTTTGCTCCAGATTCATGCCAGGGATCTTGATCCCTCCGTGAGGCTTCTCTGAGATACCTTCAAATTCCCCTTCCATTTTTGAGCTTGCTCTTCAGCACTCAGACAATACATTGACCAATACATTAAATGGATTACCTCTGCTATGCATTTAGAATACTGCTTGTCATGTACCAGGTGTGTCTGAGAGTTTGCTGTAATTATTCTATGAAAAGCTGACCAGGCTCATTAGTATCAGGGACATGCATCCCCAAACAATGAGACCCCTTTGCCCAAGAGCAACGTTCTCTAGTAGAACTTGGCTGATGGAAATCCTCCATAGCTGTGCTGTATGATACGGTAGCCACTGGAGCCACGTGTGGCTCGTGAACACTTGAAACGTGGCTGGTGCTACTGAGGAGCTGGATTTTATTTTAATTTAACTTTTAACAGCCACACATGGCCAGTAGTGACTGTACTAGATGGCATAGCTCCCGGTGTCTGGCAGAAATGCAAAGGATTGATACTATCCATCATGGTTGAGAAGGTAGGGAGAAAAGAGAACCCCCATACACTGAGTGGGCATATCGGTCACTAGTAGGGTAACAGGCCAGTATCTGTTAGCTTAAGTGTATATTCTTCAAGTTCTCAGAATCTAGACTAAAAGGAACTCACATAAAGACACAAGAGGTAAGAATAAGGAATTTATAATTTGCAGATGTACGTGCTTGTTTCCAGTTTTTCACTACAGCCAATTATGCTGGATAATATGCTGTAGAAGGTAAGTCCTCAGTCATCTGTAAACTGAAGACAGTCATCATTGGTGAGAGGATGAGAGCTCATTTATCTTAAGAGCCTAACATGGGTTCTGATGCAAAGCGGAGGCTTAATAAATGCAACTATTATTAATCAATAATCATAGTAGTAGCAGCAAGCTTGGTAGGATCAGGATTGGGATCAAAGCCTAGTGATCCCATTCCTAAAGCCTCCTGATTACATGGGCAAGCAAAACTCAGGGGGTGGAAGCAACCCCCAGAGGAGAATGTGTGTTAGGGGGGCATCCGTCACAGGAGGGCACAGCTCAGACCGGACAGTCCGCTCTGCACTGGAGTCACAGGGGCAGAGCAGTCGTTCTCGACCAGGAGTGATTTTGCTCCCCAACCAGGGATGATCCGGCAATGTCTTGAGACATTTTTCGTTGTCATGCCTGGGAGAGGGGTATGTGTTACTGGCACCTAGTGAGTAGAGGCCAGGGATGCTGCTAAGCATCCTACCATGTCCAGAACAGCTCCCACCACTAAGAACAATTTAACCCCAGGTATCAACAGTGCCAAGGCTGAGAATGCCTGGTGCAGCCTGTGGACAACACTGCCTGGATCCCATCCCAGCTCCTCCTCTTGGGAGCTCTGCAACAACAAGGAAGTTAATCAGGCTCTCTGGTCTTAACTTCTTCATCTGTAATGTGGAAATAATGATCATAGTAAGAGCATGTGTCCCATAGGAGGGGACTGTGCAACTTTATATGAGCAAAGTGCTTAGACCAGAGTCTGGTGCCCAGTAGGTGCTCTGGAGATGACGACAACTATTATTCACCTTGACCTATAGCGTGGCCCAGGCCAAAGTCAGCCCCTTTCCTCTCTCAGCACTTGGGACTAAAATAAACCCCCGACCTCACATCATTTCTACTTAGAAGCACTAGAAAGGACATTTCTGTTAAGTTTAAAACTATAAAAAAATAACCACAATGAGAAAATGTGTGTGTGTGTGTGTGTGTGTGTGTGTGTGTGTGTGTGTGTGTGTGTGTGTGAGATTGAAGAGCAAATTTGGGAAATCTTACAATGATGCACTGCTGCTCTTACGTGGCACCCTCGAAAGCTTAAAATCCCTAAGGAAGATTAGAAACCTAGGCATGTTATACAAACTTGCAGCGCTGGGCATGTTTGCAAACTAGAAATGGGTGAGGGGCCGGGAGTGAAGAGTAACTGGACTAGAGAGTAATCAGTGAAGAATGACCTCAGGACATCGGTCACTGCCGGCCACGGCAAGATGATTCAGCAATCAAGGCCGTTTCGTAGTCCTGTCCATACTCCCCCTCCACCTCACTGCTTGTGCAGTCAGAACCCCAGTGTTTCCTCCTGGATGCACATCCCACTCCCAACAGTTCCTCCCTCTTGACCGTTGCCCTGAACAATGGAAGCAGAGCAAACATCAAGTCCCACTGACCTGCGTTGAAATTCCATCTTTTCCTTTTAAAAGCTCCGTGTCCTTGGGTAAGTTTCTGAACTCCTCTGAGCCTAGGTTTCCTGACCTATGGGCTTTGCTGTCAGCTGGGTATCAGAACCCTACTAAACTGTAAATAGCTCATGCATCCCCTCTGTTAAGGGATGAAGCGTGTCCCCCTCAAAATGCATATGTCGATGTCCTAAGCCCTTGCGCTTCATGCTGTGACTGCATTTGGAGAAAGGGATTTTCAAGGGGTGATTAAGTTAAAAATGAAATCATATGGGTGTATCCTAGTCCCATATGGCTGGTGTCCTTAGAAGAAGAGGAGATTAGAACACAGACACATGCAAAGGAAAGACCTGTGAGGACACAAGGAGAAAGGCGAGGCCGTCTACAAGCCGAGAGGTCTCAGAGGAAATCAGCCCTGCCAACACCTTGATCGTGGACTTCCAGCTTCCAGAACTGTGAGAAAATTAATTTCTGTTGTTTAAGCCACCCAGTCTGTGGTATTTTGTTATGGAAGCCCAAGAAAACCCCTCCATCCTTCTCGAGCATTTTAAAGTTTCACCGCAACTTCTGGAACACCTTCAGGATCTAGTGGAAAGAGTCTCTAATGGGGAAACTCTTGCAATAATCACAAACAGTTAGAAGAAATGCACTTGGACTATTCCTGTTGCACACAAAGTAGCCTCCGTGCTGGACCTAGTGGCCCACACTGTTTCTTGCCATCTGAAAACAGCGTGCTGTCTGAGGCCTTTTCAGGGGGAACCCTCAGCCAGGTTTCTAAGGGGTAGGAATGATAGGGAGGTATTTGAGCCACGGTGTGCATGCTCTCCGAATTCTGCTTGTCTCAGTCCTTACTCAGCTCGGCACCTCAACATTGCTTCCACCAGTCTGCATCAAGGAACCCCCGGGTCCAGGCGCTGAGTGCATCAAGATCAACTTAGACACTTCCACGTGCTTCCACATCCTCTCATGCTGAGCGTCATTCTCTCTGTCGGCTCTCCCCTTCTTCATTCTGCCCTACATGCATCCACTCCCCACCTTTTCCGTCCCTCTCCACATTTCATCTCCACATTTTCTCCCCATGTTGTCCTTTTCCTTCCATCTTTTCCCTTCCCCCTCTCTCTCTGTCCCTCCTAGACTCTCTGATGGAAATAAGTTAGAATGATGTAAGGCAACCAAGACATGGTCTAGAGGCTTGCTTCCTTTGGTGGAGATAAACAACCTTGACCTCTCTTTGCAGGGGTCTCCCAACTGAGGGAATCCCCATGGCTTCCTGGGATCTAGTCATGGACTTCAACTGGGCTGTCCTTCCCCTTCCTCCAGGACGGTGATAGCCAGGGAAAGCAATTTAGAGCCTGGAAACATTTCCAAAAGCTATTTAATTCCAAGATGCACTTTTCCCAAGGCCAGTCTTCCACCATCTCCCTCTTCTTCTACTTGCCCTGCACCCCAACACCTCTTCTGCTTCCCCCACACCCCACCACCATTCACAGGTAGAGGAATACAGATGAGCACATGCATCTCTTTCCTGCCTCTAGCTCCGCCAGAAGAAGAAGAAGGGAGAGTCCCATGAAAACCTAACACAGAGGGAAAGAAAGAATCATGGAATGTAGCCCATTTCCTTCCCACTTATTATCTGGTTTCCACTTAACCCAGCCTCCGATTTCCAACGATCTCATTGGTTGCTTTCTCTGACGAAAGCAGGGGCCGGATAAAGAGTGTCATTTCCATTGATGCTCTCTTGGGCCCTCTGGCCACGTTCCACGTGACTCCATTTGCAAAGTCCAGGGAAAAAGGCTGGGCATTGCGTGGCATCCTCTTATCACAATGCAGGGGTGGGCGGGGAGGGCTAACTGGGCAGAACCAGGGAAGGAACCCTGAAGGCAGCTCTTCCACTAGAGGACTCCTGCTTTTGATTTTGCAGCTTGCACAATACATCTCACCATGCCTGCCAATCACCCCAGCAGGCAAGTGGGGGATGGGGAGGGGGGTGGGGAGGAACGCAAAGTATCATCCAAGCTGCCTGCCCTTGGCCCGCCACCCCCTGTATGTGCGTGGCCTGAGCGTCTCTGTTCTCATCTTTCACTTCCCCGAGGTGTCCCGGTGTGAAGGCCGAGGCATGCTTCCTCATGGTTTCCCTAATCCTCCCGTGTCAAGTGACATATGCGGCACCCCCTTACCCTCCACACGGCTTGGGCAGGTCTTCACCAACATCTGTTGCCCGAGGGCTGCCCCCCCATACGAGCTTCCCCTTCATCAGATGACAGGGCCAGTAGGTAAAGCGCTTCTCTTCCTTCCCCTTCTGCCAGCTCGCAGCTTGGGGTCCCGGGGTCCGGCGCTCCAGCCGTCAGAAAGCCCTGAACAGGCCCCCGGGAGGCGGAGGCGGCCCCAGGCCTGTATCCCCAAAGACATCTCCCGCCCCATCCCCCCATCAGGACGACGCCCCGGTGACCTCCTCGACAACACCAGTAATTTGTCTTGGAGAACCGCCATACCTACAGCAAACACAGGAAGGATTAGAACACAACATATGCCGCGCAGCAACAGAAACGCTCAGGTCCTTCCTGGGCCCGAAGGATTATTGAGGGGGAGGGGAGGGAGCAACGGGGAGCGAGATGAACATCGAAGAAGAGAAACCCCGTGCATTCACCCAGCACTGAGAGGAAATGGATGCCTCAGAATCGGGTGTGTTGAGGTCAAATCCGATATGGGCTTTGAGCTGCAGCCGCTTTAAAGCCCATTGGTGACAGATGTGGACTTTCGCCAAGTCAACCACAAAACAGGATCAAAGGAAGTTGAAAAACAACAACAACTGGGGCTGCCGAGCTCGAGCTCGAGCTTTTTGCTGCCCTTGGAATGTTAGTCCAGTAGACCTGAGAAGGAAGTGGCAGAAAGACAAGGAAAGGCTACATCAGAATAATTCGCGGGGGGGTGGAAATCAGAGACCCAGAAACAACCTGTTGCCTTGAGGATGTGGGGCATTCGCCATTGCAGCAGAGAAACGGAGAGTACTAAGCAGGCTGGCGAGGGACACCTAGAACCAGTACTGCGGCTTGGAGAGGAAATCTCTTCACCTTCTGTTCAAGGAAAACAGATGTTGAGCAATAATTAGTGTCTTTTAAAGGTGAAAGGGACAGGAAAGTGAATTGGGTTTCAGATTACAGGCTTTGAGGTCATAGTAATTAAGTTCAAAGCCAGGTGTTGCCACTGAAGAGCTGTGTGACCCTGGGAAAGTCACTTAACTTCTCTGGATTTCATTTTCTCAACTAATATCAATAAGCGTTGTGAGGAGTCAAGATATACATATACTGTACTTCAAACAGTGCCAAGAGTAAACACTCAATAAATGTTAATGGCTGTTTTGACATTAACATGTCAGAATAAATTTACATCCTGCAGAATGTCCACCTTAGAGTGAAGCACCGGGTGTATGTTCGCAATTCTAGACTCAAAGTCTTTATCGTGTGACAGTAATTTGCAATTGAAAATTGGACAAACACATGTCAATTTCAAATTCCTCATTCTTTCACCTCTAAAGCCAGGCATCAACCCATCTGATGAAAGTCAAAGACAACTAAAATGACAAAAAGAATTTCCTTGAAAAGAAAATCATACATCAAAAAGGTTAACACATTTATTAGCACTTCCTAGTGGTGACCATGTTCTAACGTCAGTTATTCAGTCAATGGGATAGTTAGAAGCATCAACCACTATTTGATTATCTGGCTGACCTTACCAGCAGGGGAATATCACCCTTCTGTGCCCCCTCTTCCAAAATGGCTCTTCCCTGATGTCTCAAAACCGAAAGACCTAGAATTCTCAGGTCTTTCAGCCCATTCCCTGGGGATCAGTTTCCAGGTATCAGGCCTAGTTGGCTGGAGACCTGGTGGGAATGAGAATATGCCATCTTCACTAATTCTGGGGCAAAGTCCCTTTACACAAAACATCCCATCCACTAGCAAATGTTTCCAGCTGTGGGAAGGAGAGTGGGGGGCCCTTCCCATGTCACCCATGGGCTATTCCTCTCTGGAAAGCAACTTGCAGAGAAGTTCGTACCTCTCCACAGGAATGTCTCCAAGGTCAGCTGTGCATACCAAGGAAATAATCACAGAGTTTGGGACATACCCCACACAGTCTCTGACTTTGACTTAACAGAGATCTTTAGGATGAAGGTATGGGAGTTAAACATGTTTGAAAGGAATTTTCTCATCTCAGAAAACTATTCAACAGAAGTTCATTGAATGAATGAAATAATATTCTGGTTTTTAGATCTATTCAAAGAAGGCAACTGGAGATGTCTGTGACAGGTGTGGCAAATAGGTTTCATCACACCTCAACAGTCAGTCCTGATGGTTTGGTAGCAGGTTCCTGAAGCACTCTACTAAGACAGATTGTGAAGCCATAAACCAGCATTAAGTTGGCTGTGACTGATTAGCAATGTCTGCTGTGTGTGTGGGAGGAAGTTGATAGTGATTGATTAGCAATGTCCACCATGAGTGGTGGCCTTGGATATGTCTTAGACATACAAAAATAAAATTCCTAGCTTTTAATATTACTGTTCCAAGAAATCTTTGGACAGTTTCTTGAAATTCCTGGGTCCTCATTTCATTTTCTCAGAGCATAAAAAGGAAAGGAGGAGTAGGAATTAATTTTTTTAATGTTGGAATGCACTGGTATCTGAAGTCAGTTTTATTTATATATTATAATCAGTTTTTATTTATGTATGATAAAGCAGATATGGAAACCTTCTCATCCAAATACTAAGCCCAGTCCTAGAGAGTTTAATAAAAGTTGATTTCTATATCCATAACAGACTTCATTTTTTGCCTCCCTAAAATAATTTATCAAGAAGCTTGACTTATCTTGCCACCTACCTATCCATGAGCATTCTTGTTTCACCACTTGACTATGAAATCTTACTATCAAAGGCTGAGGTGCAGGAGTTCCCTGTGAAATCAGGTAAAATTACAGCTGATAATATTAAAGGTATGGCTGGGGAAGAAAAAATATATATATTGGTTTACACTGACTGAAATCAATCAAAATACCTCTCTCTATGTCTTGGATAATTCTCTTTCTTCTCTCTTTCTCTCTTTCTTTCTCTCTCAGCCTCATCTTTGAAAGACTCCCCCATCTTTAAAAGACATTCCAGAGGAAGGAGTAGAACATAGCCCTCAGCTGTAGTCTAGGGTTCCCTCTACAAGGAAAAAGGAAGAAGGGAGAGATTCCAAAAACATGAATGAACCCAGGATTTGGAACTCAAGTTAGACTGTGTTGGCTTTAGTTAAAAAGAATTGTTTGCCCTGATCTTTATTTTAAGTTTGGTTTTTGCTGTCCTGATAAAAGGGACAGATATAGCTTTATAATTTCTTCCCTTGAATGCAACCGTGATGCCTGGAGCTGCAGAAGCTGTTTTGTGACCATGAGGGTGAAAGGCTAACAAGTTAAGCTAAGGAAGTAAGTGTAGACAGGTAAAAGGAAGCATGGGCTTGGGGGACATCACTGAATGCTGAACTAGTCCTGCACTACGAGCTTCCAGACTTCCTCGAGAGGCAATTAAATGCCCTTCATTTTTAAGCCACTGTTTTTAAAGTTTTATTATTTACGGCTCAAAGTACTTCTATACAACTATTTACCTTACTATAATAGTTTAGTATTTTTTAGTCATTGGATTTATACTGATTTCCACACTGCCTTACATTGGGCCTTAAAAAAATGTTAAAGATATAAATCTGAATTGTCAAGGGGCCACAGAGAAAAAGTGAGTCACGCCAGCTTGCATAAATGTGATATGAGGATGAGATGAGGACCTACAAGGAGAGGAAGACCAGAATTTCTATCTGATTTGCTTTTCTAACATATTCGAGGCAATGAGAACACAGTCTAGGCCACTGGCCAATCCTTTCTAAATAGAGCATTTCCCAAAGCTGTGCCTAGGTGTCAACACCTTTGAGACTTAAGTCAGAGAGAGCCCATCTGTACACACAACCTCCACCCACCCTCAGCTTGCCCAGTAAGCAGAGTATAACCAAGTCAGCCTCCAACGCCTGTGTTAGCAGTTTGGAGAGCACACAGCCTGCCTTTCTTTGTACACAACCCAGCAAATTTCTATGGCTTTAGATTTCAGTGGCCTAGTGCTCATGGGCAGCATCATTTTGTGCCTTTATTCTATCCAGCAGAGCCTGGAAACACAGCCACCAAAAGAGCAGGCAGGACTCAACACAGGCTAGGAAGCCTAATACCATTCATTTGTCTTGAGAAGACCAACAAAGAAAGCAAATGGCATGTTCTCACATCCTGAGTCATCCAATTAAAACCATATGTGAGCCATCTTGCCTCCTCCTTTCCTATACACTCTAAGAAACAACTAATAGGGAGGCAGTGTGCGGTTGAAAAGAGAGGGCAACATTCCTGTAGCCTCTGCTCTATGCCTGGCACTGGTAGGTACCAACCTATGTATTAACTTATTTAATCCTCATAGGAATTCTAGAACCTAAGGGATATTGTCCCCATTTTATGAATAAGGAAATAAGGCTTGGCGAGAACAGGTGATTTGTCTGCGACCCACAGCTAAGTGTGTATGGCAGCAATCATTAATGCTCACCCATATTTCTGTGCATCTCTGTTTCCCAATCTTCCCCGTAGTTGTGTTGATCATGGCACTGAGTTTTTGCAGTGTGGACAGAAGCAGTGCATACCACCTCCTGGCTGTACCCCTTGGACCTTTCTGCTCCTATAACTGGAAGCAGAAGACTCTAATATGGGCTGAGCCACATAAAAGGAGCCAGGATCGTTGAGTCACTAACTGGAGGAGAGCTGGCCCTCTTTTTCAATCACACAAATTGAAATTGTTGAGTTTGTTTGTTGCCAGGAGTGATCTACACTGGTGATCTACACCATTTCAAAGAAGGTCCATGATCCACTACTGTGTGGGATAATGGAGGAATTGTTGAAACAACTGGACCCAAGTACTGCACAGGTCCCTCACGCCCGGTAGAACCAAGCAAGTGAAACTACCCCAAAACAAGTTCAGAAGGATTGTATATGGACTGGGAAGGTGTATTGTGGACTCTCCAGGGCATAATTTTTTAAGTGTCTCCCTCCTCCTTTCACACAGTACTCAGACGTAATAGAATGTAGTCCAGCCTCAGGTCAGGCTGGAACGTGGGGTGATAGTCCTTGGCTCTTACAGTTCCTCCTAAGGCTCATGTCTCAGTTTCTTCCTTTCATCAGTGTGAGAGGATAAAAACCACCGCTCTCCTTCCCCAGTGTTCTCGAGGCATATGAGAGCTGTCTAATAGACACTTGGTCAACAGAAAAGGAAAGGAGTCCGAGAAATCCTTAGTATCATTGGTAGAAATGATGTAAAGGACCATATGCATGTACAAGTGCATGCACTGACCCTTTGGGTAGATATTGCAGGCTGGGCTAAGCTCTGAGAAGCCAAACTAGTGATTATCTCTGGAAGAGCAACTTTTATTAAGAAACTGTCAAAGAAAAGTAGGTGGTAAGATGGATTAGTGGACTAGAAAGGGGCTTGAGGCTGCCCGTGAAAAGCAACAAAGATTTAGAGCAGAGGATTTGGCATCCTTAGTCCTCCTCATTATATAGCATCTTCCATGGTGTGTGGCTGTTGATAAATATTCATTGGAGGGGGAGTGGACCTACTGTAATGCAAATCACATGCAAAGCAACATGTAAATTGGAGCCATTATATGAAGTCAATAGGTTGGGTACTGTGCATATTTAAAGTACAGGACAACAGCTCCACAAGGCCCATAAGAGGCCATCATACTCACAGAGAACCTTCCATTCCAAAAGGCATCTGATCATCAAAGAGAGCATTGCTGCCAAAGAATGCCACCAAGCCTGAAGTAGGGACGGTGAGGCCTAACAGAAAGAGAGATGGGCATGAGCATTGCTCTCTGCTCTCCCCGTCCCTTTCAAAGCTGCATTCAAAGCAGCTGTCTTCATGGCCTTCCCATACCGATCAGACCTGATACTGATTGATTGGTCAAATCCACTGAGTGACAGGGAGGCAGTCTGTTCTGCTAGTCCATTAGCCACGCTATTCAGGATGGTTCCTTCAAGTCTTGTAACAAAAGAGCAAGGGACACTGAGACAGCCCTGAGGCTGGTCACTTTGAACTCACTGGCACCACACGCAAAACTTTCATAGGCTTTTGTATCCCCTGAAAGTTCTCTTCCCATGAGCATCCTGTGCTCACACACAATGCATGCATGTTTTGCACCAATTTGCATGCATCTGCAGAAGTGCATGAAGTGCAAAGAGATGCCCATAGACACTCAGATGTGCACTTTTGGCTTCCACCTAAGTCCTAAGGGAGTCTCTGGAGAGTCTGACCATCATGACTGCCTTGGGCCAGAGAAGGTCACGGGCTGTTTCAGATCGGAGCCTTCCACTCTGTTTGCTTTCTGTGCCCCAACAGACCTCCTGACAGGACTGGGGGACATGGAAATAAGTCAGGGGTGACCTTTCTGGTGACCCATAGCCTCGCCAGCCGACTCCTGATTGCAACCTTCTGGCTTTAGTAACAGCATTTAATTCAGGCCTTCTGGCTTCGCTGAGGCCAGAGCTGGTAGTAGTAAACAAGCGGTGCTCAGAGCCCTATACCCTCCCTCCACATGCAGACAGCCCAAGGTTGGTGGGATGGGGTGGATCAGGAAAGCAGAGGGGAGAGCACACAGAGGGGAGGAGCCTGCCACTGCCCAGCATAGACGGACCCTCTCCCCTTGGCTGCTACATACCGCTCTGTCCCCAGGACTCTGCTCTTCCCAAGCTGTGCTGATTTCAGTCATTGCACGTAAACCTAATGTGAGCACGCGGACAAGTGTCAAGTAAGCCCAGCCTTCAAACCCCTGCTCCCCTGATATTAGGTAGCTGAAGCTATTTTCACAATTAGCTGGTGATTTCAGAAAACATTTAAGTGTGGATTCAGATGCAACTGTACAAATCCACAGCAAGCATTGGTGATGGGGGGAACACACACACGCTCCTGTGCATATGGCATAGACAGTACACCCCTACATCAGGGACATGTGGCTTTTTCAAAGAAGATCTTAAATTAGACAGTTGACATGGAAGAGACGGCTGTCTGCAGCCATATGCACAGGACTATCTACCAACACCAACAGGGACATCCCATAGACTCTGAAACTAGTAACTCCTTCCATCTAATTGTATCTTTTAACAGATGGTAGATGTGAGACCCAGAAAGAAATGAGCTGATCCAAGTTAGTCAGGTGACTGGGTCATGGGGACAGCAAGACTTGGATTCCAGTGGCTAGACTCTCAGCTCAGTGTCCTTTCCACCACATATTTAAAGCATGTGTTCACACTGTGTGTAAACATTCTCAGCCAACATTCTCAGATGGCTTGTCAATGTCCAGTATACCTCTGGCCACTGTTTCCACACGGCTCCCCCATCACAGCACTCCTACACAGGATTCTTGCAGGTGGATTCATAGCAAGCAGATCTTAAATAAATAGCAATGATGACCTAAAGAGAGCTCAAGGTAGGAAGCAGAGGTGAAATGGAAGATTCGGGAAGCCAACACGTTGCATCTGTCCTAATATTTCTGAAGACTCTACACCAGTGACTTAGAACCCTTCCTAGGTCTCCACTGGCCGAGCAGGTCTGATCCAGGATCTTCTGATAGCTGGGCACCACCCTGCTCCCAGCTTCTCCAATCCAAATTCAAACACATCCTATCTTTTAGAAAATTTGCTTTTCGACTCCAAGGTCCTTTTTTGGTTTAAGGAGTTGCAAGACAAATAGTATAAAAAGATGAAAGTTGGGGGAAGTCAGTGTTGATAAACTGTCCTTTAAAGGGGCATGAACCAGGCTGCTGCCGCTCTCAGAAGGAGTCAGCAGGATTGCTTTGCCCTTCTGCAGCTCAGCGCCTGCCAGCGCAGCGCGGGGGTCAGCCTCCCACCGGAAGAAAATCGGCTGCCACAAACCCTGCTGCTTATACACATAGTAAACACTCTTGACACGGGCTTAACATCTGACCCGCTTTCGTTTCTCTGTTCCTATTGCAGAAGCGATGGTGAGTTTTTATTCCTTTAGTTTTCTTTCTGAGTTTACTTTTTTTTAAAGCTTAAAACAAAGCCCATTTTTAAAACCCCACTGCCAAATCGCTCTCAGGGTGCCCTTTCAATGACTGGGTGGTGGAGGCTCTTCTGAGTGCACGCCTTGCTTTTAAAAGCTGCACCCTCTTGCCGTACGTGTTTCTGTGGAAGCACTGTTTTAGTCATAGCCTGAGCCTCACACTCACACTCAGAGGAGCCTGGGAGGAACACCTTTCCCAAAGCCCAAGACTCTCGGTTACCAAGTCTCCGCAGACTAAGTCACTTGACTTCTAAGGCATCACCTCCTTTACAAAAGGAAGTGTTCGCTTTTTCAGTCCAGATAGTTTATTAGAGAAAGACATTGCCTTAAGCCCCAGCTTGGAAGGCTGAGCTGCCAAATAAAATGTCCAGGTAGTTTTCCAACTTCAAACTCCCCAAGACATTCATGCATTCATTCATTCATTCAACCAATATGTATGGTGAACGGATAGACGTGACCCCTGACTTCATAGAGCTTACAACTGAGTCAGGGAGCTAGATAACAAAGGCCAAAACTGATGGAGCTTAGGAAACTGATGGTTGCCAAGGAAAGGAAGGGCACAAGATGAACCTGAGAGGCAGGCAGGGGCTGGTGCCTCAAGGCTAGGAGGCCCTGGAGGCCACCGGGAGGGTTTTGGTGTTGAGCCAAAGAACAGTGGGAAGCCATGGCTCCTGCCTCCTCCTTTCTCTTCCTTCATGCTCTTCCAAAGGAGACACACCCTTCTGGTTTGTTTACTTCCGTTCATACTAAAAGTCTTCTCCTAAAACCAGACTGTCATTTGTGTCATGCTACCCACAACAGCCTCTGACACCACATGCCCCGCATGAAGAAGACGGAGTGAATGTTCAAAGTCTGAAGATCTGCAATGAGAACTTTCCAAAGAGTAGGAGCTCCCAGCCTGAACCGGAATTTCAGCCCAGCTAGAAAGCAAGTGTAAAGGTGATCAAATGGTAAGTTGGCCAGCCTCTCCGGTTTCTGTTTGGAAACATGTCAAGAGGGTGCAATATTAGAAGCTGAGATGGGTCACTGACCATTCCGTCATGGGGTTAGCACACGCTCACCTAAGCAAGGCCATAGGCCATGGGTTAGCTGACCACTCCCTGCATGGCAGCAGACCCCTGCCCCAAGGAAAAGTGGCTTTGCTAGTAGCCACCCTTTCCAGCTTAACAGTTGCACAGGAGATAAAGTCAGTTGCAGGGTCAATAGCAAAATGATGAGAAAAATATGTAAGCAATTCAAATACCAATGGGGTCCCTTACGTGAATACATAAGCAGCACTGAGTGCAAGAGTGGAGGAGACGATGCAAGCCTGGCCCCACTGCACAATTTCGCGAATGTCTTTCAGACATCTCTAGCATGTGATGATCCTCTTCTTCAAGAACAGGCTGAAATTATCACTGATTCTACCTCTTCCTGCTCATCTTTAGAATGCAGGATCTGCTTAGGATGGTTTTAAAGTCAGGCTGGTGGCCAGACTGTAATTTCTCTAACCCTCTGCTGTTTGAGTAGCAGAGGCCCTGCTCCTAGAGGCAAATGGTCTTATTTTCACACACTGAATTCTATGGCTCTAAGATATAAGAGTAGATTCCGTCTAGTAAGTGATCTCACTGGCGAAAGAAAAAAAGGGAAGGAGAGAAATCAGAAAATAAGCCAAGTCCATTTCACATCAGTTCCTAAACTGCTGATACTCGGGGTCGAGCGCTTCCATCATTTTCTTAAGAGAATGGATATTATTACATAAAATGGTCCCAAGATCTGGAGCGACTGACTTCTCAGAAGGAACAATGGTCAGAAAAATGGAAGAGAGCCCCAGGCTGTGCCACCGGCCCAGCCAGAAAACCAGGTCGCGCCCTGGACCTTTTCCATCCTCTCATCTCCCATAGCCAGAAGTGCTTTCAGTTTCACCTCCTAAAATTTTCTGTCATCTCTCCCTATCATCACCATCTAATTCAGGCCATCTAATTCTCCAAAATACTACCGTGGTTTCCCCGAAATATTGGCATGGCTGGATCCCTCATTTGATGCAGGTCTCTGCTCCAGTTCCACCTGCTCAGGGAGCCCTTCTCCGGCCACTCAATCTAAAATGTGACTCCCTATCTCTCTTTATTCTTACCCATGTGTTTTCATGACGTTGATTACATAACTTTTCATTTTCCTTAAAAGACCCTACACACACCTCTCATATCACATTTATATACATAAATATCATATGATTATATATCATCCATTTGCATATCATAAGCTTATTCTTGACTTTTTCTTCCAGAAAATCATCTTGTTTTGTTTACTGCTATGTGTCAAGACCCAAAGTGGAGCCTGGTACCCAAGAGGAGCTCTTAAATATGTGCTGAATGAACCAGCAAACAGGGCTCCCTCCCACCCCCACCCCCCACCCCCCACCATCCTCCAGGCCACCCTCTGCATTGGCGAGACTCACTGTCGGAAACAGATTTGACCACGTTATTTGACCGCTACAAATGCTTCTGCCATCTGGTCAACCACAGAATAATGCAACGTGCTGCCATGGCAACCATCGAGCGTCAAGACCCTGCCTTGCCCCTTGCGCCCCTCTTTTCCCACGCCCGCCTCCAAACTCCCAGACCTCACCCACCCACCAGCCCCACCGTGTGCGCTAAGGATGGGTTCCCCAAACCTGCCATGCCCTTCCTGCCCTCAGTACCTTCAGGAGGGTTGTTTTCTAGCCCTTCAAAGGCCTTCCTCCCTTTGATGGCTGGGCAAAGCCTAAAAAGCTACCTTTTATCCACCCACCACCCGCCCTCATGCCCTACCGTCAACCGAGCACATTCCTTCACTGCAGACCTTTGCAGAGCACAGCGTATGTACTCGGGTCCTTGTCAGGATCCTTTGGTCTAGGAGCAGGGACCCTATCTTAATCAAATCTTGGTAGACAATATTTGTAGCATTGGACAATTCATCCACGTTAGCATTTCTTAGCGTAAAATAAAACAAAGCTTGTGAAAGAGATGAAGACAAACTCCTCAAATCTCTCAACTCTGCTCTTCCTACCTCTCCCCGGAGACCTATTAGTTATTCAGATAAGACATATATAGAAATCATCAAGTGGAAAAGAAAGGAAAATAAGGAGATTAGTAAGAGATGAAATTTTTAGCCAAGTGGGGAAAAGCATAGCTGGCTTTTGTTTTTCCATGACATTGATTACATAACCGAAGGCTGCACTCAGAGGACAGAGTACTTGGCAGAATTACCACCCCCACCACGAAGAGCTGCTGGGCAAGGCCGGTGGGTGAGAACGGGGGGGAAACCGAAAGTGGACTGGACACCCCTTTGGGTGTTGCCTTTTATTTCTCTGGAGAGACAGGAAGACTTAGCTGGGAGATTAAGATGCCTCAGATCCAGTCCACGCTGCACCATCCCGGCTACCAAACCAAAGCGAATCCATTATAAACCCCACCTCAGCTCCCTCTCTCCTCTCCTCCCCGATTCCCAGCTTTCCTAGTAAATGACTCCATCTGTCCCAAGACCAGTTTCCTTTCCTTTGCCCTGTTTTCTTTGATGAGCTCACGCTGAGCGCAGAGAGAGAGGAGAGCTGGGAATACTGACTGTGAGTTACTGTCCGGGGACACCAGCCTCTATTGTTACCTCCACTCTCACTGCCAAAAGTAGTAAAAACAATATGCATAAAATAAAATATAAAAATACATGTTCCCATCTGTGAAAGGGACAGTGGATGAAAGCTGTAAAGGAGAGAAGAGCCCGGGTCGGAGTATCCAGCGGCCATGGTAGGAGCAAGAGGAGTTGGGTGGGAGGGGGGTGCCTGGGGCTGAGACCCCCAAAGAGGGGCAGTGATCACACCAGTCTGACCCTAGCATATTCACTGTTTTGTGTCTGAGCAAGGAACTCTTTTCTCTCTTGGAAACTTGAAAGTGCAGATCTCTGTTTGGACCCCGGTTGCCCAGTTCCCAGAAAAGTCCAGAAATGTGGCATGTGATGTTCCTAAGACTCCACAAAATATTTCAGCCAGCTCAGCTTCATGCCAAGCCTAGCCAGAGGGGGACACATTCTTTCATTCAAAAAAATATAGTCACTGAGATAGACTCTGAGTTATAGTAATAGGCCAAAAAAAAAGATTCTTGCCCTCTAGAAACTTTTTTTCTGTTGGGGAAAGAGAATAACAAAATTTTAAAAACAAAGGAATAGTTTCAATATATGGGATGTCGGATATTGAGCGCTAAGGAGGGAAAGACGAGAGGGGACAGTATATGAAGTTCTGGGAAGTTGGCTGATCTAAGACGTCTGCATTGAGAAGGTGACATGTGGGCAAAGCCCGGCAGGACACTGTGCGGCAGGGTGCAAGTCTACAAAGCAAAGATTTAGGGTTGTAACACGGCTTCCTGGGCGTCTCACATTCTGTCCTACCCTTAGGCACCAGGAGCAAATAAGTAAAAATAAGAAGAGAGGAGAAGAAACGGCCGCGGCATTGTGCACTGCATTTGTTGCCGTCTGGTGGGCCCTGGAAATCATCCGCGTGTTTGGTTACGGTGAACACAGCGTGCAGGACACACACTGCTCGTGCAGGGCTCCCCAGAGCTCCCCGAATGGTCCCTGTCTCCCCGGATTCCTGAGGCCCCCACATCCAGGTGCTGGGGCTCCACTTGGAGATTCCCCTTGGGTTAGCCAAAGACTACGGCCTCAAGGACCTCCCCAAGCCAGGTCCAGCTCTTTCTCTAGACCCAGTCCTGGGCCTGGTTGTCAAGTTGGGAAGGAGGACCAGGGAGGTCGTTGCCTCAACCAAAAAGGGAGACAGTGAGGTTGAGCAGGCCGCTGGGCTGTGGACAGCAAACGATGAGTCATGTAACTATTCACTGCAGTGCCTGACCTACCGACACTAATGTTGGGTATTGTGAATAACTGACAGCGCTACGACTGTTCTAGGTACATGACGTACACACCCACACACTGTCTGTTGCATGCAGGGGTTTTTTTTGTTCACATGATCATTCTTTGACCTATTTGACAACAAAACCATTGGGGTTTACAAAGGTCCAGTACTGCTCCAAGTTGGCATGGGTGAGTGGTGGCCAGAACACCAACCCAAGCTTGTCCAGTCCTGACACCTGAGTTCTCCACCTCTGTACTTTAGCTTGTACTACATTTAAAGGATAAAACAGGAACCACCTCCTGGTCTTGAAGGCGAGCCTGAGTCTTCTCTTTCCAATTCAGGACATCGGGAAGAGGACAGCTTGTATAATGAAAAAAAATCAAGGAAGAGCGATATTCACATACCTAAGCCTCAATGACTTTCAGCAATTCTGTTGGGAGAGGCTATAATTTTTTTCCCAGTGTGAGGCTAATATCTAGACGCTGCAGGGAACAGTGGACGGTTTAAAGAGTTGAGACAAGTGTAGGCACTGTTGTAGGATGTGCCCAGAAGGCCTCGATCTTGTAAACATGGTTGCATCTGCGACCCGTGACCCTCATTGCGTGATCTGCATACTGTCTCGGAGGAAATATTTGTAGCAATGCTGGGGACTTCTTTCTCATTTCAATGGTATTGAAAGTGCCATAAGAAAGGCTCGACTGACCTGCGGCCTGTGTATGAAAGAAGAAAAAGAGAAGCCAGGGCTTGAGAAGTGTTGACTGAAGTCTCTACTCAAGCTAGTGCAAGAGCGGGAAGCCAGGGCCGTCCCTCCGAGCGCTCGGGGACCCGGACAGCCTCCTAGCCCGCCAGCTATAGTCATCAGGCAAGCAAATAAGAATCCATATTTAGAAGAAGAAAATGATCCAGCTCATCCTCACCTTTTCCCTCCACCTGCCACCCAAAACCCCCAGACCCAGAATATCCAAAACACATCCAGCGAGTGCCTAAATAGACCTCAGAGGCAGAGCCGGACCCACTCACCCACAAGAGGAGGCAAAAGTAAATGCTCTCCCCCTCAAGGACTGGCCAAGGCAGTGGGTGGATCAGCTGGGCCAAGTCAAACAGGGACAGGGCATCGAAGGCATTATTGACAAACTGGGTGTGCTACTGGTCCCGAGGGTGAGGCGCCCCAAACTCCAAGGTGCAGAGGGAATATATCAGAGAGACAAGAGCTTCCAAAATCCCTCCTCCTGCCCTGCCCTGCTGGAAGACCCCCAGGGGCTCCACCTCCCGTCTTCCCTGCTTCCCTGCCATTGCCAGGAGAGCCGGGCCTTCCTGCACACTGGCTGTTTAACGAGGCAGGTTGAGAATGTTCAGCCTCTAACTCATGTGTTCTAATCCTATTAAATATGCACCAGCTTCCAAACTCAGCTTTTTTAAAACTTGCTTCCCCACCCCCTCCCACGCCCTCCTTTGCCTTCCTTAGTCCGGCTTGCTCCCTTCCAGCTTGAAAAGCTATTGCTCAGTTGTTGGCAGGAGTCCCACCAGCGTTTTTGCAAGGATTTGGCCTGTGCTTTGGCTACCTGCAGCTGTTCCCCAGTTACCACCCACGGAAAGGAATTTCTGATATTAAAACGGGTGACAAACTTCCTCCCTCCTTCCCCCAACACATTAGTTTGATTGACATCCACAGTCCAAGCGGCCAAGTTCACCCTCGCTTGGTTCTCCATGGTCACTTGATGATACGTTTAATTTTACCACCCGCACCCCCGGCCCTCACGCCTTACACACACTTCCTTCTCACCCTCTGATGAAGACCATTGCATTACCATCAGGGAAAAATTTAAAAAACAATCTACTGAATCTCTCAAGAACTAAATTTCATTCTCTGTTTATCATCAAATGAAATCCTCTTCCCACCATTGCAATAAATCTTCCTAATTTCTCTGCCAATGTGGAATGTCATTAGATGGGACTGGGGAGAGGTCAGGCAGAGACAGAGAGGTAGTCTTGAAGATCCTAGTCCTGATAGTTCCACGGAGACTTTCAGAGCTAACGCTGGGGACCACCTGCTTCCCTCCATCTGTACAGAGATGCCAGGGTGTTCCTTTTGACCAGATGGCACTATCTCCAGCAGGGCACACTGAAAGAGTATCCACAAAGCTGGGCACAGGCCTGAGCTTTGTGGCTCTAGCTACTGTCCTTTGTGTGTGTGTGTGTGTGTGTGTGTGTGTGTGTGTGTGTGTGTGTGTGTGTTGGGGGTGGGGGGTGGCGAGGGACATGCAAACAGTGCAGATGGCCCTGCAGTCAACTGCCCATCCTCCTTCTGGCAGAAGTCCCAGTTCACCCTGGGCTCCTTAAGGGAAGAGGACACAGAGGCCAACATAGCACCCACAAAAGCGCCAACATTTAGCATTCCAGGTCCCCACCTTGATGGTGGACTCAAAAGGAGGCTCTTGAGCACTGACCTCTCAGGAGCCCCTGGCTGCTGAGTCCCTGGGTTTTCTCTGAGTTTGTGCATTGCGCTTGGCAGACACTCTGCTGGGGAACAATAGAAAGGCCCCACCAGTGCCATCGATCCGATCCCGAGGCTGTGTCCCCCAGCTTCTGGGCAGTGGCCGGTAATGAGATCCTTCAAGGCAGCGCCAACCCCCACTGTTGGGAATCCAGCCAATCTCGGGGCTCTTCAGGGAAGAAAAATTCCTTCCCCTGACCTCCGCAGGTGATCGGATTGAGGTCCCTGCAGCTTGAAATTTGATTTGATCTTTGATCTCTGCTTGCACAGCTGCGGTGGTTGTTATGTCCATAAAGGGTCCCAGAGCCCTTTCTCAGTCACCTGCCCTTTACCCCGAGAGCTTGGGGCCAGGGATCCCTGATCTGAGGCAGAATATGACTTCTCTGTTCTTCTCAGGCTGCACCCCACTCAGTCCTGCTTACTCATTCCCAGGCCTTAACCCCAATTCCAAAACGGTGGACATTTTCAAATCCTTTTAAATGAGAGCATGTGATTTCAGGAAAGAAAAAAAAAGGATTGTGTGTTAAGAGCCAAATGTTTGAAAAAAGTCATAGTCCCCAAAGGGACTCTGCACTCTTAGAGGAAAGGAGGTTCTCCACATGCGTTTCCCTGGATTTGGCCTACTTCTGTCTCATGGTGAGATCAATTTATGCAAGGAGTCATGTCTAAGGCTGCAAGTTTAATACAGTTCATCAGACCTACTTCCTTTTTTATTAGTAGTAAATGACATAATAACAGGTAATGATTATTGACTGCTTACTGTATTTTGGACATTATGCTCATCACATTACCTGCATTGGACACTTCTAAGCTCCATGAAGAATACACCATTTTTCTCTCATTTTACAGATGAGAAAACAGAAACTCAGTGTGTAAAATAGCTAGTTTAAGATTAGGTGAGCAATGAGCAAACAGAGCCGGAATTCCCTCAGAGGTCTGTCTGATCCTGAACTCAAGCTCTGAACCAAATTCATCTGCTGTCTGTCTGCAGTTGTTCGCCTACTGTGCAGTTACACGGTCCAGAGAATCTTGGGATCCTGTCTCCATCGTCCATAGCCCAAGAAAACCAGTTCAAGATTTATTTTGTGATTACCTTGATTTTTATCTGGAAACAAGATCAGAATAACATAATTTGTCCTCTCATCTTTTAAAATTAAGCCTCAAATTGTATTCAACAGCTTCAAAGCATGATACAAGGATCAAGTACATCTTTTTAAAGAAACAGCCCAATGGATATCATTTGGAAACTTTCTTACTGGGTCCCCTTTGGGCCTGGACTCGGCAAGAATGTTCCACTGCAATTCTTTGTCTAGCCAAACCCTTCTCTCCTAACTCTGAGATTCAAATCAACGTGATTAAATATTTGAGCCAGCTGGGTTTTTTTCATTCCTATTGAGAGTCAGGCATTAAAGAGCATCGCCGTCCCTTTAGAATCTACATGACTACCTTGAGTTACTTCAAGGAATCATTCCCGCTCATAGGTGCCTGCTCACCCCTCCACCTCCCCACCTCCATTCCACTTCCTCCTTGATGGTTGTATTTAGAGCCGTTCTCTTCCTTCCTCGTCCATATGGAAGAAGCATATCAAGAAATGTGTTGTGTTGTGTCTCTGCCTCCTGCATGAGCCTGAAAGACTGTCTTCTAGGAACCACCCTTTCCATCTTCCCTCCGTATATTTTCCTTATTGGGTGGAGGTTTGCCTTAAGATCGCCCCCCACTCCACTTCTGATTGATAACATCAGTAGCTCTTGGCTTACTAAAATATGATGGTATGCATTCCCTTGGCATCTAGCAACCTTTACAACTGAATCGGGATAAAGAACTGTGTCACAAAATCTCAATTTACACAAGAAACTAGATCCTTAAAAGACCAGCAGGTGAGGGGCACGGTAGCCTTTCCACTCAGAAGTATTTTCTAGCCTTTTTGGTATAAACTTCCAGGAAAGTTGAAAGAACAGGGCAGGGAACATCCATATGGTTAGTCCCTAGGCTCAATAACTGTGAGCGTTCTGCCACACTTGCTTTGTCTCTCTGTAGGTGTGTGTGATTTTTTATTTTGTTTTGTTGCTGAACCTTCCGAGGATACGTTGCAGACTGGGACACTCACCTGTGAAAGCCTAGAATGCGGACATTCTCCTATCTGACCACATACCACTGATGGACCTGAGAAAAATCTCACAATTGCTGCCCATCATAACTTGCTACCCAGCCCATCTTAAAATTCCCCAGTAGTCCTACAAATGTCTTTTGGAGCTGTTTGAGTTTTTGTTTCTGTTTCTTACTCTGAATTAGAAGTAAGGTGTCCACTGTCCTCCTGGTTTGCTTAGAGGAGTCCCAGTTTTAGGACTTGACGTCTGGGGAACATCCCCCTCCACAACTCCATCCTGTACAAACCGGGAAGGTCAGTGACCCTCCCCAGGAGCCAATCAGGCTTCCTGCACTGCACTTGATTGTTGTGTGTATTTAGACTTAGGCCTCCCTCGGTTGTATGTGCCACCAGATTTCACTCAGAAAACTCAAGTCTTTACATCAGACATCTTCAGAAGTCTCCTGACACACGGGGCAAGGCTTGTTCTGGGCGACGGGGGTGGTGTCCAGAGAGAAGCAGCATGCAGACATCCGTAGCCAACCAATAGATCCTGCTGTCTTATGAATAGAAATCTCTACAGATGAAAACAGTTTATTGTTGGCCCAAAAACTGTGGGGTTTTTTTTCATTTTGTTTTGCCCTGTTTTCTTGTGTTCCGCTTCAGAAGCTATTATGGAGAGTTGATGAATGGAATCATCAGCACGGGTAACACCAACAGTTAAAAAAAGTGGTCCATTCAGACGCTGGGCCTTGACGTCGGCCACGAGAGTTCAAGTAGCTAGCTGAGTGCTCCTTCCTCTCTTCCTTATAAGCCTGTGTGGAGGTGCAACAAGGGGTGGATATCAGGGGGCCTGCTCATCTCTTAGGTCATGACCTTTGATAGCACATTAATGAGGGCCCTGTATGCACAGCCCTCCATGAAGTAATGTGGGAGACAAAGTGAGACCCAGGTTTGAGGCCCAGTTCTGCATACACTGAACAGTGTGACCTCGGTCAGTCTCTCTCTTCTCCAGGCCCCTGCTCCTCATCTGCAAAGCCATGAGCTGCTGTGGCCCGATGGCAGCCCTTACTGCAGTGAACACCTGGGGCTCCAAGCACTCCCGCAGATTCTAATTAGAATTTCTTTATTTTGTCTCTAGGAAGTCACCTCTTTGACACAAGTCTGGCAAATCCATAGAAGGTCAGGACAGTGACAATGAGCGGGCTTGGGGGGTCTGCTATGCCCTCTTCCTGCCTCAGAAAAGCGCAAATGATACACATGGCCTTTAGCCTTCAAGAACAGCCCCACCTGTCCACTCTTTCAGCTCCTCTGACCCTCCATGGACCGGGAAGACCTCACTTGACTTCATCCAGTATCTTTAAGAAATGGTGGGAAATGTTTTAGAGTTCAGACACTGCCTCCACATGAGCTGTGTGCTGTGAGCGCTAGACCCAGGCGTTAGCTGCCGTCTCGGCAGCTCCGGTAGGATACTCACGAGGCACCTCACCCCACACTGTATCTTAAACACCAGGTCCTGCAAGCCATTGCCTAACGATTCCAAACCGTGGTTGATTTCGCTGCGTACACGTGAGCCCCACTGCGGTCTCTCTAATTGCAAATTGCTACCACCTCCTGCCTCGGTCTCTGCAAATCTTCCGAGTTTCCAGCTTCTAATTTTGCCCTCCTACTGTCTAATCACAGCTCAGCAACCACTGAGTAATCTTTTTAAAACCATAAATCAGATCGGATCTCTCCTCTATCCATAATCTACTGAGAGTTTCCCACCACATGAAGGATAAATTCTCAACACCTCTCCTTGGCCCCGTCTTCTTCCTCTGCTTACCTCATCCGTCTTGCTTCATCTACACTTGCCCTTACGGACTGCACGCCAGCCACGAGCAGCATTCTGCTGTCCCTCACACATATCAGGTCCCTTAGACCCTTTACTTCAGCAATCACCAGGCTGCTCAACATTTAAAGCCACCTTCTCCTCCTACCTGCCACCACACGCCGGCTCCTTCTGCCTCATGCTCTCTCTCTCCTCCCCGCTATCTCACTTCACACTGTGGGCCCTACGCCCTCCCTCAGGTGGGACGCCCTCCAAGAGCAGGCTTGTTTTGTGCCACAGTGAATCCCCAGTGTCCAGAACACCTCCTGACCCAAGTAGGCACTCAACACATCTTTATTGAATTCATTAATTAATAGAACATCATGATTCCTACTAAGGCAAATGAGGATGCTGGTAATAAGCAAAAAAATACCATCTGTACTGTTATTTCTATACCTGGTTTTAATTCACTTAAAAATAAAATTTAACTGTTACAAAGTCTTACCAAGCTGTTTGGTAGCACATTTCTGTCATAATAAGATATCACCCTATTCATTTTCTTCCTAGCCCCTATTACAATCAGTAATTACCTTGCTTTTTGATTTGTTTCTACCCTGTTTTTGTCTGTCTGGCTCATTTTAGGATATAATTTTCACGGACAGGAACATTCATACTTGCCCAGTGTGTGTCCCAGCACCAAGCTGCAGGCCTGGCACCTGGCAGACAGACACCAAGTACGCATGTACTTGAATGAACAACCAATGAGAAAGTAGCCAGGACTGGAAATCATTAAAGGAGACAGTGAGTTGTTCAAGGGCAGTTACTTAATTTTTTTTTTCTTCTTTGTAACCCACTATCCACAGTACTTTGCACTTAGTAGGAGTTTACTAAACATACTTATCGAGTTAAATTTCACTAAACAAGCAAAGTTTCGGAGGCTCCATGTCCTAATTAGAAAAACTCTCCTGGAGAGGATAAAGGCTTGGAGGAGGAGTTTGTCAGGAGACCCTGGTTCCCAGCTTGGCAGGAGAGAGACAAAGGGTTCAATGGGCTTATTTGCATTTTGTTTTGCATAAATATGCAAGCTGAGTGGCTGAGCTGGTGTCTCTAAGGATGTCAAATGGCAACTGACTGTGTTTTCAAATAGGATAGTCAGGACCTTACAGTCAGCAGATTCCTACCCAAAAGAAGGTTCTTCATCTGTCGAGTTATGGTGAGACACTCCGACCCTGGCCGAGCAAGCGTTCCTTGAATGGGCCTCCCCTGTGCCCTGGCCACTGCCAGCCACTTTCCTGTGCTCACCACCTACAGAGAGCTTGGCAAGCCTGTGGAAGGTGTGGTCACTTCCAACAAGGCCCCGTTGACAGAGCTTAAAACAAACCTCCCTGTTCACACATGGGCCTGGTAAACGGAAAGAGCCAATTGGGAGACCCACTCTGTACTGGCCGAGGCTGCCAGGGCAGAAGAGAAGTTTCTAACAGAAAGCAGCTCTTTAAAAAAAAAAAAATCATCGTTTTTGAGGCCAACACAGAGTGCTGGGAAGGCTCCCACAGACCATGGGATTTTTTTCCTCCCCAGTTAATCCAGTTGCCCTGATTTGCATGGGATTTGCATAAACAGCACGTTGTATTCAAGCTGTCCTCACTTCGAGGGCCAAGATTAAGGCTGAGGGTTTGTCCCACCCACAGTAGTTCTGTTCGTTTTCCACTGTTTCGAAGCTCGGGACACCTAAAATAGCTCTTTCTGTACTGGCTGAGGTGAAAAGGAGGCAAAATCATGATGGGGACCTGGGAGGGGGTGAGACTTGGGCTGGGTGGGGGTGGGGAGCAGGCAGCACCCCATTCCGTCTCCCCTGAGGGGAGCTGGAACAATAAGAATTGGAAAATTGCTTCCAGTTCTGGAATTCTGTAAGTCTCTGCAGGGTGCCAGGCACTAAAGGGCTGGTCTCGCCAGCCCCTGGGTTGATACTGGGAGCAAGATGTACTGTGGCCACAGTCGGGCTGAGCTAATATTTGTGGAAGGCTTCTTAGTGACAGCTGATGTCATGTGAGGAAAGGGAGGAGATGTGGCTCTGCTGGACAAGGGAAGGGATGGGCAAGAAGGAATGTGGAATTGTCCCATTAGCCCCACTGCCTCGGCCCTGCCATTACGCCGTAATGGTCCCTTTGAAAAGCTGACGTTCACAAACCTCTCTCAACTTCCAGCCACCAAGCTGTACCTAGTCCTTGAATAAGAAACAAGAGCACAGACAGGCTTGTTGGCACTGGTCAAGAGTCATTCTCCGACCCCCACGGCCGGGTTCTGCTGGGGCACTCCCACCCACAGTCGGCTCTCCTGTGACAGTCTTAAAAATTTCCCGTTTTCTGGTTTGGGGAAAGTTGCTTTGGCCCCAAGCTCTCTTGAATTCACACCCAGATATCACAACCTTAGTTTTTGCATTGTGCCAGGAAAGCTCAAGAGCAAGATCATGGTGTCTACCGGGTTAACCCAAGATAAAATGAAGTCCGGGGGGGATAACCTTCCAAGAGCAGATCAGGCAAACCCACAGGCTCTCGTGCAGACGGATGGAGGAGCAATATCTGAGGTCTGTTTCTTTCTCAATAGCTGCCTCAGTGTGTGCACAGAGTGCTCATTGCTGATCAGCCTGTGTGCAGGCAAGCGGTTCAGACTCCCAGCTTCCAGGAAAGCCGTGTCCTCTGTAGAGGTGGGAGGGAGGCAGTGAGAGGGAAAAGGATGGGACCCGAAAACCTGCTTGCCACCCTACCTTCGTGACATCCTGCGGGTCATCTCCCTACTCCTGGGCACCATGGTGAAGGGGAAGAAAACTGCACTGGGGTAAAACCAACAGGCAAAAGAAAACACTGGTCCTAACCCTCAGGCTTGGAAGCTATGGGATTTGTTAAGGTCATTTTAACTCTTAGGGTTTTTGTTTATCTTCTTTATAAAATGGGGGTTTTAGAGTCCGCCTAGGTATCCTCAGAAGAGAGTTGAGAATAACAAAGGAAATCACACAGGTGCAGCCAGGTGTCAAATACTGTTAACAGACTGTGCTAAAATTTTTTCCAAGTTGTTTACAAATACTAAGCTATTCTGAGCATCCTAAAGTGGATTTCCCCCAAACATTTTATGCTCAATTTCATTTTCTTCTTTTCTTTTCTTTCCTTTTTCTTTTTTTCTTTTATTTTTTTTTCTAATTCTTGGGATGTGGGAGGAAAAGAATTGGGGAATCCTGGACGACCTCATGCCTAGCCCATATGAACAGTGCTATCAACAGCTCCATCTCATTATTACCTTATGTCTGAAGAAAACATGTTTCAGTGACTCTGAAATAAATAGCATTTTCTCAAAGGGTGTAAGATTTTGGCTTTCTACGGTCTTAAGATGCCCAGAAACCAAGCTTTCTACGGTCTTAAGATGCCCAGAAACCAAGCTTATCTTTTAAAGATGTGAAACAGAAAGTCTCCCATTTTTGATGCTGACCTCCTATTAAATTTAGGTGCCTGTGGATTACTTAGCCTAACTTTAAACAGTTTTTAATAACTTTAATTGTCTTGCTTCACATCTCTATTTTCTTCTTTCTTTTTTCCAAAATTAACACGGATTAAAGATTACCTTGAGGAAAATTTCCCAATGCCTTTTAGCTGGTTTCTAGTTTAAAACCCAGTTTTCCCCTGAAATCCTTGGATTTCCACTGCAGGATGAGCAACATACTTTAAGCCCCTTTCGTTTACACCTGAGACCAATGGGCCCCGGCTATTTATTTCCAGGGGGTTGAGATGCTCTTCTCTCCACCATGAAATGTTGCCAAAGTCCAGGAACTAGGGATACAGGGAGGGGGGGAGGAACCCTGTATTGTGATCCTCCCCTCCTTCTCCTCGATCATTAATTGTATCCTGCTGGGAGCCCCCCCTTGCACTCTGGGTGAGCATGTGTCAAACACATTTCCCTCTTCCCAGCACTTGCCAAGGGTGTGTTAGCCTCTTAGTTTTGAACCCCCCACCCTTGGAGACACGGGGCAAGTCAGGGGAGGAGGAGATTACAGCAGGCGGGGGGCAGGCTCCGGGCTGGAGCTTGCAAGTCTGCACTTCCTCTCTGGACAAAGGGTGGGGGCGGTCTCCTCTTCCGCGGTCACCAGCTGGTGGCTGGGCAGGCAGAAGGGACCCACTGTGGTGGCCAGAAGTTAAGAGGCTGCAGACTCAGCTGGGTTTCTCCTTAAATGATGGAGCAGCTGATCTTTCTCTCTGGTCACTCTCCCTGAGGCCCCCAGATGACCCGGGAGCTCAGCATGGCTGCCTCCCTTCCTGGCTGTTTTGCATTCTTCTGAGAGGGCAGGAGGAGCAGAAAAATCCTTCCTGGATATTATTTCCCCCAGAGGGCAACCAGGTTGATCCAGGGAACGGGAACATTCACCGTCCTCTCTCGGGGGACGGGGTGGTCACAAGCTGGGAGCTCGGGGAACTGCCCGGGGTTTCCTCAGTGGCTTCAGCTCACGCGGAAGGCTCCGGTCCTTCAGAGGTGCTCCCTATGTCGGACGTGAGATTCAGGCCAGCCTCAGCTGTGGTCCTCAAGGAACTGGAGGCAGGAGCTTGTCTCCTGTCACCTGGCTTGGCCCTGTCCTCCTGTGAGCACCAGCAGTGTGGAAAGAAACCGGATCATTCTTGCAGAGCAAGCTAGCTCTCAGATGCTGTGGCCCCAAGATGCTGCAAGGTCGTCAACCTCCCCCAGGGCCAGGAGAGGTCGCTCTCAAGCTGTTTGGTCTCACCACAACTTCTCCCCTTCAGCCCCTCCATTGGTCCCATCCCTGCGTGGTCCTTGGATGAGTTAGAAAACACGACGGGAAGTGGATATTCCCACCTGGGTGCAGCATAACGGGGCTACTAGGAAGCCAGGTTTCGAGGCAGTTGGGATTTGGTCCAAATTTTCTCTCTTACTCTTCTTAGCTGCATGACCCATCTTATCTAAACATCTAGAACTCAGGGTAGTCGCCTTTAAGTTTATTTTTAAAAGACTGCGTGAGATTATGTATGAAGAGCACTTCACACGTGGAGGACACAAGGTGCTCCAGAAACCTCACTTATTTTATTATTGCAAACAAATTTTATGTGGTTAAGAGTGAAATCTGGAATTTGGGTCTGCTACACTTCCCAGAGCTATCCCTTGGCCATATTGCTTCTGTTCCCCAGTTCAAGGTCATCTCCTCTTGGGCGTGAGAGCACATGCATGCCCATTAGCTACAAATTCTTCACCATCTCATGAAAATTCAACGACAGTAGAAACAGGCAAAAAGAAAATGTGGCTCTCCTTGGACCCTTGCTTAACTTGCTTTCGGATCATCACCCACTTTGGCACTAACACGCACAGCTGTTCTTCCTACCACGCTCAGCATCTTTTATGTCCCTACGGGCCAGCATCTTGAACCCAAGTCACAGCTGGCTCCTTGAGGCAGTCTGAGGCCTGACACCACCTGTAAAGAGAACTTTTCTCTCTGTTGAAAATGCACAGGGTCCCCTCTGCCCCGGTCCCTGCCACTCCCCCGACATTGTCCTACTACTGTTTCCGTGTAGCGCATCTGGCCAAAGCAAACAGCTCTCTGGAGCGGCTCCCCAGCAGGCAGCTGCGATGCAAAGTTGGCAGGCTGTTTCAGGAAGCCTCAGCCTTCCCCTGCCTGCTCGCCCTGTGAGCTCTGGAAGATGCAAGAAATGAGGCCTTTCGCACAGACCCTGACCTTGTTCTCTGGAGGCACTGAACCTCCTCTTCATCCCGGGCCATTGCCCTCATCTGCCTTCCATGGTTCGGGTGCCTGAGGAGTGGGATTGACTTCCGTCCTCTGTGAACAGAGGATGTTAGGGGCTGAAGGAGTAATCAGGAGGCTCAGATGAAGAAACATCTTTTATTATTCCATGTTTGAGGTTTGGGGATGGGTGAGGGTCTCAAATCTAGGAGTAAGGAGAAGAAAATTTGCAAGAACAAAGGCAGAAGGTAAAAGAGGGAGAGAGGGGGGAAAAGGAAGGATTTTTAGCATCTTTTATAGGTTAGATGAAATGAAATGTGTTTTATATGTGTTTTCCCCTTTAAACTCTATAATGCTACAGGTATTGATTATCCCATTTTATATCTAAGACTTTGAGGTCCCGAAGAGAGGTGACTTGCTCAAGGTCACTCCGTTGGTAAATGGCAGAGCCGAGAGAAAAACCCAAGTCTTCTGGCTTGAAAGCCAGACACTTTGCATCAGGTTGTTGCTGTGGCTTAGCAGCTTTGCGATCACCTCTATAATTTACTTTTTCAGTCCCATCAGCAAGAATGATGCATCTGTAGGCAGTGACCACCCGGTTCAACAACCTGGCATATGTCATTTGGGCTGAAATTGGCAGTCCTGAACTCTGGTGTTCCTAAAAACAACTTGGTGGTAGCAGTGGTGGTAGTTGGGGGCACAGTAGTGGCAGTGGTGGTAGTGACAGTCATGGTGGACATGGTGATGGTTAACGGTGGTGGTGAATGTAGTGATGATGGGGATGGTGGTGGTAATGATGGTGATGGTGATAGTTATGGTGGTGGTTGTAATGATGGTGATCATATGATGGTGGTGGTGGTTATAGTGGTGGTTATGGCAATGGTGGTGATTATGGTGGTGGTGGTGGTGGTGGTGACGGTGGTGGTGGTAATGGTGTGGTGGTTGGTGGTTGGGTGCTGGAGCTGAAGGTGCTTTCTGTGTTGGTAATGATGGTGATGGTAGTGGTGGTGGATGACATGTCTTGTTACTAGTGGTGCTGGGACACATAAGACATGGATTAAACTAGCCAACTGACGTTCTCTGTCTCTAAAACCCTCCCTTGCATCACACTCTCCACTTTCTGATCTCTTGATTTTATAAAAAATGGCCAGAATCATGAACCTTTGTTTATTGGTAGCAGCACCTGTAAGATGATACGACAGCCTTCTATGTATTTATTTTTGAAAGGATGTAAGGGAAACAGCTTTCCTTATTTAAACAAAACACAGAGTCCCAAAGGCTTTAGAACTGGAAGCCGGATGGCCAGGTGGGGAGGGGGTGCTGACCGTGCGGGGCCGATATCCTCCCCAGCTTCGTCCTGCCCTCCTCCTTCTCCCCCGACTCACATCCACAACCATGTCAGCTCAGCAGTGAATTCCCGTCCACCCTTCAGAGCTCAGGCCCAAAGGCACCAGCCATCTGCTGCCTTGGTTTCCTTCAGCCTAGCTGAGAGACTGGAATGTGAGTGAGAGTGAGAAAGGGGAGCAGGGAGAAGCACAGAGACAGGGAGAGACTGAGAAAAGAAAACCAAAAGGGAAGAAAGAAAACACAGCAAGTTCAGCCGGCATCCGGGTCCCAAAGCTTATCTGATCCTTCACAGCTAACTCATTCCCCAGCACCCTGGCTGCACACAGGTCCACGTTTTGTCTGAGAATCTCCAAACGCTGGAGCAATTAACGGGACACCTTCCAGGGTCCATGCTCCCTGGGGTTCTTGACCTATCTCCACGAAGAGGGTCACAGCACTTTCCCATAACATGTTCCTCCAGTCCCATTGTACTGGTGGGACCCAAGCAAAGATCACCCATATCACTGCCCACCCAGAATGCCCCCCACCCCTGCAGCTCATTTGCTGCAATGCCCCACAACACAATAGTGACCACTGACATGGATGAACACACCCTAGGGTGACTGGCCTGGCTCTCAGGATTGGCCTAACAGCTTAACAACCGTAGAGTCAGTTTCTCGTGAAACTGGTTTTGCCCATCAAGCAACCAAGCAGCCACCACCACGGAGATCTCAGGGTGGCGGCAGGGTTGAAACACCTGGGGATGGGGCATCTCCCCTGGCCACTGTTCCCTGGTGAAGGCAACAGTGAGAAAAATGTACAAGGACAACAAACTTAATGCTCAAAGGAGATCAATTCAAACCTCCCTGGGGCTGCAAACCGAGTTACTTTAAGGACAACTGAATTTCCTTTTGCAGCCTAAGACGCAAGGCAAATAGAAGCCCCGTGCAGCGGTCTTCTCTCTTGCTCCCAGTTAGCAATGTGTTCCAGGGCAATTGAATGCAAACAGCCAGTCCTTACTCTGGGGCTGTCAGCCAACTCTACAATAAGGGGTCTTCCAGGGTGGGGTCGCCAGCCCGGGAGACCCCCGAGCATCCTCAGCCTGGTTCCCCACAGCTTTACACATTATCTTCCAGGACAGCCCCTCTGGTAACCCTGACACGATTGCTCCCTCTGGGAATCTTCTAGAAACACCCTGATAAGGGACCCAGGGATGAGAAGGTGGAAAACAAGCCTGGGAAGACTATCTGGCCCATTTTTTTCCTTTGCAGTTCAAGTAACAATTTCTGCCTGGTTAGTAAGGATTTTATTTATTTTGCTAGCCTCCTACCCTATTCCCATCCCAGGGGTGGGGTGGGCTGATAATTTCTTTCAAGGCTATACTAAAAATTCCAACCTCCTTCATGATTCTAACCCCCAGGATTACCACTGCAGGCAGCCCATACCTCTTTGTCACTCACAAAACACTGCCAAACCAGCCTCTCCCCCGTGCTGTTTGGGGCGGCCTTGAGGCATTTGGAGACACATGAGGAACAAGTCATTCTCCCTCCCTCCTATCTCTCCAATGACTTGCTTGAGGTTTCCAACTGTTTCTTTTTAGCAGAACATCTCTGACAAAACTCCTGCTTCTCCCACAGGGTCATCACTCCCTGCCACATAATGAGTCCTAATCGTTCTACAGAAGTAAAAATGTTTCCATGCCCCATCCCTCAGCTGCTGGTTTCCCAGAAGCTCTCCTGAGAGTGAGGGTGATGTTTTGGAGGGGAAGACGATGAAGCCTGGGAAATCTGCAGCCCGATGCTTGACAGGTTAAGTCCGCCTGGCTTTGGAAGAGGAACCACGGCGTTCCCCTGACCCAGATGGAGGCTCCTAAATAACTCCCTTCAGCAAGTCAGCTTGTTTGGTTATCTTGGAGTGCGTATTGGGGCTAACTCATCCTGGCCAGTCCTTCCGGATGCTGCCTCGCTCAAAATTGAGCCGTATTCAGGAGTGTTATTCCCTGGGGCAGCCTCCTCCCAGGCTGATAAAGAGTTTCATCATGGATGATTCAAGAGGTTGAGATGCGAGCTCTGGCGATAGCTGATGAGGCCCCCAGCCCCCAGCTGACCTCACTTTCTAGCTGTTGACAGGTTGAGGCAGGCTGGTCAAGTAGCACCCCAACCAAGCCAAGACAAATGATCCCCAGCTCCTGCCTGCAGCCCCACCGACCCCAACCCATGCCTCCAAGGCCTTCTTCTGGACTGCACACTACCTCCAAGAAGCCCCATGGATTACCTCCCGGCTACGCCTTCTTCCACGGGCAAATGAGCAGACTGAGAGAGAGAGGGTTGATTCTCTTCTCTGAGCCTCAGGCTGGCCACCTAGAGCTCAGCACGGATCCTCTTGAGCTCTTCCCACTCTCTCCTTCCCTCTCGAAGCATCTGGGATGTGAGTAGGTGGTTCTGAGTCTGAGTCACTTTAAAAAGTATGTGCTAGGCCCAATCCTCTTGTGCACAGAGGACTTTAAACTAGGCAAGGGAAACACACACACACACACACATACGCACACACACACACAGCAGCCCAGCTTGCCGTCCGGCCAGTGCTGTGAAGGGAAACGGAGGCCTCAGTCACGCACACAGCCAGCCAGTGGCAGTAAGGGCCCCAGCTCCTGGGGGCTGGGCAGCCCCTCAGATTTGGGACTGAAAGAGGCCAGAGAGACGGCACTGGAATCTCACACGGGTACCAGACTGACTGGCCTGGGACACAGTGTTTTCACTTTGGAAGTTAAGCATCACTTTGGAAACATTGGAAGGGATGAGAGAGGCTGGGGTCTTGTGAGGAGGGATCATCCCCCTGCTTCATATGCAGCCAGTTCTTGGGGGCTGGAGTTCACACTGAGGTGCAGCCTGGGCTGTGTCCATACTGGGCTCAAGGCTGAGGCTGACACGGTTCCAATCCTCATGTGGCAGTTTAGTCCGCAGATCTCAACCCTAGGGCTTGGACAATAAACCACACTGCCCGATGGCCGCACGATGCTTTGCGGTTCTCTGAACACTTCTGTGTACATTGTCTAAGCCTCGTGCCAAGTCTATGAGTTCAACATTATTACCCTGCTCTCCTTCACACAAGTGGAAACTCGGTTTAGCAAGGAACAGAAGGAGCCCGCAAGCCTTGGACATTTGACCCCAGATCCTTTGCCCTTCCTCTGCAGAAGGAATCTAATTGTACTTGGAAATGGATAATACTTGTTACCACATCATGGAGGTCAAGACTTATAGGCACAATGGTGAGATTAACAAAGGCAAGGCAGCAAAAAAGTGGGGGATGTTTTTCCTTTAAGAATTTTAAAAAACCGCTTTACCTCAGCACATTGTAAATGTAACTATTCATTACTTTATGTAGTTAGTTTGTGGTTATTATAGAAAGGTCTTTAAATATGAATAAGAAAAAGAAAAGCAACTAATTACAATTCTAACCACTGGAATTGTATGTATGTGTCCATATGTACCTATGTACATATATATCCCTGGAGAGTTATTCTATTTTTTTATGTATATCAAGATTATATATAAAGGTCACATGATGATATACATTAATCTTACATTAATATATATCCATGCATAACTTCTGTCTTACATAGAAACAGAAAAATCCTGGAACTATCTTTTGATGTCAGTAAAGAGGTCTCTGTTATTTTTTAATGATTGCCTAGGGTTCCATGATATTATTAGACAATAATACTGTTTTCATTTTTTTATAATTGTGAATTATGCTGTTAACGAAGCCTCTTATGCACGTAGCTTTGCGCATCTGTCTGATAACTTCCTTAAGATAAATCCCTGGAAATGGAATAACTTGGTCAATACACATCTTCAAGGTTTTCAATCTATTTTGCTGAAAGGTGTGCCTTGTTTAGAGTCCCAGCAGCAGGGTGGAGGAACTCAAAGGCTCAAAGGACATGTGAATAAGAAAGGTCGGAGTCTAAGCCATGTTTGGGCAGAGATGGGGCAGGAGGCAGGGAACCTGTGTGACATTAAGGAAAGATTGGACTCTGATTGCTAGGAATTAGAGAGAGACTCAAGTTTTTGAGCAGAGGGTGGCCAGAAGTGACAAAGGCAGAAGGAAGGACAAACTGGAACGGGGAGAAGCTGGCCTGGCATGGAGCCCTGGCCTAGGAAGATGGAAATACTGCAATGGGCTGCCATCAATGGAGACAGAGAGGAAGGAAGAGGAGCAGGAAAAGGAAGGGGGAAAGGAGAAAGAGGAGGGGGAGGCAGGTGAGAATCATGTCACATATGGGAATAATTAAAGACGATATGAAGCTTTTGAGTGGAGCAACTGGGAGAGCAGAGATGCTAACAGTGCAGAAGAAAATGGAGGGAAATTTGACGGGAAAACCAAGTTTGTGTTGAAGAGTTTGATGGTACACGCGCACGCAGAGCTGGCTGTGTGGGAGAGGGATCTGGACTGGAGGCTGGATGACGCCGCAGGGAGTGAGGGGTGGTGTGGAAAGAGGGCCCAAGACAGGTCCCCGGGCAACACCAGTGTTTAAATAGTGAAGACAAAGAGCCAGAAAGGATCATCGAGAAGAGTCAACAGGAAGGAAGAAGGAGAGTATAGACATTCTGTGTGTTGGGAGCCCAAGATGAGAACTTGCAGAGCAGGGTGAGGAAATGTACAAGATGCAGAGAGGGCAAATAGACGGAAATATGGAGGAGTCCTTCGACTTGACTGCACCGGTGAGTTCCTTATGGAATGAGAGAGAGGGCATCATCTTTTTGCCATAAGCCTGGGAGGCACTTGATCTGAACCTTTGCTAAAGGCAAAGATGAGAGTGGAAGAAAACAGAGCCGTGTGAAGAAGGGGGATTCATAGATCTGGTCCCACCAGGACTATTTCTGCTCACCTGGCTGGGCTGGAACTTTTTAAGCCTGATTGGGAGGGTGGGGAGCAGTCCTTTTGTGAATTACCCACATGAATGCACAACGTACAGGGAGGGTGCGAAATGAAACCAGACGCGCGACTCATGCTCTGCTAAAGGCAGTGGTACAATCGGTGCCAACCACTTTTTGTCTTCAATGTGAAATTCCAACCCAGAATAAGAAAGATAACACCTTATTCTATATTATGGGGAGGTTGCAAAATGTCCTTCCTCTTAATCCAACAACAGAAGAACATAAATCTTTGGGCTGACACAAATGCCGCCTTCCCACCTAAAACAAAAACCTGAGTTACAGAAAGTGATTATTTTGGAGAAGGTGGGCCTGCTGTTATAATCTCCGTGCCCTGGCTCTCTCTCTGAAGCCAGTTTCCTCCGTTATATTCCTCCACCCCCAGTTTCAGAAGGCAGGAGCAGCCCTCGAGCTCCATCCCTCTGCTCTGCTCTGCCTCCTCCAAGACTCAATGGAGAGCACACACCAGGCAGAACAAAGCAGTGGCCATTGATGACAAATGGGCTGAGCTGCCCCCACGTCCCTCTCCCCGCTCCCTGTTACCATGGAGACATCAGCCAGCTGAAGTCAAGACACCAGGAAATATCCATAAAGGACAGTCTGGTGGACACAGGTGTTTGGGGGAATCAGTATAAGCCAGCAAGATCCTTCAGTCTGTCGAGGGTGGGAGGGGTAAAGGTGGGGAGATGGGGAAGCAGGACTCAGTCAAACAGGTGGCTCTGTCCTTGGGACCTCTCTCCACTGCAGCTGTATCACCCTGATACGTGTTCACACCACACACCAAAGTTCTACTCACTTTTCAATGTCCATTTCCTCTTTTTTCTTCTACTTCACCTAAAAATCTGAATAACCTTTGAAATGGGTGGCTAGGTAGATGCTCATGAAACCATGAAATCAGCCAGAATGTGTGGGAGACCTGATCACTGGAACCTCCTTCAATCGCTTTGGAAAATATACAAGATGCAAATACCATCAAAGGATTCTCCCCAGTTCCTCCAGTTGGGACAAACAGTGAACTTATCCTCTAAACTTACAGGCAGACCGGCATTTCTTTAAAAGGGTGCAGACACCAGTGTTTGAGACAGAAAAGGCAGAGTCTTAATTATGTTGTGGTTTATTCTTTGCTATTCGTTTTCTGTGCAACAGGAAGCCAAAGTCAAATATTAACTGGAGTTGTATCACAGCTCAGTAGGTCTACTGGACAGAATTTCCCCAAACAATTGTCATCAAACATAAACATGCAGGAAGGAAAGAAAGAAACTTCTCAGTACTCCTACTTTTTAAAAATGCAAATAATAAGTTCCTACGTGGGTGCTTTGAAACTTGGTCCTTTGAATAGTTCACATTCTAGGTACCCACCATGATCCTCTTAACAAGCTGCTCTCCACACCCACCACACAACAGCTGGAAGACAGATTAACCTGTTGCTTTAAGCTTTGAAGTCATTGCTTTGTTACTGAAGTAGTCATAAAAGTCAAGACCAGGAATTTTGCAGTTGATTACCAAAAATATAGCAAGGTTTGTTGCTTGTAGAAGGCAATCAAAACATGCTAGTTGATCAACCGCTGAAAAAGCCTGACTTACTCTGGTAGAAATTATAGCTGAATCTCTGACAAGCCTTCCTTCCTCCACTGTGTAGCAGTCATGGGATTTAAATGGAGATTGACTCCCCCCAGCTGCAACATTGGACCAATCAGAGATTAGATTCCTGTCCTTCTGCCCCAGTGATTGGTTCAGGTAAATAAAGTCTGTGCCAACCAATTCATGGCATTTTCCCATCTGATCCTGAGGGAAAGTTTGTTAGGACTTCTGCGAGAGTAAGTTTTTAACTTTGTCGAAGAGCCACCAAAGCCAGCTCCTCACTCCTGGGAGAACATGGTGTGAATATAACAATCCTAGGGCTTTGCACATTTTGTCACCCTGATGGAAATTGGCCTGAAGATAAAGTTGGCACCAATGAAAACAGGAGAGTCAAAATAAAATCAAGTCCTTAATGACCTAATTGACCTGTTGGACCAAACCAACCCTGAATTCCCCTTTTGCCAATCCATCAGTCTTTCAAGAAAGTAACACAATAAACCCCCTCTGTTGTTTAAGCCAGTTTGAGATGGGCTTTTTATTTACTTATTTGTTTTGTCTTCAAAATAGTCCTACTAACTTGTTTTTTTAAAAAATATTTTAATAGTAAATAGTCCTAACCAATATACCTGTCAAAACTGTCATCTGTTGGACAATTTTGCTCTTGATGAATAACAAATGGTAAGTTTTGGAGACCATGTGGATACTGAGATAACAGATGAAATCTCCTACTTGGAGATGAGAAAGCTGGGGAATCCACGAAACTGTCTTATCAGGCTTATACTGTCCAGGGTATTGAAGCACAATGAACTCTTTGTGCTTCAAAGTCAGAGAAGACAGTGAACATTCTGCAGTGCATTATATGTACTCTGAAGAGCATATCCATCTTTATATGAAGCTAAAGTTGAAATTAAAATAAATTTGTATTTTGGGAGCATAAAACATGGACCATTGTGAAGAACGGATACTGAAAGTGCTCAAGCATTCCAGAAACGGATAAGGAATTTAAATTTGAAATGAGTAATATAAAATGTAGGTAACCCCAATACAGTTTGCTGAAAAAGACTTTTCGGCGTTCTATTGCAACTAAACTTTTGTCATTTAGCTGAAAAGAATGTGTTAACTGATCGTCAGTCTGCAAGAAGGTCCCCTAGCTACTCTGACCAGTTATACAAGTGGAAGTGCTGAGAAATTAATGCCAGATATTCTTTTTGGAGATTTAGTGATTTACTGGATGTATTCAGCTAATCCAGGGATGAAGTTGTGCTTTGTTCTTTGATTTGCCAGAAGTCCAGAGTTAAGTAAATAGGAGATACTCAAGAAAGAATGGATAGTTTGATGGCTGGATGGCTGGATGGATGTACAGATGAAAGGTGGAGTTCTTACTGGAAAGAATACTAATCCACACCACACAATCCAGTCTGAAACATTCTTTCCAAAGGTAGGAATGTGTCCTTAATTCTGCGATTGCTAGTCCAAAACACATTCTCTGATAGCATTAATCACTTACCCAAACCCTGTAATCTTTATGGTTTCAGTTTCCTTATCTCAGGATAGAAGACCATCCTTTGTATCTTGTTCTTACACATCTCATCACCTAATACATATACCTCTTCTTTTTTCCTTCTCAAGTGAGCGTTTGGCTTTGCCTTAGATCCACTGAATTCCAACCAAACTATGCATCTTGCTGACTCCTCTAACTCTGTTAATAGAAACACCATTTTTCTTTGCCAAGGCCCCAAACTAGGAAATTGTAATTATTCCTCACTTCTTATTTGGCCCCACATGCAACCTGCAAGCCCTTAGGAGCCCATCTCCTCATTGATGTATCATCTTGCCTCCTCCTTTCCATGTCTACTGCCACCCCTACTGCAGGTCCTTATTAACTTCTCGCTGAAATGCTATCAATTCCTCCAAAGTTGATCTCTTTATTTCCAGTTTTCCGCCCATGCATTTACATCTCACCCATCATAAGAACGTATGATACTGTTCCAAAATAACCCTCTTTCTTTTTCAAACTGAAGTGTTATATAAAATGAAGAAATCAAGGTTTCTCTGGATGAAGCTGGAATAGGGATAGAGGAGCAGGCAGCACGCAGCGCCCATGACAGTCCCTGTGGAGATGCGGCAGTACCCAAGAGCTGGGGGTCCTGCCTGCCTTCCCCTGCCCTGGTGCACTGTACAAGTAGGATGCAGAGGGCACAGAACTTGGAGATGCTAAAGAGTGTGCTGTCCCTTCATCCTCACTGTCTGAGATCCATTAAGGCTTAAAGCAATGGGACATGTCCCCCTTTGCCCATCTCTGGATCTCATGGTGTCCCTTAGATAGACCCCCCACTTCTGATTCTGAGCTTTTGCTTCCAGCGGCTTTTGCTATAGAAAATCTGGCTTGTGTCAGTGGTTACCAAATGGTCACCATTCTGGGGACTACCTGTTCTTGTCTCCTCATCTCTCTCCCAGGAACCTAAGCAATCCTATCACATCCCCTCCAAATAGATAGATACAGAGATACATAGATAGAGGATACACAGATAATAGAAAGAAAAGGATGTGTAATTTACATGTATCTGGGAGTTTCACTGACCCAACAATTTAGCAGGTACCACCAGCCCAAGACTACTTCTGGAGTCCATTTCTATAAACTTGGCCCAGGATGGAAAGAAACAGGAACAGCAGAATCTGAGCCTCCGAACCCCAACCTGAGCCTCTGCTGTGCCTCAGGACCCCCATCCTTACCCTGGATCCCTCTTTAGCCTCCCCAAACACACTTTGGAGTGGCTGCCTCTGGCCTCCTGCTCCGAGAGCAACGGCAGACCGCACAGCACATTACCTGCTCTGCTGTCCAAGCCCTGTGGACACTGGGCGCAAACAGCAGAGAAGTGGAAGCCGAGCTAGAGAGAGGCACCTGATCACACCTGAATTCCGGAGGCTGAACTGCATCCGCCCCACCCCCCACCTTCCAGGTGGGCTTCTGTCCCATTTCTTCCATGGGGTATGAACTACCTCAGTATTTTTCCTTTCAAGTTCTCTTTTTCCATCACTAATGAGAGTTGGGTTTCTATATTTGCAACCAAGAGTCCTAACTCTGCATCCCCCCTTGCATCTCAGCTCCTTGGGGCCAGTCTACATCTCAGTCATCTGTGACATCCTCATTGCCTCCTCCTTGTTGGCATGCAAAGCTTGTTGGCGAAGAATTGATCTGATACCAGGTATAAGTTTCTAGCAATCTCTTTCTGGATGCCTTCCTAGCTGATAACCAAAGAGAAAATCAGTAATGATTTAAGAGACATTTGAAGCTTTCCCCTCTTCTGTGTTTCCTGAAGCAGCAGCATCTTCTCTTTGGAGAACGTTTCCCTGATCACAGCAAGAACAGTGCTTCTGTAATGCCTCCCATAGACGTTCACACGCGTTCTCTCATTTTATCCTCCCACCCATCAAGGGGGGTTGTGCTATCTTCCAACCGTCTCCGTTTTTACAGGTGGAGGTCTAGAGAGATGAAGCAACTTGCCTGAGGTCCAGTGGTCACACTGCAACCCCAGCACAGGTCTGCCTGGCTGCAAATTTTAAGTTCGCTTCAGGGCCTTCTTGTCAGATTTCCTGAACCGACTGGGTCTGTTTTTAGATCAGAAGCCCCGAGAGTGAACATGTATTTAAGATCCCTATTCCTCTGCCTCCAGTCACTCCTGCCAGGGTGGAAAAAATCCCACCCAGGCACCTGTACAGAGAGGTGAGAAGTTCTATTCTGTGCCAGACTCAAACCAGGCAGCCTTTCCTGCCAGCAAAATGGGGCTGCATGGGGGCGGAGGGGTGGGGGGAAAGCACTTGATTTTCCAAGAGTTTTTCAGTGGTGGGACGCCCCTCCCGCCTCCCATTCAGCATCTCTCCCCTCCTCCATCTGCAGAAAGGTCATTTTAAGAGCTGACATTCTGAAGAAGAAGCAGGCAAGGGAAGGGACCTGCGGGGTGGGTAACAAGGAGTTAAGGCCGCAGCTGCCAGTGCGGGCAGTGCGGAGTTATTCTCAAACTGTTCCCGCTGGAGACCAAGTCAGCTGTCATCGGAGAACAAAGAATCCCCCAGAGCCGCTCAAGTTATGTCACAGCCGGGAAGCCCTGAGAGCTCCCTGATTAGGATTTCTAAATCAGCCCCATCGAGGCTTGAAGAATAAAGCTGAGGAACAATGCGCCGGCCACATTCACACAGCCCGAGGTCCGGCCTGGCTGCCACCTCCCCACCACCGCCCCCTCCCACGGGGCCTCGAAGGCCACTTCACCTCCGCAGGGAAAAATCCAATTGCATCGCAAGCGCCCAGTGTCCACGGGGCTTGGACAGCAGAGCGGGCAATGTGCTGTGGGGTCTGCCGTTGCTCTCGGAGCAGGGGGCCAGAGGCAGCCACTCCAAAGCGTGTTTGGGGAGGCTAAAGAGGGATCCAGGGTAAGGATGGGGGTCCTGAGGCACAGTGGAGGCTCAGGTTGGGGTTTGGAGGCTCAGATTCTGCTGTTCCTGTTTCATTCCATCCTGGGCTAGGTGAGAGGGGTTTTGGGCTAGAATCCTGGAAACCCTTCCCCGACCCCTCAGTCCCAAGCCTTACAAGTCTTCTCGGATCAGAGTTGAAGCTGTGAAAAGGGCAGGAGTCGCAGAGCGTTAGCAAGACCACTGAGCCAGGAAGATTCTTATGATCTGGAGAGGCTGTCACAAGATGGGGTGCTCTGTTCCAAAGATCCCTAAATTCAGTTTCACTTAAGCCCCATGTGAGGATATACGTAAAATCATTGCAATCCTGAGTGTTGTTGTAAACTGGTCCTTTGTTCAATATAAATTTTTTTAAAATATCGAATTGGTTGAACCTTGAATTTGCATGTATTTAAAAATCTGGGTTCCTCAAGAAAAAGGTAAGTTGAATCCCTCAGATTCTGAGGATTCTTGTTTTTCATTCAACTTGAAGATTTTTCCTTTTTTTTTTTCTTTTCCCCAAGAACCAAAGTCACTGCCTGGGACTCTCTTTCAGTCCCCAGGTGCCTAACAGGGAAGCTGTGGGAAGCGTGAGCCCCGAGGCGGGTCCTCTAGCTGCAGCTGGGGAGCCCGGCGGGCCCCTTCTCTGCCTTCGTCTGGGTCACCCCTGTGATCTGTGATCCGCACGTTAGTTCAGGGATAGGCGTCAGCATTTACGAAGCCTGCCTGGAACCAGGCCTGGGCGGACGGCGCGGGGAGGCTTTGCCCGCCCTCTGCTCTCCCTTCGTGCCTTTCACCACTTGGAGTCCCAAGGAAATCTACTTGCACCTTCAGACTCCTGCTGCACCTCTCTGGAGGGGGTCACGGAGGAAGGCGTGCCCTGGCCTCCCGCAGCATCCCTCACAGCCCTCGCTCTGCAGTCTGAAAGCCAGACGGAAAAGGAGCATAGTCCTTGGCCACCGAGTGAGTCAAATGCTCACGGGTTCTCAGCTGCAGGGGATCTTTAAGGAAACAGCATATTCCACAGGTGTGCGCACCAAAGGCTCCATAGCTCCGAGATTCGCCTACGAGTGTATGCCTAAAATGGGATAACCCGTCAGAGTCCAAACTCAGCAACAATTCTGAAATTAAGAACACCTGCCAATATAGGACCCCTCTAATGTGTTGGGCACTGCTTGCTTATGCCATAATATTTAATCCTCACAACCCTATTTCAGGGAGGAGGCAGATAGGGCCATGTAAGTGGCATACAGATCAAAATAGCAGCAGAGCCAAGATGGGAGCCCACGTTTATCTGTCCCCCAAAAGTCTTGATCACTAACTTTCCTGGATCCCTTCCCCCAAATCGAATTCCCATTCGCGATGAACACGTCTTCCGTGTCTCACACACCCTTTCTCCTTGTTTCCTCAGTGCTCATGATGGATGGAACAAGATGGAACTGTCATCACCAGCAGAGGCCAGCCCTCCCTGTGGCAGAATGAGGGACAGGGACACAGGAGGCAGTCCCACGGGGTCCAGAGCTAACTCAGCTGCCTATAGGCTGAGCATCTTGGGCCAATCACCCACCCTCTCTGAGCCTCAGTTTCTCCAGGTGTCAAAGTCTGGAGATAGTCTCACCGAAACTGTGGCCACTGGAGGGAGAAACCTGAGTGGAAATGCCTGATTCACTACAGTACCCTATTCCTAATGTATGTGTCCTTCCCTCTTCCCTCCATGGACATAAAGGTAGCTGGCAGCCCCTCCCTTAGATTACTCCACACCGGGTGAAATCACCTCCCAGAAACAATTCCATTTCTCAACTTCCCACTTTCTCCGCTCTTTTTTTGGACCAACCTTTGTCCTCTCTTAACACCTTCTTGAATCCTGGCAGCCCTGACTGACAAGTTGCCGAAAGATGAGCCATCAAAAAAGAAGAAGGAGAAGAAGAAAGAAGGAAAGGAAAGGAAAAAATGATAATATGGTCACGTAAAGGGTTTGCTTTAAGGCTTGGAAGTGGACACGTGAAAAAAAAAAAGATGACCCTTCAGTACTCTGGACATTAGGGTCAGACTGTTGCTTTTCATAAACTAGAGTGTAGGTCTGCCCTTGGTTTTAGCAGGAATGCCTTCAAGTTTATCATCACTGTTCATGGATCTGAGAAAGGGTGGAGGCACTAAACAGAGGTCAACCTACTACTAATGGCCATTGTGTTTGCAAGATGCAGTTGATGACACGGTCTTCACACCTTTCTCCAAAGTCCTTGTAAGGTGCTTTGGTGTGAGGCACCATCACAGGGTTGTCAGGCTGGAAACAGGGGGCCTCAGACCCTGGAAGGGGACAACTGTGTTTTAAAGGCATCGATATCTTCAGCTTCTGTGTAGGTATCTGGGTTTCGGTGGGTGCTTAATAGGTCTGGTGGGTGGAATGAATGAGTGAAGAGTTAATGAATGAATGACATGGACACTCCAAATCAAGACTTTTTCTACCCCCACTTCTTACCCAATGACATCAAAATATTATCAAATTCCTTTTCCTAGATTTCATTTTTAAATGTCAGCTCAGCTCTTGAAACTAATAAAACATTCAAATCATTTTTGGTGGCTGCCAAGAAAAGACATCAAAAAGTACTGATGTCCCTTAATGACTGGCAGGAGAGCAGAGGTGTGAGCTGATTGGCCAGATGCTGGGGATTGACAGGACCAGGGGAGTAAGGATGCGTCGAGGTGGGAAAGAAGGAGAAGCACAGACCTGAGCAAGACCGGATTGCTGAAGGTGCTCCAGTGATGACTTTGTGGTGTTATCGGGGGGGCGAAAAGCTGAAGAGCTCACCGGGTGACACAGCGTGTGGTGCAGCTGACAGAGCAGGGACTTGAAAGTCAGACAGCTGAGGGTCTGAATTCCAGCTTGGGAGGAAACCTCACTTTCCTCACCTCTAAAGCCTGGAAACAAGTGTGTATTTTTCCACAAGCCTATATTGTATGAATGAGATTCAGTAAAATGCATATGTGGATCCTGGCACAAGGAGACACCCAAAAACGACAGGCAGAAGGGAAAACTAAGAAATAGGTTGAAAGTAGCAATGGCCAGGAGACTCATGCCAGGGTGCCGGTGGGTAAGATCTGTGCAATAACCACAGCTGTGGCTTCCACAGGCTGGAACTCTGAGCTGAAAAGTGCATCTAAAGTGATAAACTATGACCCGAAAGCCAATAAGGGAAAGAAAGGAAGTATCTATTAACTTGGGGGATAAAGGAAACGCACAAGCATCCAGGAAGGAAGAGGGCAGCCTGGATGACCTCCGGGGTGCTGGCTGAGCCCTGGGAAAGACCTCTCTGACGGGCACCGTGGCCCTGGAGGCCGGGACAGTCCTGGTGCAAATTGTGAGACCCTCTACATTTGTTCTCTTGGTCCATACTTGTTCCCACTCCCGATTCTACCATTATTCCTGGAACCTAGTGATTTCACACGATCTCCCTCTTGCTGATGTAAGACCTGCTCCCGCAGCATTTCATTCATTCATCTACTGCAAAGCATCGATGATGGGTGACAGTTCAAAATATAAACCCACCCTCCAGATATTTACCTTTGAAAGCTAATTAAACAAGAAAGTGGGATCAACAGACAGTTTTGGAACTCTGGTTTGTTCCAAGCACCAAGACAGCCCTGAGGATATGGACTGGAGAGCAATTCCTCCTTCTGCCTTAATAACATGGTGTGTCCATCAGGGGACGCGGGCCTCACAGAGTCCTGGCCTTCCATCCCCGTGGGAGCTGCCGGCCACTCCCGAGAGTAAGAAAAGCCCTGTTCGCAGCCCCTGTCCGCAGGCTCCTCCTGCACGCACCGTCCTGGGGGAGCACGGCACTCACGCCCTCTGCCTGGCGGGTGATTCAGCCCACCCTGACATACTGCAGAGAAGCCATGGGGCGGGGGAAGACGCCGGGCAGGCGACTGGACTGGGGAGAAGCCGGGGCTCTAGTCTTCCTTCTCTTTCTCTCTTCCGTGACCTTGGGCACACCATCTTTACTGTCTATGCCTCAACGTCTCTTTATAAAAGCAAGGCGATCTCTTCCAGCTGCAACATGCTGGGAATGAAATGGGATGAACAATCACTTTGGCTCAGAGGACCACATTGCTTTTGTACAAAATGATATATTAATATAGTTAATAGTATACATTAATAAATATTAATATAATATATAATAAAATGACATATACACATATATACAATACACACACATCTGTCTATGTGTATGTACATGTGTATATGTACGCATATGTGTCTGTGTGTATTTGCCACCCAATTTAATCATACACATACATTTGCATGTATGTATGCACATACATGTTTATATATGTGTGTATGTATACTGTTTTAAAAAACAAAGTGATCATTTAAGCCAATATGAGCAGAAGTGGTGGCCACAGATTTGGGAAAACAATGCTTTAAAATATAGATATCTTCTGATAAGAACCAGGGATTTAAATCACAGAATATCTTCTCCATAAAAAAGGGACCCACATTGTTCAGTGAGAGTCAATAACACATCTGCTGCTATTTGGACAATACTGGTATTTTAGAGTTGGTCCCCCAGGGGGCATGGGAATCTGAAAGCATTTCCCTGGCCCAGGACTGAAGAGGGCTCAGGGAAGACTCTTTCAGGCTTGCTACCCCTCCTGTGTACTTGGACAGTGCTTTTTGTTTCTGGGTAGCCTGAAGGGAGTTTTGCATTTAGATAAAAGTATAAAATTGGTAAGTGAATTGTTGAACTTTAATATCAAAAATAGTGTCAATTGATAATGCTGAATGACAATGAAGCTGTCTCCGGGCAGTGGGTGAAGTGTCCCAAAAGGACTTTCTGCTCCCCATGCCCAGGACAGAACCAGATGGTGCCAGCTTCATTCCTGGGCTCACAGAACATCCTGGTTGGAAGGGACCTTAGACTTATCCAACGGCACCCCTCCACCCCCCGATACACAGGCAGGTCATCTGGACCCACCACCCACATCGTAACTGTATCCCCTGCACCCCAGGTGACCAGTCCAGTTCACCAGCTGACCACAGCAAGAGCTGGACCAGCAGATTTCCACCCTTGGGCATTTGGAGATGGGAAAACAGGAGAGACAGACGAGGTTCCAATTAGCTGGTGGAGTTGAGTGAAGAGGCGAGGAAGTGGAGTGTGGGATGCACTGACTTGGGGCCAGTCACAGCCACGTGCCTGACGTTATGGAGCAGCAGAAACTCCTAGTACACACATCAGAGCGACTTTGGGAAGGGACTGTAGAGCAGGTTTAACAGCGAAGCAGAAAAGAGAACGGTTGTTTCTTGAGCAGTGGGAGAGAGAGGCTCAGTACAACGTGTAGCAGGGCATGTTTATGACATGCTTTACAATTTGGGAGGGCTTCTATTAAGCATCATAGTATAAAAATCAGATAGGATTTTATCAATTAAAACATATACTCATCTTGCAAGTTTTGTCAACCTGCTTGGCTCTCTAAACTCTATGCATGTTCTAGTCATAATAGCCCAAACCGGCAACTATCCAAGTGCCCATCCACAACAGATTGGAAAAATAAATTGTGGTATTTTCACACAGTGGAATATTTTACCTCAATGAGAATAAACAATCTACCATATGCAACAATCAGACTGAATGTCAAGTAAGAAAAGCCTGACACAAAACCACACATACTGTGTGATCTCTTTTCTATAAGGTTCAAAATAAGCAAAATGAATTTATGGCATTAAAAGTCAAGACAGGGACTTCCCTCAGCTGGGAGTGAGGAGAAGTAACCGGAAGGAAGCATGGGGGGACTTCTTAGGGTCTGTTTTTTGATCAGGCGCTGGTTACGAAGGTGTGTTCAGTTGGTGAACCTCCTCAAGCACACCTTTGTGATTTGTGCATTTTTCTATAGATATGTTATTATACTTCAATAAAAAGCAGAGAACTGTGTGTATAATGATGGTATACACAAAATAATACATAGGAAAATATGAAGATTTTACAAAGCAACTTTGAGTTGTATGATGTTTGGACTCTGTACTGTTGTTCTGAAGCATTGAGACAAAGCATGTGACAGGAAACTACTTTGTTAGAATGCTGCCTTTAGAAAACTGCTGTCCTAAACTAAACTGGTTTTTGACTTTAGGTTTTGTAAACTCTGTCCCAGGCAGTTGTTCTTGACCCACCACCTTGGTGAGAATTCATTCATTATGACATCACTAACTCAGCTCTAATTAACTGGATCTTTAGAAAAAGTGTGCAGATTTTCTTAAAACCAGTAACACAGCTAATGTTGTTTCTTCTTGTTTCAAAAATATGTATTTTTGAAGTATAAAATGACTAACCAATTGATTTAAGGAAGACAATACCAATATCAGTTGTTCTTTTTGATAAACCAAAAGCTGTTTTCTTTTTCCCTAGCATATTCCCTGGACATTCTCCTCCCTAACCTTTTCTCCCTAAAAGTCCCGAGCCCCATCCAACTCTCAGTTATAAATGGAGACATAAACATCCTGAACAGTGTTCGCCTCATGCAAAATTCCCTCTTAGACAAAGTTATGTCTTAAATTCTGAGCTCTTAGAAGGCTGAGAGTAAATAAATGTATTATTTATGCATAGATGATAATCAGCACAGAACAAATGCATAGCAGCTTAATAAGTCCAGAGAGAGGCTCTCAACTTTTTAATGGCAATGAAGGACTTTCATTTCAGAGATGAACACTTTAAAAAGGAAAGTTTCTCAGGATTTCCATGAGCTCATCACTTTTGCAAATCTATCTTTTACCCTCCTGTGTCTTGGAAGATGAATCTTCATATTTGAACATTAAATTTTTCCATAAAAATCCATCTTCTTTAAAAAAAAGTATGCTCTTTGAGTTAATTAATTGAATTGAAAATGTTTTTGTTCCTGCACCTTCTCAGGAGAGCAGTGAGGACAACAGTGGGTCCTGAGGAAGACACAGAGTTTGGATTTAGCTCTTCTATCAACTCAATTGTCCACAAACTTGAGTGTGCATAAGGGTCACCGGGGTGCTTGTTAAAGTGCAGATTCCCAGCCCCAACCCCCAACCCCAAGACACAAATCTGAAGAGACAAATCTCAGCTATAGACCCAGCCCTGCATTTTATTTAACACCCCCAGGTGACTGCTGCAGTCCCTGTTGGCTGACATATTGGGACGTGTAGCATATATAACCCCTTAGATTCCGCATTAATCAAAGGAGGATCGGATGCCCTCAGAGGTCCTCCACTTCCTCCATGCCCTGATTCACTTCAGTTCCCATGTTCAGTCTATGCACTGATCCCAATTTGGGAATGGATTTGTATTCCAAATAGTATTTTGTCAAGCTTAATTGGAACTAAGAACTCATGTGGCTTTTTTGTTCTTTCCTTTTGAATGGTGCCTTTGGTTCTTAGGCGCCCTTATTTAACCTATAAGGGAGCAATGTTGCAGCAATAACTATTGTATGCAGGGTTCTGGGAATAGAGGGATAGGAAAGTGAAAAGTCATTGTCACATTTCCCAGACAGGAATGATCTTAGGCAAAATTTGGGAGGGGTGGGAGTGGAGGTTGCTTGACAACCACACCCCCTCCCTTTCTGCATTTTTCTCTCTCCTGGGATCCTTTCTCTGAGGGTGTTAGGGCTTTCTTAGCCTTCACTGAACCTTCCTAAGTCCACTCTTAATAATTAAGTTCCCATTACTTAGGGCAGCTGATATAAACTAAGATTTAACAGAATGGCAATCTGATTGAATCAGTTCGTGCTAAAGTGTGAATGACTGATAAAATCGAGCAATATATAAGTAGCACTTACAGGTGAAAATGTCTCTGGGCCAATCACACTCCATTTCTCTAAAGGAGCCTCCTAGCCCCTCAACTGCCTGTGTGAAAAATGCCTTACTTATTATCTTAAAGTTGGCCACCCCACTTAGAAACCATACCCCACTCCTCGCCAAAATATCACCAACACATTCCCTACACACAAATAGAGCTATCCCCGTCTAATCTGAGTTCTTGACAGCACTGCTAAAATTGTGCGGCTCCAAAAGAACTTGGTCTGCTGTTACTTCTTCACTTAAAACCTATAAAGATTTGACTTGGCTTATCTACAAAAAAAATGCTACAATTTCCTTTTTTTTTTCTCCTATTTTTCTTCTTCGCCCATATTCCCAAGTACATTGGAGGCTGTCTCATTTCCAAAAACCAGTACCAATTATTATTAGAAAATAACAAAGACATTCCCAGCTGCTAACACAAAAGGAATTATTAACCTGTGAGTGACCCAACGGAGTGTGCTGCTCCCTCAGGTCTGGAAATAGGTCTCTCCATCCTCTCTGTGTTGGCACCTTCCTATTTATTCCCTTAGGGCCGACTCTTTTGAAATGTCAAGTTCCAGTGGGTGGTATTGCTAAAACACTACCCAGGACTGGTGGATGGGAAAACTGTAGTGTCATTTTATAAATGGAGAAAGAGGCACTGCATTCTCTCTAGACTAGTTCCAGCATCCATGACAGATCTGTGGGTCCAGCGGCATCAGCCGGTTCATTCAACCAGCGACTACGGAGTGATGCCACCCCCTTCACGTACACACATCATGAATCAGCACCATTTGGGGACAGTCAAGGTAACCAAGGTGAACTAGACGCAAACCCTGTGCCTGGGGGACCTTATGGCTTTTGAAAGGATGGAAAACATACCCCAGAATCATTACTTAGGGTAGAAAGCTGTAAGTGCAATGAAAGAGGTACAAAATAACAGGAGAGAAAGGAGAGTTTCGCTTAGGAAGATCGGAGAGGCGCTCCGAGCTGGCTGTTAAAGGCCTGGAGTTCAGGTACATAAGAAGCAACAAGGGGAAGGGTGACTGGGAAGAAGCCACAGAAGGGCAAAGGGCAGAGAGCAGGTGCTCCCCTCCTTCCAGCAGCGGGTACAGGACAGAGGTAAGCGAACCAGAATCCCCAGGTGAGAGGCCTGGGGCGGGCCGAGGGCTGACAGCGGGGCCCTGGGGAGGGCTGAGGTTACAGGTGGGCTGTGGAAGCTGAAGGACTAGGTGAGCAAAGCGAAAAGTCAGGACCTGAGGAATGTGCCCCATTTTCCTGGCTCCCTGGGGGCTCCAGGCATTCTAACAACAGACATGTCGCCTGCCAGCCAGCAGATGTGGCCCATGAATAAACATCCCCGCAGGGTCGGGGGGCTGGGGGGAATAATAAACATGAAGAAGGTGGCGGCCTGCCCTTCGTGTCCCCCTCCCCTGCTCCCAGGGCCGCAGACACGCCCGCCCAAGGGGAGCCTCCCCAGCCGTCCTCGCCGCGCGAGGGGTCGGCCGCACATTAATCCGGGTGGATTTGGCCATCTTGTGACACAGCCAATCAGTCCGAGGGAGGGGACGGCAGGAACGCCTCTCCTTTCACGCCACAAAAGGATTTTCGTCCCTTGAGAGCACAATGAAAAAAAAAAAAAAAAAAAGCCAATCAAGGCGGGATCAGCTGTGGGCTGGGCGCTGCAGATCTGACTCTCCCAGAGGGGGGCGGGGGGGACATATTGGTCCGTGTGGGAAACCCACAGCCTCAGCTTCTCACACATTGTTCTCCTCCTCTTCAACTGCACCCCCCCCTCCACCAGCCGTCCCCTCCCCTCTCCCCTCCCCAAAGCCGTTAATGCCACAAAAGATACTTTCCCCATTGTGTCCTGGACAGCTGAGAGGTCCCAGTTAGCCCTACCCAGCTCTGCGTCCTCTCCAGGGAGAAGGGGGCTGGACCATCCCCAGGGAGCTTATCATACAAAGGAATTAAACCCACTCGGGCTCTCTCCTGCTAATCTAGGGCTGTGGGGGGTTAAATACAGTTACATTTTCATTAGGTGCTAATAGCACAAGGGCAGCCCCAGGCAGCGGGGCCCAGACATTGTTATGCAGAAAGTTCCCCCCCCTCCCAAGGAAGGTCAGGGTAGGTGGGGTGAGGGGACAGCCAGTGTTAAAGCTTGGTCCCAAGGAAAAGGGTGGAGGTTGGGGGAGCTGCCATGGGTGTATTGTTAGACCTGGAGTTCCCTCAATGGGAAAAGTCATGTTTTCTCTGAAGGAAACAAGCTGAAATTGTTGGGGAGGGGGAGAGCTGGTGGGTGGCTGGGGACAGAGTGAGGGCACTTGTGGCTAAGGCCACCTTCTAGGGGGCCCTCCCCACCACCAGTTCTACTCTGAGGGTCTCTGAGGGCGAATGGATGATCCTTGCACAACCTGGAGGCCAGGCGGAGGAGGGAAACGTTTTGGAACCTGGAAGAACTGATGTAAGAGCCCTGTTTCTTCTACTTACTCAGGGGTCCAGATGCCTGGAGCATCTGTGTGACTCTCTGAACCTGTTTCTTTTTAATGCAAAATGGAGATGAAACCTATCTCCGCGGACTCTTAATCTTAAGCATGTGCACAATGAACAACTCAAAGTGGTACAAATGAGGTGCTCACCCACCCACCGCCCCCATGCACCCACCTCTCTCTTCCACCACTGTCACTCCCAGCTACCATTAAAAGGAAATTGAAAAAGGCAACAGGCTAGAACTGCGGCTTCCATATGGTTGGCTGACGGTGCTTTACTCCTGTAGTGTTCTGGCTTCCTTGGCCTGGGAGCAAACTTCTCTTGCCTCCTTAGTTTCCCCACAAAGCTCCATCCTGAACTCAGCTCTGCCATGTCTTCTTGCTTTGACTTCAGTCCGTTCAGACTTTACAGTCTCCCAATCCTAAAAACTTGTGCATAAATAAACCAACAGGTGGGCTCACCCTGTGTTTTCTGTTTTGCTTTGCGTTTTTTAATTAACACACTGTGCAGGAAAGACTTACCGGGGAAGCTGAGGAGTATGCAGTGGAGACAAAGACAATGAACCCAGATTGCCTTGGCCTCTGTGGTCGTGGTGTATCACTCTTTTCATTTGTCGGGTCAGGAGATCGAGGTTCTCCAGCATTTCTCATTGAGCTTGGGATTCCCAGAGACTCAGAATTCAATTGAAAGCGAAATAATAGCAAGGTGGTGGATAAAGAACTGCCGAATGATCCCAGGGATCCTTTCTACATAGTAAATGACAAGAAAACGTAGGTATCTGCAGCATGAATTCAACAGAGGCCAAAATTTGTCTTTGCACTGACTTTTTACGGCAAGTGGGGTCAGGGTGGGAACTGCCTCCCATCAGGCAAAGTGATGGCATTGCTGGCCCTTGCTCCCCAGTGCAGATCGATGCCTGCGGGAGTCCTGGATTCATCTGGAGTGAGTGACTGCCTCTGACGAGGTCTTAAGCTCCACGAGATTCCACCACAAAGAAGTGCCAGGTCAGGCTAATTGTCTCCAAGAGTTCTATAATAAAATACTTCCAGAAAGTGAAATGGCTTGGCCAATGGTGGCGTCTGAAGGTCTACAAGAATGACTTGTTTTCTGGAGCTCAGGCCTGGTTTCAGAGTCTCTGCATTCACTAATGACTCGTAGTAAAAATTCAGTTGGGATGTGTGTGTGTGGATAGAGAGGGAGAGGTAATTGGTCATTAAACCGGCTAGGAATGTCTTGCTTGGTGCTTATCTTTGTTTTACCATGACAGAGGTTATCCAGTCATTTCTACTTCCTAGAAAGTAGCTTCAGAACTGGAAAGCACCAGAGAAATAATATACGCCTCTGGAATATCTCTGGAATGAGAGAATGGATTATACTCCACTCCAGGTAGCATTCAGAAAAGTTCTTCATTGCAAATTCATAACTGAGGGTCTTTTATCCGCAATCTTTAATAAGCTCCCTCTTACCTTCGTCACGTTATCATATGGCATTTCTGATACTATTATTAGGAGTGTCAAGTTCCAAACCAAAGAATTCCGGGGCAACTAAGCAATAGGACAAAATGAGAATGTTTCTAACTTCAACTGGGACTTCTTTTCCCTTTGAAAGAAAAGAAAATGCTTCACCCAACTGGTTAATAAAATTAGAATTCAAAATCTTTCCAGGTACAATGATAGATCCCTTTAAAGGAAACTGCTTCCCTCAAGCCAGCAGTGCTCCGAAATTACAACCGGTTTCAGCAATTAAGAGAAGTAAAACATTAAAAAGCATGAGGCAAAGTACATTTGCATGCTAATAGCCCCTTCTGTAGTACTGGGAAGCTGTGTTTTACAACAAAGCAGATAACTTTCCCACTGTAGCAATATTAACCCTTGGGTTCTCTCTCCAACTCCTGCCCCACAAACCCCCACCACCACCACCAAACCCCCGTGCTAATGTCTGGAAACCTTCTGGCCCTGGCTGGGGAAGATACGGATTAACTCTCCCCATCAGTCCATGCACTGTGGCCTAATTCTCTTTGGTTTGGGTAGGAGAACGAGACTTAGAAGTTTTGACTGTCTTGAAGTGTAGTGAGAGAAGGGCGGAAAGATGCTCCAGGGGGTGAACAAGAACGATTACCCAGAAAGCATCCTGGAATGGGCCAGGCACAGGCAGTGGTGTCAAAAGATACCTGAATTTGAATCTGGCTGTGACACTTCTTAGTAATGTGTTCTTGGACAAGTTACTTCAATTCTTGGAGCCCCAGTTTGCTTATGGAATAGGGAGTAATGAGGATGAAGGGCATCAATAAGAGTAATATTTCTGTGCACCTGATAACTCTAAGGGTCACTGCAATGGCATTGTAGCAGGTATGTTTGCAGCACTTTAAGGGTCACTTTACAAAAGGCTTCTGGGTACGTGCCATGAAAAAGCTCTATGACTCTACTGGAGATGCAAAACAGTCCTTTTGGCCTCATGGAGCAAGTTAATTTTGAAATAAGGGCACACAGAGTAAAAGACTCCTTTTTATTTCTCTCCCTGGTAGAGCCACCAGCTTGAATCCCAGCAAAGTCAGCACCCCTCACAACCATATGGTAGCCCACAGAAACCAGAAGAAAAGTCCTAACTCCTATTGCAAGAAGATGGTGTAGCACAGAGCTTGGGTTTTGAAGCTGCATAGACCCAGTTTTGAGATCCACTTGCTTTGAAAGTGCCTGGCTGTGCTACTTTGAAACTTCTCGTGCCCCAGTTTCCCGTTGTAAAAATGAGAATGATAAAATGTCATACATTGGGGCAAGGATTCCATGAGCAAGCATTCAACACGTGTCAGTTATTAAGGGATATTTCTTTGTTTCTCTTTTAAAAAATACGTCACCCCTCATGCTATCCCAAGCCCCAAAGAGGACACAGTACCCCAGTATGTCACATCTTTGATTTCAAGCGACCTCCCTGAAATCAGGTGAGGATGAGGAGAGAGAAGTTTCTGTTTGTACACCAATGTCTTCGTTGCTCGCCACTGATGGGAAAAAGAGGCTGCCGGAAGGAAACAAACCTTCATCAAGGGCTGGCAAAATATTAATCGGGACGCTCACAGATGGGCAGTGATGCGCGGGCCCTGGCCACAGGCGCTCCCTTCATGTTCCTGCTGCCTGTGGGTTGAGACAAGCCCACCAGCCCACTGTTGCTCTGTGGGCAGAACCAGGACGTGCCATTCACCCCCTGCCCTAGACCTTCCTCCAAGATACTTCCCAGGACACGGCTAACAAGGGGAACAGGGCAGCTTGGTGGGCAACAGACAGAGCTCCGGCTTCTTAAACAACTCTTTCCTCTAACTCGGTGCATTTCCACCTAGTTTAGTGGGTTGTAACCCTGACTGTGTGTTAGGATCACAGAGGAAGCTCTAAAAAATTATGCTGGAGCTCTACCCCATTGATTTTGAGTCAGTGTTTCTGGGGTGAGCCTTGTACGTGGGTATTTTTAAACAGCTCTGATAGGTAGTCAGGCTGGGGAAGCGCTGTCCTAGTGGAAAACCTACTGAAACGCACCCCCAAGCTTGCTTAACAAGGTATGTCTGATCTGCCCAATGTTCCTCGTTATAATTACCTGGGGGACTTTTTAAAAATGAAGATGCCCAGGACCCACCCCCAGAATTTCTGATTTAATTGGCTTGACATGGGGTATAGGCATCGAAGATCTACTGCCACAATCTTCCATATATACAAGATTATTCACTACAGCATAATTTGTAATAGCAAAAATTGGTGACAACCAAATGTTTATCTACTAAGAGACTTAAGTAAACTGTGGCACAACTTCAACCTAGAATACTATGCATCCATTAGGAAAGAATGAGAACCATCTCTCTAACTATACTGATAGTGAAAGATCTCTAGGATATACAGAAAACAAGAAAAAAAAAAGCAGCAGACAGTACAGTATTCATAGGGGACAACTGCTTGTGTCAGAAAGGGAGAAACTCAAGACTATGCTTTTCATGTTTGCATAGAGAAACACTGGAAGAATACATCACAAGGAAATATAAAAAGTGAGACTATAGGGACCAGGGGCTGACAGAAGGTATGGGGATATGAGTGGGATAGACTTTTTATAGTGTCTTGATTTCTGAAACATGTAAATTACCTATTTAAAAAAATTAAGTTCTTGGAATCAGGTGATTCTAACCAGCAGTCAGGTGTGGAAACATTAATCTAGGGCAGGAGGCAGCAAACTGTAAGCTGTGGATGAAAACCGCTCCCTGTATTTCTTTTAATAAACTTTTTTTTCTCTCAAAATTATGGAGATGATGGCTCAGAAATTCCCTGTACATACCCTATATCCAGTTTCCCTGGTTATTAACATCTTGCATTAGTGTGTTACATTTGTCACAATTAATGAATACATATTCATAAATTATTCACTTACAGGCCATAGATCAAATTTCCTCAGTTGCCCTTAATGTCCTTTTTCTGTTCCGGGATTCTGTCCAGGATCTCACATTACATTTAGTCAACGTGTCTCCTTAGATTCCTCTTGGCTGCGATCATTTCATACAATTACTCTCCATTTTTGATGACCTTGACAGTTTTGAGGGACACTGGTCTGACATTCTGTTGAATATCCCTCAGTTGGGATTTGTCTGATTTTTTTTTTCATGGTTAAAGTGGGTTAATGTGTTTTGGGCAGAAAAACCAGAAATGTAAAGTGCCAGTCTGATCACATCATATCAAAGGTATATACTGTCAACAAGATTTATCACTGCTGATGTTAATCTGGGTCACCCGGCTGAGGTCACATTTGCCAGCGTTCTCCACTGTGAAGTGACTCTTTTTTTCTCTTTTCCTTTCCAGACTGTACTCTGCAGACAAAAGTCACTACGCACAAGCCACACTGAACGGTAGAGTTCCTACATAAATTATTTAGAATTCCTCTGCACAGGAGACTTGTCTGTTCTCCATTTATTTACTCAATCACTTAATTATATCATGAATTCATGGGTATTTATTTTATACTTTTTGGAGATTTATGTACATATATATTATTTATTATATACAATAAACAGATTTAAATAAATTATTTATTAATACCATTAATAATTTATTACATATAATCAGGATATACATATATAACTTTATTTTCTTGCTCTACCAGCTTTTAGTTGGTTTCTGTATCTCTTGAACATATCTTCACCTCTGGTGGGGGGAGGGGGGTAGAGATTGTTCTGCTTTTTTGTTATTGTGGTTTTTGTTTTTTGAACATTTGCTTATTTACTGACACTATAAGATGTTCCAGAGCCATTTTGCACATCTCCTGTCTCAGTAGAATCAACCACTTCTAAGTCCAAAAAATCCCTGGTCCTTTTTACTGGAGGAAAGCTTGGTATTAGGAATCAAGATCTGGTTGCCAGGAGCGCTCATTGCTTCTGGGGTATCATGACTTTAAGGTTCTCTCAGCTGACACAGCAAGAAGGCATGTGTGTGTATTAACCTGTGTGTACACACGTACCTATGAGTATTCCTATATGCAATCATCTCTATCCATGGTAAGCTAAATGAGTTCATACTGCTATTCCAACTCTGATCTCTTCCACATGGATCATTCTAGCTTTCTTTCCTTAGTTATCTGTAATCTTCTCCAACAATGAAAAACCTGACTCCCACCTTCATCTATCCATTTTCTTACTTGTCCAATCCCAGCATACATGCATAATGGTTTCAGAATTGTTCACTCTCATGCCTTTAGACTTACAAACTCCACTCATTTCCAAAGTTAATTAGGTCAGTACTTTGTTCTCCAACTCCATTCATTGATGTTTTTACAAATATTTGAGATACACTGAGTCATACATTGAGATTCTTTTGTTGCATTCTGCATTCCCTCCTAAGATTTCCCAAAACTCTTAAATTATTTTTTTTTAATTGTATAGTTCACTCTTTGGGCTGTAAAATTCTTGGGTTCTGATAAATGCTTAATGTCTTCTACTCAGTATTACAGTATCACACAGAACAGTTTCACTGCCCTAAAAATTTCCCTGTGTTTCACTTCTTCAACTCTCTCTCCTCTCTGAATTCCTGACAAGCACTGATTTGTTTATATCTCTGTAGTTTTGGCCTTTCCTGAATGTTATGTAATTGGAATCTTACACTTTGTAGCCTTTTCACACTAGCTTCTTTCACATAATAACATGCATTTAAGATCTATCTCTTTTTGAAGGTTTAATGGCTCATTCCTTTTTATTGTTGAGTAATATTCCATTGTATGGAGGTACCATTATTTATTATCCATTGATTGGGAGAAGGATGCCTTGTTTGTTTCCAGTTTTTGGCAGTTCTGAATAAAATTGTTATTCACAGGTCGATGTTTGCATGGACATGTTTTCAAACAGTTGGGTAAATACTTAGGAGTGTGATTGCTAAAGCGTAGAGTAAGACTAGGTTTAGTTTAAGAAATGGATACATTTTCTTCCAAAGTGGCTATATCTTTATGCATTCTTGCCAAAAGCTAGTGTTGTCAGTTTTGGTATTTTAGTCATTTTAATATATATGCAGTAGAATTTCATTGTTTTAATATTCAATTCCTTAATGACAAATGATATTAAGGATCTTTTTATGTGTTTAGTTGCCACCTATCTACTTCTTTGGTGAAGTTCTGTTCATATCTTTTACTCAAATTTTGATCAGTTTTTTTTTTTTTACTGTTCAGTTTTAAGAGTTCTTTGTATATTTTTTGATACAAGTCCTTTGTGGATGTTTTGTGAATATTTTCTTCCACTCTGTAGCTTGTCTTTTCATTCTTTTCATAGTGTCCTTTGCACTGTACAAGTTTTCAATTTTAATAAAGTCTAGCTTACCAACTTTTTTCTTTCATGGATTACAATATTGTAAATCTAAGAATATATCACCAAACCCAAATCATAGATTTCTCTTTTCTGTTTTCTTCGAAAGTTAATTTTATGTAAAATTTTTATGTATGCTCTAACCTTTTTCTCTCTATCCATGTGAAACCCACATTTCCCCAGGGCACTGAGCATAGAAAGATGAGAATCTCCTTTTCTTTTCTTGGAGCTTCAAAACTAGATAGCATCCCCAAGCGTTGCTTGGTGATTTTCTTCCCCTGTGTCCCGCAAAATGAAGCAGCTCCCATTCCAAGGACCAGAGCTGCTACATAGAGTCTGCTTCTCAGTTGTGGCCCATCTGCAAACTCTGTTGCTGCCCCAGCTTCGCTGCTTTGTTTTCTTGGATGCGGAAAGCCTGGAGAAGCAGATGCATTCTCAATTCCTTGGCCAGGGCACCTTCCATGGATCACTTAGCCCAAGGCAAGCGAATCTGGTCAAACTCCAAAGCTCTATGGACCCAACCCACTGTCTCAGCCCATCCCCAAGGCAAACACAAGCCAGCCACCCAGTTTTCATCCTCCCACACCCCTGTGGCCCTCATTGTCTTCCAACCGAAGAGAGACCCACCACTCCTGGGGGAAACAGGGAGAAGGAGATGGAAGTGGGGGTAGACTTTCGAAAAGAACAAATTGGCAATCTTGCACCGCTTTCCCTCGGCATTCAGCAGCAGCTCAGCACCCAAGCCACGTGAAACAAGAACTTTGTGTTGACAGTGCAGGTTTTGACATCTCATGACAGCTTGGCCAGTGTCCTTCCCCAGAGGGGAATATTTGATTCTGAGCAAATCTCACAGAATGACCTCATCCAACTTCCCACCTCAGAGGAAGCAGAACCAATAGTGAACTCCCGGCACCAGAGAACAGCAGCCATGCCAAAGGGTGGCTGTGTGTGCCCTGAGCTTTTAAAGGCCACAGGTCCCCACAATCTCTTCTCACTCTTTACCTACCAATTTCTTGGTTACTTTCTGAAAGACAGGCTGAAGCACAGAAAGGTTAAATGGATTAACCATTCTGTGGATGGTCAGGAGTTATGACCCAAGGCCCCAGGATACTAAGGCTGACACCCACCCACCCACCCAATGTGGCTCATCTTGTAAATCAAAGGACGGGTGAGCTTTACAGATAACAGGTCGGGCACCAGAACTGGCCCAGCATACACTCTGAGATACGTCCTCAGCAGAGGGGATGGCCTGGCTTACACCCACCGGGCTTGATGCAGGCAGGAGGTTATCGGACCTTGCTCATTGTGGCAGCACTGACACCAGGCACAGTGCCTGGCACAGAGCGGGTGGTTGAGACATCTGTACTGAGTGACTGAAGCTACCGACACCATCTCTGTCCTTGAGCTAAGTCCGTGACATTGACACCAAGCAAGATGAACCCATGTCAGCGGGCACTGAACCCGTGATCCTGGCCACGTCCTCATGCTCATGTGGTCAAACAGCAGAACCTGGCAAGGCCTGGCTGTAACACAGAATCCAAACGCAGGAGGGGCATTGAAGGAGGGAGGCTGAGCAGCCTCGAAGGCCAGAGCTTCCCGCCATCTGGATTGGAGGGCACCAGCTTGCTGACGCATGAAGATGGTCAGACTCGGAAGATTCTCTGCAGGGAGGTTGAGTCTTGAGCCATTGCAAAACAGGTGATTCATGCTGTGATTCAAGATTCACGATTGGTAGCTTTAAACATTAACTTGTGGGAAAACTCAGGAAGCAGAGGAGTAGATGCCTGCTCGGGATAGGGGTTTGGGGGGTGCTCAGAGGGAGGAAGTATTTTAAGTGTTCCCGTTGTCATCCCTACTATTGCTACGATTTCCTTCTCTGACGCTTTTCCCTTCGGCTTAAACTTCTTAAGGGAACTGCGCAGGAGATCATAAAGAAAGAGCTACAAGCACTCTCTCCCCACCACCCCAAATTTGTGTAAAGAAATATGTACGAATCTATAGAGAGAATCCATCTCAGTCCAAAGATCGGGCAAAGCTACTGCAGCTGCAAAGTTATAAGCCCATAAATAAAGTTTATGGTTAAACGGCCTGACCTGGCTTTGCCCCTAGGTACAGAAGCAGTATCTTGTCATTAGTATGCAGAACACATCAGCCTAATGTCTGCTCATTTGTTCTCAAGCCACTCCGCTCTATAAATCTCCTGGCCAGGGCAGAGTGGGGAGGGGGGAGCCCAAGTGAGGGGCAGACAGAAAAAGGGTCAGGAGGGGGCGGGGCGAGGGCTGCTCCGTCTCACTGCTGAAACCCAGCGGGCGGCGGCCAGTCGCTCCTGTCCCCTGGCAGAGGGGAAAGTCACAAAGTCACTCACATAAAATAAAGAGTTCTGTTTTTCCTGTGATAGGTGAATAAGTAGGAGGGTGTGGAAGCGAATCTAATTCGTAAAATGAGAACTTTTTTTAAAAAGTTCTTCTAGTACAAAAAAACAAGCGCACGTTATCTGTCATATGATTTTCCTTAAAAAGCAAAGCCCCCGCTTTTTTTTTTTTTTTTTGCTTACTTTTGTCTCCATTCTGTTTTGTTTTCTACATTTTAAACAGAGGACTGGATTTTGCTCACCCGCACCAGGAGGGGGTCTCTTCTTCGAGAAGCTGATGGGGATGTTTTCAAGACCTCCACCCGTGGCAGGCTGGCAGGTTGCTGGGGACCCAGCTCTCTCATCTATGCTGAGGACTATGTGAGAAAATAAGGGGACAGCCAAGCACACCAGAGAGTTGACCTTGAAAACCTTCCTGAACTGGAAATGGATTTAGTTTGCTGAAGGTGACAGGTTCTCCTTTCTTGGGGTAACTTTCAGTCCATTTCTCCTGTTGGAAGCATTTGGAATAAATCCTGACTCTGCTGGGGTCCTGCCTGGGAACCCTGGTGCTGCAGGAGGGGAGGGAAGAGGTGGGTTCAGAGACTGGGGGGTGGGGGCCTTGATATTTGCTGTCTCTTCAGGGCTTTTAATTTGCCCATTAGGCAGCAAGCAAGTAGGCATCTCTCCTTTGGCCTCTGTCTGAGCAGAGCCTCCCTTGGCATATTGGAAAGGTGATGCAGGAATCCTTGCAAAGCCTGGAATGGCCCACAGTGGGGAGGGAAGGCGGCCTGAGGGGCAGAAAGCCAGAGAGGAGTGCCTGGCCACAGTTACATAGCCCACCCATCCCCCAGCATTGTTCTCTGCTTGAAAGATGGTGGAAATTAACCCCAGAGGCAGCTTTGAAGGGGAAATCAGAGGCAGGGTCTTGCAGCCTGGGTCTGGGGGGGGGGGGGGGGACAAGAGGGCAGGATTGCAGGTCCCAGGCTGCCTGTCCAATCCTTGCGGATGCCTGGAAGCCTAAGGGTACTTGTTAATTTGAGGGTTGGTATTTGAGCCTCAGGCCCTTTGTTTTAAAACAAGCTTCTTCCTTCACTCCTAGGGGCTCCAACTGCAGCACCCCTTACATTTGGGGCAGGAAAATCCTTGTGCGATTGTGTGTGATTTTGTGCATGTGTCTTCTGCGCATCGCAGGGTGGCATCCCTGGCTTTTACCCGCAAGATGCCGGTGGCATCCCCCACCAGGCAGTGACAACCAGAAAATCTCCAGACATGGCCCCCTGTCCTCTGGGGGCAAAATCATCACCAGGCGAGGACTATGCACGGGCTCTAAGCCTTTTCTGTCTTTACATCAAGTCACTGCCTTCAAACGTTAGGGTGCTGGCCTTCCCAAGGCCTTCTGCAGCCCAGCAGGAGCCCAGCAGGAGGAGGGGAACCTGGGGGCAAAGCCAGGGAGGGATCCAGAGAAGGAAGCCCAGTCGCTGACCTCAGGGAATTTATGTCCCCATAGGGCTTTTAGACTCATCCTTAGAACAAAGACCAAAGAGAAATAAGCAAAACAGCTCTTCGGGTAGGGCTGACAGATTTAGGAAGAAAGACAACAGCAATACTTTTTTTTTTTTTTTGTATGTCCCATGTAGTATTTGGGACATAGTTCTTCTAAAAAAAAATCACTGGTTATTCATTGGGAATTCAGATTCACCTGGGTGTCCTGTATCTTATCCGGCAATACTGTTTTCAGGTACAGGTAACCACAGGGGGAAAAAACCCATAGAGGGAACAGATGTTCTCAGGGTACAGAATTCTCTTGCCACAGGAGTTGATCTCTAATCAAAACCAAGAAAGGCTGACCGCTCCTGAACCCCATTGCAGCGCTCTCAGAATTCAGGCTGGGCTGGAAGAGCAGAGAATGTCTGAGGGATCGTCTCGATTTCCCCTCCTCTGAAAAGCAGCCTCACTCTCCACTGGCGGTCCTACTTGCACGCCCACCTTGGAGAATCTTCCTCCGGGCTTGGCCGCCGCCGAGAGGAACGTGACTGTGGGCGGCCGAGCCTGCCAGGCTTCATTTGGAAGGGGGAGATGTGACCACTTCATAAATCCACAAGGAACAGGCCCGCTCTTTGCTGGGGCTGGAGGAGCAGAGGAAATCTTCCCTGGCCTTTTTCTCTGTCATCAATCTTGTTTCCTCTTTGAAGGAGAGGCACCATTACTCATGGCCTGACAAAGTGAGGAGAGGGCAGGGGGCCCAGGGTGAAGGAGAGGAACCTGGCTTGGCAGGTGAAGCATCTGGGAATCCAGGGGGGCAGCGTGGAGCGGGGTGGCAAGGGCGGGAAGGAGGCCGGGCTCCAGAGCAGGTGCGAAGCTGACTGTGCGCCAAACGGAGAAAATCTGGCTCATCTGAGCTGACGAGAGACCCTGCACATGGGAGGAGGGAACCAGAAGATACAAAGAATTCAGGCTGGGCTGGAAGAGCAGAGAATGTCTGAGGGATCGTCTCGATTTCCCCTCCTCTGAAAAGCAGCCCCACCCTCCACTGGTGGGTCCTGCTTGCACGCCCACCTTGGAGAATCCCAACAGGGGATACAGTCTGTTGAGGATCAGCAATCAGGAGTCCTGAGGGGTCAAGAGTAATTTCTGAGACCCAGTTATACCTACCTGTACAATGGGGAAGTAATTTCTGCACAGTTTACCTATGGGGAAGATAAGTAAGATAACTGCTAGGGAAGGATATTTAAAACTGGAAGAGCTCTACACAAATATTATACATAATAATACACAAATGTGTGGTGTGTGCCAGTGCACGCACACACACACAGGCACACACACACACACACGCAGGGCAATATGTCTCCAACAGTCTCTAGACTTCAACAGTGGAAACAGAGCAAGAGGATGCCTGGGAAAGGAGGGGGCCAGGTCTTTGGAAGAAACTGCCAGTCTGTCTTTCCTTCAGGACAACAGCTAAATTCCAGAGCCTCAGCAGACGGGCCCTCCATGTCTCAGTAAAACTAAACTGACAGGCATGACCTCCCCTCGGCGGCTCACCTTATTGAAGCTGTCTGGTAGGTGAGACATTTATTAACATGGATGGACTGCCTGCCGAGGGGGCCCCACTGCTGAGGGCTCAGCAGAATGAATTCCTTCCCCAGAAGCAATAAGTCTCTGTTTCAATATGGAATTTGATAATGTCCTCCTTCTTGAAGAGCCCTGGCTGGAGGAAAGTCATGCTTTTCACATGCAACTGGTCGATCCATGAAGCTGGGGAGGTCAGAATGCAAGCCCACTACCTGGGAGGCACATGGTTCCTTCATTCTGGACAGGCCACTCCTAACCCAGCTTCCCCATGTAAGGGACTGGGTTAAAACTGTCCACAGTGGGAATGGGGTGGGGAAGGAGAACAGAAAATATTCCTGAGGGAGTCGTCCCATTTGCATGTTGGATGGGTCACAAACCATTCTCTGTGCTGGAGACCCAGTACACATACCCATAGCTAAGATGAAACATTTAAGAAAAATCTTGAATGAACTTCAGGAGCACAGGAAATGTATCGGCTAGCTATTGCTGTGTAACAAATGACCCTAAAATGTAGTGGCTTAAAATAGCAAACATGCATTACCACACAATTTCTGAGGGTCAGGAATCTGGGCTCAGCTGGGTGCCTTTGCCTCAATGTCTCCTACAGGCTGTGTTCATCTCAAGGATCCCTGGGGGGGGGGGGCGAGGGGAGGCTTAGGGGAGGTAGGTCTTCTTCTAAGCTTACTCACACGGCTACTGGCCTCAGGGCCGCAGGTCCTCACTGGCAGTGAGACCAGAGTCCCCTCAGTTCTTTGTTATGTGGGCCTCTCCAGAGAGTGGCTCACAACCTAACAATTGGTTTCCTATAAAACAGGGAAGGTGAATGTGATAGTTACTTTTATATGTCAACCTGACTGTACCACATAATTTTATATGTCAAACATTAATCTGGATGTTTCTGTGAAGGTGTTTTTTGGATCAGATTAACATTTAAATGGGCAGATTTTGAGCAAAGCAGATTACTCCCTATAATGTAGGTGGGCCTCATCCATCATTTGAAGGCCTTAATAGAGCAAAAATTGACTTACCCTGAGAAAGAAGGAATTCCCACTTTAACCATTTTTTTTCAATCTACAGATTGGTAGTATTAAGTACATTCATAATGCATAACCATCACCACCACCCATCCCCAGAATTTTTTCATTTTTCCAAACTGAAGCTCCCTACCCAAGAAACAATAACCCCACTGCCCCGGCTCCTGGGGCGAATGAAGTAACACCCTTCAGCCTCATTTTCTCATCTCCAAAGTGAGGATTTTAGTACTTTTGTCAGAGATGTGTTGTGAGACAGTGAAAATGCATGGAGGGCACTCAGCAAGTACTCCCTAAAAGCTAATGATGACGATTATGGCTTAAACATTTAGTGTCTTCCCCAGTTTTTTAGAGCCAGCTGTGTCCTTAAAGATGAATTAGGTCAGCCTATTTTTTTCAGAGCAAAAAAACTCAGGCAGGCAAAGCAGCTCACCCACGGGTGACTTTCTCACCTATCCCAAGGCTGCCCTCTCTGCAGATTTCCCCAGTCCTCCATGTTCTCCAGCAACTGAAATCTCCTTCTGGCCTGATACCTTGACAATAATGTATCACTTCTTAACAATGATTTCCTTTTAACAATTTGTTCTTCTTTTTGAGCACCTGTTATTTACCAGGTTGTCTGTCTGCCACTGGTCTAAGTCTGTCTAAAAAGGTGACATTTGACCTGAAACCTGAAGCATGAGAAGCCCAGGCTGATGGAGGAGTTAGGAGAAGAAATGTTCCACACAGGGAGAATCCCGAGCAGCCCTCACTCCGTGGGGAGCATACTTCCTGCTTCCACCGAAATGCACTTGCTAAAGCTGCAGGTGACTTAATAGTGACTAAATGCAACGCACCTTTTCATCTTCCTCGTTGGCCTCTCTGTTGTATCTATTTCACTTGAAGTTTCCTCATTCCAGAGTACTCTGCTTTTCTTCGGTATTCTCAGCACCACTCTCTGGTGCCCTCCTGCCTCTCCAGACTCCCCTCCTTAGCCTCCTAATCTCCTCTGCCTGGTCGATGTCCTCTGAATGTCCATGTGCCCCAGGGTCTCTTCTGTGCCCTTGACCAACTCCCCCTGGCAACCATCTCAGGCTGATGAAGCCAGGATCAGTGTCTCCAGGCCTAAGCTCTCTTTGGCCCCAGATGTGTGTATCTATCTAACTGGGTGCCGTCCTGTCTTCCTGGGTAAGGCATAAACCCTTCCATCTCAGCACAGCCAGCAGAGACCTGATTTTCTCCCTCCCAGTGCCCACAGTTGGACCCTTCTCTTACATGACCAGGACCAGCCCGTGCGACCTAAGCCCCCAAGTCAGAAACCTGAAAGTCAGATAGCTTTCCTCCCCAGCCTATCAACAAGGTCTGCTGATTTCACTTCCTGAACGTCCTCTCCCCCCACCCCCAGGTTGCCACGGCTTCAGGTCCTCATCATTTCATGCCTAGACTTTGCAGCAGACGTCTCATGGCCCCTGCTTCTCCCTGTCCTCTCTTCCTCTTCCCAAATCATCCTCCATGCAACCAGAGCACCGTATTTAAATGCACCTCTAATCATTTCAATCCTGTGTCCAAAACCTACCCCACAAGCACTGATATCCTTCACTCGGTATGCAGGGACCCTTCATGACCTAACCCCGCCTACTTTCCCTGCCCTTCATTTCCTCCTACTTTCCACCTCTCCTTTAACATTGCTAGCTGTTGCCCCAACTCATCACACTGTTTCTTAGTGTCTGCAAGTTGCCACTTGGCTGGAATATTATTGTTCTCTGCCCTCACCCTATCCCCCACTCTTCCTTCTTTTTTTTTCTTCCAGATTACTCCTAGGCATCCTTTAAGACCTGACACAGACACCTCTAAAGAGCCTTCCAAAAATCATTTCAGTCCCTCATGAAACCACGGCATGATGCCCTCCCACGGGCCCCTGAATCACAGCCTCTCTATGTTCAGAGGCTGCATCGCTGGCTGGCTGCAGTCAGGCACTGGAGTGGAATGTGGTCAACGTGCAGGAGCTGGTTATGTTCTTGGGCAGGATCTGTGAGGCCCACACCTTTGTTCCCACCACTGCCTCCTCTGGAGTGTTTTACGGGAACACCTCCAGCCCACATCCAGTGGAAAGGGCATTCCTCTGCTACAGTGGTTCTCAGACAAGATTCTGAGTTATAAGAACTCCTGTGGGGCCTAAAAGAACTGAACAGGAAGCTGATGCTTGGACCACTCTTGGGGATTCTCATTTAGTAGGTCTGGCGTGGTGGTTGGGCAGCTGATTGTTATACACAGTCATCCATGCCTGGGAATGGTTGTTCTAGACTCTAGAATCTAGAGCAGTGATTTCCAAATATTAACATGCATCAGAATCCCCTGGAGGGCTTGTTAAAACACAGATTGCTGGGCCCCACCCTAGAGTTTCTGGGAGTTTTGGGGTGCGACCCACGAATTTGCCTTTCTAGCAAGTTCCCAGGTGTTGCTGAGGCTGCTGATCTGGAGACAAGACTGTGAGAATCACTATTTTAGTGCATCGTGAAGTCCTACCATCGTTCAGTCTTGAACAGGCAAGGAGCATGGGCTTGATTCAAGGTATTTGGGTCCTGCTGTCGAACCACTGGCAACTCCAATAGTCTCTCCAGACCTCTGCAGGTACCAGGTCCACTGGGGGGCCCAACTAGGTACCATAGCATCAGCTGGTGTTCAGATAATTCCCCTTGGAAGGCAACGGGAAAAGATCAAGGATGATGAATAAAGGGCAAGTAAAATAAAGCCCAGGAAAATGAAGCATTTCAAAACTGAAATTACTCAAAGTTCCTTTAAAACCCACCACCAGTGGGAACCTGAAAGTGTAATTATATAACCCATGAATATAATTAGGCGCCTCCCTTCTGTCCCCACCCACTTCTCCCAGGCACTGGGTATGGGAGAAAGGAGGAGGGGGTCTTGAGAGCCTCCAGCCTTGCAATGTAACACCCTGCGCTCCCTGCTTTTATAAACTTCCTCAGAAAATAGTAGTTGTATCTGGCTGGAGCCAGACCCCAGAGCTTCTTGTCCATCAATTAGTATTTACTGGGCCTTCACAATGAGCTAAGCGGGCATATAAAAGACAACAGTCCCTGTAGACTGTTATTAAGCCAAAGAAGAACAAGCACCTCGCCTCCCTTTTCACAAGGTGTTGGCAGCGGGGTGGTTGTGTCTGGGTCAAAATGAACATTCAGCCACTCATCCCACAAAAATGTATTGAGCACTCACTATGTCTTAGGCACCCTTTCAGGCGCTGGAGGTGCGGCCGTGAGCAAAACAGACAGAAACCCCTGCCCCAGGGAGAGGAGAGAGGTGAGGGGCTCCATGAAGCTCAGGGACACAGGCTGGTGGCAGAGGGCCCCACACGCAGACCCCCAGTCTGGGTCTGGGTCACCCAGTCTGCCAAAAGCCCCTTGTTCAGTTCACACATCCCTTTCCAAAAACTACTACTGGGACTTGGACGTCTGCAGTTTCAAGGACAGTGGTGAAGATATCTGAGTTTAGGCGCAAGAAATGCCCTTTCTCCATGAACAAATCGGATGCTTGTTGGATTTCCAGATTCCTTGCTTAAATAAAATATTTACTCTAAAGCCATTTGAGCCAAAGCACCAAGGTCCCCTTCTTGTCAGTAGCCCGGCTCCTCAGGGCCTCTGTGCCAGCTCAGAGGCTGCCTTGACCCTCCTAGTAGCTGTGGCTGCCCCAGGTCAGTGGCGGCTTCCTGACCACCTCCCAGAAAAAGGACATGTGGTTTTCTAACATGTGTAGAGCTCTTCCTGGAAGGTGGTCGGTTCTAGGGAACCCAGACCAGCAGAGCTGAGTCTGACAGTGGTTGTGCTCTGAGTCAAGATCCGGGAGTGTAAGGTTCATTTGCTAAGAAGCAGGTGGCATTTTTTTAGCCCAGTGTGGCAACCCCAGCACCTAAGCACTTTGCCTGGAGCCCCATGGGCGAGTGAAGGAATGAATGAGTGAATGAATGAATCAGAGGCACTTCATGGGAACTGGAGTCCCATGAGGCTCCTGCCAGGAAGCCTCCCACCCTCGTGTTTGTCGTGTTGACCCCATCGAGGACACTCCCAGTGCTCATGGAGCACAGAGGTGAGGTCTGAGGCCAAGGTTAACTGGAGACCCAGAGAAGAGAAGAAACAGTTCCTGAAAACCTGGACAATTGCTCCACGAAGGGTCAATGGAGGGAAATGGCTTGTGGGCTGGCGGAAAAGCAAAGAATCCCACACCCCTCCCTCCTGCAACCCCACTCCCAGATAGCAGTGAAAAAGGAATATTGGAGTGAATTGAAGGTAATGACCGGGATGAATGGGGATTGAGCCCTATATTTGGAGATGAGGAAAAGAAAGAAACAAACTATGAAAGATGTGCAGGACTGTCTCAGGGTGACACAGGAATGTTCTAAGGATGTATGGCATGTTAGCATAAACACACTAGTGTATGAAAACAAGGCATATGTCCTCATAGTATATGTTCTATGGGGAAGCAAGAGTCAGAAAACCAGACAAGTCCATAAGAAAGGTCCCACCTGGGGTGAATAATTCCTCTCTCCTTGTTCTCATATGCGGAACGTGCTTTGCTCTCCCACACCTTGAAATCTATGCCCTTGCAGTTCTGTTCCTGGAGAAGCCCAAGGCAGCTTCAAAACTTAATTTTCCTTTCATCTCTCACCCCCAGGCTGACTTCCCCACGGATTCCCATAGCTCACTCACCCCCATCATCACTGCATGTATGATTTAACACTGTGGTTGGAGTTGTTATCGTCTATCTACCCTGCTTGACCATGAGTTCCCGAAGGCCAGGATCCTGTCTTATTCATCTTTGCCTCCAGTATCTGGCACGAAGAAGTCCTCCACATGGGTGCTTTGGCTAATTACATTAAACAAAAAGAAAAAAGAAAAAAGACGGTTACATGCCATGTCAAACGTGAACACCCTCCGTGGACATGTTTTCAGAGAACCAGGTTGTTGTAGGGCTCTGGAAAATGCTCCCTGAGTCAGACCTTCCAAGTCGTGGGCAGCGGGGGCGACCACATGTCAACACCGGGTGAGAACTCCCCCATCATTCAGGAGGCCCTCTCAGGAAGCAGGGAGGCTCACAGGCAATTGGAGACTTGTTTATATCAAATAAGCACTTGCTGGAGTGTTCAAAAATCAGCAGGTTCCAACTTGAACTTTCCGGAGAAGTCATGGCCATGCAGCTATTTGGTGCAAGAGAGTGGGGAGCAAACCAGGATTCAGTTGGCCCCTTGGTGGGACACCCATTGGAGGAGGTGCAGCGCCCATCTCAGAAAGACTTCTGAGACGTCGTGACGGTCAACTACCCCCTCCATCCCACGGCTGGGTGTCTCAGTGTTGCTACTTGAGAGTGGTAAGCAAAATGAAGTAACTGTGGTATTTACCACTGTTAATTAACAGCAAGGTGTTCATGAGTAATGTTGTGGTATTAAGGGCGTGGTGCAGCTTTTCATTACTGACTCCCTCCTTTGCAGGGTTATAAACCCAGAAGAGATGTTCCCTCCTGGCTGAAACTTGGCAGCTGGCCTGAGGTTCTTCCCTGTGGCTGGTGCCGGACCTGCCCGCTCATCAGCCTGTTGAGATCTGCCTCCGTTTCCACAGGAGACACTGCTGGGGCCATGAGCTTCTGGAAAACTTGCCACTCATGCTGTGACACTGGCATTTGAAGTCCCTAAAGCAAAGAATTAAAGAATGAGACTGACATGTTCTAGAAATGTCCAAATCCATATGAAGTCACCCAGAAAGCCACCAGGAAACTTCCCATGAAGTGGGCAGGGCTGTCTTTGTACAGCAGGTAGGCACAGAAGCGTTCAATCAAGAACAGATCTTTTTTTCTCGTGCCTCAATTCTTAACATTTCTAGCAAAATCCTTCCAAAGGTTGCTTGAGATGAGAGGGCATATTAGCAGTCGGGCTGGCGGTGGTGCATCTTTTATTTGGATTAAGTTTGTGAGTCGTAACACGCTCTGGCTTCTTGTTCCTTGAGCAATTTTCACATCCCACTGTGTGCACTTTGGGCTTCCTATTGCCCTTGCACAAACAATATTTCATTTAAATTTTCTCCCGTCCAACAACACTTTGAAATAGGCAACAGGAGGTATGATTACTCAGATTTTACAGATGAAGAAACAGAGTTTCAGAAAATTCAAATGACTCTCCCAGATTTGAACGGCAGTGCTCAGACACCCACCCCAGCATGTTCTGAAACAGTGAGTCCCACCTGCTCCCACCTCCTGCAAAGCTGACCGGCAAGCAGGTTGCTGGTAAGGAATTATGAATTTCCCTCTGGGAAGAGAAGTGTTGATCAATGAGCTTCGATTCTCTTTTGCCTGAACTTAAGAGAAGCTTGGTTCAGGTTGGCTTGGCTATCCAACACTAGGGACGCAGGATGAGAGGTCTTTTGGACGCTGTCACCCAGAAAACGAGATGAGAATCAGAGAGGGCAAACCACTCTGAAGAACATCGCCAGCCCCCTACATCCCCATCAGACCAGAGCCGTAATAACATTTCCTTCTCACCCCCAAGTCCTCAACAGACAATAACATGATAAAAGGAACCAACAAATTAGTAACCCATTACCTACAGATTTTAATTAGTGATGAGAACTAGACTCAACATGAACTCCTCCCTAGAAATTCTTCCTGTTCCAAACACCTGGCAGGGACATTCATTCCCATCTGGGAATGCTTTCAAGAGGCTGGCAACAACCAGCTCAACCTGTCCCATCCTCTAAGACGAGGGAGAGAAACCTTGGATAAGCTGCTGAGGCCCAGCTCATGACTCCTCCAGAGCTCAGGGACCCATGGAAAAGGGCAAGTGCATCAGTCACAGTTGCCTCTGATTTCTTAGCAAGCCTTAGCAAATGTTAGAAACAAAAGACCAAGAAAGTCACTTCATTTACATACTTGGATATTTCAAGGCTACTCTTGATTATCCACCTGACCAGAATTTCATTAACACAGAGTTTATAAAGAAGCACTTCTATTGACTTTGAGGTAAACTAAATATGCTTCATTTTGCAATTGCTTCCCTACTACTTAGAGTTGCACTGGCTCACATTTAAGTGACTGTTTATTCCTGGATCACATATTAGCCACATGATGGAGAGCGGAGGGGATGAGAGGGGAACATGGACTCAATATGAAGAATGCAGTGTGGAAACTGCATACATGAATAGCCTGCATGGTATTTGGCCCTTGGTTCTTTCTCACAGGGGTTTTCCTTGTTGACCAATGAAGGAAGGAAATGATCCCGGAGTTAGTTTTGAGGTCTCCTATGGAATTGTGTCAGCCACTCTGGTCTTCAGACCCCTCCGCAACACCAGGTACCCTGAGGTGACTCGGCTTGTGGGCCACAGGAGGAAGATTTGATGCACACCCAGCTCCATCTCTGATGGAGCCATCCATGAGCTGACAGGAAGTGGGCATGCCTCCTGGCCCCAGCACCCTCTGCCTTTCTGGTCTTCCCTAAAGCATCTACTTAAACATCCACATCTCTTCGCTGCAGGGTTGGGAAGATTTCCAAGAGCAACACTGGGCACCTCACCTTATTTCCTTGTACCATCCCAGATGAAGAGGTATTATAGAAGTCAGGAAAGCAGGACTCCCATGGGGCTGGTCCCCTTCTCCTGAGCTGCCCCTTTCCTCATTTCCCTCATCTTCCCATACACCCCTCCAGGGTGCATTCCTCAAGAAATCTACCCATTCCCTCCTCCCCTACTTACGTCTTGCAAATCTTGCATTCTACTAGATGCTGTGGAGGACCTCATCTACTTGTGTCCGGAGACTCTGAAGGAATGGAGTCTCAAGAGCCGGGGAGAAGGTGGGAGCTCAAGTTTACATTATACCATCTTTAATGGAAAGTTGCAGCTGGTACAATGACAAGTTACCTAGAAAGTAAGTCTTCCTATGAAAGCCAGCGTCGCTGTTATTTTACAGACATCTCATCTGGTCTTACCCAAGGAAAGCACATTCCTCCTAATAGCATGGCTTGGATTTGTTTTGTTTTGTTTTAAAAAAACAATAATCCTGGAATTATTGTACTGAAATATATTTGACTCCAGAGACTTGCTTACATAATAAAAGTATATTATGAGTAGATGAAACTTACTCATCGGGGTGGGTGGTGACAATTAGACAGTGCTGGTGACCTATTCTCTCCTCAGTTTATCACACTGCAACCTGATCATTGACAGGTGGTTTTACAGGGTCTTCTTTCTCTGAACAAAGCTTGCCTTGAGCTCTTCTTCACGACGACATGAACTATAAGTAAAGTTAATAACTGAAAGAGCCCCGGAAGCTTCCTCTATTGTGTGGATGTATTATACAAAATGACAGCAAGCAAGAGGTGAGGGTTTTAACAAGGGAGGTCAGCTACTCACATAACTTGATGGGAAAACTTGGCCTCCTCTGTGGAGAAAGAGCAGTCATCTCCCAGATGTGGGAGGCAAGCACATTAAGACAAGAACATGGGAAGCTCACGGAGCGGGCCAGATCATTCAAATAAACCCTGTAATCAGTGAGCGACAGATAATTCTCAATTCTATAAACACAGAGAGTAATAGATTACACAAGCTAGGCAAAAATAAATCAAAATTGACAGACCTTTTTCAATCAACCACAAAATAACAGAGCCAGTGGGGAAAGCCCATGGGAACTTGATACTTCCCTTTGAAGAACTCCGTGGACAAAAGTGATGCTTGCAAGACAAGTATCTATCGTATGCATTCTTATGAAGTACATAGGATGTCAAAGCCTTTCTACATTTCTAACTTTTTAACCTCACAGCCTACGAGACCCATCATAAGGAAATTACTATCTATGGGCTTCAAGCGATAAAGCGGGCGGCAAGCGTAAGTGGAGTCTTCCCCATCACGTGTCTAACGGAGGTATGTCCAGGATTGTCACCCATGTCACCGAAACCTGAGGTCTTCTTCTGCTCCCAGAACACAAGCTTCTGTTTAGCTCACGCCATCTTGGCCATCCCTTTTCCAAAGAGAATAAGTGCCCTTCTCAAGCTGCACTAAGAAAAATAATAATCTGGAACTGTCTTGGCCTGTTGACCTTAAGACACCCTTGGAGGTGCTGACAAGCTCTTGTCAGAATGAATGGAACAGAGAGGCGCCCATCCCCCTTTCCCTTTTCACGTCCTGTGGTTATTACTCTGTGGTGCAGGTATTTCAGCCCTCGCTGTACCGGGCAACAGGATGAGACAGGTTAGCTGGGCATCAGATTTCAGACTCTTCACTTTTTCGCTCGTCTTCTCAGCACGTAGGCTTGAGAGCTGACACCATGACAGGAAGAGGGAAAGCGGGAGAGGCGAAATGGAAGGTTAAAAGTTGATAGACAACACCGAGAGCTAGGGGAGAGTCGGAAGGCAAGATGGTAGAGATCCCAAGGGATCAACACGGTTAAGCAGATAGTATGAAGCTGTAGCCGTGTCAGTGTTTGACCTGAGGACACCGGCAGCCTCAGAAAGGAGGGAGATGATGGGGGAATCCAGACAGAAACCACACACGTGAAAAGTGAGAGGAGAGTAAGTCTTATCAAAGGTGGGAGGATCGGTACCAGCTATGTAAGTTTATACATCCCAGTCCTTGACAAAAAACAGATAACATTTCCCGAACTAATGACCTCTGTGCTTAAACTCCGAAGGGTAAAAAGAAATAAATAATTAAACAATTGTCTTCAGCTGTAGCAAGAAAGAGTAGAGAAAAGGTGTCAGGACAGATGTCCTTCAATAGTGAGTCTCATTCCATATTATTATACTCTGACCCCATTTATTATCTGGATAAAAAGGGGACATGACCTCCAGTGGTGCTCTTGAACTCTGGATTCCAAGATACGTAGGAGACAGCCTCCAAGCAGGCACTGGGTCCTACGGTTACAATGCTGTTAAAGGCTAGGACCTGCTAATTGTCAAGCTCAAGTTCCCTTAGTAGGATGATGGAGAAGGGCACCAATTTTGGAGTCAGACATGGATTTAGTAACTGAATCTGGCTTTCACTCACCATTTGCCTGCGTGTGACTTTGTGCAGACCACTCAGACTCTCTGAGCCCCGTTTCTCCATTGCACATGACATAATGATAATGCTCGACACACAGTATTATTGTAAGCATCATATGTATAGAACCTGAGTAGAAGTATTCCGCACCAGAAAAACGTTGGAATGTCAATATTAGTCAGTTCAGAGCATTGAGACACAAGAGCTGAAATAACACTCAAATGGTCAGTGAAACAGTCAAGATCGTAACCTTGTTCCCTCAGCTAGGGCTTCTTGCTAGTTGAGACCCAATGGTTCAGGGGTGTTTATAAATATGATAATGTGGCAACTTATTGAGATGCTCCCTTTTGCCGTGTGGATTGAGCCGTGACCAAACCCTAACTCAATTGCCAAGGCTTTGGTTTCCTTCCCATTCATCCTGAGAGTGTGGAAAAGGGGCGCTTCCCGCAGAGATCTATATGGCAGCTTCCCAGTGGCTGAGAGAGCTCTCCATTCATTGCCGATGTGAGGAGGCAGCCATAGGCAGCATGGGGGAGGCGTGCCACCGTGCTCACAGAAAGCCTAGAGAGGTCACAACAAAAGTCTTCAGGGGTGCAGATAACCACTGTGGGGCCGAACAGTTGGTACCATCTTAGGGAAAAAAAAAAAAGAAAAGTGGGACTAGTCACGTGCACAGCCTTCATCCTACAGCTCCTCACGAGACTGTCTTGTGTCACCCAGAATGCCAGCGAAGCCATAAATCCACCCATTGGGTGAGCCCCAGCAATCTGTCCAACCCTGCTGGGAAACAACACATCCGGCCCCTGACGGCACTCTCATGACTGCTTGGCTGAGAAGTGGTATTTTAAATAAAGAGAGAAAAAAAACGCCCTATTATTTGACTCTGGTAATTGACAACAAGTTTCTCATGAGTAATTTTATAGCACTCAGGGTGTGCCGGGGTTTGATTTAACTTCTCTTTACAGGAGCCTCAAACTTGCAGTACAAACACTATTTTGAATGGCATGAAACATGCTCCCAAAATCTGTATGGACATTATTAAGACTTTAGTTGAAATATCCTGATCCTCTGGCCCATGAAAGGCCTATTTCATAGTTTCTTCTCCCAAATGCCATTTTTGGGAACAGCAAACATCTGAAATTTGGGAACCTGAAGGATCTTAACTAACACAACTCCACTTGTTATGTCTCCACTCCAGTATGTGTATATATGCATATTTTTTCCCTACAATTCTGTATTACAGCAAACAGTGAGTGATCCCCAAGTGGAATATGTGGCAGATCAGTTCTTCCAAAGATTCTTTTAAAAAGGGTGGGGAGTGGTTTCTGCATTCATAATAAACTTGGGTTCTAATACTGGTTCTAGTAATTCACAATATACATTAGCGTGATACAGGCTCTGAGAAGTCTTGCAGGAATCGAGCCTTGCTTATCACTGTGCAAACACAAAATTTCCCAAAATAAGTTGAACACCGTATCTCCCTACTGGAAATTATGTACATACACAAACACATTCCACCTCTTCTTAACTTAACAGTGATGTTTGATCCCACAGAGCAAGAATTTTAAGGAACAGATTTTGAGAAACCCTGAGCTAAAAAAAGAAGGAGGCACAGATAGGGTTCAGGAGTTAACCATGTTCTACTTTATTCTGGCCCTTCTACCACAATTATTCATTCAACAAACATCTATTGAGTAGTCCATAGATAACGGGTGGGGGAGATGCACAGATAAATCAGATGTGGAGAAATAAAAATCACAGCACTGCCATTGGATGACTGGTAGATTCAATAGATCCAGTGAGGAAACTGAGACAGAAATTAAGTGATTAGTTTCTGCACATAGAACACCTGTGTGCCTCTTCTGCTTTGATTCCCATTCAGTCAAAACATAAAAAATGGCCCGGAATAAACATTTAGCCTAGAGGAGGAAAGATGGTTCGACGCACAAGTGCCACAAGTTAAAGGCTTTGACAATGAGGCTCAAAGTGAGAGTCTCTAACTCCATGATTTTTAGGGAAGGGACAGAAATTAGAATTGCATGTTCTAGTTTTCAGGAGAGACATCAAAGAGGAAATTTGATGAGCCAGGTATGCTGCTTTGAGGAGGAAGCTAGACATTCAAGGCCAGCCCTGCATCAAGAAGGAACAGGCCTACGGGAGCCACATTCAAGGCCACGTGGTACCTTCCGGGACTCTGTATGGCCATGGGAGTGCCCAGAGTTCATGGGAGACTTTGCCCCTTTTGGACCCACTGGTGGATTCACAATAAGAGCTCTTCATTGGTGTTTCCGTCTTTATGTTTCTTCTCTGTTGCTTTTAACGACAAATCGCCTGTGTCTTAAGTAGAGAGTATTCGTTCAGCAATGTGATATTTCTTCTCTCCAGCCCCAGGAGAGTCCATTCATTCTTAGAGCTTTAATTATGACCTGCAGACAGATGGTTCTCATGTTTGTAAGTCAACTTTTAAGCTTCTAGCCAAGCTTTATTCCTCATACTCCAGATTCCTGTTGGGTACTTTCACTGGTCTCTTAACTTCCCTTTGAATTGTAATATATCCAGATTATCTTCTCTCAAGCCCTCTTCCCCTCCCAATATCCCCATTTCAGTCAATAAAATAATTTCCCCTGACCCCCCACCACCCCGCTCCGCCCATACACACACACACACTTCCATCCTCCCAGGTACTCAGTCTCAAAAGCTCAAAGGTTTTCCCCTCTCCTTCCTACTTCCCTTAGGCAGTAACTAAGATGTATCCTTTCTTCTTTGAAATGTCTCTTTTATCTATCCTTTCCTTTCCCTTTCTTTTTGCAACCAAAACAGAAGTGCTCTTACCCCTCGTGGTTAGACTGCTGATCTTCTAACTCCTGGCCACTATGCACCCCTTCCTCTAACCCATCCATGCGATTCTCAGATCAGGAAGTATCTCTAGGGTTTGAGGGAAACAAAACTGAATTAATCTCAAACAAAGAGATGCTCAGGATGCTGTATGTTTAATAAGTTCTGCAGGTAATCTGGAGGTTCTGCCATGCTTAGAAGCCAGCACCCGCCTGTCTCAGTGGCCATTCCAAGCGAGGTGGTCTCTGGGATCACAGTATGTCCTGAGACACATTCCCAACCTCCTCAGCCACAGGCGGCCCCATCTACTGCCTACTCGCCATATACCAACTGTGCCTGATGCCAACACTATGAAGTAGCTACCACTGTACACCTTCCATGGAAGAGAAATTCTCTGCCATCAACATCTAAAAATCCTTATCAGAAAGTCACTTCCCATCTTTCCCCTTAGCAAGAAGGACACATAATAGTTCAGCACTTTGAAACCTAAATTTGTGTGAATACTGTTGCCTTTACCTATGTGAACATCAGTGGAAGTGACAAACTAATTGGGAAAAGAGAGTAAGATGTGAAAGACATGTATGTGTCTTTTAAACTGAATGGGAAGTGGCAAATGGAGAGAGCATGGAAGGGTTGAAACAAAAGGGACACAGCCTGCTTAGGACACAGGCACGCCCATTCGTGCACTGGGACCTCTTGGGAATGTCCAACTCAAAGTCGACCAGGTGATTCGGCCTCATTTTGCATTTTGAAGAGACGTATTTGAGGCCCTCCCTGGGAGCCAGCCTGTTTCAGCAGGGATGTGTTGACACTCCACCCTCCTAGAGTTCCAGACCCCTCCCCAGTTCACCCCAATAATGGCAGCCCACCTTCCTGTCAGAGTCCCATGGAGCCCTTGCCAATCACAGTGGAGCCCTCTTTGCACCTGCCTTCACCCCAGCCCGGCCCCAGGAACAGCACAACCAGTGAGGGAGCGGTGGGATTACTGCAGCTGAAGCAAAGCTAATCCTAGGCAAGGACCCTTTATCCAGGAAAAGCCTCCATCTGGTCGTCACCTCAGCCCCGCACAATCTCCTCTTAATAACTCGCATGCCAGAATGTCGCAAAAGATTAAACCTGTTGCGGAATGTGATGCTTTGTCGCCCTGACATGGGGTGCTCGGAGCCAGGGGAGGAGGCGGTGGCCGGCGAGAGGAAACGGAGAGGAAGGCGAGACAAAAGAGAACACGCTCTGAATCTTCCTGCGGAAAGCCTTTGTTCAGCCGCTACGTTATTTGCTGATCTAGACGAGGCATAATAATGCACTTTATCTGTTCAGTTTATGATGTGTGTGTGTCATAGGTGTACATGTACATTACCGACTATAAAATATATGTAACATGTGCCAGAAAGAGAGACAAGAGAGGGAGCAAATGCCTCTGACTCAGTGAGAGTTTGCCTTCTCTTAGGCAAGCGGGGCTCCTGGCACCCTAACTGTGAGCATCGTTTCAAGCCAAGCAGGGATTCTGAGAAGAGGCCACTTCATCAAGTAGAAATTATTTTTTGTAAAATGAAAAATGGCCCTGTTAATTCTTGCTTTCAGAGCCTGGACAAAGAGCAAGCACAGAGGCTTTCCTTGACGTCTAGCATCAAGTTCACTCTGTGGAAGTACAGGGAGTGAGGGACAGACGGGCTGAGAAAGTGACCAGAATATTCCTGAGATGACAGTGACATTATTGCATCTCGCCTTCCTGCTTGCAGACCTCCCCCCAGAGCACACTTGCTTATTTGTAAGTTTTTGGAAACACGTTCTTTATTAATGAAGCATTCACAGAGGGGCTTCTATCGGAGAATTAAAAAAAACCTCGGGGTTAAACAAACCCAGGTTCAAATCTTGCGTCTGCCCCTTTGAAGGGGAGATGCGTGATCTTGTGTCATTCCTGCTGATCTTCGGTTAACTCACTTGTAAAATGGAATAGTAATGATACCAACCTTTGATGTTTTGTGAAGAGCAAAGATCATTTATGCATCTGGGACATTGCATATAGCTCTAACATTTACCATTTACAAGTCTGCAGCTGGGGAGTGCTTTTGCTCCAGCCTCTAAGATAACCCTTGCTACCTGCTGCAGAATAGACGGGAGCACAACCATGCCAAGGAGACAAGTTGTTGGATGGAGACCGGCTCTCTCTGACTGCTTTGGGGAGGCCAGCCTAACAACATCCATGAAAGAAAGTCATGATCAAATGTTCACACAGCCTTGGAGTATATGTTATATCTTAATAATATGATTCTCTTTTAAAAAGAGTGAATTGGCACTGAAATAAGTTAATTTATACTTCCCTAAGGAAAATGGGGAAATGTGCAGAAAGCACCTTCAGGGCCATTTGCTGCCCTCTGGGTAAGCTCCGGATGGCAAGGCATAGTTTAGAGCTCTTGATTCATCCAGGGTCAAGTCTGTGCTCTCTCACTGACCATCTGAGTTACTTCCGAGTCCCTATAAGTTGGACCCCTGTAGCCATTCACTCATTCACTCATTCACTCACCTAGCAACTATTTTTTGTTTGTTTGTGTTAAGAAAACTACTAGGAGTTGTGGCATGTGCAAAGAAGTGCGAGATGGACACATCTGCCAGGCAACCACACCTTAAAGCAATAATGGACAGTTGTGACAAGTCTTAAAAATCTTCTTGTACATTTCTTGTTGCCTTCAGCTGTTTGGACATCTGTGGGGATCATCAAAGACAGAAGACAGGAAGAACTGAAATGCACATTTTTTTATTAAGCGCATTGGAGATACTGAGAGGATCAAAAAGCAAAGGATCAGAAACAAAGGGAACTTCCTGTTTAATCCACGGTCATTGCGTTCGAGAGATATTTCATCTAGTTGTGAAAACTGGGCATGTGTACAGAAGGAGATAATTATTAGGGTAACCATTCAAGAAAAGTAAAAGCACAATGCTTTCAACTGTTCTGAGAGTTCAAAATAAAAATAAAGGTGTCACAAGCAGCCTGTGTTCATTTTCACATCAGCGTCTCAAACAGTATTTGTATTACCAGAAGAGTCTCGACCAGGGAATGGTTGTCCTGATCTGCAATGGACAGGACATGCTCTGTGAAAGAAAGAGGGTTTGAATTGAGCCTTTTGAGATGATACAGTAAATCTCATGATTATTGATGAGACAATTAATCTTCATTTCTCAGTGGCTATGCCAGACACTAGGGCATAATTGAAACGCCCTCCACGTGATCCTCAAATCATATCCAACATGAGCTTTGCTACCTCATTTGACAGAGGAGAAATCAGGCTCGGAGACAGTGAGTTCAAGGTCTCACAGCAAGGGAAGGTGGTATAAAATCAGCATTTGAACCTGGTTCGGTGCAACTCCAAGGTCGGTGCTCATTTTCTTCTGTCCGAACATTTCCCTGACAAGCAGGATTTAGAGAAGTAGGAGCATATCAGGCAGGGGAGATTCCTGTGCACCACAGCATGGTTACAGAAGTACCCATGGCTTGTAAAAAAATAAAGGATTGCCTGTAGCAAGGATTACTGGTTGTTCCCAGGAGTCTTTCTGCCTCCTTGTTTTAGTACGAAAATCCTAAATCCTTGCCAGGCATGAACACGGCCCCCACAGGAAAACATGCATTTCTGGCCTGCATTGCACCAGACATATATGGTTATGTGACTAAATGCTGACCAGTGAGATTCAAGTGGAAGCCAACTATACAATTTCCAGGAAGTGTCCCTGCAGGGAAGAACCATGTCCTTCCATCTTTCCTCCTTCTTTGTGGCTGGACTGTGGATTTGATAGCTGGATGGGAAATGGCTAATTCCATACCCTGGGTGACCTTGGGAATGGAGGTCATACAAAGCGGAGCAATGAGACAGCATGAGTCTGGGCCTCTGGGTACTTGGTCTTTGAAACAAGAGGGAAATACGCTTTTGTGTGGTTTAAGTTGCTGTTATTTGGCCTATACTCTACTGGCAATTGAACTTAGTCCTAATTAGAACACAGTCTAATTTGACTTGAGCCAAGAGTTTTTGTAGAGCAGGTTGGAAAGACACAGCATGAAGCACTTCCCAAGTCAAGTTAAGGCATGTGTCACTTGTTTTGTAGGTTTTCTGGGCAGACAAATACTATAAAAGTGGCATTTTCAGAAGAACAAATACCCTGGTTGTGCTGTGCAGAGTGGTCTGGAGAAGTAATGGAAGAGATGAAAGCCTCTGGGAAATCACTCATAAACCAGGGCTGAGGTGCCCAGGCCTCACAAAGCGGGCAGGGCTGAGCGGTCAGGAACTGAAGCTGTAGGGTGTGGATACTAAGTTCACACTGAGGGTCAAAACACAGAGTAGTCTAAGGTCTCAGAGATTTCTTCTGGAAGGGCCACGGTACACCGGCAAAAATAGAGAAATCAGAAAGTGAAAGAAAAATCAAAAAGGGGCAGAGACTTCTGTTTTATTGTGGCCAGACATCAAGAGAGAGAGAGAGAGCTGGGGTACACATGTCTTCAGCGTGTTAGGTGGAAAGTCAAAAACTACCAGTCAACATAATGGTAAGCATGAAGGACAGAGCTGAAATTTTGACATTTGAGGAGATTTTTCAAGGAATATGATAGAAGAATCAGATCAAAATAGAAGTACAAGAAGGAAAAAGAGGAAGCAGAGAGGGAGAAGCAGTAGGTAAAGAGGAAGTAGGTAAATTGGTGTGATACAGTGTCTTAGAGTCTGAGGAAAGAGCTTCCATCAATGGTGGAATGTGCCAGAAAAGAAGAAGAACACCAAATGAGAGAAGATCATTGAATTTGACAACAAAGAGGTAGGAGAGTGACCTTGGAGTGACAGTGTCACTAGAGGCTGAGCGGAAGCGTAGTTTAAGGGGACTGAAGAGTGAATGCCTCATAGGGGAAGGGAGGTATATTTGAGGGACTTGTACATGAATTGAAAAAAGAGAAAAAGGTGCCAGAAAGTCAGCCTAAGGGGGTAGTGGGGGCAAAGTTCTATTGGGATGGGGAGCCCTGTATGGATTGTTAGCAGTGATATAAACTGGGAGAAGCCACCCCACTGAGCCTTGGTCTCTTCATGTGCAGGTGCTAAGTCCTCCGTCGGGGCGGGCGAAGATGAATGAATATGCTTGTAAATACGCAGTGCAGAGTACGTGGGGCAGCACCTACCCATCAAACTTCCTCTTATTCCTTGTCTTCAGATTATTTCTTCCATTTTATCAGGTATTTTTAGACATGGCTCATTCCCCCCAGGGAACTGTTCTGTGCCTGTGGAGATCACATGAGGGCTCACTGCAAACCCGTGCACACCATTTGAAGAAACCCTCCGATTGCTCCTGTGCCTCGGATCCCATGCGGTTTCAGAGCTCACATCAGCTTTCAGGGACTTGTTGGGGAGGGAGAGACCCTCAAAGGTGGTAACTCGAATGGTCCCTGTTGATTTCTTGCACCCCAGGAACATACAGTGGCCTCCCATATAATAGGACTAGCCCAAACAATAGCCAGTCCCTGTGTTAAATCAAAATGTTTTTTCACTTCATTCATTCCCATGAAGTTGGTACAATGATCTGCTCCATTTCTCACGTGAAAAATCTGAGGCTCAGAAGGGCTCACCGAAGTATCATTTGTTGCAGAGCTCGTGTGAGTTGGGGAGCGTTTTGTGCTCAGTCAGGGTCTAGAGCCCTTGAGCTCCACCACCACACTGTCTGAGGCCTGGACATTTACCAAGCGCTCTCCCTGCTTCCATGCACACCTGCCCAGACGACAGAAGCCTCAAGTCAGCCCTGGGATGGGGCTGTCGCAGGCTGATCAGCACAGCCACGGTCAAGGGCAGCCAGAGGAGAGGTGAGACGGCTCCCACACAGGGAGGGGCACAGCGGGGTCAGCCGCCCGAGCACCAGAGGCAGCAGAGCCCTGTCACCCCATTTATCCAGAGGCAGAATCAGACCAGATTGAAGGACCACAGCTGAACCCTCCAAACAGTCTGGCAAACCCTGACAAATTTTATGCCTTCCCAACGCTCCTTCAGCCACCAAACCCACTACTTCCTGGAGACAGAGAGCCCTCTGGCCTTCACACCCCACAGTAATTGTGGTGGTGGCCGGCCCCCCAAGTGACTCCACCCAACTCAGACGCAGGGAACAGCTATTGTCTGAAGCACACCCCAGACTGTTACTTCTCTAAATGAAGTACGCGCCAAGATGAAAGACCAAGGTGATCATTTGGGTCCGGCTTAGGCGTAATTACGCATTCATCAGTCAGAGCTTTCATTACCTGGAGATAAAGAAAGGTACCATTAGCGTTTTGGGGAAACCTGGCTCCAGCAAAATGCACTTCTTCTGTCTCCCAGCCAGTGACAACTAACTGTTATCCTTGGAAGGGCTGAGCAGGGAGACTCCAACCTAAAGTATAAAAGGCCTTCAGCCATAAAAGGTGATGCCAGTGAGCCAGGCACAGCATTTCTGGCCGATATGGAATGACTCAGAGGCACTTCCCAGGCAAGGGAACACTCCCTCGAATGGTGGGAAGGGGAGAAACATCGGGGGCAGAGAAATGGAGGCGTGCACGGAAGGGGGAAGGGGAGCTTCGGATGGAGCCTGGCTTAAAGCATTGCCTTGCTGTCTCCCTGCATGAAAGGCAGAGGCTCAGTTTCCACCCAAGACCTACTGGATCAGAATCCGGATGGTCACATGACCCCCTGGCCGTGCAGAGGCACATTAACGTGTGTGAGACGCAGCACTTGAGATCCTCCTCCCCTTGGACAACTTCCTGCTGCTCATTTTTAAAAACAAGGAGCTGGGGTTTGCTCATCTCTCCTATTTATCTGTGTCTGTTCAAGAGCAAACTGGAGGCAGGAGTGTGTGTGTGTGTGTGTGTGTGTGTGTGTGTTTAGAGAGTGTTTTTCTTTTCTTTTCTTTTCTTTAACATCTGGCAGGAGAAAGAGATTTTTCCCTTCCAGTGTTGCTTTAAAAGGTAAACATAATTGAACGGGGGCAAAGTGGGGGCGGAAGTAAAGACCATAAAACACACACAGTGTCAAATTGAAATGATTAATAAAGCTGAGAGGCAAAGCATCCCGCGGTGCGGTGTGAGATGCGACAGACAGGTCAGGGCAAACGCTGGCGAATCAATTTCAGTGCCTCTAGCCTAAGGGCCAGGACAGGCAGCAACAGAGAGAAAACCGTTTCACAATAAGGAGAAGAGGAAACTGGCAAGAAAGCAACCCCAGAAGGGGGGACGGGGTGAAAAGGAATCCTATGGGGAGGGAAATCCCTTGGGTGGCAAGGTTATAGGTGGGTGGGGGGTACCTACACCCACACGGGCAGATTAACAGGCCCTAAGCGCCAGGCATCCGATCCAGGGTTCTGAATAATTAGCCAAGGTTCTGAGGTGTGAGGACAGATCTGGCTTTGAACCCCAATGCCACCACTTATTAGAAAGTAAATCTGGAGGAAATGTGAATTTTTGCATTGAGCCTCAACTTTCTCATCTGTACAAGGGGGATAATCCTCTCAGCCTCATAGAGTCATAAAAAGTAAATGAGATGATCATGTTAAACCTTCACACCATGACTGGTTACATGTATTGCACTCTCAAAAACGATAACTATTGTCATTCGCTATTTTCCCACAAGTACTCCCAGTGAATGTCTTCTCTTGGCCCTGACCTTGATCTGTGCTCTGAAAGAGGGATAGAAAGTGATTCAAATGCTTTTAGAAGCACTGTTCTCTGCTGCCTTAGTGCTGTCAAAGTTGTATCTTACCCTGTTCATTCATTCTTCCAGCCATATTGAGAGCTTACTGTACATCAGGTCTGTTAACCAGCTGAGCTCCACCCATTGGTATCAAAGTATCAGTGGAAAAGAGCCCAGTGAAAATGCACAGACCCAGCAATGTGCCCAGCACCCTCTGGGTCATGCTCACCTGCATTCCCTATGACCCAGCTCTGAAGATGTGAGGGGCAAAGTTTGAGCCACCTTCTGGACCTCCTGGAAGTAAAATCCATGCCCTCAGGAATGAGTCCAGCACAGGGTGAGCTGCTCTGCAACTAGTGCCTCTCACAGAGCCTCCCCTCTGTGCTGTGTCCCTTGGATGAGGGCACACAGCACCAGTGAAGCCAGGCTCAGCCGTTCCTCACATGACTTCTAGCCCTGCATGCAGCCTGCATCTAGATGCCATCACCTGCCACCCACACTCATATCTTCTGTCCCAGCATTTATGGAATGAGAAGGCAGGTGGATCTGCCCAGTTCCCCTCTTGGGCTGCAGAGTGTGGCTGAGTAACCCTTGAGAGCCACTCTCAGCAGCTGGTGAGTTATTGGTGCCCCGTGTGGGATTGCCAGGACCTCACAGAAGGGCTGAGGCACAGTCGTCCATCCTCTGGTTCTGAGATCAGACAAATACCAATTTAGCCCTTGTTCTACATCTGACTAGGGGTGACCCATTGGCATTGGTGGCTTGACCTCCCTAGGTTTTGGGTTCCTTGCCTGTGAAATGGGGATTCTATTACTAACTACTCCTGGATCTGTGGGGGTTCGGGCAGGAACAGATGGCATGCTCACACTGGGTAGTTTAAGGAGAGTGTAATAAAGGAACTCTTCATAAACAAGTGAGCTGGGTGTAGGGAAGGAGCAGGGGACAGTGACGTGCCCTCAGTCTAGAAACAGTGGGGTCTGCCACCCAGGACTGGAGGGCACCCCCAGAAGAGTGGGGCACCTGAACAAAAGCGGTGAACTCTGATGTGACATGCAACCAGTCGACGGCTGCAAGGCGGGGCTCGGCTTGCTCAGCGCCCTTTCCTCTCCTCCCCTTCTTGACCAAACCCTCGTGGAAGCCCACGGACAGGGCAGCCTTTTGATAGCATCCCTACAGCTCAGCTTCTTGGGTAGAAAAGAGCAGAGAGAGGATTGGAAGAGAAAACCCAAAGTTCCCAGCACAATCTCACAGGGTCAGCTTGGGCTTTAAATGAGATCACACACACAAAGCGTCTGGAACGTGCAAGTCCCTAGTAAACGTTAACCCTGGCCACGACCCTGTTGTCTTACTAAAAGATGTGAGAAATTTCAAAACGTTCCTTACGTTACATGGAGCTGGGACTATTCCTGTTTATCAGTCCAAAACTCCGAGAAGTTGCCTCCCAGGTATTGGCAGTGACTAGGGAACTTCTGGAAGAAGACTCTCGGGCTTTCAGTAAAACTGGTCCTACACCCACTCTTTGTAGCATCTTGTATTAGGTTCAGTGGGAGAAATTAACGGGAACATCACCATCGAAAGTATTTATGGCATAAAGAGGGGATTTGGGCTAAACATACGAGTCTACAAGGATACAAAAACAAATATTTGCAAATTGCAGATCTGTCTCGATGAAATCTAAGCAGAGTTAGAGCTAATTATAGTCCATTAGAAACAACTCCTCTATATACCTGTGAGCCCAGTGCTGCTGACCCAGATGGCTTGCCAGGACTGCCTGCAGAGCAGTGTGGAACTGTCCAGTCAGTGGCCGCCGGCATAGGCTGTGCCATCTGTCCCATTCAGGTGCATCATGCTGAGTATGGCTACGGAGCCCTACCTCTTCAAGCACAAAGTTGTTTGGCTAGCTTGCTGCTGTCTCAGAGCACCTGCACCTGGGACCTGCCTTGCTTAAAACTCTTGGCTTCAATCCAGGGATGTATGCATCTTGCACTGAAGAATTGTTTATCCAAAATGATCACTAAAAATTACCCTGTGGCCCCACAGCTCCTGCCAGATCACATGGTTAGCGACCACCCTTTCTGAACACAAGACATCACCCCACTGCCATCCAACTGCTCCTCCACTGAATACTCATCGCTGACCCAGGACCTAGCAACATGTTTGATTAGTCTCTTGTGATGATAAACCTCTTCTAATTTATACGGAAACTTGACTTTATGCATTTTACTTCAGCTTTCTCAGGGACATCCATGAGCCACCCATGAAATACCCCAGAGGATACTATTTGTGCCACCCACTCCCTCTGCTCTTGGCTTCCATACTCCTGGCAGTCCGTAACCTGCTCTGCACCTGGCTGGAAACCACAACCCACTGTATCCCCAGAAAAAAATCCTGGCCTCATTTGTGAACCCCTGGAGTACGTACTCCTGCACAAACTATTTCATCCAGAGCTCTTCTAATGGGCAAAGAGAAGAGCTGAAACAATTCCTCATTGGGGTCAATCTCAGGTAGCACCCGAGCCAGTAATCCCCAGGGAGGGTGGCCAATAAGTGCTCTACTGGGGCTCGCTGGGTGAGGCTGCACACCCTTTGCACAGACAGCCACCAGATTGTTCAACCAGTCGGCAAGCAGCTCTACCCCTGGGCGCCCCTAGGCTGAGTTTATCCCGTGGCAGCCTGGCTTTCCGATGTACTGCTGAAGACTGTAATTCCAAAATAAGAGAACTACAGCTCCATCTCAGGAGCCAGTTCAAGCATAAGCATCATCCTTAAATGGATGCTTCAAGCTTCAAGATGTCCCGCGTGTCAGACCTCCATTTATAAACATTCCTATGAACCTGAGATTCATACTCAGTGTCACAGTTCTTTTCCAAGAGGAACAATGGAGGTGCCTCTTATTACTTCTCCCCTGGCTTTGTAGGACACTGGGCTCTGACCAGCATCCAAAAACATAGGAGGCAGCATGCAGTGGTTCATAGTGGGCGGAAGACAAGCAAATGCTGCCGGGCCTTGACATTTCCTATCACTTTCTCCGTCTCTGTTTCCACATTTGTCAAGTGGGGCCAATAACACGGCCTGTCTCATAAGAAGGCTATGAGGAGTGAGTGAGATAATTCACAAAACATTGAGTCCAGCAGACAGTAGCACTCAACAATTATTAAAAACAAACTGGAGAAAAATACTCATCGTCTTGACCCATTTTCTTTTCCTTGTATCCCTATGCTAGTTAAAATACCATATTAAACACTGGGATGGGGTGTTTCCAGGCAATAATAAGAAACCCTCAATTCTAGAGGTATTTTTAAATGAAGTAGGCCATTTCATCTCATTAATATACATGCAGAAAGAGGTTGGGGGAGGCCCTGCACAGGCCGGTTTGACCTGGGGGCTGGGACGAGAGGCCGTGGAAGAGCCATTTTAGTAGTTGTATTGTGATTAGATGAAGTTCAGCTCCCCGTCTCTTAACTAGTGAGATGCTGACTCAGTGGGTGAAAAATGGAAAAAGTTAACAGGAAAAAATGAATCCCATTAGGCTGCCTCCTCTTGCATGTTGGCTGCAAGGTTAAATGCATCGCAGGCTTCCAATAAATATGAACTACTAATCAGATTTAAAAGCGAGGAGATCATTGTTCTCCCCAGCCTGGCCACCTGCCCAGCTGCTGCTCGGAGGGTGATGAGCCGCTTTTTATCTGAGAGTGGATCTCCCCTTCGCCCAGAGAAGCTGCTAGGAACCCCGTCCAGCTGGAAGGCCTTTCTCAGCGATGTTGGCTTGGACCATGTCCTTCCATTTCTAGTCCAATCCTCACACCACGCCCCAGGGAACCTCACACCCTTGGCCTTTCTCTTTTTTTTTTTTTTTTAATAAGCGATTTGATTTGTTCCAGTTTCCCTTAAGGATCAGAGTAGAAAGAGTCCACTTTTGGCTTCCAAGTGTACATGGCCAAGAGTAGAATCATAATAAAATTGATGAGAGCCGAGGAAAGGCCAGAGGAGAGATACCACTAGGCCTCCAAAGAAGGAGAGTCCCGGAACTTGCACCCTGACTCAGGCCCAGAGCTGGAAGGCACTCTGCGGCCTCAAGCGGGTGGGTCCCATCTCTGTTCAGTGTCCCCGTGGTCTTCTTCATGCGAGCTCGCCGTACTTCTTCCTGTTGAAGTCGCTGGCTAAATATTTTGAATACCGAAATGGAGTTTATTATCAGAAATGGCAAAAAAGTTGAGTTTCTCGAAGGAGAAGGAGCCAAAAGACATGAAAGGTGATTACAAAAAACTCTTGGCTTCTTGGGGGTCTCTGTGCCACAGAAGCCTCCAAAATACTGAAAGAATAAACAAATAAATATAAAAGAATTTCCGACAAGAGTATTTCACTTATAGAGCAGAAATATGGCCTCAGACACTTCAGAGATCGAGAAAAAAGGTGTCCACGCGGCCCCAAACTGCTGAGTGGATTTTAGAAGGAGCGCTACAAGGCGCCGGAGACCTTCTGGCTTTGCTCTGCATTCACCCAGGCCACACCCATTTCCTGTCTGACCTAGGCCTTGGGACACTCGGTTCCAAGCCAACCCAAGGCGGCAAAACCTGTGTCCCCGAAAAATCAAAAGAAACGACACGCTTTACAAAGGAATCACCAAGCGTTTCCACGAATGAGGGCCTCAAATATATTTAAAAGTCACCCACTTCGAATTTTCCACCGCCACAGGGATGTCCAGGTAACCTGTCTAGTGCAAATGTAAGGCACACATCCAAAACAGCTGTATCTTTTCAGATGTTTTGTCACTGAAAAAGAATATTCTATCTTCATCCCATTCAATAAGAGACCAACAATTGTATTTCACACATTTACAGTTAGTACAGGGGAGACTGGGAGGAAGTGCAGGTGGCGAATTGGCTCCAGTCCTGCCCGTGGCAGTACGGATCCCCTCCCCGACGCCCTCCTTGGTAAGGCTCTGGGAACCCTGGCAAAGGAGATTACTGACCTTGCTTAAAGGCTGCCCACCCGTTTTTAGAAGATGCACTCCAGAAACCCCTCTATAAATCTTTACCGGGCCAATCTTTCTGCATTCACATAAGCTTGCTGCTTCAAGCCTGCTGCCTGAAAGTCCAGGTCAGAAAAGCAATAAAATGAACAGCCAGGGGAGTCCAAGAGACCCGTTGCCTTGTATGTAAGCTTTAGGAGGTCTGTAGGGTCAACCTCTAGGGGGGATAAAGGGTCCAAACTTGTCTCCGGTGACGGCTCTGCGCCCCTCTGCAGGAAGCCCCAGATCCAGCTGGTGTGTGATCACAAGGCACTCGATAGACAATGACTCAAATTCTAGCTAAGAAGACAAAAGACTATCTGGATGTCACAGGCTATGACAGTTACAGAGAGAATCTTGGACAGACCGATGGCATCTGAAAAGAGAATATGGATATCCAAATAACGTCACCACCACCTTCCCCTAATACATACACACGTACACACACACATGCACGTGCACACACATGCAGCCCCTTCTGCCTCCGGCATCATGATCAGTCACGGTCAGCGTGGATCGTCAATCATACCCTCCAGTTATCAATAAATATTGACACCTTAGCCGAATTTTCACTGACAGTTTCAGAGCCAAATATATCCACAGTTAAGAGATCTCTTAAAAAAGAGTCAATCAATCCAGCTCAACTCTCCTTTACCTTAGCCTAATGCTAAAGAGGAAAGAAAAAAGAAGAAAGAAAACTATCCCGTAATATCCATCTTCAGGCCTCAGAACTGGTTACCTAGACGTCACCACGGTGATGTGTATATAAGCAGGTCTTCACTCTGAGCCGCAGTCTCTGACTTGACAGAGGACACCCATTTGGGCTCCAAAGTCAGGGAACAGGCAGGGAACAAAAGGCTCCTTTTAGCTCAGGCTGAAACCTGATTGCTCTAGCTCTGCAGCACATCATTGCATTTTTCTATATTTCATTTTTCTCTCCATACCCTTCTTCCTCTTTTCATCTGAGGACACCTTTGCAAGGAGAGGATAAGGAAGAGGGAAAACCCTGAGGGTCAGCCGGACGGGGCAGGAGGGCTGCCCCATCAGGCCGGGCCCACAGTCCCCGCCAGGTGCACAAGGAAGAGGGTGGCTCCTCCAGGCTCAGCAGTCCCTGTGTTCCTGGCTTTAGGGAGCAGGGACACAGGGCCTCAGAGCTGCCAGGAGCCTGAGGGAGGAGCGTGACTCCCTGTCATGGGAAGTAACTTGCTCAAGGTCACCCAGAGAAGACAGATTTAGTCTCCTGACTCTCACCCAGGGCTTTCCTACCAAAATGGCAATGACGTCCCCCAGAATCGCAAGGACGCCAATGTACTCCACATGGGAAGCACTGTGCCCATCACACGCATGTGCCCATGAGCCACAGAATGTTGGTGATCAGTGAGCCAGAGTGAACGCAGTATCCACGTGAGCAGCTCTTTCTTTTCAGGCGTTCTGGATTCCAAAGTGCGCTCACGTGTGTGCACTAACCAGCGGCAGACTGCATCTCTAAGTGCCCGGTGCACAGCCGAGAGCCAGTTGCCTCCCAGGATCCCAGAGACAACCACTTCTGCTGACACTGATAACTACCAGGGTTCTCAGTGAGTCATTCCCCTGCCCAACACAGCAGTAGCAATGGACAAACCAAATCATAGGTCAAGTGTGTGTTTTGGGGGACAAGGGGAGTGGTGATGAGGAGGGCAGCAGCTACATATGCTGCCTGAGTAGACTGGGAATGTAATCCTTACATAGCCTTCCTCCTGGGCCCATTTTGGACCAAGGTTTTCATTTATGCTTTCTGTGGCTCCAGAATAGAGCCTGGGGGCTGAACCGATGGTAGTATACTTATCTTAAATGAAGCCAATTAAATTAGCTAGTTGCATGCCATATTACACCCAACCCCCAACCAGGGTGTCCCCATCTGTACTGCTCACCTATAATTATAAATGCAGTTGAAGAAATGTGTAGCTTATACAGAAAGAAAAGCTGCATATAGAAACAAACACCCAAAATCACCTTTGCAGGATAAGCTTGCCCTTTCTTGGGCTTTTGTAGCCAAGCCCTGCGGCAGGCAGCTCAGTTTGTCTCCTGAGTGGGAACCATGATCCATTTGTCTGGCTCGCAGCTCCCAGTCCTACCTGTGACTCAAGAGAGGGTAGATGGCTGGGGTCAGACAGCAAGGAGCCTGCAGGCTTTCAGGGGAGCCTCCTTACTTAATGAGACATCTCAGGGCACCGAGGTAGGAAGTTCTAAAACTCTGCCAAGCTCTGCATCCTAAACTGGATCCTTCTAAAAGTTGAGGAGAGAGCAGAATACAATTCTAGCTTCAGGGGCTCCCTGGAGCTGAGTGCAGAGCACATCTAGATACCCCATGGGTTGTTGACTTGCCCAAGGCACCACGGGATGTCTTTTTTAAGTACCAAGGATAAGACAGAAGTTGCTGCCACTTGTTGAGAATCCCAGGAGAAGAGTAAGAACAGTGCTTGGCACATAGTAGAAGCTCCATAAACATTCACTGATTTAAACCAAGAGAACCTTCTTCTGCTCTCTTTTCTGGCTCATAGTGTTGCCACACCAAAGAGGAAATAAGCAGTGGTATTGGGTGAATTAAAAATAGCTTCAGATTGACTTTGAAATCTACAATATAGTGCTTTTTCAAGGTGTTTTGCCAGGCTTACTTTGCTAATTATTTTAATCAGGTTGATAAAGGAAACCATCTGTGCATGAAGCCAAATGCGGATAATAACAAGGGCTGCCCAGACAGGTAGGTGTCTCTGGCTGGGGAGGCAGGTGGAGTGGATGAGACAAACCATCAAGGGCAGGCTCGTTGCTGTTCTACAGAGGAGACATAGTACAGTTGGAAGGAAGAGGACATGCTGGGTGGGGTAGTGTGTGTTCCAGGATGACTCAGTCAGGAAACAGAGCTCAGAGAGGGTTCCAAGTGTCCAGAATCCTAGAGGACCAGCCTCGAAGAATGGCCACGCTCAAGCCATGATGAGAATCAATTGCCTCTTGCTGACCCCCAGGGGAGGTTGATATCTCAGACTTGCCTCTTCCCATGCTGTCCCTTTAGGGAAGACCTTGGAAGTACAGACTTGTCCTCACAGCAGCCCAAAGAAAGATACATAATCATGAATGTGACTTATGTATTAATTATGTATGTTTCAAAGCTAATAATTGATGGGGGTTTTTTTCTGGACCTTTGGTTGACCAGAATGATCAGGGACCATTTGATCTCTCAATATGTCCAAGCCTACTTACTGGACTGGGAGCCAACAGGCCATGGCTCTGCCTTTTACAACCTGTGTAACCTTAGGCATGTGGCTGAGCCTCGGCGGGAGCCTCATGGCTGACTGTCCTTCACCTGTGAATCAGGAACTGTGCTGGACGCGTGTGCTCATGGACCACCTGGATGAAGCCCCTGTCCTGGAAAGGTCTTTGGGGAAACTAAACGCCTCAGCCATGAATTTCAAGAGCACGTGGTGGGTGCTGAGATATACTAGGCCATGTGTGTGCAGGCCCTGGAGAGGCAGATATTAAATTGCTACCTTTACTGAAGGCATCCTACATGTTTTACATCCACAATCTCATAGGTAGCTAATAATCCCCATTTTACAGATGAGGAAACTTCACAGCTCAGAAAAGCAAAATAACATCCTAGTGTCGTATAGCCAGTACACAGTGAGGTCAGAATTCAAACTCAATCCTGTCCGAGCCTGTAATCCCTGCATCACCTCTGACCTTGGGGGCCTTTGGTGTGGGGACAGAGAATGGGCAAAACAAGGTGATGGATAATGCACACCAGTCGGGAAAATAGACATGCACAGATCAATGTTTTCTTTCCAGCTTTATTTTCCAAGTTCCAGATGCAAATTTCCAGGGGCTTCCTGAGAATTGCTGTGTGGGAATATTCGAATCCTGTAGCCACCTCAAAATTAGCAAATGCAACATCACCCTCCATCCCACCTCTACCTCTGCACAGACACCTGTCCCCCTAGGTCAGTAGGTGTTGTGATTGTTCAAACCAGTACTTTCACGACCCTCCTTCCAGCCCCACACACCCGAAGCCTGCTGAGTCTACCTTCTAACCTCTCGCAAAACTGTTTCTGCCTTCCTCTTCCCACAGCCATTGTTTAATTGAGGCCACTGGACAGGTCTCTCTGCTCGATCTCATCTTCATGCTACAGGCGGTGTGGTTTCTCCAGCAAACCCCCCTCATCGTGTCACTCTCCTGGACGAAAAGGCCTCGCTGACATTCGCCATGACTTCAGAATAAACGAAGACTCCTTTATGTCAGTCGCGCATGCGTGCCATTCCATTCTAATCTAAATTCTTGCCCCTTAATCCAGCCTACATTCCCCATTCCCTAAATTCATCAATTGTGTTTTTACAGTTCAACAAACATTACCAGGTACCCCTGCATTTACCAAGCCCTGTGTTGGACATGGGGATGCAGAACAAGGTTTCTTAACCCCACCATTATTGACATTTTGGACAGATAATGTTTAGTGGTGGGGGTCTGTCCTGTGCACTATAGGATGTTTCTCTGGTTTCTACCCACTAAATGCCAGTAGCAACTCCCCCCAAAGTTGTGGCAACTAAACACATCCCCAGACATTGCCAAATGTCCCTCAGAGGGCAAAACCAGCCCCCCTTACAGCCACTGCCCTAGAGTGAGATGCTCCCTGGCCTCGGGGAAGCTGCCACAGTACCCGTGGGCACGTGCCCTGTGCAGTGCAGCAGGCAGGTCCTGAGAACACGGGCTGTGGGACGGGCTCACTCTGAGCTAGTATCCTGACTCATCTGCTTCCTTCTGTGGGACTTTGGACAATTTCATCAGCCTCTCTGAGCCTTTAGATGCTGGTATGTAAACTATGGATTCTAATTTCAACTTCAAGGCCTATTGTGCGCATTAACCAGAGAATGCCCACAACATCTTGACATCCGGAGCCCCTCAAGAGATGAGATTTTTTTTCTTCACTCTGCCCCTGCCACATCCCCAGGATGCAGCCCCAAACTAGCCTTTGTATCTCTGTGCACACTGCCTCTTCCACTGAATCCTAGCCCTTCTCCCCTCCCACCCTGCGACAAGTCCTTTGCAACTCCGCCCTCACATCAGCTCCCGCACACTGGCCCAGAGCCACCCACTTTGCTTACATCTCTCCTGGCATCTGTCCGTATTGCGGACTAGTTCCTCCTCTAGGAAAGGGGTCAGCAAACTCCTTCTCTTAAGAGCCAGAAGCAGGTAGTTTAGGTTCTAGCGCCCCGTGGCCTCTGTGATAACTACTCCACTGAGCACTGCAGGCGAGAGCAGGCATAAGCGATATGAAACAAACAGGTGTGGCTGTGTTCCAATCACATTCTATTTATACAACAAGACAGTGGGCTGCATTTGGCCGGGTCTGGGACCCCCCCCTGCCCTGAGCATGGAGCTCCTCGAGGCCCAGGCTGGTGTCTTAGGGATTTTTGTATCTCTAGCACCTCACACAGCACCTGGTGCATCATAGATACTATGTAAATGATTAATACATCAATGGACCTAGATTAGTCATCATACCAGTATTAAAACATGTAACTGTCAAATCTTTTGAGACTGTGTGAACTAAGGAGCTGACCAAAACCAAAACAATAAAAACAACCTCCAAATTTAATTTAGGAATTAAAGAACCAACCTATGTTGAAAGAAGAGTAGAAACCTTCTCTCTCTGGAGCTATGAGGCAAGATTCAGGTGCAGGTGTGGGATTGCCAGAGAAAATCAAGGATTGCCCCCACTACGTTTAACATTCAGAGAAATAACAAATAAGATTTTTGGCATAAGCATGTTCCATGCAATATTTGGAACACACTTTCAAAATTTTCTGGGTGTATATTTGAAGCTCAAATTGAACTAGTGCCCTTTATTTTTATTTGCTAAATCTGGCCACCTTATTTCGGCATAGATTGTTCATTTTCTCTCCTGTTCCCTAGTCTCAACCTTCCAGCAGAAAAGATGAGAACCTGTCTGACCTGTTGAACCACCTTCCCACCCCCCCCAGGAAGAGGGCCCCCCTGTAAACCTCATGGCAGCAGCAAGGAGTTCTGTTCCAACTGGAAGTTTAATTAACAAAATGCTAACATGTAATTTCGAGGAGGGGGGGGGAAAAGCGTTATCACCAAGTTAATAAGAGAACTATTTTGATCACAGCATTTAAGTTATGACCATGCTGCCGTGTTCTCTGGGGAAGGGTGCACATTGTTCGAGAATCTTGGCGCAGAGACGCATGTACGTGATGGGAGCAGAGGTGGAAACGTCACCAGGAGTGGTGCGTCTCTGAGACCTTTGGCTCCGGCATTTAGAAGCCCCCCAAGAGCCGCGTTCTTCCTTTCTCAAGACTCAGAGAGGAAAGCTAGCTGTCCCCATCCTCTATGTCAAATTCCAGCCAAGCAGGACCTGGGGATGCGCAAAAGGCCCCAAGCTGCCGTTCGTCTCCACGTGCATTGAGCGGAACAGCTGGCCTCTCTTCGGTACCTAGGTGTGTCCTCTCTGCAACCCTCCTACTTGCTCATCACCCCACCAGGGCACCTTCTCGGTCCCCAGCACCAAACAGCAGTATGAGCGGTGGGCCTGGACAAGGGAAAGGGCCTGTCCTCAGTGCTTGGGGCAGTGGGCCCTACTCCTCTGCCAAACCTCAGGAGGATGAGGGTGGCCACAGCGGGTCTGAGGAATGCGGCCCATGGCATGAGACAAGCCCGGCTGGTGGCAGGGATGGCCTTGGTGTTCTGCATCGCTGATCCTGCACCCCATGACTCCCAGCATTTTGTCACTGGAGCAGGAGGGGCCTCTGAGGGGGAAGGGCAGGCAGAGAGCTGGGTGCTCAGGCTGTGAAGGTGTCCACAGAGGCAGACAAGGTGCAGGGAGCCCCTGCCCAGGAGGAGGGGCCAAAGGCACAGTCCCCCAGGGATTTGCCCTCCCTTTCTCTCACCAAAGGAGACGCTGTAGACCCAGACCTGAGCATGCATGGGGGGAAGGTAAGAAGCAGGCCCTGGAGTTTGGACAGTGGCTCCTCAAGGGTCAAGGTGTCTTTAGGGGAGGGAGGGAAGAGAAGAGAGAGAGAAAAGGTAAGCAATGTTGCTGGGATATAGCACATGCCAATGAAAATAACCCTCATCTAGGCAGATTTAATAGACCAAACTGCTGACAGGTTCATCCACTGTGGGCACTAAAACCATCCCTGCAAAGAGCAGGTATAGCTTTCTCTGTCCCCTTCCTTCCCTGAACACTTCGGGTCAAAAGCCGCTAGTGTCGGCATCCTCACTAGGAGCCGTGCACGCAAGGAAGGATCAGCCGTGGCGCCTGTGGTTGAGTGTCAGGCCTGAAGGATGACGAGGGTGTCTACACTGGAGGAGAAGCTCCCAGGGCTGGAGCCTGTGCAGATGAAGGGGTTCCATGCGGAGAAGGGGGTGGTAGCCTTGGGGGATTGTGGTTATACACAAAGGGTTTGATCAGATGAGCAAATATGCTAAGGATAAGGGAAGCCGACTCTCTGTTGGGAAAGTGAGTTACAAATACAGGAAGCGAGAACAATGGAATGAACCCTGTGGTGTTGGGCTGCAGATGCCGATGATGATGTAAACTCGTGGTTTTCAATAGCCATAGATAGACACAGAAGTCACTACAGCTGTAAGAATGAGCACACATGTGCATGTATTGCACACACTTCCACACGTGAGTATACACACACATTTCACTGAGACGCCTGGGAGCCGTAACCCCAGCGGCGATGGGCACACTTAGCTTCCAGAGCTGCATCTGCATACTGTTCTCTGCTAAAGGGAATCCTTGGGGAAATAGCTGATTCCAGGGCTGGGGCAGGGAAAGCCCGAGATGGGCTGGGCCATCATCTTGGTCCATAAATTAAGGAAGTGCTCAAAAAATAATGAAGATATGTCAAATGGGCCCAAAGTCTGCCTGAAGGGGCTCCCACTTGCCAAATCTGGGATAATTTGAGCAAGAAAATTAAAGAAGTAATGGCTGGTGACTTCTGAAAATAAGAACCCATAAGATGATACTGATATAAATCAATGCATTGAGCATCTGATGAGAAACAGTGTTTGCATAGTGTTAACCCCCCAGTTTAGGTTTGAGAAATGGCAGCTCCAACAGAAAAAGGAAGGGAAAAATGCCTTCAAGACCAGTTCAGGTGTCTTCACAGAATTCTCCAGGACAGGGAAGAATGTACGCTCAGCTTTTCTCTCAAATGCTGGCCTGCCGTGAGCCCGGCAACAGGCAGGTGGGTGCGATGGCTCAGCTCAGGTAACACGGCCTGGGCACCCCGCTCCATGTGGCACCCTGACAAACCAAACACAGAGCTGCCAGGCTCATGCTCTGCCACCCGCACTGCCAGGAACCCAACTCTTATGTGAAATGAAGTCTGTTTAAAAGCAGGAGTGGTGAGCCCAAGGGTCCCAGCAAATTTTACAGTTTAGCCTTAAGAAATAAGTGCCTGCCATCATTCTCAGGAGGTGTTGCTCCAGGAAAAAGCATGATGTGACTATCCAACTGAAGCACAGAAATGTTAGATGAATAAGCTATGCTTATTAAGCCTAAGCTCATATTTAAAGACTGCATCAGTTAGTTGGATATTTCTGGCCATGAGTAAAAAAAAAAAGCCATAGAAGAATGGCTTTTAAAAGATAAGTGGTGCCAGAGTGTGTTAATTTGGGTGATCAAATGTGTTGGGGCTCTGGGTCTCCTGGGCTGAAATTTTCTTCACTTTTCCTCATGGTCACAAAACGGCTACCACAGCTCCAAACATCAAACCCTATATTGAGCACCTATCACCTATTAAGCGCTTGTACAAGGATGAGCCAAATGGATGAGATCCCTGCTTCTTGGGTCTTACAGCCCGTTGTTTGTCCAGAGACTGTCCTCTAGAATCTGTCCATCTACAGTGATTCTGGTCCCTTCCAATCCTGCTTGCATAAAGCAGCTTTGAACAAATCACTCTGTACTCACATATTTGAAAACTCTCAGGTAGTTGAAAAGCTGGCATATCCAGAATTCCTTTTCTCCAGGATTCCAGCTTTCCCAACTCCTTGAAGCAGCATTGTTAAATAATTGAAAGATGTTACCAATAGAAAACTACTACCACAGTGCTGGCAACCTGGCAAATGCTCAAAAAGAAGTAAGTTCTGTGTTCTTTTCTTGATGTTCAAGACTCCTGGCCATCACCACTATGGCCCCCATTTCAGGAAAGGGGTTCATCTTGTAGTGTTTTTAAACCAAACTGCTGCCTAGTAACAGGATGGAGTCTGATTCATAGACAACCTTCTCTCCGCAGATTCAAATCACCCACATGGGCATTTGAGCTAATTAGTGTTCTCAGAGCATGGCTTGTACTAGGTCCTGGTCATGAAACCAATTCCAGATTAATTTTGTACAGAGCAAAAAGCTGTTACACAGCTTCAGGAACACCTTCTTAATTAGTTCAACATCTCAGAAATATATGCCTTTGGACCAAAAGATGGGTGGATAGATGTCTGCATGGATAGGAGTCAAGAAAGAATCGTTTCTTAATTGATCAGTGCCTAATATTTCAGTTGTCTGGTTGTATGCAATCAAATTTAATCCTCCTAATAACTGAACAAAGGAGGGATTATTCATTTTGCTTTCCACATGAAGAAACTGGATTCAGAGAGGTTTGAAGATTTACCTGAAGCTACACAGATAGTGATAAAACCAAGATTAAACCCAGGTGTCTTGGGACCTGATCCTTTTCCTTTTGACCATCCACGTTGCCTTTTTCACAGGGAGCAACTGGTGAGGGATGAAGGCTGAGCATAATGCATCCCTGTCAGTTATTCAAGCCTCAATGTTATTCAAACCTGCTTTAGAGTGATGGGCAAAAGGGCTTCATCTATTCATTCAATAAACACACCTTATTCGTTCAACAAACACACGTGCCAAGTGCTGAGGATTGGAAGAGTTTAGAGGATTCTAAAATCAAGAAGACACAGTAGATTCCCAAATTTCAAAGACCTCACACCTAGGCAGGGGTCAGATGGGTGAGAGGCAAATGAATACAGAGACCATTATTTTTTTAGCAATGGAAGTGCAAAGAGAACCAAGCATGTCTACTTCTGGAGTGAAAAATAGAGGGATTTTTTGGACTTGTAGTAAGAGAAGGCCCTTTCCAAGCAAAAGGTATTGTTATGGAACCATTACATCTGCATAAATAGCAACAGAAGGGAGACAGAAAGAAGTAATGATCTGACACCTCGTGTTGCTGAACAGGAAAAACATTCCCTCCTGATTTTCATACCACTCTGCCAAGTGGGAAAATTCCCCTGCGCATCCCTGTATCAAATCTAAATGCCAAATCTCCAGAGGGCGTGCATGAAGGAGGTCCCTGTCGACCCAGCTCTGCTGCAACGGGTTAAATGCAAGAGAGAAGCCGAGCAGGGAGGAAGCGAGCAATGAAGTGACAGGCTGAGGTCAGCACTTCGGTGCTGTCATCTGGGGCTAGTCATTGACACCCCTGTAGAAGTTTCCACTCCTCCGTGGGCTGGAAATAACTAGCGTTGGTCCTGCACTATTAAAATGAGCAGAGGGCCACAGGCTCACAGCAGTGGAGCAAGATGGAATGGCCCCTCCCTGCACCACCCGCCCCCCCATCTGTTGTGCTCTGAGGACTACGTGTATCAAGAATTCCGCCTTTAGAGTTGCAGGAATCCTCATCGATAACATGAGGCTCCTATCCTTGAGCTCTTTGGGTCCTTCGTTCCACGGTCACCGCCCTGTGGCCTCTGCCTGTCACCCCTGCAACCATCCTAGTCATGCTCGGTGTCCAGCAGACACTCTAGCTTTCTGGTCCCTTGCCCTTGATGTAAATGCTTTTCACTGGTTTTGCTCTTCACCCACTTTTATGGGCACATCCTGAACTTGCCATCTCCCAAAATAGTCCCACCGCTGACACTTTAAAGCCTGAGATTCCTGACACAATGTCCTCCCTTTCCAGCCCTTGCTCTTAGCCCATTTTCTCACCTCATCCTCGTCCCCAGGCTCCAGATGCCTCCCTGTTCTCCCACTCTGTCACCTTCCTCTTAATGTCATGTTCTTCCCCACTAGGCCTACTTGGCCATAGCCACTCTCGCACCAGTAACCAAAACAACGCTTCTGTCTTTCTACCTCCACCCCGACTCATGCACCCGGCCAAGCAGAGGTCTGCTGCGCTCCCACACCCCCACAACCACTGCTCCCAGAGAACTGCTCACAGACCCCCACACTGGCAGGGCAACCAAGGGCCCGGGCAGGTCTTAGATGAACCGTCAGTGCTCAGCAATCCTCCTATAATAGATGGTCAACTCCATCTCCATCGTCCTCAGCAGCAATACCCAACCTTAAGCCCATCTGCCAACTTTCTTAATACCGAGGACCTTGCTTCTTATTCACAGAAGGAAAAAAAAAGAGGCAACCAGATGTAAAGTTCCTCACTCCGTACCCGACCCTGGCTGCCTCGTTACCCGCTTCCCGTATCTCCCTACAAATGAGACCTTCCCTTCCATCCACCAAAAATGTATCTGCTGATGCTCGCATCTTCCATCATGTCCCCCAAACAGCTGGCCCCAATATATCCTGCATTTTTTATTTCTCTCTCCATTGATTTTTCTCAGTCTCACACACTCAAGTGTTTTCTATCTTAAGAAAGAGTCTATTAACTTTTCATCCCCTTTGAAAACTGCTCTACCAATCTATCCATTTACATACAGATCATCTAGCAGCCACTCCCCATGTACACTACCACGTTTCCCTGCAGTGTAGCCTGTATTTAGGGCCTTCACTTTCTCACCTCCCAGTGCCCCTCAGCCCCTTGGGTGTGTTTCCCCTTATTCTCTGGGCTGAAACAGCTCTCTCCAGGGTCACATGCATATGCCCAAACCCACACATAATGATGTCCAGTGCTCTTATTTGCCCTTTCTGTTATGTTTACCCTATTATCCACAGCGTCCTTCTTTAAATGTTTCTGAATTCTCACTTTGGAAGCCCACGAGCATCTCAGACGTAGCATGTCCAAAGCTCCTCTCAATGCCCACTTTCCTGGTCTCCTGATCTCTGAGAATAGAACCACCAGCCAACCACTCTGTCAAAGCCAGAAAAATCAAGAGCTATGCTGAATACTCCCCTTTCTCTCACACTCACATGTCATTGAAAATTAACTCTAGTGGATCCTATGTCCCCAAATCTCTCATCTGCCCCCTTTCCATCTCCATTCACATACCACTGCTTTCAGCTGCCCTTACCTGGTCTTCCTGCCTCCAGCCTAACTCCTCTGTAATACATCCTCTGCACGATACCAGCGTCATGCTGTTAACATGCAGACATGATCATCTCATCTCCATGTGCTTAATGTTCTTCATTGGTACCTCACTGATGACGGCATAAATGTTCTCTTCTTTTCACGGCGGGTGAGACTGTTTGTGACCTTGGCCCCCTGTTCTGGTCTAGCTTCACCCTCAGCGTGATGGCCTTGCACATGATCCAGGAGGCATTTATAAACTCAGCACCCCGTGCTGTGACCACTTAGCACCTTGCCTTGTGGCTTTCCATCCAGCAGAAATAGCTTATTTCTGCTCCTGTTTCCTCCTGCTCCTCGACTACCTTGGGAGCCTCAGCTAAGCATCCCCTACCCAAGAAGTCTCCCATGACCACGCTGGGAGACCCTGGTGCTCTGCCACATGGTGTTAAGGTTGTTTACCTGCCCCTTGCCTTTCTCCAAGGGAGTAGCCACTAGCTTTTACCTTGATGTTTCAAGGGCCTAGACTCAAGTAGACTGCTCATGCAATTCGTTGCGTGAATACAAGAATAAATGAAATGGAAGGAAAACACCACTTCTGGCCTTTAATTTAAACATACACAACTATAAACAAATGAGCCAGTAGAAGGAAAGGAAAGGGGGTGACTTCAGTACATGCAGACAGGTCCATCAGGAGGGTTCTCATCTAGAATGATTACTTAGTAAGTTGGTTCACATAACTACTACAGGATGTTTGTAAGTAGATGGCACTTTGCTATGCACGTGTTCATATTATCTGAAGTACAGCATTGCTGATAGCACATTGTCTTCCGAATCCATGCAGCGTTCATGGAGTGCAAGCGCCCTTGAGCTCCAACTCCATTTTCCTATCACCCCAGGCATGAACACCTTGCCTTTGAGCACCCGGCCTTTGGACTGTGGCTCCTGGAGAAGGTGGGTCTGCACCCCAGAGAGCAGACAGACCCCCTCCGTGTTGCTGCTCTCACAGACCTTCCCACCATGACTTAAAAAAATTTCCTGAAACTGTTTCTCCCTACTGGTCCTGGCAGAAATCAGCAGCTGCCCCAGTCCCGTGGAGATGGAGGTGGCGCCAGGGTGACCAGTTCAACTTCTCCTGCTCACGGCTTCTGGGACTATGACTTAGCCACAAGCCAAGCCTGGGGGGAGAGCAAGAGCGGCCAGTGGGAGCCAGCCAGGGCGGGGTGCTCCCCGATGCCATTCTGGCTTTCCAGCTTCTGAGACATCCTGCTTTCTTCAGGCCTCGGGACAAGCAGTACTCCCGGGAACGAAGCCAGGTTGAAGAGGGTAGCGAGAGAGCAATGGTTTCAAGGGAAAAAAAGGAAAGAAAGAATTTTATCATGTCATCCCTTACGACAGAGCAAGGAATCCTAAAATCTCTTAGCTCATTTAACACAGTGTGGGGTGGGTGTGCAGGTCAGGACTCCTGAGCTGGGTGACTTCATGGCAGGATCCTCCCACGATCTGCCTCCCTAACCTCACTCCCCTTCTCCTGCACCAAAAAATTTCAGAGCTCAAAAATGCATCCGTCAGGCCTGTCCCATTACCTTTGCAAGGTGCTGTCAAACCAACTCTTGGAGAATAGCCAGAGACAAGTGCTATCTTCTGGGTCAATTCTCTTTCAAATTACCAAAGCTGAAACTATATTTTTCATGGTTCCCCAACTCAACAGTACATGTGTGCGTGCCGTGCGAACTAACAGACCCGCTGGTCCAGGACTCCAGAAATATCAGGCCAGGACTAAGGGAATGCATCTGGCTGTTTCCCATGATCTCAAACAAATGTCACCGTGTGTTACTGGTCACTGGGGCTAACAGTAGTGAATTTTATTATGACCTCTGAAGACTTTGTTTAACAAAGTATAACCCCAAAAGCTAACTTATTAAATATTTATAATAGATCAGTTACTTCGGGCACTTTACATGAATTGCGTCATTCAACACACGGAACAGACTTTCTACCCCCGTCTGTAAGGAAGCAGAGGAAAGGGAAGAAGCCCACTTGCCTGCCACAACTCTGACTCCTCCAAACACCCCAAGGAATGCCTCCGTGAAGGGGAGCACAGCCCCCCTAGAGCGCTCCTCCCTGGTGCCCTGCCGCTCTTTGCTTCGTCCTACACTGGGCATCCTCGCCGCATCACACAACCCCAAACTCTTCCGAAGTGTCCCACATCTGGCTCCCTGGACCTGACCTCCCAGAATTTGACCTCTGACTCTTCTTAATAGGCTTCCAACTTGCTTTCTCCTTGAGCTCTCTCCACCCAGCTCCAGGCTCCTCAAAACCAACCCCACACTCAGGCAGAGGCAATGGTTTGGCCACCAGAACAAAGGGCTCCTGGGAAGAATGTCAACATACCAGGGAGGTCACTATCACCTCCCTACAGTCAACACCACAAGTACGTGAATGGTGCCAAGTGGGGAAGGAGGACAGAAAGGAAACTTGGAGATGAGCAGGGACAGCAAAGCTGCCATGTGGCCTGTTTATGTTGCATCTTTCCTGAGCTTGGTCCTTCTTCAAAACCAGTCCTTCAAAGAGTGGGATAATGCCCTGGCAAGAAAGACAATCCCCTCCTACAGAGTTCCTGGGAGCATTAGCTCATCAGAACCTCCTTGCTCACAGCCATGAGATGAACTTGCACAGAATGAGCTAACGGGGAGGAGAGGTTGAATCAGAAGCTCACGGCCATCTCACCGGTTTGAACAGATCTCCCTCCTGCTGCATAGATGGTAAGTCTTAGGGAAAATAGTCTCTACTGATTTTTTGGCTGCTGCTCCCCTCTGGGCTTTCAGATCCTGGTCCTTTCCCTCCCCCTTTTCCGGGCTCTCCCATCCCCCTTTCCTGTTCATTAGCTCCTGTGCTGTTAAGCAAAGGGTTAAACATTCCCAGGACTGGAGAGGCCAGGCCACAGAGATGCAGGTGCTAACAGGGAAAGTGTGGGCTGGAATCTGGAATGGCCTGTCACCATCCCAAGAGCTTCTTTGGGTGAAAGTGATCACGGATCTCACAGGTGAAAATTCTATATATCTAGAAACTGCGAAACTCAATGGAAATTTAATTAAATCAGTTCACAGATGCAGAGGGCTTCGGACAATGCCTGGCATACAGTGAGCTATCTAAACACTTTGAAATGAGTAAGAGTTGGGGGAAATATACATTCCAACATCATGGCAGTATGTTCCAGAACCTTTGCAAACGGCTGTCTGACCTTGCATCTGGGCATTCAGAGCCACTGCTCTGTGCCACCAGCCCTAAGGTTTTCTCTCTCCTCCACCTCACTTCCTTCTTTCTCCTCTCTTTCCCAAAGCATCTGTGATAAACATCCTTATGTCTTGTTCTCACCATTATGCCTTACTCTCAAATCCAGTAAAAACCCTTGATTTCCCTAAACCTTGTGTTGCTGTGGCTTGTTTGGGGTCTTTCTTATTGTCTTGGCAGCAAACACATTGGCTTCATAATAACAACCATTTAGTGCTTTAGAATCAAGCTGTAATTATAGGAATGCACTAGAAAGCCCATGTAAAGTAAGCTTTTCTCTCCCAAATGTTTGGCAGGGGTTCTCAACAAAGATCCTCCCTGGAGATCTCATGGGAAAGGGGGCAGCGTGGTGGGGGAAAGATCCTGGTGGTCTCAACTTCAGCGCTGGCCCTGAGGCTGCCCATCGCTGCATCCCTGTTGTGGGAGATGCAGAATTCTTCATTCCGAAGCCAGTCATCTGTCGTGTCCTTCAGGGTCACAGCTTGAAGAGGGTAGAAGGAGAAAATGGAAGAATGCTTGCCTCTTGTTAATGCTTCAAGGTGGAATGGAGGTACGTGGCTAGGAAAGCAGGAGACTCCTTCACCCAAATGTGCAGGCCCACGCTGGCAGCAGACCTCCCAGCTTTACTAATTGCTCGAAGATTATGCCTGGCCCTGGCTGCCCTGAGTTCCAGCTCAGATTCTGCCCAAGGCCCTCCCATTCACCAGAAGGGAGTGACAGACGCCGCTCTCCTGAGACATGTTAAAAGACATGAGTCAGAAGTGGGAGGGAAATTGGCTCCTGGTTCGGGGCCCAGCGTGCCTACAGCTGGATGCGGCCGAAGGAACAGGAAGGGGACCCCTAAGGAAAAAATATCACTGTCTCCAGCTGCCTTCTTTCTAACCCACTCAGTTCAGCAATACAACAGATACAGGGTGGCCAGGTCTGAGAAGCAAAGAGCCGTCTGCAGATGGGAATTGGGTGCTGACTCTGTGTCTCATGCTGTTCTCAATGCTGGACTGACCGGTGGACCAGGGGAGGCTGGAGGGGGTGATATGGCAAGGGTGATGACCTGGTGCAACGCCTGAGTTGAAGGAGATCGCAAGAACCACTGCTTTGCAGATAAGTAAACCAAGGCTCAGCGAGGGCAAGGGTTTTGTCTCAGACATACAGTTCTCCAGGTGGCTGGCAAGACTTTGCTTTGTTTAGCACCCAGGAGGATGTGCAGGGACGATACAGAATCACTGGTACATGACCCCTCCACCTCTGTCTCTGGTTTCCAACTTCGGAGCAGGGACACCGGCCTCACAGCGGGTCTCCACCACTTTGTCACCTGTAGGCTGTATAATGGACACACAGGTGACCACTACGATCCTCTCACCCACATACCTTGTTGTCTTGGTCCAGGTTAGAGCCCAGGATCTGTGATTAACAAGCACCCAACCCTAAGAAAATCGGAGAAAGCCAAGTGACTCTTTTATATGTGTATCTGTGATGCAAAGTTTCTCAATAAAACATCCTGAAGTTTGTGAATCTTTTGGTTCTTCATTATTGAAAGGGAAGGGACCCACAGCTGATGTAAACACTGTGCCATCTACCTCTGTCTTTAAAAACAAACCATAGATTAAGAAATCTGTGTCCACCCAGACAATGGGATTTTATTCAGTGCTAAAAAAAAAATGAGCTGAAGACAGGAAAAGACATGAAAGAACCTTAAATGCAGGTGACTAAGTGAAAGAAGCCAACCTGAAAAGGTTCCACACCATATGATTCCAACTATACGGCATTCTGGAAAAGAGAGAAACTATGGAGAGGGTAAAAAGGTCAAGGATTTCCAGGGGTTAAGGGCGGAAAGGAGAGCACAGAGCACGTGTAGGGCAGTGGTAGATCCATGTCCTTGTACCCTGGCCCAGAGCCACAGAATGTGCCATACCGACAGCGAACTCCGATGGGAGCTATGACTGGGTGATTATGATATGTCAGTATAGGTTCCTCACTGCAACACACAGCCCACTCTGGCAGGGATATCGATAGTGGGGCAGGGGATAAGTGGGAGATCTCTGCATCTTTCTCTCAGTTTCGCTGTGAAACTAACTTTTCTCTAAAAAAATTGTCCTAAAATTATACCTATGGTAGCAGGAAACCAATTCAATTGGACCAACATTTAATTGACTTTCCAGTTTCACCAGAAAGATTCACCTTCTCCTTGTATTGGCTGGTTTCACCTTCCACAATTTTCTGCTATTGTGTGTGTGTGTGTATGTGTGTGTGTGTGCATGGAAATAACAAAGAAAAATGCCAAGCTGTCTCAGTCCTGGTGGAGTATTGTCCAGTTGTGGTGCACGCATTTCTACGATCACAATCACCTGGGGTCCTTGTTTAAAATGCACTTTCTTGGGCGCTACCCTTGAGTCACCTATTCAGACCCTCGAAGCAGGGGATATGTATTTTCAAAACTTCTCCATGTGATTATTACGCACGCTAAAATTTGATAGAGGTGGCCCCTCCATACCGGGAGCAGATAAGGCCCCTAGGAAGAAGTATGCCGGTAGGATGCCTGGGCCCTCAGAGATTCTAATCTAAGAGTGCTGGGAGCAGATACAAAGAGGGTCACAGGTCACAGGTCAAGGGCAGGGGGCACAGAATCAACCCTGCTCCTTTCAGAACAATCATAAAATCTGAAAATGGGCATTTCCTGTAGCATTTCCCTCCTGCATGGATGACAACAGTGTCAGATTCATTCATGGTTATCCTCCCAGTACCTGATACAGAGTAAATGCTCGGTAAACTAGTGCCAAATGGATGAATTAGGCCTATTCCAGAGAAGACACAGTAGAGCCACAAGCACAGATTCCCCAGACCTCACCCAAATTCTATATTCATCCCCTCCAGTTCAATGCGCAGCTTTCCCAGTAGGCTGTGTGCCCAACACCGCTGGTTGTGAAACTGAAGGGACAAACTCAATGACGCTTAGATGCTCCCCTGCTGCTAAGGAGAAAGCCACCCCAGGGAACGTTATGACCTTCTGGAAATCAGGAACATTCTGTTTCCAGAAGTCACAGCTCTGGAGAGCCCAGCCTGCTGGGGGTGGCGGCGCTAGCACTGCTGGGTTTCCAGGATACAAAAACGAGGCAGCTAACCAGACACCCTGGTGTCAGAAGGGGAGGAGCACAGCAGGCGATTGAAATGATGCATGAGGCCTGCAGAGAGCTGCTGTCCCCCGGCATCTGCCCCACCAAGGGGCAGAGAGCCCTGGAGCCCGCCCTTGAAGATGCGTTTCTTTGAATTTTTTCCATTCTTTTAAATATAAAATGCTCCTGGAATTGCAACCTGATTCACACTAGGGTATAAACATACTGGTTGGCTTGCTGGGGCTATAGTAACAAAGCTCCAGGTGCATGAAACAACAGGAATTTATCATCTCTCAGTTCTGAAGCCTGGAAGCCCCACATCAAGGCATCGTCAAGGCTCCGTCAGGTCGGCTCCTGAGGCCGAGGGGAAGGGATCTGTCCCGGCGCCTGCCCCTGGCTTGCAGACGGCTGTCTTCTCCCCATGTCTCTTTACCTGCTCTTACCTCTTTGTGTATTTCTGTGTCCAAATTCCCCCTTTTTATAAGGACACCAATCATATGGATTAGGGCCCATCCTAATGACCTCATTTGAACTTGATTACTTCTCTAAAGACCTTTCTCCAAACCGGGTCACATTCTGAGGGACTGGGAGTCAGGACTCCAACATGTGAATTTGCAGAGACACAATCCAAGCCATCCCAGCCCATCTCGTTCCTCGGGACAGAAACAAAACAGAGAGAGAGGCTTGAGGAGAAAGGGATCCCGAAGGTCGGGGAAGACCCTGAAAGATGGAATCAGCAGCCCTGGGGGAGGGGGAGAAGGGGTCCCTAGCCACGATTCTGCCCAGTGCTGGTCTCAGCACCTAGTGGTCCTCAGCTCCCTTCTTTTTGCTATTGCACTTGGAGATGCCGCTGGTTCCCTCCACATACGATCCCAGGTGACGTGGGCCAGCTGGGCCTCTGCCCCTGCCGGAAGTGGCTACGGAATCTGGAGGCACTCGGACTCCAGCTCTCAAGCACCCAATCCCTGGCCGCCAGCGTGCACGCCCGCCCGAGCCTAGCAGGCAATCCCGTGTCTGCTCCTGGCTTGTCTGGAAAATATTTCCCAGTTTACAACAAGGGGATGTATCCTGTCACCTTTAAGACATTTTAAAGCTCTTTCAGCATCAGACCGCCATGGGCTCTGATCCGAGTTCTGACACTTATCACCTGTATGGCCTTGAGTAAATCACATAACTCTGTGTCCCAGTGTCCCCCATCCTCCCATGGAGATAATGGTGATTATCAGGGTGACTGTAACGATTAAGCAAAAGAGCGTATATGACACATGTGCGTGTGCATTATCTACCTCTGTATGATGCGTAACTCCTACCGCTTTCTATGGGTGCAACAGAGAGCAAATGCTCCCCAGCCCCTCTTGCTGTGCTGAGCGTGTGGAGATACTGACAAATGTTCACCTACAGAGCTGCTGACCCAGAATCAACCCCGTACTTCTTGCCCTGCTTCATTGAAGCCAGGCACCATGCTCTTCCTTTATGCCCCAAACATTGTATTCTGGATGTACCAGTTCCTTGGGACACTTTAAGGGAAAATCCTCTACAAAGGTTGGGGGAATGCAATTGGTTGAGGGAACCAGGCCTCAGAACTTGAGGTCCCTTGATCATCACACCTAGAGTTCTAGGGGACCTGATCTCTACTGTCACACCTAACCCCTGGCTCCCTACATTCAGCAGTGGGGCCAGGCCCCCTGCCCCTGGTCTGCGGTTGCTTTCCAACCCAGCACCCAGGTTAAAGAGTTAACCTCATTGCCGAGGGATTTCTCCATAATCTGTACACATGTCACAGGAACCAGGACTGTGGGAAGTGGTGCTACTTGGTGGCAGTTGCTCAGGCCCTTGGGCCCACAGCCCGCCAAGCTCTCAAAGTCCTCTTGCTCGCGACCATTATAAAGTTAATTAGGAAGAACCAAGCAGAAGCTGAGGCCGCTGCCGGCCATCATCCCGGAGCTTGGAGGAGGTCAGGATATAAGCGTCTCATCATGAAACAGACAGATGGAAGAGCTTCCTGTCACCCTCACCTGTGAAAACGAGCCAGCAATAACTGCCAGGGCACAGAGGCATAAAGAGGGGGCTTAGGGGGAGCCAGGGCTATGCCTGTGGGCGACGGGGCAGGGCAGTTATGGAGAGCACCCTTCCTACCAGCCTCCAAGAGAGCCTCACCCCCACAGCAACGGAAGGGCCCTCCTGGCTCCCCACCTGCTGAGGCCACAGGTCCTGGCACCAGACTGGTGTGAGTTAACAACTGACGTCTGAGAGGGGCTTAAAGAGATGAGAACACAAAGAGAACAGGAAAGGAAGAGAGAAAGCAGGCAAGGCAGGCTGGGTGGTCCGACAAATCCCTGGGGCTGGTGCTCCTGGCAGCGTGGAAGCATGGAGAGGGATTGAAGTTGGCTGATCAGCAGGTGATTGTCCGGTGTTTCTAGAAGTGTGGGGCCCTGGCTCCCAACATCAGAATAGCCCTGGGTTATTCTGCGATGCTTCTGAGCAATACAGATTCCTAGGCCTCCACCCAGACTTAGGAAAAGACTGTCGATAAGGGCCAGGACATTAGCATTTTAACACACCCTGCAGGTGATTTTGACCATGCATTTCAGAAGGCTAGGATGGTCTCGAACAGGAATTGGCAAGCTACGTACCACGGGCCAGATGTGGTCCACTGTCTGTTTTTATAAATAAAAGTTTTATTGGAACACAGCCCACCGGTTTATATATGGTCTATGACTGCTTTTGCAATACAATGGTGGAGTTGACGAACGGAGACAGAGGGCCGTGGGGCTCCAAACCGGGCCCTTTGAAGAAAATGTTTGCCACCCTGGCCTAGAACAGTGACTCCCAACAGAAGCAGGAAATTAGAATCTCCCTGGGGAGTTTTAAAAATTATCGATGTGGGCTCACCCCAAGTCAATTCTGTCAGAACGGGGGTGGGGGTGGGGGCAGAAGTGGCCTCAGGCACGGATGGATTTTTATGTTCCTAAGGTCTAGACAAAGTCTGGAAAAAGCCTATGCAACTATACAGCTGGTAATGATTCAGAATTTTCTGCTGCGGCCCCCCCTCCCCCAATGGCAAACAACTCAACAAGTGTTACGGAGGACTTTCTAGTATGAATAAGACATTAGTGCCAAAGGGTGATTCCACCGTACCTACCTTCTAGGGGTGCACTGTCGATTTTGCAACAGTGAAACTGAGCATGTTCTCCCCATTAGATGCCACAGTGCTGCTCTAGCCTTAGGGAGACATCCTCCAACCCACTCCAGTGACTTCTCGGCGCTGGCTGGTCCACAGACTGGTTGTATCAGAATCACTTGTGGGAGCTTGTTAGAAACCCAGGCTCCAGATCCCATCCCAGGCTGAGGCCCGGGAAACGGTTTTGTTAATGAGCTTCCAGGTGGTCATTAAGGCATCCAGGATTGGGAACCATGAAAGGTGTCTTTGAGGCTTAGCTGGAGAAAACTTGGTTTTGAGCAGGTTGAAGTTTTTCTAGTAAAGCCAGCCAGGTCCCAAAGAGTCACTTTTCCTGCTTATGATATGAATGTGGAAGGTAACTGATTCTAGTCCATTTCTGGGCTCCCAGTAAGGAGAAATCAGACCAGAATACCACGATGACGCTTAAAGTTAGTGTGTATGCATGTATGTTTCTGTGTGTGTGTGTGTGTGTGTGTGATTGTATGTAAACATGTGTGGGTGGGTGTGCATGGGGGGGTACGAGTGGGAACAAGTTAGTGGGGGTGCATGCATGTGTGTGTGTGTGTGTGTGTAAATGTGTGTATAATAATCCCTACACGGGAGGTGGTACCATTCTCTGATGGCTAGTTCAAGTTCTGCAGATGGTCAGCTAGACAGGGCTGGACCCAGGTGAGGCAAGGGAGATGCCAAAGGAGCTCATTCTTGGGGGCACATGCCTCAGCTGCACCCCTGTCCTGCTGCCAGCGTGCAAATCCTGTCCACTGCTTACCTGCCCTGTGAGCTTAGACAGGTGCTGTCACTTTTCTAAGCCTGTTTCCTCATCCAAAAACTTGGGGTCATAACCAAGCCTGATAGGGTTTGGGGAGGGGAAAAAGGAAACAGGAGCTAAGGCCTTTAAGTGAAGCTAATGCACATCTCAGCTCCTGGCAACTAGCAATTGCTCATCGGTTTGTCCTTTCACCAAATATTTAGTGAAAACTTGCTCTGGACAAGTTCTGTTCCAAGTACTGGAAATACAGCCTTGAACAATTAAAGAAAAAAAAAAAAACTCCCTATCCTCATGGAATGCATATTCTAATGGGGATGGGGAGGGGAACAAAAATTAACAACCCAGTAAACATGTAGGACCTTCAGAGGGCGGGAAGAGCTCCAAAGGGCAGTGAGCAGGGCCCGACGCTGCCCTGGCTCAAGAATATTAATGTTGGTCACACCGCAGAAGAGGTGGCAGGAGATGACACTTCCTGCCCACGTGGATGGTGCATGCCAGCATTCCTGAACTTCCTGGGACTCAAATGTAGTTATTTGTGGTTTAAAACGGAGCATTTTATCAAGGAAGTTATGCAAAGCAAAACAAAACCAAAAACAAAATAAAATAAAAATATAAAAAATAAATAAAAAGACCCCCACTTTTGCCAGAGGTTTGTTTTTGTTGGCTTGTCTGTTAAGAGTGTATATGTATCCACACGCACAACAAGAAGGAGAGGCCTCCAAAATGGGGCAGGAACAGAGCCCCATTTCCCAAGGCAGCCAGCTGTCAGCTCCGGGCAGGGCAGGCACCCTGAGTCTGTGCCTCCAGAACCGAAGCCCTCGCTTTCAGTGTGTAACTCTAGATGCATAAAAGACAGCGAAACCAAGATTGTGGCAGTTAGAGCCAACCGCGCTCCCAGAGGGAGTTTTGTAAGGGAGGAAGAAGATTTTGAAATAATTTTCTCTTCCAGCCAGTGAGAAATAAATCTCCGTTTCTGGTCAGAGACTGAGACTAGCTGGCTCTCAGAGTCACTCAGGAGAGAAATCCACCAGCTCTCCCCTGCTGCGCCCCATCTCCACTCCGTACCGCCAGGGAAATGACCATTTCCGCACTCCATCCATCCAGCTTTCAAAGGGCCTTCATGGAATCAAGAAGTAAAATGCTTTATGCTGACTGTGCCTTCTCATGCATCATTCAGGTTGTTTCGTGCAAACTATAACCCTCATGCAAGTTTTGTTCCTGTACTTCAATCCCACCCTCTCCCCACCCCCACCACACACACACACACACACACACACACACACACACACACACACACACACACATTAGCAGCCAGGATCCAATTAGACAATGTCAGTGAGAGTTTTTTTAAAACTGCTGGACATACAAAGCAGGACTCTTGTAATTCTTCTGCATCAGGTCAGCAGGAATCTCTCCCCCGAGCCCCGCAGACACACATGGCCTAGGGCGCCAAGCATGGTGAGATACTCCAAGGGCCACTTGCATTATTGCCAGAGTTTCAAGGAAAGGGTAGTCAAAAATGTGCAGTGGTGATGTGAGATTCTTCCATACAAGCTGCACCCTAAAGAAGTTCTGGATCCTTCTGCTGATAGCCGTCACACCCCTCCTCGGTGCTTATGGGCCAAGAGGACACAGACAAGGGAGAGAAATTATTCCCACTTACATCTTAATACTGAAGTGGAAGAGACCACTCAACATATATTTGTCGAGTCCTCACTCTGTCCCCAGGTGGAACTAGATATCCAAAGTGCAAAAACAAAAAAGTCACATTCCTTTATTTCTAGGCATGCAGAGTCCATAGAGATAACAAATGAACAGATGTATTTTAAAATAACAATGACACCCACCCTCCTTTCTCTGACTATTAAGACCTTACATGATCTGATCCTACCTTCTTTTCTGAACACATGCCATACTACTTTTGCTTCATTAACTCCAGTCCAGCCACACGGTCTTCTGGACATTTCTTGAATATACTAAGAATGTTCCAGCTTCAGGGACTTGGCATGTTCTGTTCCCTATGTCTGGAATGTTCTTCCTGCAGACATCCCAGTGGCTTGCTCCCACTTAATTCAGTCTTTGCCCTCCTGTGTCTCCCTGGAGAGGCTCCCCCGGCTATTCTATCTGAGAAAGCCCCGTGGTTTCTGTGTCTAGCCTCTTACCCTGTTTTATTTTTTCTCCATAGCATGTATGACTGTCTTACAGGAATAGTAAAAGTTTATTATATTATCTGTCTCCCTCACGAGAAGTAAGCCTTATAAGGGCACCAACTTGTTTCTTTTCTTCCCAGCTAAATGTTTTATGTTTAACATATAATAAGTACTCAATAGATGGTGGTTGAATTAGTGAATAAATAAATGCTATTTTAAAGTCAGAGTGCAACCTAATCTATCCAAACCACCCCCAGGCTATTATAGGACTATCCCATTTGAAGCATCCCCCTCTCCTGGAAGGTTTCTCTAAGCAGTCCTAAGGAGCACATCTTATTTTCCACATGACATTTATTGTAAGAGTTGGAGATGTGTGTCTTCAGAAAAAGAAGTTTACACCGATGTACAATGAAATCTCAAAACTATTAGAATCATATAAAAATTCAACATGGTGATTTTCTAAAAGATTAGCTGCAGAGTTTCAGAAAGCTCATATGCGAATGCTCGAGCAATAAGGCAAAACAAAATCAAGATGGGATAGTGGGAGTGGGAGCAAAAACCAGAGTCCCTTCTACCCTCCATTCCCCGAAAGCAGTCACTAAGAAGGATGATAGGACCTCCAGCCATCTAAAGGTACAGTTTAAAATGAAAATCCCAAATCTTACCAAGAAAAACTGGGAAATACGAAATGAAATCAGTGAGAGCACATTTCTCTGTTGACACCAAAGCTTCAAAGCCTGGAGAAAATATCAGCGGCAGCCTCTGATGCAGAGCGCCCCTGACTGGCCCTACCTAGCAGTCTACTGCAATGGTACAAGCTTCTCATTTGGCTTGCCCGGACACTTGGGCACAGTGGTTGGCTTTTAAAAAAATGTGTTATAAAAATGAATTGAGCAGCTTAATCTGATCAGAGGAGAAAAGGAAATATGAAAGAGCGTTGATTCAAAACACAGCAGGAAATGGAGCTTATACTGACCAGAAAAAAATGGAGTAAGACAGAAGCATGATTAATGAATCATGGAAAAGGATGCCAAAAAGCCAGAGAGGGACATGGGCAGGTAAGACTCCATGTGTCTGGGCTCCCTGCTTGCTCTGAGCTCACCCCTCTCCGTGCATTGCCATGGGAAACCCTGTACAAGCTGGTGGAACAGATGCCAGATGATGGGTGAGAATAATATCTCCCCCTACCCAGCTCTGCCTCAACAGCTGAGAGAGCACTAATAACAGTAACAGCCACAGTGATAACAAGAGCTCACACTTGGGAGGACTTACTATGGGCCAGCAAGACACGACGCATCTCACATTCAAGGTCTCAGTTTGTGAGACCACTGTTGGATTAACTGAGACCTTGAGTAGTTTATCTAAGGTTGCTCAGCTCTAGGGTTCAACCCCAGGGTTTTCTGACCCTCGAGATTGGGACTCCCTACCCACACTTTCCTCGTCTACATCATGGCCCTACTTGTTCCTGTCCTGTACGCCTCCTGGGGCCACTGTGAAGGACACATGGCATGTTCTGTGTGAAAGCACCTCACAGATGGTAAAGCATGTGCTACTCAGCCCTTTATTCAAATCCACGAGCAGACCCCCTCTGGGCGAGACTCGGCGTGGTGCTGGAATCACGGCAGTGACCAGCCGAAGGCGACGACCTCTGGGGCATGCTGCTGGCAGGAAGTACAGACAACACAGAAATGGAGAGAAGAACAAGTGCAGCAGCACAACAAAGGATGAGGAAGAGCAGAACAGGTGAGCTGGTGAGAGGCAGTCTTGCACAGAGTTGGTGAGGAAGATCTCTCTGGAGAGGGAATATTCCAACAGACCCCTAAATGAAGACAGGGTCCACCTGCATTCCAGGCAGCTGGGAAGGGGACATGCAAATGGCTGAGGCAGATACACAGGCTGGGAACAGCAAGCAGGCTCAAGCCCCGTGAGCGAGAAGGTGGGAATGAGGTCAGGAGGCAGTGAGGGCCAAGACCCTGCTGACCAGGGACAGACCCGGGACTGCCCTCTTGTGAGGTAGGTGGCAGGGAATGGTACCCACCGAGTAACCTGGGGGAGGGATTGCTCCTACTGATCGGGAGAGCAGCGTCCCTACACCATCCCTCCCGGCTGCTCCCAACTTACATGAATCCAGCAGAAACAATTCAGACTGACCCCTGTATCTCTCCCCTAGCCTTCCACACTTCCATTTATTCCCTTTTCAGTCTGCAGATTAACGGCTGAGCACAGAGAGCCGGGAACCAGGAAGTTTGCTGAGGTGCCACCCCTCCCACCAGGTTCCCCCACCACCACCACCTTCCCGATTATTTGCATGAGATAACAGCAGTGCGGAATTCAGGGCAACAGAACAGCAGAAACATGAAGAGGAGGAGCAAGGGTATCCGAAAGCAGGAAACGACAAGGACATAATGTATCAAAGCAAAAAAAGGGCACTTGGGTTAACCAGGGTGCAGACTCCGCCTCACCTAATGTGATTGTCCACGCCAAGGCAAAACTATTTGCATGCTGTTGCTGCATACGGCGTCCGCTGATGCTGTAAGGGGACCCATAATCCAAAGGTAAAAATACCTGCCAGATCAGCCTCCTGCTACAAGCAAGAGCTCCCTGGTGTGGGCTCCAGGGTGGCAATAACTGGGTCTGCACAGTTCTCGAGGTTAGGCTACGGGAAGGGACCCCCTTTCCAGGGTAACAGCCAACACTGTGTGTGGCTCTGCAGGCTGGACATGGAGGGGCAGGATTTGACCTACTCTCCTTACCACTGGACCTTCAGATTGTGTCTCAGAATGGTAGAAGAGCAGGTGGGCTGGCTAAGAAGGGCAGTGATTTCTGATAGAAGGTTCCCTTTCACCCTCAGAAAGAACCGGCCCTACAGGCACGCTGACTTTGATTTCCAGCCTCCAGAGCTGTGGAGCAGCACGTTTCGGTTAAGCCCCCAGTCTGTGGTTTTTCATGGCAACCCCAGGAAACAAACACACTCACCAATAATAGTTGACACTCTGCGGCAGTCTTCCACAATTGTTACATTCCCCTCAGGCCTTCCCTTATGCCCTGCAGAGATGTTGATGGAACTGAAGGTGAGAAAACTGCCATATGGTTCTGGAAGGTGCTGGGTCCTCCGCTTGCGTTTCTTCCACGAGGGCTGGGAACATGCCCTCCTCCCAGTTTTCACAGCTCTGTTTGTCTTAGGCAACATACGAGGCTTCACAAGGACGATCTCACTTCGTCCTCATGATAATTTCATAGGGAGGCAACAGGACCATATTAATTCCAAGCCCTGCTCTGCCCCCACAGCCATCAGGACTTGGGCACATGGATTCCAGGGCTTTCTCCGTGAGAGGGGTATCGCAGGAGTATCCGTGCATTACAGGACATTCCGTATCTCTAGGACACACCCACTCATTGCAAGCAGTGTCCCCCCCAAAGTCTCCCAGTCATTATGACCTCCAAATCACCCCCACTCTTTCCAAATATCCCATAGAGGGCAGTGCCCTACCTAGTCAAGAACCACTGAGTCTCATTGAGGTCACCTGTAGAATGAGAAAGAGACTAGCCTTCTCCCCAGGTTGTGAGGGGCTAGAGATTTTACATACATAGAGAGCAATCTTTCTCAACCTCAGTGCCACTGACATTTGGACTAGGGGATTCTTTGTGGTGGGGGCCTGTCCTGTGTGTCTATGATGTTTAGCATCATTGCTGGACTCATCTACCCACTAAATGCCAGGAGCACCTCTCTCCCAAGTTGTGACAATCAAAAATGTCCCCAGACATCATCACGTGTCCCTTGGGGGGCAAAATCACTCCCAGTCAAGAACCACGGATACAGAATACTCAGAACAGTAGGAGCTTAATAGTAGGGACTGAAGGAATTATCTCTATTATTATGAGAACACCCAGCCTCCTTCCTTTTCTACTCAGTAACAGCCAATCCGATTCAGTGAGATGAGAATGGACCACAGAGAATGGGAAACACCTTGCTAGGTGCAGCAGGCCATGGAATCTCTTACTGATTACAGAGCTGGAGCACATTTATTTCCATTGTCCTCTTCTTGCCAATGTCAAGGGCCCTTTGCAGAGCCCTGGTCTCGTCTTTGACTCCTTCCCCATCAGTTCTCTGATGCCACGTGCCGCTACCCCAATTGTTCATCCCTCCAGATGGCCTTTCCTATCCATTCTCACCGCCTACAGTGAAGCACCCTTTCTCCTCTACCCAGAGCCCCTCGCGGATGCCAGAGAAGGGCCCAGACCCAGTCTTCCCACCTTCCTCCTCCTCCAGTCCTTCCACCTCTTCATGTCCAGACAACATTCCTGGACACCACGTCCATGTTCCATATACCAAGGTCTAGAATTTCCACTGACTTCCAGTTGCCTTTTAGCACCTTCCACCTTCCCACGCCGGCAGCCTTACTTCCTGCTTCTCCCCAGGTGTTGCCTGCCCCCGACCCATTGCATTCTCTCACTGTCTTCTTCTCCCAACCTCCTGAGGGTCATACTTCTCCCCACTTCCTTCCCATCAGTCTAGTCCTGATGAGAACTCAGTTTGCCCCAAAGCCTTGCTTAACTTTCCAACCCCCGGGGGCTTTTCCCTTCACTAAATTCTATTATAATTACGGTCATTTCCACAGGGCAGAACACTTACTAATTGTTTAAGTTCAGTATTGCCTTTTACCCCCAGTATTATTAGATGGACAAAGATTTTATTTCCATGGCACTAAGCTCACCACCCCCTTGTCCAAAGGTATTATGGCTTATTCCCTCCTCACTTCAGACCCTGGTTTAAACATCACCTTCTTGGTGCAGCCTTCTCTGATCACCATATTTAACACTGCAGCTCCTCCACCCGTCTCACAGATCCCCAGCCCTCACCTGATGGGAACTGCAGCTTGCACGGAGTTTCATGAGCTGACATATTTACTTGGGCATCAACTATATTATGTTTAATTACTTAATGCATTCAGAGACAGTCTAATACTAAGTCAGTTCTCAGTATTTTATTATCACTTCCTATCAATGTCCTTGATCTTGACTTCCATGTCAAAGGCAAGAATCTTCTCTGGTATTTTTTTTTTTTTTGAGGGCATCTCTCATATTTATTGATCAAACGGTTGTTAACAACAATAAAATTCTGTATAGGGGACTCAATGCACAATCATTAATCCACCCCAAGCCTAATTCTCAACAGTCTCCAATCTTCGGAAGCATACATTTTCTAGCAATACAATATATTTTTTTTCCTCTGGTATTCGTTAATGAACTTTTAATTTTTAATTAGTTTCCAAGGTACAGAAAAGTTGTGAGGTTGGTACAGCAAGTTCCCATATGCCCCAACCCCAGTTTCCCCTATGATTAACAACTTCCGTGGCTATGGTACATTTATCATAATTAACAAACCTATATTGATGCATTGTAATTAAATAAAGTCTATACATTTTTCAGATTTCTGTAGTCTTTCTTCCCTAATGTCCTTTTTTTCTATTCCAAGATCCCAGCCAGGACACACATTACAGTGAGTCATCTTGGCTTTGACAGTTTTCAGAATTTCCTTGGTTTTTCATGACCTTGACAGTTCTGAGGTGTACTGGTCAGACAGTTTATAGAATGTACCTCCATTTTTATTTGTCTGCTGTTTTTCTCATGATTCGATGGGGATTGTGAGTTTTGGGAAAAACGAGGTCAGAGGTGAAGTGCCATTTTATCACGTCATAGCGAGGGGACCTGCTCCCAGCATGGCTTATCACTGTGGATGTTCACCTGGGCCACCCGGCTGAGGTAGTATTCCTCAGGTTTCTCCACTGTGAAGCTCCTTTTTCCTCTGCTTTCCTTACTGTGCTCTTGGGAAGGATGTCACCAGGTCCCATCTCCCCAGTGGCAGAGTATCTATATAAATTATTTGAAATTTTTCTGCACAGAGAATTATCTGTTCTTCCCCATTATTTATTTATTCAGTCATTTATTTATATCAGCATGGACTCGTGGGAATGTTTTTTATACTTGGGTCATAATCCAACACTATGTTATTTATTTTATTGCTCAAATCGTTTGAGCTTTGGCCACTGAGAGCTCTTTCCTTTGGCTCCGGTGTCCCTCTGGCGTATCTCCATCCCTGTGCGCATGTGCGTTTGGGGTTTTGTTTTATTTCATTTGTATGTTAAGCATTTCCTTGCTTTCTGGCACTACTGATGCTCCAGGCTCATGTTGGATATTTCCTGCCTCAGCTGCTTCTCCAAGGAGCCCTGATTCTTTTTACTGGAGATGAGTGCTAGAAACAAAGGCCTGGGCATTCAGTGTGTTCGTTGGTGCTAGGCTGTTGCTGATGTTAAACCCTCTCAAACTGACAGAACTAAGAAATGCATATGTGTATACTAATCCATATTTACACATATACACAAGTATGTATTTATAAGTGTTTCTATATGCAATCATCTGTATCTATAGTAAGCTAACCACGAATTCATACTGACATTTCCAACTCTAATCCCTTGCCACAAGGATCATTCCAGCCTCCTCCCCTTGCTCACCTGTGAAGTCCACTCCAACAGTGAGAAACTGGGCTCCCACCACCTGCCATCTTCCTTGATTGTTCTATCCCAGTGTCCATATACAGCGGTATTAGAACTGCTGACCCCATGAGAATCAACTTTATGAACTGGAGTACAATTACATACAGTTCCTTTCGTGTTTAGTCTTAGACGTGTTTCCAAAGTCTGTTCCTTAGGTCTGCCGTTTTCCTGCCTGCCCTTTCACTGAGGTTGTTGCGTGCATTTGTAATACAGTTCATATCTTTCGTCACCCTGCATTCTAACTTCCTGAATAACTTTTTTAATTGCATACACTAAGGTTTGCTTTTTGAGCTGTGAAGTCCTATGGGTTTTGACAAATGCCTAGTATCCTGTGTCCACCATTACAGCATCAGACACAATCATTCATTGTCCTAAAAATCCCATACTCCCCCTAGTTTCCTTCCCTCCTGAACCTCCAACCATCATTGACTTGTTTTATTTGCTATCTATATTTTTGCCTTTTCCAGAATATCATAAAAATGGAATCACATGGTACAGAGCCTATTCAGACCAATATGTTTCGCTTAGTAATATGCATTTCAGATTTACCCCTGTGTTTGTGTGGTTTGATAGTATATGCCTTTTTTTTTAATCACTGAATAGTATCCCATTGCTCCTTGAATGTACATATCAAAGTTTCTTAATCCACTCACCTATTGAAAGACATCATAGTTCCTTCTAGTTTTCAGTGACCATGAATAAAATTGCTATAAACATCTGCGTGCAGGGCATAAGTTTTCAAGTCCGTTAGCTAAATGCCCAGGAACAGGATTGCTGGATTATAGAGCAAGACTATGTTCAGCTTATCAGACTTTGTTTGTTTGTTTGTTTGTTGTTTTGTTCTATTTCATTTTCAGCAATGATCAGGACAGAGACATTCTGCAGGCAAACATTTGATGAATCCTTTTTGATGAGCATACGTTCAAGTCACCTGGAAGTATGCTGAAGCTCAGACTGCTAAGACCAAACCCCACAGTGTCTTGTTCAGTAGGTCTGGGGTGGAACCCAAGAATCTGCATTTCTAACAAGTTCCCAGGTGATGAGATGCTGTGAGTCCTGGACCACTTTTGGAGAACCAGCTCCCTAGAGGACTGTCCTTCATGCATCCACACATGTTGCCATGTCAAGGACACGCCTTCACTGCTCAGGTGGGAGACAAAGCTGAATGGAAGAGCTGGGGAAGGTTGAGCTGAGGGTGGGGGAAGGAGTGCCAAGGACCCCAACACTCTGACCTGGGGCACATGTGTCACTTGCCACTGGAAATGGCTCACTGTTATGGAAGTACAGGCTTTTGGAGATGAAGTGGACTTCGGTGGCCAAAACCCCTTCGTTGTCCAAGGGAAGGATGTGAACCCAGTGGGTGGGACTCCTCTTCCTTGTTCAAGTCAAGTTAGCACATGTGCCTTTTGCACTCAGAGGTGGGGGGGGCAGAATCAAGCCCATTACTGGAATGACAGTATTTGAACTGTCCTCTCAAGGGGACATGAACAAAGTCCAGCTGCGTCTATCCACAGCCCCCTAGATACACACACACCCCCAGAGATCCACAAGTGCTAGCACTCCAAAGAGATAGAGGGTGGGAACTGGGCAAGTGAGGAAGATCATTGTTTTTATAGCAACACCAGTCAGAGCAAAAATTGGTGTTTGACAGCACAGGACAAAGAATTCCAAGCACCTAGAAGATGAGGCTGCTGAAATTCTCAGTTGAAAAACCCAGGGGGCAGGAGAACCAGAGACGATGCCTTCAGTTCTTCCTCTAAATCACAAGAACTCCAGCCCTCTTGCCCTTATAACCCTGGAAATTGCTCACCTGAGCAATTCACCGTATTTATCTAAAACGAATAAATACGCAACACAATGTTCGGAAGCCAGATCTCAGAGCAGCCCAAAGGAGAGGTGTGAGACTGACCAAGGAGGGGGTCAGGGAGAAGAGGCTTTGTCTGCTTTTCTCTAGATTTTAATTATTGTTAAATGACTCCTTGAATTCTAATAAGCAAGCTGAAGTTTAAATTACAAGATCTCTGGCCGAGTCAGAATTCAGATGGCACAGAAGTCAGCAGACAACAATTGCTGTGGCCGGATGAGTTTCAGGCATGTTCTTAGCAAAGACAAAGCTCCCATTGAGTGGTGGAGAAGGGATCTGGGGAGAGGAGGGGAGCCCCTGAAGGTTTTTCATTACCCTGCTCATCATCCACCAGGCCAGGGGAGGACGTAGAAGGAAGAAAGCGTAGCCTGACTTGATCAGTGCACTGCTGAGGGTGACAGGTTGGCATGAAGCACACACCTGCTTTTGTGGCTCCTCTAGAGCAGGGTGGGGCCATAAGACAAAGATGAGAAAAGAAGGAAGCAGCCCAGCTATGCGAGCTCATGCATTCAACACAAAGAAGGACATACAAACATCAGAGCAGTCAGCAGGTTGTTGGGAGCGTACAACTACGCCACAATTCGTGCCAGAGAGAAGAGGCCTGGCTGAGCGATTATGGGAGATTAGATTCACAATTCCTTCATTTCGCTTATGAAGAATTTGCAAAATCTCTAAGCAGAAAAGTTCTTTTAATCCACTCTCTCAGAGGCACTACAGTCGAGTGATTACAAAACCATGATATTAGGGTAAGGATTTCAGTCCTACTTGGGATAATGAATAGGAAGTTGTGTCTAAGCCCCATGCTTCTCACGGTGCTTTGTGGGCATTCTAATGCAAGCATATGTAAATGTTAGCAGTGTTCCTAGCGCTTAGAAGCACCCAACAACTGGCAGTTGGTCCCCTTGCACCTTGATAAAAGAGGCTTTGATCACCCTTGTGATCTTCATTAGACTTTGACCATTGTTAGCATCATCCCCCACGGAAGGACCTCCAGCCAATCACTTTCTTGCTGAAGTTTCAACATTTCCAGTTGCTTCTCGAGAACAGCTGATCCCAGTCTACTAAATAACCCTTTTGCACACTTGAAGACCCTAATTAAGATTCCCTTTGGCCATAAACTTGCAAAGAAGTGTTTAACATATGAAAAAAAATGTTTAGCCTCACCAGTAATCAAAGAAATCCAAGTCAAAACAACAAAATTCAGTTTTTGCCTATCAATTCGGTAACTTTTTAAAATGATAGTACTCCACTCTGGTGAGGGTGGGGTAAGGTGGCAATTTCATACATTGCTGGTGGGACCATAAATTGCTACAATCTTTCTGGAAAGTACTCTGGTGATATATTATCAAGACCCTGAAAATCATCCTTACCCTTTACCTCGAAATTCCATTTCTGGGGTTCTATCTCAAGGAAATAATCAAAGAATCAAATATTTCTGTTCCATGGGATTTGTTACAGCACACAATTTTTTTATTTATGAATAAGAACTACCTAGAAGTTCAGTGATGTCATGTCTCATATTAAAAAGTTATTAAAAGTCATTAACAAGGAATATTCAAGGACATCAAAGTGCTCGCCATAAAATCTAAAACACAAGCACAATACAAGACTAAATGCAGTAGGATTCTAATTGTATAATTATATATACTTACATTTTTATATGTGCATAGAAAAGACGAGATGCAAACACAGGAAAATATTTACAGTTCTTATTATAGAGTGATAGAATTATGGGATCCTTTTTGTTTTCTTCTTTATAATTTTATCATTAAAAATATTGTTGAAGAGCTCACATGGCCATATATAATGTTCTTACATTGCTCAGTGTGGTCCTTACCGTGGCAAACTATATTGTCCAGAACCTTAACAGTAAACTCAGGGGCTGCAGTTTTTCCACCAAGAGCAAGAGAGTAAATTGATTAGACTTTGCGGGCCATACCATCTCCGCTGTACCTGTCCAGTTCTGCTGTGTTGCACAGCAAAAGCAGGCACAGACAGTATGTCAACAAGTGGGCATGGCTGCATTCTAATACATTTCATTTAAAAGATTAGGCAAGTATGTGTTAGCCCGTGGCCTTAGTTTGCTGACCCCAGGCCTAGATGATTTTATTTTCTCCCAACTACCAGAAACTATAGTTTCAAACCAATATACCTGGGAGACTTCTAGGAGAGTAGGATGAGGGAAATTCCTCCAGTGAGTCAATCTGTCTGAAATGCTTATTCAGAAGCAATCAGCGAGGGCACCCCTCCTGGGCCTTCTTTATTCATTGCTGCATGGGGGGGTCCCTCTTGCCTGTTGGGGCACTACCTTCCAACTCACACACACACACACACACACACACACACACACACACACACACACACTCACACACACACACACCCCTTAGCTCTTAATGCAGATGGTGGGGTGGGGAGGAAAGAAAGTCAGAAACCCTAGCGACAGCAGGAAAGGTGCCACATCCTTGGTGCGGTCGATGGCTAATTGGGAGATTTCCCCTCTCCACCATCCACGTGGCTGTCGAGACTTCCAGATTCCTAGGTCTACTGTTTTGTTTTCCTTCCAGCCACTGCAGTTCAGAGGGAGGAAAGTTCCAGACGGAGGGAATGAGAGAGACAGAAGGTTGTACATTTGCTGCATCCCAGGCAATGGTCAAAGGGGTACAAAGAGATGCTTTTGGGGGGCTCAGTTTTATAGAAAGATAAATCAAGCCCTCAGCGAGAACCCATAATGCGCTTGTGTAAACACACAGGTGTGTACATCAGTGTATGAGTGGAAGCTTTGAAGTTTCCCTTCTTGGTATTAGAACCCCTCACCAGTCACCTTGGTACGGACACAGGTGATCACCTGGTAGAGGTGACCTTTCTCCCCACTCCCAGCTCACATTCCTTGCCCCAACTCCTGTTTAGTGTTTGCAATGGGGACACCTTTGCTAAACCATTTTCGACACTGGACACTTGTCCAGGCGGCAGGAATGGCATCTCAGAGCAGCCTGCATGTCAGACCTAGTCGTGTGACGGGAGGTTACAAGAGGAACATGACATGCCAGGGGTCTTACTTTCTTGTCACTCTTCTCTACAATCAAATTGCACGAAAGGTTGAGAACCACCAAGTGAAAATGGCCCCAGTGGAAAGAAAACCCAATAATCCAGGGGTTCCCTGGCTCTTGGTCTGATTCCCCTGACTTGGTTCAGTCTTACTGTCTTATTTTCTCCTGACGCTAAATCTAGGCAGTGAACCCAGGAGACAGGCACTGGGGTAGACCACTTTGCACAGACATTCCATCACCCTGATAGTTAAACAATGATGAAGGAAGAGAAGAGAACAAGGACATTTTGCATTAAAAACATTTTTTTAAGTTCCAGCGGCTTATTTTGTTCATACAATCTCTCTCACACCACCACCAACACAGAAGATATTTACGCCCAGCCCTGACTGCCACCTACACTCTCCATTAGGCTGCCTGCCTATGACCAGAATGCATATCTGACTCTGATTTCCCCTGGGTAGAAGTGGTTGGCCATTGTTTTGCTAGAGCAAGGGTGTATTGAGGCCACGTTGTGAGCTGCACTGCTGCACACCATGCCCTCTTTTTATTAAATCTTATCCAATAAACAAATATTGGGAGTACCATGGTGCACAGAAAAAGCATAGGATTAAAAGTCATTCATGCAGCCCATTTTTTAGGCATTTTCTCTATAGAAGACAGGCCTCCATTTGAAATTCAGTTCTAGTACATCCCAGCTATGTGAATTACTTAATCTCTCCAGGCTTATCTTTCTTCTAAAGAAAAAAAGGACAGTGTGGGGGTGGGAGGCATCCTGATATCCGTCATGCAGAGTTGCAAAGTTGGAACAAGAGACCGTATGTGAATGTCTGGCACAGTGTAGGTGCTCAGAACATTTCATTCCCTCTTCCCTTCTTAAAGCTAGGAATGGTGCTAAAAACACTGAGCGATGCAGGGAGGGATCCACCCGACCCTGTCCCCCAAGGGCTGGTCTTTAGGGAGCAACATTTATGTACACAGATAACTTGAAATGTTGGGCATGCTGTGGGTGGTCATGCCATGTGCTGTTGGAACAGGGAAGAGGGAGAAATCCATTCTAACTACTCACTGGTGTTAAGTGGAGACTTCAGGGAGGGTGGAATATTTGAGCTGATCCTTGGAGGACAAGGATGAAATGCAGGACAGGCTTCTGAGCAGGGGCACTGTCAGAGCCCAGACTAGAGACGGGAGAGGACAAAGCGCTTCAGGCAATGAGGAAGCATTCAGGAGGCTGGACAACCAGGTACACAGAGCCCAGAACGAGGGCTAGGCTAAAACAACGGCAGGAGCCCAAACCCTGAGGGAGTCACAAACCCTGGACTGAGTTTTCGTGTCATTACCGGGGCCGCGAGATTCTGAGACCAGGAAATGATGACACGAGAGCATCATCTTAATGAAGTGAGCATACGTCTCTGTCTGCCCGGACAGTCCCATCGCATACTTATTAATATAACTCCCCTTCATTCACAAAAGCGTTTCCTTTTGGACAATGAGTTCCGTGACCACCCTAACTATAGATGGCCTTGCTATCCGTGGGAGAAAGAAACTGGGGCCAGGAGAGGCAAGATCCAGAGAGGCCAGTTCAGAAGCCACTTCAAGTATCTGAGTCGGAAGTAAGAGTCTGGAAAAGCCAAGAACTAATGGGAATGGAAAGAAAAGAGTACACCAAAGAACCACTTTGGAAGTAGGTTCAATAAAACCTAGGCATGGATAGATGAGAGGAGAGGTGAGAAATAAGAAAGCACACAGATGACTGATATTTCAGTATTAGATATGTTGAGCTAATGGAGGTGAGGAGGACACACTGTGGAAGCAGAACAGCAAAGAGCTAGAAAAAGGAATCCGGAGCACGCGAGAGCTCAGAGCAGGAGACGTGGATTTGGCAGACTCTTGGGTAAAATAATGGCTGAAAACGGGAGTGTGTGAGACCACCCAGGGAGAGGGCGAACAAGATGACACCGGGGGCGCGTGAACAGATGATAATGAGTCATGTGCAAAAGGAATTAGAAACAGGGAGGGGCGGAATCATGGGCGTCCGGGGAAAAGAGAGTTTGGGGAGGACTGTTTGGATCCACCAGGCCAGACACTCCCGGAGGACTGAGTAGGATGCAGGAAGGCAATTAGGAAGCGCTTCCAAAGGCCTGTTGCACTAGAGCAGTGGGGGCAGAAGGCAAACTGCAGCGGGCCGAGGAGCGAGTGGGAGGCCAGGAAGTGGTGTCAATAAGCACAGGCGATTCTGTAGATAGAACTGTTAGTAAAGGAAGGGAAGAGATGAGGCTGTGGTTTGAGGGAATAATCAAGAGCAGGGAAGCATTTGGGGGAGTTAGGTAGAACCTGGGCACATCTGAACACCAACGGGAAAAGGGAGTGTAGAGGTGCCAGAGCTAGTCATTCGGAATATGACAGAAGCAGATGGCTCCTGCTGCACGGGAGAGACGCCCGTAGACAAGGGGCAGGACCCACCCTGTTGGAGAGTCTGGGAGGAAGTGAGGCTACAGCACCATCGGACTTTGATAGGGGCGGGTGGTAAGGTGAACTAGCGAATGGGGGGCGGGCAGGAGCTGTAATTCATGACAATCAATAGTCATGATCAATTTTGTTTACATGCAAGTTCCCTGCATTGCCGGAAACCTCCCAACACCCCCATTTCACCTTTGAGGAAACCGAGCCTCAGAGAGGCTAAGGACTCGGCCCACAATCGGCTTTAGAAGTGGTGGAGCACAGATCTGAAGCCAGGTCTTTCAGGTGGCACAGCCAGACCCGTGGCCCACCTGGACGCCGTACAGACCGGCAGCTTCACCCTCCGGGGGCGGGCGGAGGGAAAGCCCCAGCTGTGCACGGCGGGGTGGGGTATTGGGAGGCCTGAGGGGTGGGAGAGTTGAAACAGCTGCAGTGAAGAATGCAGGAGGGACGGGCCTGGGGAGAGAGAGGGCACGGACCACCTCCCAGGGGCGCCCGGAGCTTCCAGGAGATTCCATCTTGTTCGTATCGCCTCTCCCCCCAGCCCCGTTTCCTGCCCAGAACCTGCACGCCACACTCTCTTCTGTTGCTCTTCTTGCTCTCCTTCCCCTTCCCCCTCTCTCAAAAGGAAAGCTGCGTCACAGGCCCCAAGAAGAACAGGTCAAAGAGTCTTGCAGGCTCTGGGAGACTTGCTAGGGACGACCAGGGAATGGAGCTGGGGAGGTCATCTCCAGATGCCTTGCCCGACCCAGGAAACCCACAGTCTGAAAAGTCGAAGGAGACGATGCCTTCAGTAGGCAATCATGTCTGCAGGTGGAATGTGTGGGAGCCGTGGTCCAGCTGCCCGGCCCCAGCCAGCAGGGGAGGAGCCAGAGTCAAAGAACTGCACCCAGGCCAGCTGGTGATGCCCTCCTCTCAGGCCACTGGCTTCCGTTCCCTTAACAGGTTCATTCATCCCACGAGACCTCTTTCTAATGGAGATCGATTCATTTTGGTCAGCAATCAGTGAAGAGGACGCCTTCATTCGAGCCCAGAGCTTAAATTGTTACCTCTGGTTCACTGGTCTGACCACTTTGGAAAGAGAAGCACCCTGAAACAGGGTGGCCCTCCTTGTTGGGGGAACTTGATTGGATTATTAACTAAAGGTGGTGGTGGCCCAAGGGACAGGCTTGAAGACGCAGGATTCCTGCTCGTTGAATGTGGCCCACGAGCTCAAACAGAACTATTAAGCCACTGGCCAAATTAGTAAAATCCATACGGAACCAGAGTTTGGAAGGGCTGGGTTCAATTCAAATTTCCATGAAAGCGGCTACAAGACCAGGGAATTGGCATTCGACTCGAGAACGTTCTGGCTTCCTGCCTCCAAAATGTCATGTTCAACACATTGGGACTCGGGATAGCAGATCTGCAGGCTGGTAGATCCCAGAAGGTTTTATTAGAATCTTCTCAGGGCTCTCTTTCCTACCCAGCTAGAAGCTTAATTATAAGAGAGTAATCATAGTTGAGTCTTTAACATAGAGAAAAAGCACAGGGAAAATAAGCATTCGGGCTAAAATGGAATCATTCGAGGGGATGCAAGCAAGGAAAACTCTTTTACATTTGGGTGTGACTAGTTGCAAGATTTGGGGCCAGGGAGGGGGGCCATGGGGATCTTCGCAGAGAATGCGGCTCAAGCTTTGTGTATTCAGAACCCGTGGGCAAATGACTGAGAAAAAGTAATGTGTGTGTGTGTGTGTGTGTGTGTGTGTGTGTGTGTGTGTGTGTCTGTGTGTCTGTGTGTCTGTGTGCACACACACACACCTCTGGGTTTCTGAACAGGTGTGCACCACCATCCAGCCCTAGTTAGAATAGAGCAGTGCCTCCCTGGAACCCAGGTTTCAGTGGATTCCTCTCCCACAGCAGGGGGGTCACCTGAAAATCCTGGCCTCGCCCAGCTCTCCGGCAGATTACGTGGCCCTGAAAAGAATCCCTGTGCCAACATTTCTCTAATTAATGCAGGAGAAAATTAATTACAGAGGGATTTTCGAGACCTGGGCATCTAATGACCAGCCGGTTGCCCTGCCTCCCGGCTGTCGGCGGCTCCCCATTGGCCCGGCCGGCCCGGCCCTTCCCCGGCCTCGCTCCCCTACCTTCCTCCCCAGAACCCCGAACAATACCGCAGGCTAATGAGGCAGGGAAAGAGTCTCTTGGCAAAGGAGGCTAAGTGCTAGGTCAGTACCTTGAACAACCCAGAAGAAAAACAAAACAGCATTAAAAGAGAAGAAAAAAAACAGAAGGAGAAAGAAAGAGCCTAGCTAATCCTGAGTGCATTTCCGCCAAATATTCTCCTTTTCAAGTGTTTTCTTCCTGGTAAACAAAGTTCTGTCGCTGGCTCTGGAGATTTTAGGACACGGTTGCTTAGTAATATTGAGGTCAACAAGGAGTCCTCACCTCGGCCCCATTCGCTTCTCTCCTCTCCTGCTCAAGCCACTGAGAGGCCCTGGTATTCCCACGTGGCTGGGGACCCCCCCCCATTTGTGAACAAGAGCTGAGTTTTCTTTCTTTATTCTCTATTGTTTTTTTTCACCGTTGTGGCTGCTCCTTGTTTTGTCTGTGTCTATCTGCTTCCCAAGCAAGCAACAGAGCTAGGAATAGAGACTTCACGCCCTTGGGATAAATATCGCCCAGTAGAAACTTCAGCAGTGGTGGGAACGTCCCCCATCTGCACTGCCCAGTGTGGCAGCCACTAGTTGCATGTGACCATTGGGTACTTGAAATGGGGCTCATACAACTCCATCGCTGAAAGTTAAATGTTTTTGAGTTTTAGTTCATTGAAACTGCAATAGCCACATGTGGCTTATGGCTCGGAGCACCACGCATGGCTCCTGACAAAACCACTGTGGGCCGGGCCAGCAGAGCCCCTGAAGGAGTCTGGGTGGCTCTGTGACATTGTGGTTCATGTAAGGCAGGCACACAAAGGCCTCCATTTGAATGCGCTCCCATCTTCTGTCTGTGCAGCCTTGGGCTTCACTTAATGCTTCTGTAATGTCCAGATCAATTACGTAAGTACACCTTGGGGTTATGTTTTGAGGCCCTAATACTGAGCAATGAGTCCACGGCACATATGTGAGTCCCCTAGTGACCCCCTCCATCAGAGAAGAATGGGGACAGCTGGCATGGCCCACTATGCGCTCCTGCAGTTCTGCCTCCAGAATTGCATGCTGTTTCCCAGCTCCATGTCTTTGCCCGTGCCTCCCCCTGGGCCCGGAACAGTCTGCCCACCCTGCTCCTGTGTCCTGGCCTCAGTGATTCTTATTCAACCCAAAAGGGCCTAAAGACTCAGCTTGGGGATCCCCTGAACTGGGGAGCCTTTTTTTCTCCTTTCTCGTGCCCCCTTCTCCCTCCCACTCTCTTCAATATGAGAGCCACTGGCAACATGTGGCTGTTGCACTTGAAATGTGGCTAGTGTTGCTGAGCAACTGAAATTTTAATTGTAGTTAATGTTAATTATCAACTAATTTAATTGTATTTGTTTTCATTAATTTAAATCAAAATTGATTGGGATTTAATTAATGAGAGCTGAAATGGCCACATATGGTGCCCTCTCTCTCCCTCTAACACACACACACACACACACACACACACACACACACACACACACACACATGCACCACACACCATAGCAGGACTAAATGCCCTTCTGCAACCTTGCCTCTGTGAACATCTGCTCCTCTGTACTTACCTATGATTTTGTCTTTAATGACCTTTTTATAAACCCATCATCCTCATTAGAAAGTGAGCCCTTGAGGACACAGCCTATTTGACTATATTTTGCTTTTTAGTGGTGTCCCCGACATCTAACACAGGCTCCAGCACAAAGTAACTCCTCAAGAAAGATTCTCCACCTTCATCTTACTACACTGATGGATAGTGACTGCATTGGGGTATGGGTGGGGACTTGATAATATGGCTAAATGTAGTAACCACATTGTTTTTTCATGTGAAACCTTCATAAATGTGTATATCAATAATATCTTAATAAAAAAAAAAAAGATTTGCCACCTTGAAACAGCAATTATTCCCCCAAGTTTACACCCTGTATAGGGGTCAGCAACCTGTAGCCCACAGGCCAAATCCAGCCCACCCCCTGATTTCTTATGGCCCCAAACTAAGAAGGGTTTTTTTTAAATAGTTAAATAGTTAAATTTTAAATGTACCTACAAAATACCCTCAATGTTGCCTCTTAACCCACAAAGTCACTTTCTGGCCCTTTAAGGAAAAGTTTGCCAGCCTCTGGTGTAGCTCGTCAGAACAGCTGTGGATAGGGTTGAGCACAGCCAGCAGTCAGAGAAAGGGAGCCAGGGCGCTTGGGGAGGGGTGCTGGGAGAGGGGCCCAAATCACGGCCTGGACATTCTCCCCGAGCTGAACCCAGGTTGCTGGGGAAATGGGCAGGAGCCAGTCCCCAGGGTGGCAGCAGGCGGGCACAGGGCCAGGACCCGCCTTGTGCTTTCCCTAACCACCTGCCTCACCCTGCTGCTGCACCTCGGGGGCTGGGGCTGGTGAGAGACGCCCACCCCCCAGCCCAGCAAATGCAAGAGGGGCTTTTCTGGCTTCGGGGTTGTGGTTTGGCGGAACCAAGTAGCAGTTTCCATTTAAAGTCAAGCCCCCAAACATGTTTTTAATAGCAGTGGAAACGACGTCCAGAGCAACGCGCAAAGGGGCTTGGAAGCAATCATCTCTCAGGCAGGAAGTAATCTGTTCTTTTTCCCGCTAAGACCTGAACTGGGGTTTCTAAGAACCACAGCAAAGAGTGCTCCAGGCCCTTGCAGCACCTTATCAAGGTGAGCGACAGGAGCCTGAAAAGTTACCTCATGTCTGTCCCCTGTCCCTTCATACCCTCCATACACCCCCTGATGTCTTCCGACCTCCAGCTCAGAAGCAACTGGCCGAGCCTCAGGGGTGTCTGGGAGTGCCTGGAGGCTCACGTGTCTCCCTGCTGGGCTCCCTATTTCAAGCAGGGAGGGGCCGAGTGCACCCAATGTGCTAAATATTTCCCTGCTGGAGAATCTATTTCGCTTCTGCTACAGCTTGGCAGCAAAGACACAGGAAGCTATTTAGATATACTATCTTCCTTTTCAGGAAGTTCAGAGGAACTTTTCTATTGCAGTTCACACAAACATTCCGCCTAACGGTCATTTAGTCATGCCGGCTCATTAGGTCACCAGTGAAGAATGCTCAGCCTGATGGGACGTCATTCGAGCTTCTCCAGACGCGCTGCCTCAGATCCGACTGAGGGAAAGAACTTCTCTGGCCTGGTGGGGACCAAGACCGGGAGCACAGCCCAAAGGCCATAAGGGTCCAGTGAAAAATGATTCTTACTTCCTAGGATTACTTACAGTTTTATAGAGTAATTTATATGTAAGTGAGTGAGAAGGTGGCTTCCATGAACAGTTGCTGGACAGAAAAAGCTGTCTTTTAAGGGAGATCAAAGGAGAATTCTTGGCAGGAGGTAGTGAGAATGCTCTCACAAAAGAATCTGATATGGACCCATGGACTAAAGGTCAGGTTGTGGAGATGAGTCAATGGCTGGGAAACAAGACTGGTCCAGACCATGATGGCTAACTGTGATGGACCTGTTATTATGCTCTAGACACTATTCTATGTGCTTTATGTGTATGAGCTCATTTAAGTTTCAAACAACTCAGGTACCATGAGGAAACTGCCCCAGAGAGTCAAATACTTTGCTTATGCTCACACAAATGGTGGGTGACAGAGCTGGGATTTAGATCTGGTCTGACGTGTCTAATAGGACTTTCTGCAATGATAGATGGCTCCTGTGTCTGTGCTTTTGGATATGATGGCCACTAGCTACATGTGGCTATTGAGCCCCTGTAAAGTTGTTAGTGTGCTAAGGAACCAAATCTTTCATCTAAATAGCCACATGTGGCTAGTGGCTACCAAACCAGACTCCCCAATTTAGGCAGTTGGGCACCAGAATCCACACTCTTAAACCTTAGACTATCCTGCATTTTAAATCAATTAAGAGGATTTAGAATTATTCGGGGAATAATGAAAATCTAGAAGTATGGTTTAATCAGTATCTTCAAGGACAAGAACATATGAGAAATTAGACTAAATAGAAATGCAAGAAAAGTTTGCTTAACTTGCAAAGTAGACATTCAGGCCAGGTATTTGGGAAAATATCTATAAAGGGAAGAGTGTGAATAATCAGCATAGTTTGATAAGAGAGGAAGTGGTTCCTCTTTTAATCAATAAATGATATTAAGCTCCTCCGATGTGACCTTATTAAATCCCTACTGCCTAGAGTCAGGTGGTCTAGGGAAACCAAGTCTAATCCCTCCAACAAATTAAGGCTGCATGTTTCAGGGTGGATGGTACTACTAAGGGTGCTCACCCTTTGGGGATTCAGGTTAGATGTTTATCGCAAAGACAAGAGTAATCAAGGAAATTCTTTCATGGAGGAGGTGGCATTTTAGCTGAAACTTGAGGAAATGGCCTGGGTAAAGACAGTGAGAGGTTGGGAAGGATGAATACAAAGACAGCCGTGAACAGGAAAATGAACTTTTCTCAACACCCCTCTTGGAGACCGACATATAGGGATTAATCAAAATGACTCCAAATATTTCTAGCCTGGATAAAAATAGTTCTGGAAACAGACACAGGAGCTTAGGGGGTAGTAGGAGATGGTTTTGGGAAATTACAGTGCTGTTTCTGGGCATGTGGATTCTGAGGCAACAGGTTGTATAAATCTTGGATTAATATATTCACTTTTCAAGAGCCATTAATGTCCAGTTTAGATGGGAGAGGGGTGGATCAGAAGCCTGCCTGGGATCATCTCCATCCTAGTACTTGGAGATCTGCTTTACCCGCTGAGAAATTAGGCCACGGCAGAATGGAAGAGAAGGCTCCAGAGAGGCTCACATCACCACCCAACTGGGGACAAACACATACTTTGTTTTCTCTGCTACACTGAATTGACAGACATCCGGTTACTTCATCTTGGAAGTTATATTCATCTGCCCTTTGGAACATCCTGGTGAATGACCAATTTTTTTGAATAGCTTTTTTTCCCTCCTGATTATATTTGTAATACTTACTCATTTGCAAAACATTTTGAAACTTCAAAAACAAAAATAAGGAAATGCAATTACACATATGCATACTATATATATAGTGCTATATAGTTATATAATTTATATAGTTATAATTTTCATTCATTTCTAGCTGGTATTTTAAAATACATTTTTAGCTGAGAAAATCTGTATGAATGAACGAGAAGATAATAGACAACTGTTCATGAGTTGTCAGCATGTTCTAGATTTGTAGGGAAAAATGTTGATCCATCTCTGCACAAAAGCACATCTCGAAGAATCCATTCCTCATGTGAATCTATAGACTTTCCCTGTCCTACACAACATGCACATCTTCACCACCTCTTTTCGTCATTTGCTTACTTTCTCTTTACCCAGACAGCTATAGATGCAGAATTACCTGTAAGAGACGAAGGGCCAAGAAAAGCCAGTGGTTGGGGGTGAAGAGGGAGAAGTAAGGATAGAAAGAAGCAGGTGCCCACAAATATTCTCAACTCCAAATCTGGAATTCCTGACTCTGCCCCAGACAAGAGAACAAACGCTGAACAGACGCAGGGCAGTACTGAGAACAGATGCACATTAACAGCTCATGGAGAGAGGTGAAGTGCCCTTGAAGAGAAAAGAAGGTGGACAAGGCACGTGAGAAGGGGCAGGACCAAGGGCAACTCCTGTGTGATCTTCACATGGCCCTAGGGAATCAGAGATCAAGATATTCCCTAGTGAACAGGATCCCTGCACACAGGGGATCTCTGCAGATAACTGAAACCCCACCTCCACCCCCTGCCCAAATACACAATCTCAGTCAGAGGTGCTTGCCTCCTATCTTGGTTTCCTGGTGGTTTTAACTTTAAGGACTGGTACTCCACTCTCAGAGACGCCCACGTCAAGGGTGTGGGTGGGTCCTTATCTGGTTCATTTTTTCAAGAAACTGCTTGTTCCCTGAGCAACCCCTGGGGGAGGAGAGAGCTGTCATGGGGTCTACACCTAGGCAGGGGGTAGTGAGGGGGTGGCCCTTCCTCCAAAGACAACACAACAGCTCAGGCCGCCTGTGTTTCTCTCTCCAAAATCTTCCTAATGAGCTGTCTGGGGGGTGGGGGGGGGGGGTTTTCAATCATATTTTGGCCACTGCTTCCTTTTTAGAATCCTGTCCCCATTTTTCAATTTCATAAATGCCGTTTGCAGTGACCTTTCCCTCTCCACCATCTTTGACAGTTTCTCATGCGTGAAACATATTTTTGTTCATTATTTTGTTGTCTACAACCTCCCTTCACAACCGTCCAGCCCGGGTCCCCTTCCCTGCACCCTTCACCCCCATGTCAGACATATAATGAATTACCATTCCTTCAGACAACAGGGTTGAAAACTTGTGGTCTCCAAGGCAACGGGGTATCCCGGGGTGGGGTATTGGGGAGGGGGGCTTGCCCAGCCAGGAAAGGACTGGAAGTAAAGGGGGATGGGGAGGCAGAAGCAGAGATGATATCATTCCTGAAGCCTGAGAGCAGCCAATCAGCTCATGGGGATGTGATGTCATCTCCCCACCCCTACCCCCTTTTAGCCTAGGTAGCCCCACTGAGAACTCTAGACAAGTATTGAACTGAAGTTGTATTGCTGTGAGAGAAAGGGGGTGGAGGGGGGACGGCAATGGGGAGAGAGAGCTCCACCGACCCTCTGGATAGCCCTAGCAGACACTACAGTCTTCACAAGAGGCAGGCCCATAAAAATGTCATCAGCTCAGGCTCTCCGTGCCTTACAACACAATGATTTCTTTGGGGAGAAGAAAAATCCCTAAGATTTATTTTGCAGCCACACCCCCGCCTCCCTTGGAAGAGAAAAACCAACCACCAAGTTGTGAATGAAGTGTCTGCAGATCGGCCCCTACCAACCCAGCCTGAGAACCGTTTTGACAGAAAGACGGAAAGACGCACACAGAACCAGCTGAGCTCATTTACACGGCTCTCGGCAGCCACGGGGATGCAGGAAACGCTCTAGGTGCTTGCGGGTGGGAGCCTGGCTTGGGGCAAAGCTGCCCAACCTGGTGGGCACGGGGGGGAGGGGTGTCTGTCCCCAGGACAATGACAGCATCTAGGGCTCAGTGCCAGGCTCCTAGGAGAAGCAAACAAGCCGTGATTCAGGGAGGGGCGCAGGCTCATTAGAGAGCCTACCCATGGCACCACCACGCAGAGGGGAGGGTGAGTGTGCATGGCTCTCTTCTGCCAGATTTTTTGCTTGGGACTGGGAAGCAGTGCTGTTGCTCAAAGATGTCTCCAAGAACCGAGGTGTCAGAACCGTGTTTCCAGGAGCCGGGACCAGGCCAGGGGTGCTGGTTCCCCGGCCCTGAACATCACAAAAGGTGCAGGTTCCTCCACAACGATCTTTCTGAAGTCTTTCTGGAGTCGTCCCACAGGGATCCACCTATGTTGCCTTTGAGGAAACTGAGTGGCAAGCATCCCGTGTCTACTCCTCGAGGCCAGAGACCCAGGGGTCAGGCAAATGACCGACAGACTCACTAGTAGATCTACAGTGAGACCAGGATTCTGTCTCCAACCTATAAACATAGCTCATTCTTCAAGACAAGCCCATGACACAGAGTAGCCCTTGAAGATGGAAGGGCTGAACATCCATATTTTAGCAAATACTTATTGATTTCCTACAGTGGCAGGTGATGAAAACAGAAATATGGCTAAGTTTGAGTTCTACCTTCATGGCACTTACATCAAGAGAAGGAGACTGAGGTTGTAAACAGCCGATGTCCCCCTGTAAAAATCCCAGGAAGGCAGAGGCTTGGCTGTATTGATGGTGTATAACCCCGGCACCCAGCATAGTACCTGCTATAGAGCAGGTGATTCTTGTCAAATGACCAAATAGAAGCCTAGAAGAAAGTTTCTCTCTCTGGAGGACTTCAGCAAGGAGGTGATACCTGGACAGAGTTTTGGGAGACAAATAACAATTTGCCAGGTGGAAGGAGAGGGAATATTCCAAGCAGAGGAATAACATTTGTAAAGACATAGTGTGTGAGGATAGGAATGGATAAGTTATGCTAAGATAACAAACAACCCCCGAGTCTCCATGGCTACAAATAATGAAGGTCTATTTCTTGTTTTTTCTACGTGTCTGTTATCAGTCAGCTAGTGGCTCTGATCCATGCCGTGGCCCATCCTCTGACCAGACTGATGAAGGAGGCACTCAGTCCTGGACTATTGCTGGTCACCATGGAAGATGAGAAAGGGGGCTCAGCTCTGAAGTGACAGGGCCCATCTGCTCATAACTCATTGGCCAGAACTGGTCACATGACTCCACCCCAACCCAGGGGCTGGGAAGCACAGTCTTACCACATGCACAGACTGCAAATATTTGATGAGCAGCGTTAATAACTCTCCCACACATAGACATGTGAGCTGTGAGCTAGAAAAGTCCAGGAAGGCTTCTTGGAGGAGAGGTGGGCTCAAAATGGGATCTGAAGGCTGGGCAGGAGCCAGGTAGACAGAAAGGAAAAGGAACGTCACTGCAGACAGCAGAAAATGCCCCAGCCAAAGCCAGGCCCTGGGATGCAGGTGGGGCCAGGCAGCTGGGTGAGGCTGGGGAGGGTAGACTAAAGCTCAGGATTTGGCTTATGTCAACCTTTTCATAAAGTCAAGCAAAACTGATCCAGCTACTAAAATGACTGGTGGGCTCCAGCCACCCAGGCCTCCACTGCTATGCCACTTCTTTTTCACCTTTTATTTGGACAATTTTTAAACTTACAAAGAGTTGTAAAAATAAAATAGTACATACCCTTTACCCAAAGTTGGTTATTATTATTTTACCTCATTTTGCTCTTTCTCTATGTATGTGTGAGCACACTTAACTATTTGTCTGAATCATTTAAGGATGAGTTATATATACATCATGGCCCTTTACCCCTAAAACTGTCCGTGCATATTTCCTAAAAACAGCAGTATTGTCTGACATAACCACAGCAAAGTTATCAACTTCATAAACTTCCATTAATAAGATATGTTAATCTCTGTTGGTGTTTCCGTTTTTGACAGTTGATCTAATAATGTCCTGCATGCTACTGTGTCTTTCCAGCACAGAATCCAGTCTAGAATCTGTCGGGTCAGGTATTGCATTGAATTGCCATGTGTCTATGGCCACCTTTAATCTGGAAGTTTTCATATTCTTCTTAGTTTTTTATGACATTGACATTTTTAAAGACTACAGCCCCACCCCACACCTCTTTACCTATTAATGGCACGTGCCTCACTGGGGATGTGTTTGATGTCTCCTCATGAATAGACAGATGTTACACATCACTGACTGGTGTCCTGCATAGGCATCCTTTAAGATGTCCCTTCCGGAGGTACAAGATGTCATCTGTCTCTCATGGATGATGGTAACTCTGACCACCCAGTCAAGATGCTGAGCATTTTCCAACTACAAATGGCTGTGTTTGTGGGGTTTTTCCCCCTTGCAAATAATAAACCATCTGAGAGGGTAATTCTTAAGACGATGCTCCTCATCAGAATGTCTTCCCAGATTTACCATCCACCAAGGATTCTTCTCTGACCCACTCTTCACTATGATGGTATGAAAATGGTGATCTTCCAACTCTGGTATTTCTACCACATTTATCAGCTCGCTCTCAGAATTCTGTCAGCAAGAGCCCATCCCCACTCCTCCATGTACCTGTTACCTATCTATCATCTGTCTATCAGTATCATTGGCATGGACTTATGAATTCCAATTTTTAATGGCTTATGGTTTTTATGGACTGAATGTGTGTGTCCCCCAGATTTCATCTGTTGAAATCCTGACCCCAAAGAGTCTTAGGAGGTGGGGTCTGTGGGAGGTGATTAGGTTATGAAAGAGGAGCCCCCATGAGTGGGGTTAGCGCCCTTATAAAAGAGAGCTTTCTAGCTCTTTCTGTCATTTGAGGACACAGAGAGGAGATGGCCATCTATGAATCAGGAAACTGTCCCTTTCCAGACACCGAATCTGCTAGTGCCTTGACCTTGGGCTAAGCCTTTAGAACTGTGAGAAATAAATGTTTCTTGACCTCTAGTCCCTGGAATGTTCAATACAGCAGCCAGAGCTAAGATGCTAATTTGTTCCCATACCAAATCATGTTGGTGTTCAAATTGCCATGCTTGGCCAAGGGGAGCTCCTCCAAGCTGATTTCTGTAGCCTTGTGACAAGCCCCCAACCTTTTCAAAATTTATATTATTTTTGAAATTTGGTATAAAAATGACTTTATTCACCTGGATGGTCTAATGGGTCCATGAAGCAGTTGAAGACTCCAGAAAGGCAGGAGAGTTTTAAGGAAGCAGGAGGAAGTTCCCACTTGCCCTTTCCAACATCCTGGGGAAATAAATCTACTTGGCGAAGGAACTGATGAGCCCGCCTCATACAAACCATCACAAGACCATAAGAAACTCAAAGAAATGACTCTATGGAAAATGCTACTTTGCCTTTTCTTAGACAGAAGAGTAAAGGATTTACAGGCAGGGGGCAGAGACAGGAATACACAATTTCCTGGCACCACTGTAACTCTAAATGACACATTCTTAGAATTTCTGTGGATTTCTGTGCAGTGTTTAGCAGCCTGGGTACAAGAGTCCCTGTTACCATCCTCACTTTTAGTACCAGAACTGTCTAATTCTTTGTACTGTCAGTCTTCCCTCCAACACTGATCTCCTAATAAAGGATATTTTGGTAAGGTTTTTCTACTCCCATCTTACAGACGATGACACTAAGTTTCCAAAATGCCAGGAGACTTGCTTAGGTCACACAACTGGGCATTTGGACATTGACACTGAAGGGGTCCTGGCCACTCTGTGACTCTGTGGCAGTTCATCTGGACAGAAAACAAACAAATGAGCATGCACTTCTGGGCTGTTCTTCACCCCCACAGCCTGTACATGCCCACGTGTACCCTGCTGAGGGTCTCACATGAAAACAGCCCCCCCCCGAGGCTCCTCCCCCTGTGCTGTGCACACAGATGGGGGTTTCTTTGGGAAACCCCACATCCTCCAGACAGCCTGAACCAGAAGGCATGGTTACATCCCAGAGCAAATCGTGGGCATGTCCCGGGCCCTGTCAAAGCAACTTTAAGACACCAAAGAGGCCAGGGCAGCTGTCCAGGAACCAGGCCCGAAGCAGGCTGTCTGAGCGCTCCAGCTGTCCCAGAGTAAGGGGACCCATCCAGGTGAGACGGGCTCACCAGGCATCCTTCTGTCCCCGGGGAGAACGGCGATGAGGGCTGTAGATAGGACGGTATCAGCTCCTGCTGGGTGGTCAGTGCTGGTGGGGGGAGGGCCCCGAGAGCAGACAGGAGTCACAGGCCCCAAGGAGCAGTGATGGCTAGCTCTGAGCCTCAGCTTCCCGCTGAGCAGAATGAGGAGGCCAAAGGCCCACGGAGGGTCAGCAGGGCTCTTCCTGAGGCCAGCCCCACCCAAGCCTTATTCTTTTATTCTTTCCCTCTGGCATCCTTGTATTGTTACTTTGCTTAATAGAAATCAGGCAACTGGAACAATTTCCTTCAACCTGCAATTCTAGAACCTGTTTCCTTTATAAATGGGAACAAGGCCACTAACTCCTCGGGGCTGCATTACATTAAATTTGACAGTGTATCCTCACTGGTGCTGAGCCCAGCGCCCAGCGCCCAGCGCCCAGCCCGGAATACCCCCGGCATGTGGAAGCCAGAGCTACATTTGGAAATAAGGCCTTTACAGAGGTAATTAAAGTACCACGTGGCTATTTGGGTGGGCCTGGATCCCATCTGACCAGTGTCCCTATAAGAAGAAATCAGGACACAGACCTGTGCACCCTGGGTGGTCTTGGGGAGAAGACGGTCGTCTACACACCAAGGAGGGGGGCCGCAGAAGGAGCCCACCCTGCCGGAGGCTTGGTCTTGGACTTCCAGCCTCCAGAAGTGGGAGAAAACACCTTTCTGTTGTGTAAGCCGCTGCGCAGCAGAGCCGTGCTGGGGTGGCCGAGCGGAGGCAGGCGCGGCTCACGCCTGTGTCTTCCTCTCTGCTCCTCCCCGTTTCCCCCTCTCCTCGGCGCCTGCTCACAGCTCCCATGGGTCTTTCTGAAGATCCCGGGGCTGTAGAGGGACAAGGTTAGGAGGGCTCGTCCGGCCCAAGCCTCCAAAGCTCCTAAGACTTTGGTTCACAGTGGGATGGCGAGAAAAGTAAAAGACGACATGCGTTTTTCTCAGATTCTGCTTCTCATTTAATCAACCCAGATCTCCTGCCTGCCACACGTGGCACACCATACACACACCACCCCAAACCCCATCTCCTAGCCCCCCGGCACCCACAGCTGGGGGCGGGGGGTGGGGGCGGTCAGAGCAGCACTGACATTAAATCACTATTTATTGGTCTCTGACTTCTGACGATACTGGTTCTCCCACTGCCCACCTGCCCACTGGGCCCACAGGCAAGGCCCAAAACACTGGCAGGATGAGTCAGTGGGCAGCTCAACCAAGGACACTGGCTGCTTAGGGAGGGCAAGGCCTGGAAGGGGCTCCTGCTGGGGGGCCAGCCGCAGGTGGGTCAGGTTCCACAGCACGCCCTGGCCCTCCAGATCGCACAGGGCCAGGAAGATGCCCCTTCCTCTGCCACTCTCACCACGCTGCCTTGCCCTCTAGTCATGTGGCCCCAGCCACACAGCCTGCCTACCTGCCAGGAAGCTCCAGAAGATGGAAGAATATCTGGCAGGAGGCTTCAGGGGCAGAGGACAGGGAGGGAACCCTCACTGACATCCAGTTTGTCCCGCCCCATAGGGCAGGTGGCCTGGATTCAGGCTCCACCAGTGGCAGTTCTAATGCGAGGCTGGCTTTCTCCCCACGGGCCTATCAGGGCATTTCCAGAAATGATTACCATCAGCCGGCCTACCCTCAGAGTTTCCCCAGAGCCCAGCCAGTGCAAAAAACACACTGTTCTTCCATTTTATGAATGAGCAAATCTGTATGCTTTCTACAAACGTCTGCATCAGTCATCAGTGGGCATGCCCATCTTGGCACAAGGCAAACCCACTCCGTGGAAAATGTGGCTGCTTCCCCCAATGGAGGGCCAGGGCCCACTCCCTCCCTTTCCTCTGGGCCCCGGGGAGCTGCCTCCTGGGCTGTTCTCTGGCTCTACAGAGAAAGCTTTTTGCTCAGACAATGACTCAGCCCCCAAAGCGGCAGCTCACCTTTCCAGGGGCCTCCTGGGCCGAGCTCCAGGCGAAGCCAAGCCAGGCCCACTGGGGTCCAGGGGATCCTTCATAAGAGGCACTCCCAGGCCCACGGCCGCACCCTGCCGACCACAGGGGAGCACCCACCGGAGCCACTGCAAAGGTCTCTGTGCCACTAGCATTTTATGTAAAATCTCTATGCCCACTTAACTAACAAGTAATCATTAATATTACCCCTGGCCCATGTATCCAACTGTTAAACTGACACTAATGAAATGAGTCTCAGGCACCCTGACCAGTATTAAAACCAATTCTGAACTGTTCACTTAAATGACCCAGGCTGACTCACACATCGTGCCTTGCATTAAACCAGAATGGAGGTATTTTATATCAGAATGCATGGCCATTTCTTCCACCCTGGCTTTATTCTTTCTTACTCCATCCCAGCCCCGGCTGGATGAGACCAGGCCACAGCAGATGGCTTTGCCTTCGTGGTAAAAAGGGATTCCCAACAGAGGGGAAAGTTCCTGGAAAATCTAGCTTTGAAACACTTGTGGCTTTGGAATTCGCTGTGATGAACACACTATGGAATTGGTTAATCCAAGCGGTTTGAGTCTTCACCACGGTTGAAAAGAAGTGTGTGTCGGGGGCTGTTTGGAAGGGCTCTCCCAGGGAGAAGACTCAGTTCAGCAGGTGGAGCTTACCCGGTCTCACCTCTTGAGGCTGGTCTGTGCAGGGCAAGAGAAGGTCAGAGTCCAGGAGTACTGAGCTGGGGGCCATGCCGAGGTCGGCTGCCCACGTCTACACTCTCCTCTGCCTGAGCACACCGGGGCTGGGGGCTGGCCTTCCTTTGGAGGTAAGTGACACATTCATCCCACTGTCCTCACGCCAGCCAGCATGCCTTTCCCCGGGTCCCGCCCCAGCCTCGGGGACCCGGCCCATTTCACACACCCATGACAGCTCCTCCACCACCATCATCCACCTGTGAATCACAGACTCCGTGCGGGCGCGCAGCGTCAAGGAGAATCAACTCCAGCAGCCAAGGTCCTCAGGCAGCCCTCAGGGGGGCACATTTGGCCAGACCAGGACACCAGGCGGCCATAGACCCCAAGGCTCCTCCGGGACAGGAGGGCGTTGGGGGTGAACCAGCATTTCACTCTGAAGACCTTCGAAGCTACTGTTTCTAAATTCCGTACTGAGGGTTTGGGAAGGTTCTCGATCGGCAGATAGCATCTGCTCACTGTAACCACCTGAGGGACCAATGGGAGGGGCAGGTAAGGAGTGAGTCAACACAGCCTGGGATAAAAGATGGGCCCCGCCCTCCAGTCCCGGCAGACACACCGGCCTCCGCCTGCCATGTGGCGCGTGGACTGGTGTGGAGCATGCTAACTTAGAATAGAGGCTCCAGAGTCCCCCTGCTGCTTCTTTTAAATTCACTGCTTGGTTTTGATTCCTAGGTCGATCATGTATTGGCTGTGTGGCCTTGGGAAAGTTACCTACCCTCTCTGAGCTACATTTTCCACTTCGGTACCATAGGCATGATAACAGCCACATACTACTCATATCAAAGGGTTAACTGAGATACCTGCACAATGCCTGGCACATGGTAGGAGCTTGATAAACATGGTTTCACCTATTTGAACAGATGAAGATGGCTATTTTCATCTTGTTCTTCCCATCAGGCAGTCTGACCTCTTCGCCTCTGGAAGGGAGGTGCTGCTCCATAGCTTCCCACCCTTCCCTTACTCATCAGCTCCGTGTCCCCCCCTCCATTCTGCTCACACCGGCTGTCCCTGGGAACCCGGAACACAGGTGGCAGGTCTGGGAGCTGTTGGCCTGCCAGGTGGCATTGTGACACACGGAACCATCTCCCAGCCCCCTTCCACCTGGATGGCCAAGGTGCGCAGTCCCGAGGCCACACCTGCGGGGAGTCACAGTTAGTCTTCGGTTCTCCCCCTCCCCCTGAGCCTGGCCTGGCTGCCCCTTCCGAACTTGAGGTGCCCCTGCTGCCTCCGTCAGGCCCGAACTTGTCGGGCAGGCTCGCAGTGGTACCTCAGCTTATCCAAACATCTTCATCGCTTTTCATAAACTCAATCCCTCCTTATCAGCTGCACCATCAGGAGGAGGGGCCTGTGACGGAAGCGTAGGGAAGAAGGCTTTAATTAGCCTCCTTGCTCCCGGGGTCAGCCACAGTTCAGTCGCCCTGCCTTTCATGCCCCCAATCACGTAGTGGGAGTGCCAGCATCGCCCACACCGGCCGTAGCTACCCTCTGCGCCCTGCGCTCAGGGCCAGGGTCCTGTTCCTTGTCTCAGCTGGGCAAGGGGGCCTGCAAGGTGTAAACAGAAATCAGCTGGCATGATTCTCCTAAAACACCAGTTCTACGAGAGTGTCTGTCACCGTCTCCCAGCTCACACACAGGAGGGTCTCTGCTGTCTGGTCACTGTATGAACTGCTTGGTCGCAAAACCCAGCCTGGGGCCCACGAGCAAACTTGGCCCATGTGTCCAAAGTGCCCACAGAATGCAAAGCGCCCTCCCGAAGCGCCTCCATGATAAGGGGGTAGCCCGTGAGTGGGGCTGGGAGGCGGCCTCGCCGGGACTCTGGACTCTGCCATCTGCCACCCTTTAGCAGCGCGATCTTGGAAATGTTTCCTTGTCTTAAAAAAAAAAAAAAAAGTGGGGATGAGAATACCTACCCTCCCGACCTGCCATTGCTGTAAGTTCTGACTGAGAACATGTACAAATGTGCTTCCTATGTGCCAAATTCTACACGAACGGCACATAGTCCTGCTGGCCAGCTCACGGGATGATTGTGGTAACAAATCGCCACAAATAGGCTCAGAAACTGCTTCTTGTATGTTTACTCAACTCTGCCATTTTCCTGAAGCTCAGTTTCTTCACGAAGACCTTGACTTGATTCAAGCACCTCACTGATAGGGTCTAAAAGCTGGGGCTGATTTGTCATGATGGCCGGAATCACACCAACGCCACCCCCACACACCTCTGGGCTCCCCACTCTTCACGCACATTCGAGCACTCAGGAAACCCAGCACAATCGTTCCTAGATCCCTGCCTCGTACTTTGCACAAGCCTCAAATCCCCAAGATAATCAAAGAGGTTTGATAATCAGTATTTCCGAGGGTCCTTCTCAGTGCTGAGCCCTGTCCTACATCCTAGAAAAAAAGTCGTGCACTTTTCTCATGGCTGCACACAGGGGTTTTAGATAGTGAGACCACAGCCAACGGAGAACGCCTGAGAACGGAAATGTGCTATTAATAACCACACTGGGAAAACCAGTGGAAACTGGGAGTGTCGTGGGCAAATGGAGAGATTTGGTTATGCATTTTCTAGATCTTGGGGTAGAGGGAAGAGAAGGCAGGAGCAGCTGCTCAAAGTGAATTTGAAACGCGGACGCCCAAGGAGGCTGAAGGAATGAATTCTTCAGTCATCTTGTTCTCTGGGAGAAATGGAAACTGATTCTCTAAATTGGTTCATCAAGGGTTCCCTGGGGGAGTGAGTACCCCCAGCCAGTGCTCAGCTTAGTGGCTGGCACATTAACACGCAGTCAGCGTTGGCCGGCCTGAGCTCCGGGGAAGAACAGATCTCAGGGAAAGAGAGACACATCCCAGATTCCCCAAGAGGTCCCAGCCCAAGCATTTATGATTATGATTATAACTGGCATGTGTGCAGCAACCCAGGCCTTTGGAGCACATTCTCATGCATTCTCTCTTTTGATCTGAAGCAGATAACGCAGAAAGGAGCATGCGTCTGAAAGGCCACCCTGTTGAACGGCACACTGGCTGAGCAAGAACAAAGACCATAAATGAAGAAGGATGTTTGCACTATGCTTCCCGCTCGCCTGAAAACAGGAAGCTTTGGAGGCCTTCTCTGGCGAGGCCTCCACCTCTCCCTTACCCCAAAGCTACATGGCCTGAGAGGTTTTCTTTTTATTGACTTATTTTTTTTAATGGGGCAAATCTCTTCCAAGACACTCCCCCCCCCCCCTTCTCATTTCACTGCAGTGGGAGGAAGCCATGCCTGTCCTGAAGGCTCAGGGGACGCATGAGGTTGGGAAGTGGCTGCCCCCTTTTCCTTTCCCCTGATGGGCAACCTCTGCCAATCTCACCTTACACAAGCACCTGTGGGAAGAAGTTGTCACCTGTGGGAAACGCCAGCAGTTGACCCAATCGAGACAGCTGGGCCAGCTCCTGGGGCTAATGACCTGGACTAAGTCAGAGGTGGCAGGCTGTTGAGGTATGCTTCCCCACAGACGACAAGGATTGCAAAACAATGAAACTAACTCGTCATGGGGATGGCATTCCCTGACACCAGAAAGGACTGGAGAAGAGCGCTGGGGCTGGTGGGGGAGGGCCAGGGACCAGCCAGCTCGGAAACCCGGGGGGCCAAATGTGGCTGAGCATGGGAGCAGGAGCAGGGAGGTATCTCTGGAAGCAGCAGGTAAGGCATGGGCCAGCCTGGCCTCGTGAGTTCTTGTTCTGTGGCCTCATCAGCCTCTGGGTGTTCCAGTCTCCTGTTCTTAAAATGTAATGATGGGCAAGACAGTAAATCTCTGAGCCAGGGTCCTCCAGAGATCAGAACCAATAGGAGATTATTTAGACAGACAGACAGAGAGATTCGAGACCTCTGGTGAGGTCTCCACCTCTTGCTTACCCTATTCCTTACCCCAGTTGCAAGGAATTGAATCTTGCAACATTAGGGCTGGCAAGTCTAAACTCCATGAGGCAGGCAGACAGGCTAGAAACTCACACAGGAGTTGATGCTTCATCCCTGAAGCAGGATTTCTTCTCTAGGAAACTTTAGATTTTGCTCTGAAGGCCTTCAACTGATTGGATTAGGCCCACCCACACTATCCACTGTGATTTCCTGTACCTAAGGTCAGTCGATGGTTGGTGCTAACCACGTCTGCAAAATACCTTCACAGCCACATCTAGATTAGGGTTTGACTATATACCAAGTACTAGAGTCTGACCAAGTTAACAGAAAACCAGCCATCACAATGTCCCTCGAAAGCCATTTTGCAGGCTCTACCATCCTCCTAAAGACATCAGATTTCTACTTTCAAGTGACAGCTTGCTGACATAGGCACTACATTTGCCTCTCACTCTCCCCTCCATGAATAGCCAGTGTGAGTTGGTGCCCGTAATGCCTCTTGAGTTGGACTGAATTAAACAGAAAATTAGCTCAGGATCATGGAAAGGGCATGGGGCTGAGAACCAGAAGACCTGAGTTCAAGGTCTAGCTCTATCATTGGTTGGTGACAGCCCTTCAGGCAGGTCATTTTCCTCTCTGGACCTGAGTAGGATATATAATAATTGAATGGAATGTTTTCCAACCCTCGTCAATTATTGTCACCCCCACAGGTCCTTGAGTACACGTGCCTTTAATGCCTCTGGGGGCAGTGGTTTAGTCTAAGAACATGGCAGAGACCATCAGAGCAAATTCAAAAGATAGATGATAGATAGATGACAGGTAGATTAGGCAGATGATAGAGAGTAATCTGCAATTAAGTGTATCAATAAAATATAAAATGATGTAAGTAGGTCTGAGGGGGTATGTGCTCCCCATGTTCTAAGATTCGGATTTTCCTTTTCTGTTTCTTAATCTTAATTCTCTTTGGAGATTTGCTGAAAGTCTCTAGCAAAATCATATGCTTTGAATTTGGACATAACTAACTGCAAAGGGCAGCCAAGGACAACATACACCTGTGTCCATATCTGCAGGTAACAGGGAGAAAAACACCCCCCCACTCCCGAGAAAGACAATACCTGCAGGAAAGGGAACAAAAAATGTGCAGAAGAACTCCAAGTGGCAAAAAGCAGTAAAGGATGCTGAGTCTCAGCGTAATCACAGAAATGAACATTTGAAAAGGTATTTCTTTATTTTTCCCTCTAACTGGAAGGCTGATACTACACTGAGCTGGGGAGAGTGTGAGGAAAGGTCCTCTCATAAACTGTTGAGGCAGCCTTCTTGAAGGTCGTTTGGGCGGATCTACCAAGTTTAAATTATGTTCTTTAGCCTAATTCTATATTTAGGTAACTAACCCCAAGGAAATACCAACTTTGGGGGGCTTATGTGTGCACAAGAGCATATGTATTAGAATGCTTATTGCAATCTTTTGTGTTACAGTGAAAAACTACAAAAAAAAACAACCCTATATATCCACAAAATCATTAAATAGCTTATTATTATATCCAAGCTATGGAATATTATGCAGCAGATAAAAATGAAATCATATCCATATATATTGATAGGGAATATGGCAGAACAATGCATATGCTGTGAGCCAAATTTATGCTTTATAAATTCTACATTTGTGTGTGTGTGTGTGTGTGTGTGTGTGTATGTACAAAAACACCTAGAAAGAAAGACTAGAAGAAAGTACACTTGGTTGAAGGAAGAAGTGAGGTTGGCAGTGGCACAAGGAGAATTGGCTTATGCAACCTGTGTACACTTGTATTGTTTCATTTGTTCACAACCAGAATGTAGTCACATGTCACCTGTATAATTTTCATAACAATAACAACCACAGTAATAAAAAAAGGGAAGGCAAAAAAGAGTAGACAGCATTTTGCTAGCTCTGTAATTATCTCCATGTTGTCCTTTCTCAGCTCCCCAAATTCTCCCAGATGAGGCTCTCAAAAGTTTAGCTTACTCCTAAGGAATGTGAAAGCAAAAGGGTTCAGTAAGTGCCATGGCAATTTTTAAATTCTTTCACCTAGCATTCAGTTATTGCATCAGTCAGGGTCTTGGCAGGAAATGGATGACGTGCTCAGATTAGGTAATTTGAGGGGAGTTGGTAAGGGGATGTGCAAGGTGTGGGCAGGGGTAGGGAGATCATGAGAGCTGCTGCCACCCATGGGGGCTTGACTGCTCACCTATAAAGAGCTGTTATACCCAGTCGCCAGTGACCACACAGGGTGTAGAACGAGGAGGCAGTGAATGCCCCAGCTTTACTCTCCTCCCTTCTACCTTCCACCAAAAATCGCCATTGTCCAGAGCCGACTGGAATCTAGTGGGCAGGGGGGAGCCTTTTGATGCAGTTCATGGAGTCTCCTGAGGAACAGAGCAGGTGGGGCATGGTGAAAAGGGCAAACAGGAAATCCACATGCATGGTTGTCCACCCTCATGGGGGAAGTCCTTCAGGATAACAATCGTTTTAGCTCAAGCTTCACACAGTCATTTGGATATTCACATGTCTATTGGTCTGTGCACCACTTTCCACTTTACCACCCACTGTTTCTGCACCCTCCCACCTCAGTGACAGTCCCCTAATTTCTTGATCTATAAGATGAGGGTGTTGAATGAACCTAATTATTTCCCAGGTGCCTTCCAGCTCTGACTTCTATGACTGTGGTCTAGATCTCTGCCTGATCATGAGCCCTTTCCACAGCTGGTAACCACTGGTGACAGTTTTCGGCTCACTGGTGCAGGGAAACAGCCAGCACTGAAGGACTGTGGCAGGTCATGAGTCTGCAGGGATTTTTGTGTAGCTACTGCTTCTTGTACTTGGCATGAAGAAGGCACAACAACTTTGCAACCCAAGGGCCAGTCCTTAACACCTCCTCTGCCTGTATCCCCCACTTACACAGAGACAGCAGGTGCAAGCCACACTGTTGAACCCACAGGCAGTGTTACTGATGCCTCCCTTCCAGACAAGGGGCAGGTGATCGGGTACAGGTCAAAATAGGCAAAAGAAGAGGGCACCGAGGCCAGTGCTCGTTTCCCCCTCTCCACCCTGCCCAGCCCCAGTCCTCTGGGTCAGAATCAAGGTAGTTCAGCTCCCAAGGAATGTTGTCAAGAACCCTCAGTCCTCAACAAAAAACTCACATCTGAGGAATGTAATGCGCAGTGCACATTATATCTTTACACCACAAACAGGAAGGTGGTCTTGCATACAAGTGACTCCCCTCTGGCTTGACCCTGCCCCTCCAAAGCCTTAAGCTCTGAGTTCTCCTCTCTCACAAAGCCAGCCATTCCCCTGAAATCCCAGCTCTTCTCCTTTGCCTCCAAAGCACGTTGGCAGTAACCTTGGACCAAGGATACACAAAAACAGAAACTGTCTGACTTCGAAGGATGCAGAACCCAGTTTTACACCTAGAAGAAGCTGTCACTGTGACACAATTGCTTCCTCTGTGGCTGAAGAAAATCACTCCCCATCATGCTTCCAGCAGACTTGTGGTTTTAGTATATAATGAATTCGCCTAATGGCAAGAATTTTATGGTGCACGTCCTTCTCAAGTACCATAGCTGTACTTCTATAAGGTGGGTACCCACAGTGAGACACGGAATGGAGCCAAGCAGCTGAAGAAATTGATACTGACTAAGGAAGCACATCTTGCCAGTGAGAGACTCTCAGCTCTGAAGTAAGTCCCCAGCAATGCAGGGCCCTGCAGGAGACTGAGTCACACGGTGCTAGGGTCTGTGCCAACATGAGGTATGCAGTTACCCATCTTCCCAGGTATTACAGCTAAGAGAGAAAGGTAGGGAGGTCTGAGTAATTCTCCCTCTGCCTTTGGTGGATTTTAGTCTTTGAGGGTGGAGTGTCCTATGAATTCTCAGAATTAAATGCTCAGGAACAGAGATGAGAGCTGCTGTCTCCTCTGTGGACTTCCTGGGAAGAAAGAGGAGGGAGTGAACGGTAACTGATCATAAACAGACAGGCCAAACACTGTTCTAATGGCTTTATAAACATCATCATGTTTAATCTTCACAATTATTAGGCCCACATAAAGATGTGGATGGAGACAATTCCTGGGGAATGAAATGCATTTCCCAGGATCACTGTGAACCTGCAGGGCTAAGATTTAAACAGGGTTTACGCTCATTTTGGAGTCCTCGCCCTGTCCACGCCGGCACACTACCTAGGCGTGGACTCAGGGAAACTGGATCAGGGTTTAGCAGCTTTTCAGACCCATAAATGGGAGCATCACCTGGTATGTTTCTGTTCTGTAGGCTGAACCACTTTCCCACCCTCCCCAGCGTGAGGGGTCTGGCCATTGCAGAGAAGGAGCTGCTGATGGAAGGACTGGGGAAACTCGCCCCCGCTCCACTGCTGAGGATGGAAAATGGCACCCACTGCTTAGTTCTCCAAGCTGGGCTGGCCCAGCCTGTATGAAAAGGGGAGAGAGCCTTCAGGCGAGGGAGGAAGGGAGTGGGGCTCCAAGCACCACATGCTCCCCAAAGAAGATGTGGTGGGATGATGTTTTTGAAATATTAACCAGAGGTCACACTCCTGCCTCCCTGCCTGCCATGCTGCCTCGCATCCCTCGGCCTTTCTCCATCCAGTCAGTGAGGCTCTATCAACTCTACTGCGTCAGAGAAGAGACAGCAAGCAGAAATCAGAGAAATTATAAATTCTGGTTGAGTTTCAAAGGCGGCTTTGGAAATGCATTGCAAATACAATAAATTTGGGAAAACATGTGATGAGGAAGAACACGGCAGCTCTTAGATGGGACCAAGACAGTCCCCGTGTCAGGGGGAGCAAACAGAGCCAGACTCCAGGCAGAGAGTGAGTCAGTATCCTGGGAGCCGAGGAAGGGTGCTACCACGGTGCCTTGAAGCGGCCCCTGAAGGCATGCAGCCCTGCAGCATCTCTGGGTGGGACAAATGACAACTCAGCAGTGCCCAGTGTGAAGCAATGGCCAAGGACATCCTGCTAAGTTGTTGCACGTCTCAGAGGAGGCCAGTGGGGACAATGGTAGAGACGGAGCGCGCCATCGGGCCCCCTAATGCCACAGCAGTCTGTTAGCCGTCCCGCTCCCCTGAAATCCACTGCAGCTCCAATGGAAAGGTAGGGACACCCTGAAATGCACAGGGGGAGTGGAGTCCTAAGACGATCAAGCTGTATTTCTTGCATTTCTGAGTTTGTAAACAGAAGCTCACACAGGCTCTGAGCCAGACATCTCTCCAGGACAGACCCCACCCTCCTTTCCTCCCCTCCTTACCCAGAGCCCCTGGGCACCTGCCCGACAGGCGTGTCTGCCACCCAGGAAGATTCCTCTGCATTGCTGCGTGTTGCATACACAGAGGGCGCCGCACAGTGAGGCCTGTTCTCCTGGAATCTTGGGCTTCAATATGTCCCATAAAAGGAGCACAGCCGGGTGACAAGTCCATCCCAGCCCAATCCATCCACAGAGGAAAATGCTGGGGCAGGAGAAAGGCTAAACTGGGAAAGCCCGCCCTCCCCCACCCCCAGTCCCTGGGACACCATATCTGGGGTTTGTCTGGCCACCCCAGGTAGTGAGCTCTGCCAGACCAGATAACCATTCCGGTTTGACAGGCCCCCATGGCCCTCTGGTATGTGCTTTGGGCCCACCTGCTAGTTCTATTTTCCTTTTCCTCTGGGATCCCCTGGGCTGTTGTTCCCTCTTGCCACCCCACCTCACCCCTGTCTTACATGGCAGGTTCAACAGACGTAACCCAGCCAACAGCTTCCAGTCCTGTAAGAGGCAAGCAACTGGATGTCCCAACATCATGAATATTTTAGCTTTTAAAACCCTGAAAGCAGCACAGAGAGAAAAATAGTTTGAGGTACCTTAGAGCAGTAGTTCTCCACCTCCTCCTCCCCAAAACATGGGTTTGTCTCTGCACAGCATTGCTCAGGCGCCTCTCATGGACCAGGGAGTGGGGATCAGCCACAGAAAGACCTGCGGGATGCTGCTCTTGGAGAATGTCCCTTCCGGCCAGGCAGGGCAGACCTGGGGGTGTGCCACTCAGATGCCCCTTCAAGAGAGGACCCACTGCCTGCCTGAGAGGAGCAGGACTGGCTGATGGCCTCCAGCCACTAGTGGTCCCAAGGTCCTCTTCTGCTCTCAAGCTGACGTGGCCCAGCCACGTCCACCCCCAGGGGGTTTCTCCAGCCCGCCGTCTCTGCCCCGTGGCTCCTCCTGGGCTGGCAGACTTTGCAGGCTTCACATTCTGATGGCCCCTCCTGCCCACACCCGCTTCCCCCCCTTTTCTGTTCTGGGTGTTCCTCCCAGTAAACCCCTCACTCCATCTTAGTGTCTGCTTCCTGGGAAGCTCACGCCGTGGCTGGGGGCACACAGACCAGGGCGACGGCAGGTAATGGCGTGCAGAAGGAGAACAGGGCCATATGACAGAGGCTGATGGGCAGGAGGGGACGTTAGCTAGATGTCAGGTCACTCGCCTCCTCCGCGAAGGTGACTCCGGGGCTGAGGCAGGAAGGAGGAGGGCCAGTGTGCCAGGCTCAGAGGATCAGGGGAAGGGCTCCAGGCAGCGTGGGGAGGGGAAAGCACGTTAGAGGAAGGGGCAGGTGGGCTGCAGCATGGTGGCGGGTGATGGGAGAGTTACAGGAGATGAGCCAGCTGCCAGCCGGGCCCTGGAGCACCGTGCGCACCACACCCAGGAGTCCTGGTTCTCCTCTGAAAGGGAGAAACCCAAATGTGTGAAACAATAAAATACGGCAATGATTTGTCATCACAGCATTGCTGAGGGCATATTAGCAAAGGCCTTCTGCCCAAGCTGTGCTGTGACCTACATGAGACAGGCTGGGGTCGTGGCCGGTTCCGGCCATTCAGAAAACCATACTGGAATGTGAGAGAGAAAGTGGTGTTACTATGTTAGTACCTGCTCTCTAATTTGTTTTCAAAAGTGAATCACTCACAAACCTCAGGATGTTATTCATGCAAGTCACTTATTCCCCTCTTCTCGAGTGATGGTGACACACCGGCATGTCACCGCTCCCTGGACGAGAGCTGCTTTCCCGGAGCTGGGTTGGCTGGGGGGTAGGATTTCCTGAAGCACAGAGCAGCCCCTTCTCCCCACATGGACACCTGGGGCTCAGCAGCAAGTCCAGAAAGCCTTTCCCAAAGTCAGGTTCTCAACCAGAGGCGATTTTGTCCCCCAGGGAATCTCTGGATGATTTTTGGTTTGCACAATCTGGGAGGAGTGCTATTGGCATCTAGTGGGTAGAGGCCAGGGATGCTTCTGCGCTTCCTCCAGCGCCCAGGACTGAATGGTCCAGCCCCAGTGTCGCGGGCGTGGAGGCTAAGGGAGCCTGTCTCAGAGGGGTTCTCCCCGGGTGCCTCCCTGACCCGCAGCCTCAGCCATCCCGGGGATCACATTAGAAATGCAAGGCCTTGCGCCCCACCCCAGACCTTGAGGGTTTTCTTCCACAGCCGCTTCCTTCTCTCAGCGGCCTCAGAAGGAACCTAAGGCGAAGCCCGTTAGGGAATTCTCGAGGCTGGTCTGCAGGAAGAGCCCGCCTCGCCCAGTCACCCGTGTAGGGATCCCAAAGTTAGTGCTTATAAAGCCAGGAGCAATTCTGCCTTCCTTTCAGGGGTCATTTGATAATGTCTGGACACATTTTTGATTGTCACATGGGGAGAGGGGTCTGCCACTAGCACCGAGTGTCCAGAGGTGCCACCCATCCTGTAACGCACAGGATGGACCCAGCACCGCAGAGAATGATTCGGCCCCTAATGTGGATGGTGCCAAGCGTTAAGCAACCCTGCCCTAAATCAAGAGCTAAACTGTGTGCCTCTGGACCACGGGACGCTTTCAGGCAGGTGCCTGATGATCATGACTGGGTGGTGGGGTGGCAGGGCTGGGGCTGGGGGTGTTTCCTCAGTGTATTTCTGCAGTTGCGAGCACAGCATCTGAATCTGTCCTACTTATTGTAGTGAAAATACCAAGAAAGATTTCCTCAAAACAAAGCCTTTAACCCATAAGACTGCAGGTTGTCCCTCATGGCAACCTTCTAAGACCGCTGGGTAGGGCCCAATGGGGTAGAGACCCTACCAGAGACAGGGTGGGGTGGGGGCAAGATGCCCCCACCCAGGGAAGCCTTTTCAGCAAGCATTCCTATGATAATAATGTAAAATGTGGCAGAGCGCTGCATTTTAATTAATTTTAGTCCCTTTCAAGACCACAGTTATTATTATAAAAACACCGATAATACCAAACACATGTTGAATGTACACACCCGGCTGCAGCCCTGGAGACCCGGGGACGTGCTAAGTCATATGTCATCTGGGGTGGGGAGAAATCAGCGGCCCCTCCCCTGTGCTCTCTGAGACCCCAACACGCCTCTCAGAAGGCCTGCTCTCCCTCTGTCACCAACCCAGCCCAGCTTCTCCTCTCCCAGTGCTCCCCTCTCCCTCCCTGCAGAAACTGAGGGTGCGAGGTGTCAGGCCTCCAGAAATCCCGGTTTAATTATTTTATTGGGAAAAGGGGAAAAAGCAGAGAAAAGGCACATTCTCTCATTTTGGAAGAATGCTTCATTATCTGCCTTTGCAGCATGTGAAACACCTCCCCAGGCTGCAGGCAGCCCTGAGTTATTACGTGAGATGCTCAGGCGCCTGCCCCACTGCCCACCCTGCTGGTCAGGGGTGCGCACGGCCCCCTGCTTTCAGGTGAGGACTGGGAAAGGCCAAGCCCTACAGTGCAGCATGATGTGGTGGAAATAGGGCTGGGACCTGGCCCCGTGCCCTGCAGCCCCTGCCAGGGCTCTTGCCTGGAAAATAACCCCCGAGAAGAGTGCAATCGGGCTCATAACACTGGGGTTCCGGGTTCATAACACTGGGGTTCCGGGTTACCCCCTCCCTGGCTGTCAGATGCTGGGTCCTTCCCACGGAGCAGGGGTTCCCCCACTGCACTTGAACATCCAGCCCCTTCGCCCCACTTCCCGCACTTCAGGAATCCCTGCAGTTGCCCTCCTTCCTGACCCAAGGCACTGAAGGGCAGCCAGACCTGGACTCCATCATCCATGGAAAAACCAAAACCTCTCTCTTTCTCATATGTGGAGAACTTAATCCACGTAACCTTCCAAAGACCTGACTGGAGAGTTTCTTGAGGCCAATCCCTTAAAAGGGGGGGAGGGGGGAACTCACACAGATTGGACCTATGTACGCTGTAATTAGCACATTTAATCCTCACAACAGCTCCATGGAGGTGGCATTCATTTTGTGCCCATTTTATGGATTAAGAAACTGAGGCACAGAATAAGTAGTCAAGTAACTAGCTGGTGGCCTTGTAACTAGCAAGTGAGGAAAGTATGATTAGACCATTAAAAAAAAACTAATACAGGAGAGGGCACTCAGGGCGAGGGAGCATTGTAACTGCTCATATAGGAGCCATTTCCCCAGGATATTTCCGGGAGGATAAAATCACCTTTTCATTCTTGTAAGTGTCCTGTAGTTATGAGAACAAGCATGGATCAGGCTGCCATACATATTACTAGTACATAACGACCATATCTCCCTTGGGTCTTCTTCTCCACAGCTATGTGAGAGTAATCAGGCTAATTAATGCTAGCTGCTGTAACACAACACTCCCATATCTCAGTGGTTTAATGCAAGAAAGGTTTATTTTTCATTCTTGTCATAGTACAAATGGGTGTTCGGTAGGGAGCCTTTCGAGGAGATTGCAAAGGATACAGGGCTCCCAGCTCCTGGGGTCTTGGAGTTCTGGCATACTCTTAGGACCAGTGACAAGGAGGAGCTAGTACATAGACAGCATTATGAGGATCTTTTACAGGGCCCTGGGAATGGAGTGCACCAGCTCCATGCATAGTCCATCATCCAGAAGCTAGTCAGAGGTAGCCCAAGCTAACTACAGAGGAAGCTGCTCAATGTTAACTTCCAGTGTGCCTGGGAAGAGAATATGGGATGGAGAGCAACTAGTGGGTCTCTGCCATACCAGTTCATCCACTTCCATGTCTCCAACTCCATCTCCATTGCACACCCCCAGGGGTCACCCTGTCTCTCTTTAACGTGATGCTCAGGATTAAACACACTCCTCCAGACATAGCCTGCTCAGGCCAGGAGGCTCTAGCATCACCTCCCTAGATCTGGACGCCACATGTCCATGGAGGCAGCCTATAAGGATTTTAACATTTTGAGCAACAGTCACACTGTTGGAACATATTAGGTCTGTGGTCAACTAAAACCCCCAGATCTCTTTCATGTGAACTGCTGCCAAAGGAGGGCTCTCTAATCTAGTTCTTGTGCTTCTGAATTCAAAACCACATGAAATTGAACATCAATATTTGAACATTTTCCATCTTGTTGGTTTGGCTGAGCATTTGTGTCTAGGAAGATTATCAAGGATCCTAACGCATGCATCCATCATACTGGTTTCCCTCCTAGCCTAGGGTCATCTTTAGACTTTTTTCATCTTTAATGAGGTCACTTGTAAAAATTCAGGTGAAGATGGAGGCCTATAGCACAACTGCAAATTGAAAATGAGACTTTGACGGCTACTTTGGGTATGGTCATTTAACCATCTGGGAATCTGCCAAGCAAGACTATTATCCAGCTCATATTTACTCTTTTTACTAGACAATAAAGTCAAATGAAACCTCATTCATTTAGAGTTTGCTCTTTGAAAGTGTCTACTTTCCCCTAATATGCCATTCTTAATTCAATATGCTATAAACTCTAACTAATCTATAGTCACAGTGAAGCCATATAGCTTATTACCAACAGAATCCAAGTGGAAATTTAAGTGTCTAGCACCCCAATGCCTCCGACACTATCAAAAATATCATGTGCACCCAATATACCAAAAGACAACTGCAGCACGCAGCCTTGAAGTAGAAACCGACCCAACACAAGTAGTGCCACATGGCTGCTAGGACTTCCCCTGAAATGCTCACATATTTTCCAGTGCTCTGCTTTCCATCAATCAATCCGTTTCTTTGCCCTTCTGATGAGAAGGACAAGAACTATGGCTGCCAAATATCATGTTGGGAAAATTACCTGGAGTCACTTAGGCATGACTCATGTCACTGCATGTGTTCATCATGTGCTTGCAAGAAGGCCTCCTGGGGGCTTGCATGACATCACCCAGCAAGATCCACCTGCACACAGCCCCCAAGGTCAAACTCAGGGAGGAAGGAATTAGTGACAACCCTCAGGTACAGAGAGCTGCTCATATCTGTCCAAGTACAGAGTACCTCCTCTAAGAGGGCCCAGCCATGAAGAGGTTGTGTGGATCTGGTAAGAATCCTCCCTATTTTTCACACTAATTGTTTCCAAGTAGATGTTTCTAAGGACTTAAAGAGCTTCTTCTCTCAAGTAGACCAAAAACCTCCCCTTCTCCATCAAATATTGTTTTTATCATTAATTCCCTGGGCTAAACTTTTTAACATAGACAATGTAAAGGTAAACCTAAAACACGGTTAAATTATTCTGAATTCTTAGAGAATGAAAAATTACAGTGTATTTTTTTTTAATCTGAGCTTTTAGGATCTTACTAGAGAATAGGAGAAAATCATCCAAATTATTATTATTTTTTTTGCAAACTCCATTATCATGTGTCTTTTGTTTACATGGTTTTTAACGCTAATAGATTTAACCAGATAACTTTCTATGTAGGAATCAGGTACTGAGCTATGTGTTCTCATTTATTATCTCAGCTAATTGTCACAACAATTACATGAAATAGAGCAAATTACCCCCATTTACAGATGGAAATAGTGAGGCTTTGGTCACACAGTGAGTGGCATTTAGTTTCTACAAAGCTAAGAATCAAACTCAGGCCTCCTCTGATTCTAGCAAGACTTCTCTTTTTTAATGCAATATAAGCACGGTGGCTAAAGCCTACAGGCTTTTCATGGACCCATGACAACATCTGAACCCTTAAAGAAAAAAGAAAGAAAAGTATTGGCTCCAGAATATAACTAAAAACCTATTTTTACCGAGTGTTTGGTTAAATATCTTCAAAATAATGTTGTCAAAGGGCCAACAGTAATTTTACTCATTTCTCAAATAGTGATTAATGAATATAATAAAGTTTAAGTCATGAGAATAGATCTTTTTTCTCAAATCTCAAAATTATAAAATATGATCAAGATCTCCTCATTCTTTTCCCCCCATAACGTTGTATTTAATGTGGGGTGTGGGTGCATTTTAACACTTTTGATAAGGTGAATCATGGCGCATCCAAAAATGAGAAAGCTTCTGAACTACTAAGATCTGAAAACATCCACGGACTTTAGGGTCTCACCTTCCAACCCCTCTGCTACACTACATTTGCTGTTCATGTCCCTATTTCTCGGTTCCTAAAATTAAACATAAGCCTGTTGTTCTTGGTAATTTCCACATTAATTTACTCATAAACCTCTTCTATATCTTGGCTTCTGGGATACATACAAGCTGAATGTATAAAACAGTATTTCTTTGTAAATAATCTACAGTAAGGGTTTGGGCTAAGTCAGAGGGCTCTGGGGGAGGTAGTGCAGTTGGCTTACGTGACATTTCATGATTAGGCAGGACAGCCTAGGAAATGGGCTCTGTCACAGGTTCAACAATGACTTGGCCTAGCTCTCAGGGACCACTTCACCTCTAGGGGCAGGGGCCAGGTTTTTTCCAGAAGTAGCTGGAAGAGCGGATGGCACAGCAAGCTTGCCAAACTCCACGTCCACCTGCTTTCTGCAGAGAAATCACATGCAGTGTCACCAGTCACAAGAGTCCAACTTCCTGGAGGCGGTGTCCAGGCCAGGCATCCTGGATGCTGGCCTGGCTGCCAGGAGGCTCTCTGCCTCTCATGAGGTTTTGTCTCTGGCAGGAGCCAAAACAAACAGGCAAAACCAACTCCTTGATTTAGAGAAAGTTCCAGAGAACCCAACGGAAGGTGATGGATGGGGGGTAGGCATGAGGGTCAAGGCAGAGCTCTCCTGACCCCTGCTAACACCATTTGAGAGAAATACCAACAGCACCTGCCATTTCTAGAGTGTTTTGAGGGAAGATACTTTCAAACTTGTGTCATTGGACGTAAGTGCCATGTCAACTCTGGAAGCTACATAAGGCAGGATACTTCAACTGCAATAAATAGCGAGGCTCAGAGAAGTTAGGGGACTATCTACCCAAAGCCACCCAGTGATACAGGGGCAAAGCCTTCCCTGGCCTCAGGCCTCAAGGCCCAGGGTTAGTCCTTTGTCGCCCATTGCCATGCTCTCCCACACCGTGGTCTGAGCCTCCCATGCGAGGCACAGCTCAAATCCTCCACTCAAGATACCGAAAATGCCCAGAGTCCCGGGCTTGCTGGCAGAGGGCCTCAGATTGCCCAAGCTCTCAATTCCAAAACAGTGTTTGTGCGGCTAAGACCTGGAAACTTGAATTGGCTGCTCACTTCTGCCCTTTAAAGTAGACCAGGAGGCTGAGTCATGGCGCGCTGTGCACGAAGGCGTGGCCGCCACCCACTGTGCTCCCATTCTCCCCAGTTTGCCATCAGAGAAGCTTTCCCGCCAGACTGGGCCCCGTCCTCTCCACACTCTAGAAGTTGGACATGCATCCTGCCACATGGCTTCTATCCTGACGTCAGCTCCTCACGTGGGGGCAGCCAGCTGTTGCAGCCTCTGCCCACCTTGTGCTTCCCCATCACAGTAAGCCCCAGACACCTGAGCCCCACGCAGCCCAACGACAGGCCTCTGCCTGCGAGGAGGTGAGCTTCCTGAGGACATCCTGGGTACCTGGCTCACCTGTAAAACCTTTGTCCTGTCCACTGTGGTGATTTCTCCCCTGATGCCTCCCATGTGTCCATTCAACAGGCATTTGCTGCACACCCCTCGCCCCGTGAGCCAAGGACTGTGCCAGTACCTATGACAGTCTGTGCCTTCAAGGAGCTCATGGCCTCGTGGGCTAAACGGTCCAGGAAACAGTCACTAGTCACACAGACTCATGTGATGGGGGAAGCACAGGGCAAACTCTAAGCCCAGGAAAACACATAAACCCAGGGAAGGCTCCCAGGAGGAGGTGATGCTGAGATTAAACCGGGATCAGATTCTGTTTCCAATCAGGTCAGTTTGGACCAGCCCAACTGGACAGAAACTCTTATCCAAGTTCATGCCAGTAGGTGCCGTCTCCCAGGGATATTACCAGGGTCTCCAGGGACCCCCCCCACCGCCAAGTCAGTAGCTGGTCTGCCCTTTCTCCCGGGTTGGTGTCAGGAAGCAGAGGCAGCAGGGAGTGCCCACAAGAGCCCTCCTCATGCAGGCAGTGTGGTGGCCGGAAGGACAGACCCCAGAAGTGGACTATCAAGGACTGGTGGCCTTTTGGGGGGGCAGTGTGGGGACCAGCAGATCAGCCACCAAAGTGTGGCTCTCCAGGCCCCTGGAGGGTGAGACACAAGCCTGACTTGGTGACCTTCCCAGAGATGAGACACGGCACAAACCTCAAGACCAGTGGTGGTATTCCAGACGTGGAGCTTCTCTCCACAGTCACGTTAAAGGTCAGCCACACCCAGAGACTGTGTGTGCACATGGGGAAGAGGACCACCTCCCAGCGGCCACCAGGAACGTGTGGCCAGTAGTTCCACATTTGATTTTGGCTCCATCCTGCAACTAAGAGCGGGCCAGGGAGCTGGCTCAGCTGGGCTCCTCCCGAGGGAAGGGTAGTCACAGCTGGGCCACTGGACTCCAGCGAGGTCCCGGAATGGGGTCTGACAGAGGAGGGTCTGCGATAGCCACGTGGGGGTAGGGGTGTGCCAAGCACAGAGCACCTGGGGGGAGCAGGAAGGACACTGAACAAGACGCTCCTTGCTTGGTGAAGTGCCCGATGCCAGGCGGGGCTTTACATACATTGCTCAGATAATCTGAACCACACTGAAAAGTGTGATTTATCCTCAGTTCACAGATGAAGGAACCAAGGCTCAGAGAAGCTACAAAACCTGCCTGAGGGCAACAAGCCCACGTGATAGCGAAGGTCAGAACCTGGTTCGTCCAACAGCAGCACCCCTGCTCTCCTCCTGCATGATCGTGCCTGAATAAAAGCACCTCTTCCGCCCCCACCTCATCTCTGTTGCATAGAAAAGCTTTTGCAATCGTCTTAAGGTCAGGGGAGAGGGGAAGGACAGGAAGTGAGGGACCCAGAGCTGGGGCAGGGCTCAACAAGGCCAGCACTTCCACTCAGCCTGGGGAATGCCACATGCCACGTCTGGGGGAGGAGGGTAAGGGTGGGCCCCAGCCAGGAAGCAAGCAGCACCCCTCCGGGCAGGCTCCCCAGACTCCTCCACCCCAAGTTCATGGGCACTCCCCCCACTGGCAGCTCAGACCCTCCTTTCCTTGACCCAGACAGGACCTCCCTCCCAGGAGACTGGGCACCTTTTACATCCAACTGAAGCCTCTGGCCTCTGCTTCCATCTCCCACATCCTGCCAGCTCTGTGGAGCCAGGCGGCAAGCTCTCCACCACGCTTGGAGGTGGCTGGGAACAGTGGTGCCTGGCTCAGGGAGGCTCCTGGAAGCCCTGGTCATGGATCGCTGCACTCAGCCGTTGGATTAAAGGGGCTCAGAGCAGGGCAGCCCGCATGGCTGGGCCTGCTGGCCTGCTCTGGAGCAAGGCCAGGGGGCCCTTCCCTCCTCTGCCTGGCTGGTGGGACGCCAGGCAGCATGAGGGGCTGTGGACAGAGAACAGGAGGAGAGTTGGCCGCCACAAAGGGCAGGGCCCCCCTGAGTGCAGAGGTGGCCTTTCTCAGGGAAAGGAAGGCTCAGCGTGGTTGGAGTCAGCCTGCTCTGTGGACAGAGTCCCACCCGGGTCTTGTTTAGAGTGAATCACTTGGAAAGAGACCTGTAACTGTATCCTGCAAGAAATCGCAGGCCAAGAGCCAGAAAGAAACCAGGTCAAGCTTCATGGAATCGGGCCACCAGGAAGGAAGGCAAAGAGCCCAGCATTTATGGAGTGTCTTCTCCATGCCCAGCACACTCATGTGAAACTTCACCCTTCCAGGGAGGTCGGGCTTTAGCCCATTTCACAGAGGGACCAAGACAATAAGTGATTTGCTGGTGGTTGCCTAAGTGGTAGGTGGCACAACTGGGATACAAATCCAGGTATGCCCAAGTCCATAGTCAGAACTCCATCTGTCACACCCAAGACCATCAGTAAACAGACCTGGTGGTGGCCTCCAGTCACCAACACCCTCCTCTAAACCCCAGCCCAGGAGTGCAGCCCGCAGACAACATGGAAATTTTCAGAGGATGCCTGCAGCACGCAGACCAAGTTCAAACCCTGGCTCTGCACTTACAAGCTGTGTGACTTTGAGCAAATGTGTTGACCTCTCTGTGCCATAGTTTACTCATGCAAAATAGAACTATGGATGGTCCACTCTCATAACTTCAGTGTGAGCATGCAATGAGGGATTCTATGTAAATGTTCAGGCCAGGGCTTGCACATTTGAAGGTGTTCACTAAATTTTAGCCATTATTATCATTGTCAACCAGAATCTCAAAGACCTGTCACCAGACCTTCCTGCACCAAATCCCCTCCTCTGGACCCCAAGCCAGGAGTAGGTTTTCCGGCAGGCTGCTGGTTGTTCAGGGCGGTCTGTCAGAGGGAGCTGAGACAGCGGGGGAGGGGGGGTGGGGGGGAGGAACGGGGGCCTGGGTGGTTGAAAATAAACACCAGTAGACCACACACTTCACCTCTGGCCCCGCCCACTACTAACGAGCAGGAGGAGAGAATGCAAATTCCTTGCTCCAAGTTGAGTCAAGGCAAACAAGGCTGTCTTCTTCAAGGGAGAGGAGGCCACATGAAATCAAACACGAGCACCCCAAACTAGCACCCTAAAGCCCCTGGGCCTCTTAGATGCAGCCCAGACCTGGGAGGGTTTGGGGCCGTCACAGTCTGGGAAGCCAGGGCTGGGCACATGAGCACACAGGGGGATCCCATGTGCAAAGACCCATAAACATTCCCATCCAGGTGCCCATGAACGGCCTTGGCCTCTGGGGGAGCCACAGCCCAATGTGACCTTGCCCCCCAAGGACACAAGAGACAGAGCGACATGGCCTAGGGCCTTGAAAAGTAATATAGCATCAGACACAGATAACCATGAGGTCCCTAAAGACTGTCCTGTCCTTTCACCTCGCCCAGGGCCTCACTCAGACCATCTCTGGTTGTTGAAAGTCCGTTCTATTTTGAAACACAATAGCACCTTCTCCTCCCTCCTTCCCCATGGCCTCTGCCAGAATGGGTCTCTGTAGGTCACCCGCTTCTAGTATTTAACCCACTGTCACTCCTAAGGAAGCCTCTATCTCTGTACCCCAAGGGCCCAGCCTCACAGCCAGTTTTTCTGCTCCTGCTTGGATGGTGGAGACCAGGGCACAGTGATCTCAGAGGCCCCCCACCCTGGAACTGGGGCACACCAGAATGAATTTACTCCCAATTCTCAAGGCTTACCTACTCAACTCAACTTCGTTTCCACCCTTCACTGCTCCCCACAGCGCAGCAAATAATACCCCATTTTATATGGAAAACACTAAAATAGGATCACACCTTTTAAAAGATATTTCCACCTCACAGCCTGAAATCAGACTTCACCTTTCTCCAGCCCTCCACCACCACCACACAGGCCCCTCTACACACACACACACACACACACACACACACACCTCACACATGTACACACACACACACGTTTTCGCTACCAGACTTCCCTAAGCCAGTTTAATTGAAAAGGCATGATTTAGGCTAATTGACAGCAGATGGGTTCAGCTGCAAAATGCAGAGAAGCATTTGTTGAACATGATTTACAGCAACGAGGCAAAACTTTCTCCTTTTTTATATCGTTCTTCTAGCTCCATGGCCAAAACAGTCCAGCAGAAATGAGAGGAGAAAAGAAAGTAATTAGTGTTTAATTTTTTAACAATTTTTAACTCCCTTTTTAATTGCTTTACATAAACCTGTCCTAGAATTTTACAGCCTTCAAATCTCTGTCTAAGTCTGGTCCTTGTTTCTGGTTTTAATTACAGGGAGGCTTGTCTGGCACGTTAAATTAGAAGAAACACACACACACACACACACACACACACACACACACACAATTTCAGAAATATTCTGTTCTTGGTCTCCCAACTGCACATCTAATATTTCAGCGTGTGAATGGGAAGGCACGCCCCGGGAGGGCTTTGGTAGGAGCAAAATCAGACCAAGTGCTTCTGCAGCATTCCTGAACCAAGCCAGTCATGATATGAGTCGGAGTGAAAGAGCAGCTGTGATAGGACAGGGTCTGCTCACAGCCCTGGGCACCTCAACACTGATTCCACTGGCTTCCCAGAAAAGCTGGGCGTGTGCAGACCTTTACACGTTTGCTCAGACCTCAGGTTCTCATTTCCACACCAGGCCATCCGAGCTTTGTTCGCTTTTCAGCCGTCCATTTCAAGCAGGCAGAAACCAGACAGGAACACTGAGTGCAGAAGACAAAGAAGAAAGGTCTTGCCAGCCCCAGGCTAACTAATGCAGGGGAGGGGTCCCGGGCAGCAGATCTGGCCACACGGCGACCAAGGGCTGCATCTGAGTGGCCTCTCTTTGCAGAGAGAGTTCAGGCAATGTCTAGACCTACACTTTCCAATATGGTAACCACCAGCCTATGGTGTAGCTATTTAAATCAAAGGGAATGAACGTTACATAAAATTCAAACTTCCCTTCTTCAGTTGCACTAGCCACAATTCAACTGCTCAATAGCCTCATGTGGACAATGGCTAGTGAATATCTTGTACAGTGTAAATATGGGGCATTCCCATCTATGCAGAAAGTTCCGTTGGACAGGGAAGCGCTAGGCTCTCGCTATGGAAAGTATGGTCTGTGGTTAGACACATGCAGGACCGTGGGCCTCACCAAGACTTGGAAACTGCCATCTTAACGAGACCCCAGGTGATTTCAGGGCGCATTCAGGGTCACATCCCTGAAGCAGTGTGGCTGGCTGGGGCCTGGCACAGAGTAACGGTCCCTGGATTCCCTTCAAGGTGTGCACAGAGCGGAAAGCAGACGGAGGTAAGGGGTGGCGCGCCATAAACTGTCCGCAGGACACGTACCCTGCGGGGCAAAAGCTCCCTGGCTTGGGAGTTCATTAGGGCTGAGGCCCCGCAGACCCCCTTGGCAGACCCTGCCAGAGCCTGCCCTGGGCTCCTCAGGACTCCTGCTGGGAGGCAGGGGGCTGCCTGGCGCCGCTGGGCAGGCACCTCTGGGGATGGAACCAGGCCAGTGCCGGCTCCCCACGCATGGTCATTACCTCCTGAAAACCTAGGAGTTATTACAATTAAAACACGTTGCAGGGGCGAGTGGGGGCTAAGGGAGGTCTCTTTAGGAAGGAACACTGGGATTAAAAGAAATCAGGGTGGTTGTCATGGCAACACAGCCAGGCTGGGCCTACCCTGTGATCATTTCAATGGGAATGGGATGGGGGCAGATGGGGCTGGGACAGCGGGTGCCGGGGAGCCTTACCCAGCTGTACATGCAAGATCGATGCTCTTTCCCTCAGAACACGATACAGCAAGCCTTGGAAATGCTCCCAAGGCTAATTCCTGCTGGCTTCCCCAGGCCCTGTAACTTATCCTGGGACCAGTGCCCTCCGGGAAGCCCACACCCCAAGCCTCTGCCATCCCTTGCTGTTTAAAACAGTTAACTCCCAAGAGGGCCCCTGGCTCTCACAGCCTTGGGGGGTGGGATGGCCCAGCCTATTTCCTATCAGCCCAGCTCTGGCCATGAGACCCACTGGAAACGAACCACCCCTTTCTCTAGGCAGCGCTGCAGAACCTGAAACAGGAAGCCCAGGTGTGTGTACGGGAGGAGTCAGAGGAACAGGAGTGGAAATGCTTTGGAAGTGGGCCCACGGTAATGAGCGAAATGGAAATCTGTGCCTGGGACACCTCCAGGCACCAGCGGAGGATTAGGGTCCCTACAGAACAGGAGCCCTGGTTTGGCATAGCTGCGGGGCCTGCGAAAAGAGAAAACAGTAATTAGCTCTCCGTCTCTCTGCTTGTCTCCTTCTGGCCAGGCCCAGAGCAAACCTGGCCCATGGGCAGGGAGAACCTGTTTGGAAAGCTCTGGGGAGCAGAAGAGGATGGGCTGGGGGCAGACAGGGAAAGGAATCCTGCCTTCTTGGAGGACGGGAGTTGTCAGAAAACTCCCCCTTCTTCAGTCTCCCTTCCTGCGGCACCACCTTCACGGGCTCACAGACGGCAGGGGGAGGGCTAAAAACACCAGACCAGACAGAGCAGTTTCAGGAGCTCGGAGGTTGGCCTTCCAACTGGAAGGTTAATCCAGCCCCAGGCCAAGTCCTTGATCCTCTTTGGAACCCTAAACTGGAGAGCTTTGAGCTGCCTGGCACCATCAACCAGGAGATGCCATCCCAGAACATTCTCCACCCCCTGTCCTCTCCCTTCCTTCTGAAAGCTGATTATTTCCACCCCCAGGAACCACGGCCAATCGTTCTCAGTCTTCAACAGAGCTTTTCCCTGTTTGTATTTGCAAGATCTGAGGTGTCTCTATAAAAAAATAAAACACATGCTCTTGGAGTTAGGCCGAAGGACAGGCCTTCTTGCCTCAGCCACTGACTGTGTGATCCTGGGCAACTCACTCCGCATCTCCATCTCACTTCCTTCTCTGTAGACCCACCATTTACACAGCCATCTGAACATTAGAGACGACGGACTTAAATGCCTGGCTCTATGGTAACCAGCCTTCCCAATTTGCTCCAGTCTGAGGGGGTTCTTGGGATGTAAGGCCCTCAGTTGTAAAATTGGGACAGTCCCTGGAGAAGAGCTGATCACCCTTCCAGGCACAGAGGGTTTGTTTCGGGAGGGTCGGACATTACTGTATAAGATTACATACATTATATATGTGTACACAGAAAGTATATTTCTACATACACACACAAATGTGTTCATACGTATATGAATTTTCCAAAGAGATAAATGGGGAGGGAATTATTCCCATTTCAAAAAGAATCTTTACCTGGCAAAACATAATGTAGCATTCGTTTCTACAAGATTGGAACTCTGTGTACAGGAAAAATTCAGGAAACTAAGCTGATGGATTAGAATGTAAAGAGAAATCACTTACTTCTGAGGTCCTTTCATGCCTGAGGGAAACCCCCAGCACTTCTAGAAAATCGTTCTGCACCCAGCTTTGCCTGGCCCTTCCTAGGAGGAAGCCAGGTGCCCCTGTGCCTTGGCTCGGCTGGGCATCTGCAGGGGCCTCTGCGAGCCCTTTGTCAGAGGAGGTGCTGTCAGGAGTGGGGTTTTTAAAAGGCTCCGGGTGTGCTCCGCCGCGTGAGGGTTCTGAGCTGGCTCATCACAGGAGCCCTGTTTATTTTCCTGCCCTCCCCTCAGTTCAGAGAGTTCATAGACTTGCCCAGGTTTTACCAACTCAAAAAACGTCGGGTGGAGAATTCACACACAAATCGAAAACACCCTCGTGCCATCTTGCCCAAGATTTTTTTAGCAGTTAGCAGCTGGAACAATGGTGAGAAGATAAGAGAGGGATGGGAGAAGCGGAAGCAGACTGGCGGAGGGGCACTGCGGGGCGGTGGGGTGACAAAGGGGCCACTAGCCCCTCCCTCCCGCCCCCCCACGTTGAAAACCCAGAGGCAGGGCTGGACGGCACAGATGGCCTTGCGAGTTCTCAGAAGCAGGCGAATCCTGCAGGGCAGACACGTTGCAGTCCTGGGCACAGAGCAATCCCAGCTCCACCACAGCCAACCCCCAGCAAAGCAAGCCGAGCAAAGCCGGTGGCTCTGAGGACCCTGCGTGCCCCCCTCCCTACACTCCCCTCTCTGCCACCTGATGCTGTCAGGTGCAACCTGAGCTGTTGGCTGCAGCCACAATCAGCTTAATGAGCTTTACTGGCTCCCAGTCTAAATCGGGAGGAGAAAGAGCCGGGCTGGAAACACATTCTGTCTCCTTCAAGGTGAGGCGACAGTGGGGCCAGGAGCCGCAAGGGGGGAGGATATTGGAAGGTGCTGAAAGCGAGAGCTCTCTTTTCTCCCTGCTGGAGGAATCAGAGTCCCCCTTTAATGAAAAGGAGGCAGATCACCTCTGTGCTCCCAAGGAAACGTAGGTTCCTGCTGCCTGGTGCCCCAGCCTCCCAGAGGCTATTCCAGTCTTCCAGCCTCCAGAGGCTGAGATTTGTATCCAAGGGAGCAAAAGGTGGCCGCCCGAGGTGGTTCACCTGCCCTGTAACCCTGGGCAGCGCTGTGAGTGGCCTGGCACTGTGGCCTGGTTTTATTATTTCTTCTTGCTGATGGTTATTTGGTGATTTACAGGATTCCTGGTACCTCCCACCTCTCCACACATCCCCCATCTCAGTCCCTGCCTATTTCTGTCAATGCTTTTATCAAACTGCTTTGAAGTCTGTCTCTCTCATCTTTGACCTGTTAGAGGACAAGCCTGGGCTTTTTATGTGCCTTTGTATCCCATGCACACAGTAAGCACTCAATAAATATTTGTTTACATAAACAGATTCTTTACAGCTTTACCACAAAGTATGTCCAGGGAAGTCAGAATCTATATGGCACCCAAGCTAAATCCCCAGGAATCTGGGCAACGTATCCTGGCTTCTCCCTGTCACCTCTCCTTTCCCACATATTTTTCCCCCAAGGACACTGGGAACTTGCCCCATTGCTCTGCTTCATACCAATTAACAACAACAAAACATTTCAAAAAAGCCCTTGAGGAGGAAAAGGGGGAAAGAGAAAAAAAAAAAAACCAACCTGGGAGATAACGAGGAATGTAATATGCATGTACACACACATAATACGGGTTAGCATGTCCCAAAGCCACCTGGACAGGAACTAAACAGGAAATCTAGAATCACTACCAAATGCATTTCCGCATTTGCCCTGCCCTTGGCCCCTGGGGGTGGGCCAGGGGTACTCAGAGGCGGCTGACCTACTAGAAGCCGCAGGAGGGAGGGGCTCTAAGGACTGACTGACATTTCCTCCCCTCTTCCCTCCTGACCTCTTGATCTTGATAGGGTTTCTCTGTGGATGGCTGACGGGATGGGACGGGACCGGACTGGAAGGGATGGGATGGGGGCCTCTTGCTGCTGGCCCCTCCCAGGAGCAGAAGGGTGCAGCTTTAACACGTGGGCCTCCCACGGTGCTGGAGTGGAAGGTGGCCAACAGCTGCCCTCCCTCACCCCGCTCCTCAGAGTGCTGTGTGATGGCCCTGGCTTTGGGATCAAGACCTCCTGCTCTTAAGAAAACAAATCAGCAATTTTGGCATCAAAATAAAATATGTCCAGAGGAAGCAAGTAACCCTTGGAGTGAAATACAGGCCACAAGACTGAAGTAAAAAGTCAGAGCAGAAACCAGAGCTACAGTAACCATGAATTCAAGTTCATCCTTCACGGCGATTCCTGTTGCTCAGAGCACAGCCAAGGATTGTGCCCTGGCTTTGCGCTAGCTGCCTCCCCAAACCATCAAAGGTGGGCCCGCTTTTTCTGTGAACGCCAGATAGTGAATATTTTGGGCTTTGCGGACCATCAGGTCTCTGTTGCAAATGCTGACCTCCACCACTGTAGCTTGAAAGCAGATATAGACAGTACATAAATGAATGGGCATGGCTGTGTTCCAGTAAAACTTTATTTATAAAAACAGGCAGCAGGCAGATTTGACCCACGGGCCATCATTTTCCAACTCCTTGGCACAGATTGTGAAGAGAATGACATGTTAAAGAATGTGGGCTTTGAAGTCAGGCCCACCGAGTTCAAACATCTGCCCAAGACTTATTAGCTGTGTCTCCTTGGGCCAGTCACTTCACTCAGTCAAGCTCAATTTCTGCATCTTGGGCCAGTCACTTCACTCAGTCAAGCTCAATTTCTGCATCTTCAGGATAAGATAATAATGTCTACCTCCCCAGATGACTGTGATAATGAAATGATCTAATGACTTTCAAGGGCCTGACACTCAGTGACTTCTGACTGGGAAATGTTCTCATTAAGAGGGGAATTAAGTAGAATGGGAGTGAGTGGCTTTGAGCTGTTCACTGTTGTGAGAAAAGCCTCTGCATGCCTGGGTGAGGAGGGTCTGCCGTGTCTTCCTGTGCAAAAATTCACATCATAAAGTGTCATATTCCCTGGATTCGCTTCATGACATTAAATCAGTGGCTGCAAATCAGAATCCTCTGGGGAGTTTTTAAATCCCATTGTTCATGCTGCACCCTGGGGCCCCATAAACCAGAATCCTGGGGGAAGACTCTCATGCATCCATTTATCTTAAACCTCCCCAGATGTGATTCCTTTGTGAAGCCAAGTTGAGACCCACTGGACTACATAGATGGGACGAACAAGGAGAGCCCCTTCATTCCTTTCTCCTCAAGGTGGTCCACACTCGGGCAGCACGAGCAACCCGGCTTGTGAGAAAGGCAGACTCAAAGGCCCCCCCCAACCAGACCTGCTGAATCAGACTCCACATTTTGGCAGAATCTCCGAGGGATTTCTGTCGGCATCTGAGTCTGAGGAATACCCGTGTATTCCACAGATGCCCAACCAAACGTGGCTCATTATCCAAATCCCCTGCAGAGATGAAAAAATTCCTAGACCTTGTCACAGGCTCATGGACTCAAAATCACTACGGGTGGCCCAGGGGTTGATACTTGGTTCCAATATTTTATTTGAAAATGTTCAAACACACAGAGATGTTGCCCCCAGTAAACACCACCTATAGTCTGATTGTCAATTTCCCTGCATGTGCTTCATCGCCCTCTACACATTTATCCATCAACCCATCTCAGTTTTAAACGCTGGTCAATGTAAATTGCAGACCACAGGACTCTTCCTCCCTAAACAAGTGGGTGCATCCACCATTAATTTTTACAAGGTGTCCAGTGATGGAGCTATTCCTCTACTCCCAGTCTTTTTCTCTGTCCAGAGCGAAGAGTACTTAGGACTTGGTAAAAAGCATTCCTGTCCCTCCAACTTTTAAAAAGTGACACCATAGCCTCTCTCGGTGCTGTCACTTTCAGTATTAGATGATTTCTGGTGTTTGACCCAATTCCATGTTGTTCCATTAATTCCATCTCCTCTTTCTCTTGATAGGACATTAGACAATGGTCCCTCCCCACTAGATCTACTCTGTCTCTTGTAGTTAATGATGCTATTAATATTATTAATAGGTGCTGTAATGTCTCCCAAACTTTCCCTGGTGTTTTTCTTCCAAAAAATACTACTGGCAAAACTCTCCAGTTTTTCAGCATTCCATCCAAGAAACTAATGGTGCGTCTTCCATTGCACTTTCCAATTCTGTAGCTGAAAACCTTTGGAAGGCCTTGGGCATGACTAGGGAAAAATTCTGAGATGTGCTAAATTAAGTGACATGAGGGTCAGAGAATAGAAGCCAGAGGACGGTCATCAGTCAACAGCCACGGGCTACGGCTAACCAGAAACTCCACGTTCCTGGATGAAGTCATGTCAACGAGCATCTAGAAGGTCCCCAGGACCACCGCATCCCCTTTGCACATGACCAGTACCTGACCATCAACAACAGCCAATCCACCAGCCTTCTCTGCACCAACCACCTATCCCAAGCCTTTTCCCCACTTCAAATTAGCCTGCCTTCCTTAGCTGTAGCCAATGTGAATTTAATTAACTTCCCTCCCTTGAGACCCCCTCACAAATGTGCCCTGTCTCTTGGCCCTAGCAGACAAGTTTCTGTTAACTGGCCTTGCTGCAGCTGAAGCAGACATTTCCTGTCCCAGGACCAAGTCCTTGTCTGGCTAGCATCTGTAAAGGCTCAATAAGCCCTTTTCTTTCAGGGATCTCTTGGTCTCTAGAGGGTGTGATTTGCCAGGGACGACATGTTATATATATATTGCCAGTGCTTCTGTGTTTTGGAATTTTAAGGGCCAGGGAGCAGCGAGTTCATCTACATTTTGCTGGTTTTCCATCTTGGTTTTCCTTTTGACAGTCACCTGACGAATACAAACCCCCAAGCTTTGTCAGTCAGGGCTGATGTGAACCCAAAAAAGCAGCCAGAGAGATTCTCCTGGCTAGTTTAACCCAGAAGGGAGGCTGGCCCCAGGAGACAGGCAGGGCATTCCTTCTGGTCAACTCAAGCTCCTTTAGGAGGGAGGCCTGCCATTCCACTACTGGACCCAGCGTTTAAGGAATCTTCAAGAATCCCTGAGGTGGGGCTGCGCTTAGAATCAGTCCAGCCTGCACACTTCCGCTCCTCCCCCAGGCACCCAGAGAGTCACTAAAGCCCTCAGGATAAATTAATAAGAGTTACTGCCCCTAAATAATGGCCCACTGATTACCAAATACTCTTCCCAACAATCCACAAAAAGCTGTCTCAGAGTCTGAACACACACACCCCAAGTTGCTCTCTCAGAGATACAGATACATGGGGCACCTGCGAGGTCACACTTCATTCACCATTTCCACTGACAAACATAAAAATGCTAATGGGGTCTCTCACCACCCCCAGCCTTGCCCACTTATTTTTTCCAGACCACCCACTCTCTGTTTGCACTGGTCCCCCAGCCTTGAAACCGGACACCCTCCTCTGTAGGAACCACCTCTGTTCAAACAAATAAACACCTGAAGCATCCCACTCCCTGGTGGTATTTAAATAAACGTCCCAGGAAGGAGCATGGGGGAGGGGAAGCACACCCGGGCCTTCTAGGTACCCGCCTGCCTTGCTTCAAGCATCCTTGGGTCGGTGTTTCTTTGCAAATATTGGGTCGTGCTTATGTACAAGACTAGCAAATGCCACCCACTAGAATGGCGAGGACTCCATGGGCTGAAGGGTTCCAGGAGTGGCCCCGGGGGAGGCTGTGGCTGCTAGAACTCTGGGAAGAGGAGGCAGAGACTGTGAGTGGTACCCAGGCGGACAGGAAGACCTCCAAAGCCAGTGTGGAGATTCTGAGCTCCCCATCATCCCTCTGGCTGGGGATGGAAGGCTAAGTGCCATTTGGGAGGGTGGAAGGGTGGGTGAATGGGGAGGCGTGTGATCAGTTCTCTATGACTCAGAAACACTTAAATATAGCTCAGAGAACGCCTGCAGTGCAGGGGTGGGGGGTGGAGGGATGCAGGAGCAACCTGCAAGTCAAAAACCTCTTTGCCTCTGACTCAATGGAGAAAACCACCGAGAGACCCTGGTTTCACGGAATGTGGACGGCTAGGAATAAAGTCTTGGCTTTGTCACGGGCTGGTTGCTCCGCAGAGTCACTAATGAGAAGGATTGTCAAGCATATCTGAGAAATAAAGGGGCAAATGACAATTGCCCCTTGAAGAGAACCTGAAGTAGCTCCCTTCCTCCCCCACTGGAGGGAGGGAGGCGGCGAGGCGCCCTCAGAAGCTGGCCCAGTGGGTTCACGGATGGCCAAGGAAAGTGTGGAGGAGATTGTGCTAGAAGGCTGGCTGTGCACCACTAGTGCGTAAGGGAGAGAGGGGGTGGCGGGGGATAAGCAGACCACGTTTCAAAAATAAACACAAACCCCAAAATAAACACTGTTAATGGAAGTGACTAAGCAAGGGTGTGCTGAACTTGGTGGTTCTTGATAAGATACAGCGGGAAATGCACTTGGAAAAAATAACAGATTTTTTTTCCCCTTTGGGTAAATAAAGCAATGGGGAGAAGGTGTCGGGGGTGGGGCGTGGGACGAGGGTTAGTGCTTGGTTCAGCCCTGCAGCAGGGGTTCAAAACACAGTTTCTCAATCCCGACACTACTGACACTGGGCACTGGATAATCCTTTGTGGCGGGACCGTCTTGGGTACTGTACCATGTTTAGCAGCGTCCCTGGCCTCTACCCACTACCTGGCAATAGGACCCTCCCTGTGACAACCAAAATATCTCTAGACATTGCAAATGGCCCCTGGGGTCAGACAGGGAGGCCAAATCTCCCCAGTTGAGAACCACTGGTTTAAAACCAGGAGCATAGCTGAGTTTGAAAGTCACCTATGGACTTGCTGGAGGGGCTGAGAAGGGCCAGGCAGCTGGCCAGCCGGGAAGGAATGTAGCATCTCACGCATTTGAACGATCGCTAGTCGCTGGTGGCTGTGCACCGCCGGGACCTCGGAAGGAAGCCTCCTAGGCACCCAGACCAACACGACCAGGATCCTGTCGGTCAGGAAGGCCCTCAGAATGAAGCCTGTTAACAGAGCTCTGCCACTTCCAAAGCTCTTGCAGACAATAGCCATTGGTCTTTTAAAGTTGCCTTGGCTGGAAGGTGAGTGACTGTGGTCCATTTCAAGGAAGGATTCTGCAGAGAAGGGGCATCCGGGGTGCCAAGGGGAGTCCACTGGGCCAGTGGGAGCCACTTCTGTGGCATCGAGTTGCTCTTGCATGGCAGGCTAAAGAGAAGGCAAGGGATTGGGAGACAGTTTTTAAAGACCCTGTTTTCAGGAATCCCTTGGCCACCCACAGCTCTCTCCTACAAAGTTCACAATGACTTAATCCGTATTTGACACAGCTGTCTCTTTGGTGGGGGAAGGGGAGGGTTATCCAAGCCCTGTAAGCACAACCCCCTTAGACACCGTCCTCTCTCCTCTCTGGCTAGTACGTCCATGGTGTTCGGAAAACACCTCTAATCCAGGCCACCCACATTTCCAGAAAAGAATCACATTATGCGCCATTGTACACCCAGGCAGCCGGGTCCACTGTGCCACGGGTCCCACTCAGCAATACATGCCACAGAGCAGGGCAGTCAGCACAGATTGGTTTACTGTCACGTGGACTCGCTGAACTAAAAGTATTGCTTGCCTAGCACACCTTACACAAGTCAAAATAGATTCAGATACGTCTACTTTGCTTCCACAAGCTCTGCCCAGAGATGGGCTGCTAGGCCGGAGGAGAAGGGTGAGGGGTGGGAAGAGGTGGAGAAAGGTGAGGAGGTTATGGGCCAGTCCATTCTGGTCTAAGTTCCCCGCTTTCTCTCTGCCTCCCCCGACCCCCGGTTCTGAAGTCACCACAGAATCATCCTCCCTGCTGGTCTGGTGCTTTCCTCAGCAATCTGCTTTCCACAACAACAAAAAAAGTGTTCTAAATAGAGCGGAACTAAGAATGGGGCTGTAGCCTGGATGAAGTCTTCCCCTCTCTGGGGAGCCCTGTGTCCCCCGTGGAGGGCTGGTCCTCCCCCAGAGCTTCTTATTCAAAGCATTCTTGACCCGGGAGCACCCAACCCTGACGGCGGGCATGACGCCGCCACAAATGGATTTTGCTTCTGCAGCACTTTGCCCGGCTGGACCCCTCCTCCCTCCCGGGCGCAGCACTGCCTTCCCTGGCCTCCTCTCCATTTACCCTTGGAGGCATCTAGGGGGTCCTACTCCAGGCAGGGACTCAGAGGCCCACTCCCCCCAGTGCTCATCATGAACTTGCTGAAGGAGGTTGAGGGGCTTACCTGAGCCACCCGAACCTCAGAGGCCCCAAAGTCAAGGTCCAACAGCAAGAGCCAGTCTCTCTCTCCCCACATGAGATTGCTGGATACTGATGACGTTGAAGTCTCCTGTTGCTCTCAAGAGGACCGGGGCACCAGATCGTGGGGAGCACTCCTTAGACCTTCCCCCTCGATTCTGGAAAAGTCTACCCAGAGCTCATACCCAACCAGGCACGGAGCCAGTAGCACATTCTGGATCCAGGCAAAACACACGATGCTGTGCATTCCACTCATTAACACGCACACCAAGCACCTCTCCACTGCCACGCAGCGTTCATTCATGAGTTTCTCACGTGCTCTGGAATAAGAGTCACACCCTCAGCCCGCAGGAGACGGAGCTGTGAAGAAAGCCCGCGTTCTCCAGAGGGGACAGTATTTAGCTTCCCCGTCACCATGTCACCGGGTCAGGTGACCCCGTGACAGCTCCAGATGTCCTTGGGCGAAGGGTGTAGGGCTGGCAATCGAGATGGGCAGGGGCAGGCTGGGGGGGCTCATGGGGAAGTGGCGACGGTGCAGCAGACCCCGCCCTCCATGCTGACGCTTCCTGGTGTCTCCACCGCGCTCGATCTTACGGAATCTGAAGTCCACCCGATCCCATGACTTGTCCATGAATCAGTGCCGCTCTGCTCTCCATGACCTCTCCGAATTCAGCACCTCAAGAGTCTCAAGTCACCCCACCCAGCAAAGGCAAGGGATTTAGAAGTGAAGAACGTAAGCAGAAAATGAGGACTGAGAACACGGACGGCTGTCAGCCTGGGTGACCCCCTCCTGTGTCCAAGGCAGGAGAAGAGAGGCCCGGGTGGGGGAGGCGGCTGAAGATCCGCCAGAAGGGTCCTTCCTAACACCAGGCACATACGAACAAGAATTATCATTTTGGAAGTGGTTAGGGTTTTGGGGTGTGTTTTTGTTTTTGTTTTTGTTCCCAGTCACATGTATTTCAGAGCTAGAAAAAAAGTTATTCCTCTCCATCGTCTTTCTCACAAGTTCAGAGCACCAAAAAAAAAAAAAAAAAAAAAAAAAAAAAAAAAAATTAAAATGCTGAAACAAGGTATTTCTTTCCCCTCTGGATGAACTGTTTTACAATAAGCTACCTGCTGGGGTCAGGAAACCTGAGATCAATGGCTTGCTGCTCACACAGAAACTCGCGAGGGGCTTTCAGCCCAAAGAGCTTGCACAGAGAGGTGGTCACCCACACACAAGCCCTTTGTGTCTGTTCCAGCTTTTACTGGAAACCGTTTCTCTCCTCTGCTCCACTGCCTTCCCTCCTTCCTCCCCACTTATCCCAGGCCACTGGCTGTCCCATGGAGCAGACTCCGGGCAGCGCCAAATGTCCACCCAGCCTACACCCCAACATGGAGTGGCAGGTAAGGACGTGGCGGCAAGAGAGAAGGGAAGGAAAAGGGGGGCAAAGTGCTGCTCCCGGGGGGCCCACGAGGGAGCATATTTTCTGTACTATTAGGTGTGTGATGCTCAAGAGAGAGAAACGGTCAAAATCAAAATAAATAGGCAACGGAAACAGGCGGCCCCTCCCTGGGAATGGTAATTGCACAGGATGAAAGTTTATCCAAACACTTGAGAAAAATGGTCCGTGCTGGAGGATGGGGAGAGGAGTGCCCCTTACTGGAAAGGAAATTTGTTTACAACGTTTTATTTGCTCCTTAGTTCTGAATGCTGTTCTGGCCCCGTGTCCTGTAAACAGACCAGCTTTTCCATTCCCTGGCGGTGCCAGGAGAGCCAAAGACAGAACAGACGGAGCTGCTGCCAGAATCCTGGGCGACTGAGGTCTTAACAGTTACAAGAACCCACGCCCAGCCGGGGGTCTGCGGGAGAAGCTCGTTGGCCTGCAGCGGAGAAGGGAGGGATTTGAAATCTAGGTGTGGAGCAGGGAGGTGGTTCCTGGCTTGTGAAATCAGCCCTTCTCTCTGCCCCCCCCGGGGGAGGAGGCCACAGAAAGAGCTTCAAGTACCCCCCTTCCCCATGCATATGCCTAATTGAGTATTCTCCTGAGTCGGCAGGGGCAATTGGCAGCTTCTGGAGTGAACTTGGCCTTTGGGAGAAAAAAACTTGACTGGTAGTAGCCACATGAGGCTGATGCGGTGCTGAGAATGCCCAGGCAGGGGAATCGCTGTTCTGAGGGCCGGTGTCCAGACGTTAACAATATTACCCGCTCGGCCGGCAATTCAGCTCTGTCCCCAGTACCAAGCCAAACAACCCCGGAGCCTGCCCGCAGCCAGAGAGCATCAGGGAAGCCGAGTCGCACTGGGAGAACAGAGGCACGATGGTGAAGTTCACAGCTGAAGTTCCCCCGTCCCACCCAGCACACAGGTCATCGGAGCCACAGCGCAGCAGACAGGCCCTCAGCCCCACGTTCTGAGTACAGAGCTGAGACTGCAAGTTACTGAGTACCGTGCTCCCGGCTCCACTCAAAGTGCTCTGCCTGCGCTAACTCGGCTGAACCTTGCAGCCATCCACGAGGCAGCGAAAGATTAGGAAACTGAGGCACAGCACGACTGTCACTCCCTTGAGGTCTCACTGCTAAAGGTCAGTGGGGCGGCTCAGTTCTAGGTAGTCTGGCACCAGAGCCCCCCAGTCTTCACTGAAGTTCCATCCTGCCTCTCTGAAGGTCACCGTGTCTCTAAATTTCTGCATGAAAAAGAGCCATGTGCTCCCACCACCCAACTCACATTCTACTGAAATGTAAATGAGAAAACTGTTGAGGTGAAACAGACTTGAGGGTGTTTCGTTAGAGCCGCCCACTGTGGCTGATACAGTTTGCATATTCACAGTCCCTCCTGAAATGTCTGCAGGAACACACCGTAACAGCCGTCTCCTCATCGGTAAGGAGGTCTCCATACCTTCCCGCAAAGTTGCCTTGAAATTCAAATGAGAAGCTTTGCAAAGAACTTGAAAATTGAAAAGCCCAGTAAAACACTGGACTGTAGGATTTCCTGAACTGCCTGATCTTTCATCTGCATGTCATTATCGCCTCTCAAATGTCTGAAACTGAGTTGGTGGCCAGAGCCCACAGGTGACATCCACTTTGTCCAAACTCTTATTTTACTTGTTCATATGAGGTGAGAGGAGGGGGTGACTGGGGGGATTTTTGAGTTCTCCTCTTCCCCTGAAAGGTGATACTTCTGCCTATGCTATCTGCTCTCCTCTCCTCCTTTATATGCCCCACCCCCCCATGTGAGGGGTAGTTAATTAGATAGCAAATGGGAACAGACCCTTCTCTCTCCCTGGGCTTGCTTCCCTTTCAGTGGTACCTTGCCCACTTTTACCTTCGGTCCCCAGGTGGTAAGTCCTTGAACCTTGGCCCGTCCGCTGCAGTCAGGGATCTGCCCATCATTATCCAGATTCTCTGCCTGAGCCTTGCTGGGAGGGTCCATGGTAAGGTGAGGAGCAGGCAGCATTATCTACTCAGATTCTCCACTAATACCAGTGGGTTCCTTTTGTACCCACTGTGATTGGTGGCTCTACGTGGGCTAGCCATAGCTAACCAGACTGTGAAGGAAGGGGGCATTTCAAATGTGTTTTCTTTTATATTTCTCCCTAGTAGACACTGCGAAATTCTTTGGAAATTTTAACCTAAACTTCTGAGTTCTAAGTTTCTCTTTCCCACCTTAAAAATGAACACAGCTCTCAAATAACCAGCAAAACACAGACGCATGCCAAGAAGAGTTTTTGCAGGGAAACCAAATGACAAGCCGATTTTCTCCACTGTTCAGAAAACACCTGACTGATTAACAGCGGGCAAACAACAAAACAGGCGACTTTGGTGATGCACACAGTGACAGGCCATTCATAGGAAAAGTCAACTCATTATCTTTCTCGTAATCCACCATGTAAAAGCCGCCATGCCACAATTTAAGAGCTCTAAACTTGAGGGCATCGATGATCTTGATTTTGAATACCAACGCTCAGCTGTAAGAACTTGCTCCCGGTGACTGATCCCTGTCGATCTCCATTTTCTGAGGATTAAATGCCAGTCACGGTGTCTGCCATGAGATCCTGAACATTAGCAGCATTTCCGGGATAAATTTCAATGTGGAAGGAGTGACTTGGTTCCTGCTCCAATGAGAGAGACAGAGACAGAGACAGAGACAAGATAGAGAGGCAGATCAGAAGGGGAGGGAGAGCTGCAGAGACGGTGTTAGTGAAAACAGGTGGAGGGTGAGCACACTAAATGACGTGTGGAAAGTGCCATGTTCACCAAGGGAGGACTCGGCATTCTTTGAGCACCTGTCCAATGCCGGATGTCTTAAAAGAATATGTGAGGGACAGGTGACAACAGGTTGAGAGGGAAGGAGAAAACTAGGAAGGCTTCCTGGAGAAGGGAGCGTTTGAGATGAGCCTTGAAGGATTAGTGGGATTTCAGTAGCCTGGGTGCCCAACACTGATCTTTTTAAAAATAGATTCATCCAGTAAGAATTGCCAGAGGATTAAAAATCATGCTGAGTTCAATCAGAAATCACCCCTGGAATGTGGAAGGAACTTTCTTAATTAAGCAATTCCAGAACATTCCCAACTCTTGGCTACATGAGTAGTGGCAGGGAACCATTATATCCTAGGCAGGCTCCACAGACAGTTGCCAGGATGGCCTGGAAAAGGGCATGTCAGGGCTGACATGGAGCACCGTGCCTGGTGTGCTGTGCCCCAGGTGGGTGGGTATTGGCAAGCATCCCTCATGAGACCCAAGTACCCAAGAAGTGAGGTGCTTTAGAATAGACCGGCTTGCCCTGCGGGTGTTAAAGCAAAGGGTAAAGAATGTTGCATGCAGTTTTGTTTCATTTCAGTTCATGCTTGGAAACTGGATAGACTGGGCAGCTGTGCCCCTTCCTCTCAAGCCCTAATCAGACCCCAACGAGCACTCACAGCTCTGCCTTCAGCAGCTCGGCTTCCAGCGCATCACTGTCCCATATGAAGAGTTGCATGTGAAGGAAAGGTTGCAACTTGGAGACGCGATAGGTGTCTTTTCCCAATGCCTATAATTATGCTCATTTTATGTTAATGAGAGGCAAGGCCTTTGTCCAGCAGCCTGGGACCTAGCTTTAAGAATTCAGGGCCAAGAACGGAGGGGGATCCCCGAGGACCACCTGGTGGGCTCACCTGGAGCCACGTACCACCAGCAGGGACAGTTTCCAGGGTAGCCAGAGTCCTGAGCGTGGACACTTTTATCTTCTACACTGTGTTCTCCCTGCTTCTTCAAAACCATGATCAAAGTTACCGTAAAAGGTGGGAAGAGGGGTGGGCAGGCAGAGGAGGAAGAGACAGGAAACGATTAAAAAAAAAACCCAGCCTCACACAGAACTCGATAACCTGGAGTGCCCGGTGATCGGCGCCGGATGGCATACAAAAGCCAAAAGGCAGGTCCCCGGACGGGTCAACTTAAGACTTAATATTTGCCTTTCACTAAGCAAACTAATAAATCCCCTGCAGTTGTAGCCACGCAGAGCTCCCAGATTTTATTTATTGGTCAAAACTGCAGGCAGGATTTTTTTTCCCCCCTCGTCACTCCGGGCAAATAGCAGGCCCCCTTTCCTCCTCCTGTCGTCCGTCTGTATGTCTATTTGCCTTCGCCCTCAACAAACTCATGTTCAGTGCGACTGACAAGGAGTGCAAACAGCTTTGAAGTATTCTTTGGTAATGGACTTCCCGGGACAGCCCTGCTTCGGCTCGTGGAGCTGAAGGCCGAGGGAGCAAAAGCCACCTGTCAGAGAACAGGCAGACGTCAGCCAGGTCGGGCAAGGCTCAGAGCTGGGCACATGGGAGGGCCCTATCCAACTGCGTCCCTTCCCTCTCCCATTTTATAGATGAGAAAACTGAGACCCGGAGAGAAGGCTTGAGTGATGCATGATCTTGCAGCAAGATGAAGGTGAAGCAGGTTTCCAGACGCCCCCAGGGCACCTTTCAGGTCTGGGCAGAGAGGGTCTCCCTTCCCCTGCTCTCTCTCCTAAGTGGAAGTGGGGGAACCAGCCCACCAGCCCAGCAGGAAAGAGTCTTGTCCAAGGTCAGTGGCCATTCCCAGGGCCACTCTTATGCCTTTTAAACCATACCCTTCTGAGCGGAGGGACTTACTTCACTATTAGAAACTCCCATTTCTCTGTCAACACATAGGTTTCCAGAACTATTTGAAGAGGATGGAAGTTCCCTGTGGGCCAAGTCTTAAGGCCATGGAAAAAAATCTCAGGGAAACTTGAACAAAATCTTGGCAGGCGGGCACGAATTTGAGATTATGTTCATAATAAAATGAAGCAAGAGGAATACGTTCAGCACGTGGATAAACTACCTTTACATTGTACCCTGGCCGTGTCTAATGTGCTATTCGCACAGGGAACAAAAAAACAGCACATCGTTAAGTCATGAACTGTACGGAATATGACAGCATTGTGAATGTCAGAGCTAGAAGCGGCTTAGGGATGGTGTGGCCCGACTCCATTTGACAGGAAGGAACTAAGGTGAGGGGCTTTCTGAGATGAAAATTCAGGTCTCCTTGTCTCCCCACTCTGTGGCTTATCAGCATGACATACGGTTATGAGATCGATTCAGAAATAAGAGACTGATACGTGTGGAGGCGGGGCAAAATGTATTTGGCTCAAAATCTCATTAAGAAATGGACATCTGCAGTCACTTGGAAGCCCATGAATTACTCTTTAAAGTCCTACCACCTCCCCACCAGGATGAATATCATGCAATCTTCCCTCACCGTCCTGTCCCACTCAGCCAGAAAGGCTGCCTCTCCCGGAATCAGACGATCCCTCGCCCTGTGCTGGAAAGCGGATTCCTGCCCTGGTCCGAGGTGGAAGAGATGCGAGTGGGGCTTTAGACCACTCTGGGACTCCGGGCTCCACCCGGGCGAGAAGGTAAGAAGAGAAAGGGCTGACTGCTGCCTTTGGGGCAGCAGGACTTCTGGAACCAAAGACTACATGCAGGACATACATGAAGGAAATGTCTGAAATGAATTTTGCTTTTTATAAAAAGAGAAAAATGGCACCTAAAGAGCAGGGCTAGCATTCCTTCAGTGGCAGTGGGTGTAGTGAGATCTGGCGCACAGGGTTCTCAATCTTTACACGTGAGTAATGACAGAATCATTTCTGGATGCTTACAGCATCATCTCTACATCAGCAAGCAATGGCCTCCCTGTGGCCACACCGTGCAAGATGAGCGGGATTAGCTGAGAGCTCGGATTCTAGCGCTGCAGGTACGCACGCCTGTCTTTCAGTGAAAAGATGGAAGGCCTGATCCCCTAAGAAGAAGCTACAACTTCAGGACAGCGTGCACAGAAAACCTGGCTTGGACTAACCTGAAAAGAACCTGTAATTTGCCTTCAGTTCGTTCTCGCCTGTCATGAACACCAAAACGTGGGCTAGTACAACCTTTCCCTCCTCCAGCCCCACAACCACCCCCAAGTTTCCACTCGCTTATCCCAGATAAAGTGAGTGTCTAGAAAGGTAGGAGTGAGCTTCCAGGTCCCATTCAACGCCATCTGAGTTGAACTCAAAGGTTACCTAGGAGACTTTAGAGAGAAAGTACATATTTAGGCCCAATTTACATGCCCTCAATATTTAAAGGATCCTAGAGTTCAAAGGAAGTTCAGGAAGTCCTCCAGCCAACTCCTTTGCTCTCCAGAAAACACCATCCCAAAGATTTTAGCTCAGGTGTATATGTAGCAAAGATGTGGAATTTTCTTCCTGGCTCATTATTCTATGTAGTACATCCATCCATGTATGATACACGAACATAGGCTGCTCTCCAGTGGCTGTGCTAATTTTGTTTTTCGTGAACTCTTTTGTTCTTAATTAAAAAGGTTAGCTTCACTTTTTTAAGTTTAATTGTATTGGGGAGGAGTCCCTGATACCTTGTACTTTTGAAGGAAGTGATCTCAGCTGCTTTATTCCCAGGATCTTATTCAACATCATGTAGCCCTTCCACCCTGGAAACAACTAATTTGGTCAAGATTAGTGCCCAATCCAATGGCTTGCATATGTAGGCTGCCTGATGGTTAGACACAGGGATTCTGAATGGTGACTGGCCAATGACTCAAGAGCGTGAGCTGGTTACAGCAGGCTAAGCGGAAGCACAGGAGAGGTCATCAAGTCACCCAGTAGGGTGACCAGTTGATCTGGTTTGCCCAGGACTGTCCCAGGTTTAGCACTATTAAGTCCTGTCTCAGGAAACCTCTCAGCCCCAAGCAAAGTGGGACAGCTGGTCACCCTCAGCTCATCACCACAGCAAATTCTAGATTCAGATTCACCTGCTGCGAGCAGAAGCTCCAGATGACCACGGTGTTATAGTTCGTGCTATTCCTGGAAACTCTCTATAGCAACTGGGTATCTTGAAGGACTTTGGGCTTCTAGAAAGGCCTCCTCAGGCAGCTGCTGATGAGCATGTTTCCCGTTTACCTTATTTCCAATGCAATTTGGAATAAATCAGCATTTATGGAGGTAATATTAGTGGGTCTCTCTTCTTCAAAACCTGACAGAATCTAAGTACTATAACAAGGCTCTCTGCACATCAAGAAAGGAAGGTGAAAGCCCACGAACAAGACTCACATTCCAACAGCACAGAACATCCTCAAGCAGTTCCCCTCGCTCATTTTGTGGTGAATCTGAGATGCCAGGGAGGACCTCATCATTCCACTTAGAAGATGCCAAAGTCACTAAATGCTCACAGACACACACCATCTACAACAAAGGGAAGAGACACAGGTATAGCTTTAATTCTCTTTACAAAGCAAGCCCTCTCCATTCATTCACGTTGGAAGTAAGAAGTACAAATGTCTTTGGTTCTGCTTGTTGGATAAAGTTGAACCATCACCAATATCTAGGAAGTGTTTCCAGCCATGTGTGTGACGGCTACAGAGGGAAGGAGACAACCAGGACTTCTGTTTTGCAGGCCCAACCTGCTGTCAGGAAGGCGTGTCATTGGCACACACTAGAGGAACAGGGTCCTCAAGACACACCAGCAACTCTTGAGAGTCAGACAGTCTGTAACAAAGCACCATGTTCTGGCATGGACCCCAACTGCCAAATGAGTGAAGGTCTTCACAGCTGGCTGTGCATCTAAATCAAAAGATCGAGTCAACAACGTTTTCCTTTTTTTTTTTTTTTTGCTCTTCCAGACAGACACCTGGGTGTGATCCGAACAAAGAAAGCTGACCATGGAGAGCACTAGCCTTCACCAGCCAGCAGCCCTGCTGAAGCCCCCTCCATCTGAGAGCCTGAAGAGCTTCTGCACTGATCTGCAACACCCCAGAACCTGTGAGGCCAGACCCCAAATGAGTGAGAGGGGGTACTACTCAAGGCTGCTTGCACGGCAATGCACAAACACTGGCCATGTTAGGAGGACAAGGAACAAAAAGTAAGATCCCATTTGACTGAAGTGTAGTTAACTATTCACTCTGTATCCGGCTGGAAGATAATGGAGCAAACAAGAATTGTTGAGTCTAAAGGCACAGCAGAGGTGGGAGGTGGGGGCGAGAAGGGTGTGCTAGAAAGCCCTTTGGTTCCGGGGACTGTGGTGGGGGAGTCTTCAGAGCAGGCGGCAGCAGAGGAAACGTTTTCCATAAGACAGAAGTCTGGAATAATGGTGTCTTCTCCAACTGTAGGTCACCTCCAGCTCATGCAGGTCAACACACAGCCCGCTCCTCAGGGCAGGCGTCTTCGCTTCCTCCTCAAATGTCTTCTCCAATCCAGAAGATTCTTTATTCTCCAGAATAAAAATTCTCAATCCAAACCAAAGCTCTTGCCTCTTAAGAGATGGTCGTATTTCAGCCAGGTCCTTCGGGGGGTGGTGGTGGTGCTGGTGGCACCCCTTGGCCCCACCAAGCTTCCTGGTGGGAAATGTGGGCAAAGAAGAACAGCCCTTAGCTGTCCTCCTTTCCAGGCCTGTGGACCAAAATACAGCAAGAGTTAGATTCTGGCTTCCGTGCTTTCAGAAATGAGCATCAGTTTTCTGTCTTTAGTCGACAATGTTCCAGTGACTGAATAGAACATACACTGCTTCTAAAAGCAGTGTTAGTTAAGAGAAGAAAAGGGGGGCCTATTTATACACTTGAGGAACTCCCCATATACTGGATCATCACCGGGAACCCTCCACAGAAATCTCACCATTATACCCATAGACGATGGTTTCAAAAAGACCGCTAAATACAACCAGTCCAGAGGAAGAGGAAAACTCTGCTTTCAGCATGTCACGATTTTGTCTGTGAGCTAAGGGGCGGGGAGCATGGAGGTGTTAGGTCACCCCCTTTACGGATGAGAAAATTGAGGCACAGAGCGTGCCAGTGTTCGCAGTAGAGGATGACAAGGGTCTGGTCCTGAGGCCTGATGTTCACTTTAGCTGGAACTTCTCTGTGCTTTTACAAGTCCCTTGACAATTAATTAGGAAATTATCCACTGGTGGACGGGGGCTCCTCAGAAGACGCAGTTCAACACATTACTCTTTCCCTAATGCTGATAGCAAATAAATGAAGATGCACTTGGACCCATACTTTCCCATAAAATACCCCCTTTCTCAGTCACAAATATAGTTAGTACCACTAAATGCCCTCCAGGGACTTCCCCATTTTAAAATTGATGAGGCCCAGCCGTGAAAGCAGAGGCCTGCTCAGAGAGGAGTCATCTGGGCCTCAGGACGGGGGGCGGCTCACTGGGTAGCTGATTCCCACAATCCCCGTCCGCCCAGAAGGAATAACTTGGGCAACTGCAAATCCACACCCCCACAGGTACCACACTGGATTAGACACTGTGGAAACAGGCACCCATCAGACGAGCAAACCCTCCCCCGCCAGCCAGGCAGACAGGTAACACTGAGCCAGCACAAGGCCAGCCCAGCTCCCCAGAGAGCCTCTGGAGGCAGTCTGGGGCCCACAAGCACCCTTCTGTCCCTCCACAGACCTGGGAGGGCTGCGGCCCAGCTCCTGCTGCCAGGAACTCTCTTTCCTGCGGGCTTTGGCTAAACCCCTGGCTGGGTGTGTGCAGCCGCCCTGAAGCCCAGAGACAAGGGTGCTAACTGGCAGGATGCCCCAGGGAGGGCAGGGGGTAGACCGAGCAGGGAGGGAGATGGTTATAGACTTCCTCTGCAGGAGGAGTGCAGAAGGGGAGAGTCTGCACCTTAGAGCCGCCTCCCAGAAAGAGCCAGCCCAGTGCTAACACAGAGGCACTGGGGCCCTCCAGGCGACTCTGATTGGAGGCCAAGAGGGAAACTCCAAGAGTCTCGCCCAGGTGTCTCCTGGGCCCTCTGAACACTTTCACTTGGACCCCTAAACTCCCCAAACAGTCCCAGAGTTCTGCTAACCTTTCTCTCGTTTCCTTCCCCCTCCTGGGCAGCAGCCCTCTGAGCTGCCTCAGGAGAAGCCCTTCCCCAGGGAGACGCAACGCAGCTAGCAAATTAATTGGCAGCAGCCTGGTGAATCACACGGGGACTTCCTTCTTGTTGCCCGGCAACCACATGCACTTGGCAGTGGGACATTAAACACAGAGGGGAATGTTGGGAGGCATTTGCAAAATAAAATAAAAAGCAAAACATACAACACCCCAGACTCATCCCAGTATGGCAGACCCAGCCAAGCGGGGCAGGGGTGGAGATGAGGGAAGAACAGGGCAGGACAATGAGGTCAGGTCCCAAGCAGGCTAAGCAGAGCCCGACGCCCCCCAACCACCAATCAGACTCTTCTAGGTGTATGTGGCCAAAGACACGCCTCTGTTGGCCTAGAGAAAGGCAGTAGGGGGACCGGGATTAGCAGGCACCTAGAGATTTGCAGATTACCTAGGAACACACACGGGGCCAACGGGATTACGAAGTTTACTGCAGGACTACCCTGCTGTTTACACTTCCCCACCAGGTTCTGCTGAGGGCAGGGTCCCCTCCCCACAACCCTGTCCACTTGGATGTTTTCATGCCTGTTGCCATGGCCACTGGGAGCTGATTAGACAGGCCTCCAGCACACTGCCTTGCCCTTCAGACCCTGTCTCTGGCCTCTCTGAAAAGTCCCAGAACAGAGTGAAATGTATGGCTGCTCTACGCTGGGAGGATCCCACAGGAGAAAAACTGGGGATGAGGAGAGGAAGAACAGTAGCGAGAGGACCCCTGTGGTGGGCTATTAGCCCCCAGAGACACTCACAGCTTAATCCGGCAACCTACGAATGTAGCTTCTCTAGCAAAAGGGACCATGCAGACCTGAGTAAGTTAAGGATCCTGAGAGGCACAGATCATCCTGGATTGCCCGGGTGGGCCCCAAATGCAATCCAAGTATCCTTCTAAGAGGGAGATCTGACACAGAAGAGGGAGAAGGAGATGGAGACGCAAGAGGCTGGAGAGATTCAAGGAAGGAATCAGGACGCAAAGAAAGCAGGTGGTCCCCAGAAGCTAGAAAAGGAGAGGAAATGGATCCTTTCTCAGGGCTTCTAGAAGGAACCTGCCCTGTGGTACCTAGACTTTACCCCAGTGACCTGGCTGCCAAAGGGAATAAATCTGTGTTGTTTTAAGCCTCTAAATTTGTGGTGGTTTTACGACACCACAGGAAACTAATCTTGTCCATCAGGGCATGCTGCGTCTCTCTGTCCCCACAGGTCTATAAATGAGAGTATCACAGTAGGATACGGGTACCAGCAGAGTGGAGCTAGTCAGAGGGGCAGATCCAGGAAGTCTAACAGCTACCCGATGGGCTCCGAGGGAAAATGCCGGGTCTCCAAGAGCAGCAGAGGTAAGCAGCAGCCTCTACACCACTGGGGATTGTCACTTGGTGGCAGGTGGCTTCATCTCTGAAAGCCTCAGTTTTGTCACCTGCAAAATAGAGACTATTATCTATCTTGCAAAGCTTTTAGGATTAAATGAGATGCTGCATGAGAAACACATTGCCATGGCAGATGCTAAATGAATGACAAATCCTAGGAAGTAGTAGGCATGAACATATGACATGGGCAGAGGCTATTTGTTGCCTACCCTATGATTTATTCTCCCCTTTCGAGTTAGTAACATAACTGATTTTTGGCTGGTGGATTGTGGCCCAGAGTAAAAACACTATGTTTCTTAGCCTCCCTTGCAACTAGCTAGGGCCATATGACTAAGATCTGGCCAAAGAAATGTAGTTTGTGGGACTTCTTGTTGAAAAGGTGTTTGAAGGAGCCCAAGTTTTGCCTATCTGGCTTTACTACCTTCTGCTTTCAATGAGGACATGATGGCTGGTGCTCCAGCAGCCAACCTGGACTATGACAGATGTTGAAAATGGGAGTCATGCCCTATGATGATCTAACAAGAAGACAGAAACCTGGGTCCCCAGTAACTCCAGAACTGGATGGTCTTTCTCTGGATTTGTTATGTGAGTGAGAATGTTCCTCTGCCTTAGTTACTCAGTCATTATTCTTTTGGAGTATTCTAGTGGCCAAAATGGAGACAGTCTATCACAGGCCTTGGAAAATAGGATTCAGAACCAATCTCAAGTACTGGTTCTCAAAGTACAGCCCTGGACTGACAGCTTTAGCAGCACCTGGGAAGGTGTCAGACATGCAAATTCGCAGGCCTCACCCCCAGACTGACTGAATCAAACACTCTGGGAGTGGGGTCCAGCAATCTGTGTTTCAACAAGTCCCTCGGGTGCATCTGGTACACACTCAAGTGTGAGAACCTAAAGTTCAGCTCGTGCACTAGCGACATCTGGGGTTGGATAATTCTTTGTTGGTGGTGCCAGGGACTGCCCTGGCATCGAGATGTTTAGCAGCATCCCTGGCCTCTACCTGCTAGATTCCAGTAGCACCCACCCCTCGATGCGACCATCAAAACCATCTCAGACACTGACACGTGTCCAGGGTGAGGAAGTAAGAACAAAAGAGCTCCCGGTTGAGAAACAGCATCTCTCGAGTAGGTAGTGGTTCATTTCTTGACCTTGGCTGCACAGTAGGATCGCCTGGGAAGCCTTTCAAAGTTCCGGCGCCTAGGCCTTGTCCCAGCCCGGTTAGATCAGAATCTACCAGGGCAGGACGAGGCAGCAGTTACAGCTCTCCACGTGACTGCAAAGTGCAGTCAATGCTGAGAACCACCGCGCGCTGCCGAGGGCAAGACCCAAGATGCTCCAGGCAAGCACTAGACTCGGGAACGAACATTCCAGTTGCCGGATGGGGTGATGAGCTGAGGTGGAATTCCTAGTGCCTGTGTCACCTCATTTCCCATCAGAACAGGGTGGACACCTTTCGTTGTCTCCCATGAATAACTGCAGAAAGCCTGTTTCCTCCCCTAATAAACACAGCACACAAGGAGCCAGCTCCCACGAGGTGCTATAAACATTAGCTCGTGCCACAGAAAGAACCGTCTTAATAAAGACAGTGGTACAGCAGTGGGGCCTGTTTAGAAACGGGGAGCATGAATTCTCTCTCCAATTGGCAAACTCCCCAGGCACTGGAACCAGAATCCTCCCACAAGGATGCACTCTGAGCAAGGCGAGGGTGCCCATGAATTTCACAGAGCCCTGGAAGGAAGCTTGGCGAGGGGGCCACAGCTGGGGCAGAGCACGAGAGAAGGAAAGAAGTCAGAGGCAGCAAGGAGGAAAGAGGGCGAGCCGGACAGGTCGATGCTCCGGCTCTTTGCGGAGAGACATGAAGTCATGTGCACATTCTCTCTCCTGCTGGGACTGTCTTTTCCCTTCATTATTTCATTCCCAGGCTGCCCTGCTGCAATGCTGAGCCAAGCTTTTCCTTGTTTCCCTTGGCCCACATTATTGAGTCCAGGATGTCACTGGGGAGGTGGGGAGCAGCGTCGGGGAGAGAAAGGAGGAGGAGGAGGTGGGGGGCGAGAGCGCGGTGCAGCCAGGAGGAGGGGTGAGAGCAGCAGTGGGGGCGCTGGTGGGGGCCGGCTGCCAAGTCATCGCAGCCCCGCATGACCTGGCCTCCCTGCCCCCTTCCTATTTCGGCCTCACCTAGCAAGCCCAGGAATGAGTCTGTGACCCACGCAGAAAAAGGTGACTCCAGTGGGTCTCTAAGGGTAAGGCTCAGCAGGGTGGTGACCACCCGCATGTCCCCATCCTCCCCTGGAGGGCTGCCTTCTGCTCCTTCAGCCCAGTTAACGCAGCAGCGGAGCAGAGGAGCAGAACTGCTGTTGCTCTGGACCAGTGGTACCAAAGAGGCAAGGAGCCCAGGTCCCTTTTCTGTTCCTACAGACTTTTGACAAGTGCCTGTGCAACGAGTTACTCCAAAAAATATAGGACTTGCTGCCGGCACCAGCCATCCCAAGGTCCCCACTTTCTTTTCCCTACCCTGTCCCCCTCCCCACAGAATCAAAACATACCCCCCTCTCAACTAAGTGGAACCCCTGGATCCCCCCAGCCTGTAAACCGGGTGAGCAAATGTCCGCTTGCAAATGTGTTAAAAAATAAACTTTAAAAAGCTTCCAGCTGTTCTGTTTATATCATGGTATTTCTCTGCTCCTGTCTCCAGAGGCCAGTGCATGGTGTCCAGCATCCTGACTGCCCAGAGGAAATATGAGTGGCCAGAAGGCACCCCTGGGGACAGGCAGGGAGGATGTCCCCTCTCCCAGGACCACACTCAACTAATTCATCCACCATCTCTTCCTCTGGGAAGATGCAACCCCATTCTTCTACCCACACCCCGTTTCTTCTACTCGTATGGGTGAGACATACATCCCAGGGGTTGGCTCCATGGAGAGCAAAGGAGCCTGAGGTTTCCAATGACGAGCCTTAAAGTTTTATCTTCTCCCAGTACCCACTGCATCTCTCCCTAAAATTCTTACACCAGCTGCCTTGTGACATAGAGTCAAGGACAAAACAACACAGAGTGACCCTTACAGGAAGATGTTAAATCACCACCTGCAGGGACACCTCAGGAGCTGGACCAGCCAGAGCAAGCGAATGGAGTTCTTGACTTGTCAAGGCCCCTCCCCAGCTGGCAGCCTCTGATCTATAGAAGGGTAATTTGCCAACGGGCAGCCCTGTGCACACATAGCCCCACACGCACCATTCCCAACACGCACACACCTGAGGGCTCAGGATTCTTTGCACAAGGTGACGCCTGCTCCCTTTGATGCTCGCCGGATGTGTTCCCATTGGGTGAAAACCAGACCTCAATAAAACCCGGCATTATCAAGAGGCCGGTGGTTTGCGATTGCACCAGCCCGTTATCTCCCTTGCCCTGGGTGGGGCTGCTTTGTGGTTCCCCATTGAAAAGCACTAACTTCTAGGTGGATCAAAGACCCTTCCGAACCAGCCGACCTGGATCCCATATTTATCCACAAGGGATTGTTCTGAAAGATGGACTTTTACGATAATAGGGACCCCGGTCCCAGACTCCCCCTGTCCTCTCCTTATCATGCAATGTCTCTCTCAGGGGCCACCCAACGGCCAGTCATAAGGTCGTCCTCTCTTTCTTCAAGTGGCCCATTTAATAATAGCAAATGGGGGGCTGGGCCAGAGAGTGTCCTGGCCCCGTGCAACAGTGGGAATCCAGGGGACACAGAGGCACCTCTTTGGAGACCGTGCAGGGACAAACTGAGAGGTTCCCCTGGTCTGGACCTTGATGCCCCTTGTTGGACTCCACTGTCCACCCAGATGTTTGAGGGCCAGCAGTCAGCCTGCAGTGAGGACTGGGCGGGACCTCAGAGTTTTCTGGGTATAGAATACCAAGGACTACTCATTGGCAGGGGAGAGAAAGAGCATGCGCACTCAAGGACTGTGGGTGCTGGCAGGGGTCGGGCTTCCCAAGCGTTCCTCAGCCCCGTGTGGTCAGCTGGAGGCTTGCCGTAGCAGCCGTGTTTTTCATTGCATTCAGAGTACCTAGCTTAGTATCTGGCCCTGAAGAGGCACATGAATGAATGAAAGAGCGAGTGAGTGAATGAATGAACAAATGAACTAATGAAGGAACAAGTGGATCACTAGCAACATAGGCTAGTTATCTCACAAGTGTCAGGGGGACGTGGGACATGGACATCACTCCTACCAACGACAAAACACAGCAGGCAGTGCACCCGCCTGGAGCCACCTTCGCTGAATGCCATGAGGTCAGAGGTCCATCAAGGTTCAAATCTCAGATCCAGGGCAAGTTACCTCAATTCTCTTAACACATCTGTAAAACAGGAATAACGGAGAGCCCAGTGCATCGTAGCTGGGCGTGAGGCCTGAGCTAGCTAAAGGCTCAGCAAGGAGTGTTTGGCATTATTACTGTTTCCCTGCGGTGCTGCCTGTGGTCCAAGTACAGGTAACACAGTTCCAAAAGGAAGGAGCGTAAGTCACTGCCTTGGCCCTTTCCCTGGTATAGACTACACTAAGGGCTACAAAACTCCGTAGCCGCCTTCGGGTACTCCTTCCTTTTCTTTCTTAATCCATAAAAATGTTGTTCCTAGCATTTGGATGAACCCTGAGATCAACTCCTTCCATGGTGCTCCAACTGCCCCTAAAAAGTGAGAACTCAGCGTGCAGGGAGGAGGTGGTGACACCAGTAGTTGCCCCCGCTGGGAACAAGACAGCTCACCGACAGAATAGGGGCCGCGCTCCCGAGGCCAATGTCCTGGAGCGAAGGGCACTCCAGCTTGGCTAGTATTCGCCGTTGAGCTGCACAGATAACCCTCTGCCTTTGGCTCCTGTCTTCCCCTTGCTCGTCTCATCCTCGGGGTCCTTTCTTCCTTGAACCCTGGTTCTCCCATCTGTCTCACTCCTTAGACAGGCTACCGCCTCAAGAGCGGCTTAGGCCACCCCAGCCGGCAAGGATGCCTGTGGGCCTGGCTCCATGTGCACCCCCCGGCCCAGCACGGCCTGGGCAGCATGTGGCGAGGCTGCCAAGGTGACGCGGGAACGGGGCCCAGCACCCCCCGGCCACGGTCACGAGGGGCCAGGCTGTCACCCAAGGCTGCAGCTGGGCTTGCAGAGGCCCTGGGAGGTCAGGCAGCAAGTTCACAGGACAGGCCACCCACACGGCTCATCAGGGCGGCTGGACTGTCCCGGGGGCCAGTGCGGCTCTGGCCCTTGGCTCCAACTCGGAACACTCGGCCATATGGCCTCCCTTGGGGAGGATGAGAGGGAAAAGAAGTAAATCAAGGGCAAGCAGGAGCCACACCTCCGTCCGGGTGCCAGGGACCCTTCCTGGGCGGGGTGGGGGGCAGGGGCGGACACAGGAGACGCGCGACTCCGACAGCAGGATGCCCTGCAATGGGAACGGGTCTCCCTCTGCAGCCCCAGATGCGTTTCCAGGATCGGATCTGAACTTCAAACACCCTGAACCTTGGGTTACTTCACACTTTTCTAATTAAAGACCCAAACTGGATTTTCATGTTGGCGGAGAGCGCTCTGACCAGAAGTGTAGGCAGTGGAGCAAAACAGGAAGAGAACTCTCTCTCTCTCTTGTTCTCTCTCTCCCTTTTATTCCCTCTCTCCCTTCCCTCTGAAAGTATGGGGGCAGCAAACAGAATCTCGGCAGCCTCGGCCTCTAGGTCCCCTGGAGCCTGCCTGTGTTGTGTTCTGCTGAAAGCTTCTCTCTTTTCTTTGGTCCCATAGACACCAGTCCGCATCCCGGCTGGCGGGGCAGGGGTGGGAGTGGAGGGGAGCTGGGTGAGGTCTGGGAAAAGAGAAGAAAGAGGTGAAGAACAGACTCCCTGGCACAGCTGCCTCCAAAAAGCCTGAATGCCTTGTCTGGGCGGAAGGCAACCTTCCCAGGTTCCTGGGCATGCTGGGACTTGCTGGAAACCACAGCTCCGGCTGGCAGAACGAGGGTGGACAGTGCAACCAGAATTCAAAGGGGCAGCCGAGGGAGCGGGCCCCACGGGGGAGAGGGGGAGGGTTCAGTGAATCATATAAATTAGAGACAGAAAGGATGTCAGGCCACCTTCACTTCCTTCCTCTCCTAATGGGAATTATCTCATTAGCCCCCGAGCTTCCTAGAGGCTGACTTTAAATAATTCCTGAAATGGGGATTTCAGTCCACAGCCCCCTGTCCCATAGGACTCCTGAGAGCCGAGGAGGGCTCTTAAAGGGACAGCGGCAAAAAGACACCAGTTTCATCTCCCTCCCACTGAATATCCTCTCCAAACGTTTCACATAAGCTAAGTACTACCTTTCCCCCTGTGTTTCCACTTACTGGAATTTTTTGTGAGAATATAGTCATTGGATATGGTGACAGGCTCAATAAAGACTTCCCTACCCCCCAAAACAGCCACATTCTAATCCCTGGAACCTGTAAATGTTACCTTATGTGGCAAAAGAAATTTGGCAGATGGGATTAAGTTCAGGATCTTAAAACAGGCAGATTATCATCTTTCTGGATTTTATTACTATCTGGATTATCCAGATAGGCCCTAAAGGCCATCGCAAGTGTCTTTTTAAGAGGGAGGCAGAAGGAGGTTTCCTACAGAGAGAACAAGACATGACCACAAAAACAAAGACTGCAGTGATGTGGCTACAAACCAAGGAATGCTGGCAGCTTCCTGGTTCTTCCCTGGAGGCTCCAGAGGGAACCGGCCCTGCTGACGACTTGATTATAGCCCCATGAGACTCGTTTCAGAGTTCTGGCAGCCAGAAATGTTAGAGAATAAATCTGTGTTGTTTTTAACCAACTTGGTGGTAATTAATCACAGCAGCCCTAGGGAACTACTACAGATATGAATAAAGTTGTTGCTACCAGGACTGCCATCAGAGCCTTATTTTACAGCAAAGAAAAAAAAAAAAACAGTGGAAACCTCACAGAACTGTTTGAAAATGACCATGTCAGGGTCCTACAATGCCAATAAAAAAATTCCATTCTGGGCATGGAAAGGGCACGGAATAGATGCTTACTGCTCCATCAGGGACGCCCCCTGAAATCTCCGTGCTCCTCCTGTCAGTGAAGGGATGGAACCTTACAAAGCAAAACAAACTACACATCAGCTGATGTGAATACTCATGTCTGTTGGTGGAGCGCCTCCTTGGTACACTGCACTGTGGAATACAGTCTGAACTCCCACGTGCCTCTCTCTTCTTTGATGGCCAGAAGGTGGCAAACCAGGACAAATCACATGGCAAGAGACACCTGACTCAGCACCCAGTGATTACGAGGACAGAGAAAGGGACCCTGCTCTACAGAGATTCCAGATGGGCAGCTGCAGGGTCCCTTGGGAAAACCTAGGAGATAAGGCCCTGGGATCTATTTTTGCTCCCATTTTCAACCCACTGAGAACAGGAGAGAAGGGAGGGGAGCCGTCCTCTGAGCCAGCGCAGGCTGTTGGTTCACACTGCAACCCAGACAAAGCACGCCTACCAGGCGGTGATTTATCAGCTGTGGGAGGCCCCAGACGCTCTTAAGCCACAGGTAGGTGCCTATAAAGCCACCCTCCCGGGGGAGCACAAGCCTCAGGCCCTGCTCTGCTGCTAAACCCTGTAAGCACCCTGGTGCCTCAACCCCGGTGGCCCTCAACAACTCCTAATGCCTCGTCAGGAGCTCACTGATTTCAGCTGGCCTCACACAAACCCTGTCAAGGGAACAGGTCAGGTGCTGTTCCTATTGCACTTTACAGATGGGGAAACCCTGTGGGGGCAGTTCCGTCACTTGCTCAGGGCCCTCCAGGGAGTCCCCACATGTCCTGGTTGCTGGTCCCATGCTCCTCCCACTGACCATGCACGCAAACAGCATTTGCACCACCTCAGCACTGCCCACCAGTCCTTTAGGGCTTTACATAGGTGGCAACATATATGGGGCGATGGCTCTTCCCTCTGGGCTTCCTTTTCAGACACTGGGGAGCCTGACTCCCCAAAATTCTCACCTCTTTCTGTTCAATCAACATTCCTCTTCCTGCTTGGCAGCTGGGAGCCAGCCGAAGCAGGCATGGGTTGTGCCCAGGCTGGGCCTCCCCCATGAGCGGCAAAGCATGCCTTTCAGGATCCGGGAAGAAAAGCTGCCCACTGTGTACTTTTCCAGGCATGGAGAAAGCAGAGCTGACTTGAAGGCTGAGCTCAGCTCATGAGCTATAGCCTTCCCCACCTGCCCTGCAGAGGAGCTCAGAGCTGGGCCCCCTATTTCTCTAAGCTGCCCCAAGCAGCCCCAGGAAGTGGCTGGGGGACTTCAGAGCAGAACAGAGCAAGGAGAACACCACCCTCCACCCTCTACTGTAGTCACGGGTCAGTAGGGCAGGGGTTAAGGATCCCCAGGTCAGGGCCATCTGTGGGAGGTGGCAGAATTCCTTTTTGGAGGGGCTCCTGGGCCAAAGTAGTCCACACCACCCAGAGGCATTGACCACAGATCTGACTGAGCCCCAAGAACCAAACTCCACGGGCAGGGAGAGCAGGGCAGGGTGCCCCTCTCCTGAATGCCCAGATGCAGGCTGGCTCCTTGGACCTGATCTTCCAGTTGTGCTTTCCCCTCACCAAACCCCTTCTTTGTCCCCTTCCTCATTCCTTGTGGAATGTGCATCGCCCTCAAGGTACCTTGGGAAACACTGCACAGCAAAGAGTTCATGGGCTTTTCAGCATTTGGGGTCAGGCCGGAGTGGAGCCCTGAGAAGGTGAAGGATGGTGTGCAAGCTGTGAAAGGCAGGCTGCCTCCAGCAATCTAGGCCAGCGTCCGGTTCCCATGACACTCTTCCTGGCAGTGTTAATAACTAACCGCGTCCCAGACAGGTGCTGGCGGCCTGGCCTTAGGAGTTCTTGTTCAGGGTTGAAAAGTGAGTCATTTCCCTTTTATAGTTTGCTAGCAGACTGAGTCACCGGAGGCCGACCCTTTCATACAGGCTCTCACACCTTGGCCAAGTCACATTCACATCCATACGTTGCACCACCCTTTTGCTAGGTCAGCTGGGCCCCGTGAAGCTGCCCCTCACATCCAGGCCAGACAGCATCCCCGTGACCAGAACTCCACCCCTCCCCTACCCCTGCTATGTCCTCAACGGGGCCACTGACTTATCCCAAGAGCCGTCTGGAGAAATGTCTCACAGAGAGGGGGCCTGAAGGTGGACACTTAGGCCTGAGGCTGGGTTAGGTCTCTGTCACCTTTGACCTTTACCCTAAACAGTCCAGAAACAAGGAATACTAGAAACAGAAAGTTCCAGAACTGAAAAAGCCAAAGGACGTAACTGGGAGGCAATAAATCAGCCCCATCACTCATGGGAAGGGCAGAGACTGAAGGTAGGTAAATTGAGTCCCATGACTATTAACATGCTTCCCTATTTCCTGTGTCAGGGCTGAGGCGAAAGCGCCGGCATCAGGCTCCCCCAGTGACTCCAGTAAATTGCTCAGGATGAAGCGTCCAGAGGGATAACCAAGTCCATCTTGCCTGAGAAAAGAAATGCACACACCTCTTGCATGGTCTCTCCTACCAAAAGATACCTTTTCTTAATTAAAAAGAGAAACTTAGAAAGAAAATAGGAACATTTAAAAAATAGGAGAAAAAAAAAAAAAAGAGCCCTCACTGAAATAATTTGGGGATTTACTTTCTTGAATCCTCAGAAAGTCCCTCTTGCTACCTGGTTTCTAAAACAGACGATAAACACAGACGACATCAGGTTGGACGGCACGGGGTGTCTCACCGCCAGGGGCTCCCGCAGGTGTGAGACAGACAGGTTGAGAAAAGATGACACTATTTCTATCATTAGAAGATGAAAACCAAGGAGGAGAAATGAGAGCAGAGGCTGAGCACCGGGTGGGGCGGGAAACCTGACACCCTGCCAGCCGTTGGCCTTTTGGGTGAACTCCGCTTGTCTAGATGGGAGACAAGGAGCTCCCTCCTGCAAGCTGGGTTGATCCCCTCTCAGATATCACCATGCAAGGTGCCCCCAGGGCCTGGGAAAGCAGGGGATGCGGCTGCGCCGGCTCCACGGAGCCCCCCGGACTTTCCAGACTGCATTTTGAAATCTATTTGCTGACAGCAGCTCTGGCTCAGCCCGCGCAGCGGGGGCATTCCCCGCTCACACGTCGCGCACATAGCATCTGCGATCGCGGCCAGCCCAGCTGCGTCCCTAGCACCCAGGGTCCAGATGCCAGCAGAGAGAGAGACTCCACCCCCAGTGGCTGGTGCAAGAGGCCAAGTGAGTCATTAGGCCTGACCGGGGACCATGTCCCAGGGTGAGGTGGGAGGCCTGGGGACAGAGCGCACTGAGAGACACCGTGACTCACATTTGGACCCCGAGGGGAAGTTCCGTCTGTGAGCCCTGTGGGTGGCTCTGCTGCCCCGGGTGAGGTCATCTCTACGGCTGCTCAGAACTGGGACTTGCCTCTTCCTCCCAGCACCCCGCTTTTCACTCCCGATTATGGTTATGGCAGAAATCCTCATTTTAGCCACAGTCCCTCTCCCCGACCCACCACACACTCATGATGGATGGACCTGAGGAAAGAGCGTGTCCTCCCTGGGTGTCCGATTTTTTCATCTGTAAAAATAGTTTTTCCTCCAGATGATCTCACACAGGAGCCCTTGGGGCCAGAAGGCAGTGAATAGGACAGTCCTCTGAAAGGAGGCAGGAGACATCAATGCAAATTGCAAGTTGGTCCTGGTATTACTGCTCCCAACTACTGCTACGTGGACCCCGCCACTGGGCCACCTTCTCGCTCCCTAGGTGACTGGTCTGCAAGAAGAAGGAGCACGCAGGGTGACGGACAGGAAAGTGTCCCCGGCAGAGCCAGTGCCCAGGAGTGTGGCAGAGTCATTCAGAAATACACTCCAGCTTGGGGAAATACGCAGGTAAAGGCACTACCCCACCCACTGTCTTTTCCTATCTCCACAAGTTTCCAACAGCATGTCCACATTTTTAAGGTCTCACGGGTGGAAGGGTGTTCTGGCCATGGTCCTCAGCCGGATCTTTGCCATATGCGTGAGTAACAGAGAAGTAGCCTTTGGGGCATGAGGCGTTCCCTTAGGCTCAGTTTCCGTGCACTTGGCATCAGAGGGCATTTGCTAACAACCACCAAGACCAGGTCCTCCTGGAAGCTTTCGAAGAAAGGCACTTTGTTTCAGATGTGAGCCCTGGGGCACCCTTAGCCTGCCCCAACTTGATGGTCACTGTGAACGCAGGACAGGAAGGACAAAGGAGGAACGAGGCATTCCTGCAATTGTCAAGTTCCACGTTCTTGGAGGGACGAAGAAGATGAGAGGCAGGCGAGGAGGCTGCCAGGCAACAAGGAAAGTCCCCCAGAGGGCTGTGGGGAGACCAGGAGGGGTGACCTTGAGTAGCGCTGACCACTCTCAGGGATCCCCTGGGAGCAGCCTGCTCCCACCGCCCTGACCCAGTGGAGCAGGAGAGCGGGGCGGCTGGGCTCACGCCTCCTGTCGGTCCCCCCTTGCCCTTTATGTTTGCTCTTTCAATTTTCTTTGCCGCTGAGCCTGCAGCCTGCCAGGCTGACGCTGGTGGCTTCACAGACACAGAGGAGCAGAGAGCGGCCCTTTCATTAAGAGGCTCTTCCGAACTAGGCAATCACAGCTGGTAATAACCAGCCCTGAGAAGCGCCACCATAGCTTTGCAGCTCTTCACCACCACAGATGTCACTCTGTTGTCACATGCATGTGACTGGGCACGACGGAGCAGATACCCTCAATACCCCTTTGGCTGCATACTCACCCCTCAGCTGCCCTTCTCTCAGTTTCACACCAGCCCCTAGAAGGTGGGATCACACGCTTCTCTCAAAATCCTGCCTGGCTCCCAGTTCCCTGGGCAGGAGCCCTGGTGTCCCCTGGGCCCCCAGGCTCTCCCGGGTCTCATTCCCAGCCCACCAGTGCTCTTGTCCTCAAAGCCACCAGGTTCCGCTCTGCCTTGGCTTGGACGTAGCTGCTCCCTCTGCAGAAAGCTCTCCCCCAAAATGTTCAGGGGCCTCTCTCCCTCACCTCCTTCAAGCCCGTGCTCAGAGGGCACTTTCTCGATGAGGCGTCTGCCCTACTCAGTGCTGTGACCTGCCCTCTGTTCCCTGCCCAGCATAGGAACTGCCTTTCTTGCCCAAATTTCTGGGGGTTCTTACATACCATCACCTTCATATGTACTAGATAATTTACTTACTTACTCTTTTGCTGTTTATCCTCTCCCTTACCCCCTGCGTAGAAGGCGAGCTCCATGACAGCAGGATCGTGTTCTCTGCCTAGAGCAGCCTGGGCACACGGTAGGTGCCCAATAACTACCTATTAGATAAACAAGTACATGAACGAATGAATGCACAGGTCACTGCCATTCTGATGGGGAAAAGGCTGTGCACATTATGGAATGAACCGGTATTCAGGTGGGGGTCAGGTAGGAGGGAGGGGGCTGGCTAAGGCAGGGGGTGTTTTCAGAAAGGCAGTGCCCACAATCGGCCTGGAAATCCCCGTGGGGTCACTCATTAACGCCCCGCCCCCAACTCACACACACACACAGTCGAGGTCACCCAGACCCAGACCAGAGCTAAAGAGTAACTTCAGCAACTGACTCCCCTTTCCAGGCCCATCCTCCGCCCTTAATCCACACCACCACTTGAGTGCCTGGTCTGTGCAGAAAATGAGCAGTAAAAGGAGGAGGAGCCCCCCAAGGAACAGGAACATGACCCCCTTCCCCCGCTGTGGCTCTGGGCCCCTGCTGGGCATGCAAAGCCCTGCAGGTGAGGTGAGGTCCAGGTCCCGGGGCCAGGGCCACAGCCCCTGCAGTTGTGGGGTTTTGAGAAGGTGAGCACAGAGGGTGGCATGGGAGGGTGGGTGAGCATTGGCAGGGTGTGTAAATAGTCCAGTCTTGGGCTAAGGTAAGCTTGGCTGAAAGGATCCAAATTTGAGTGGGGTTGGTAGCCATAAGCCTGAATGCCCAGCGAGACTGGGTGCTGGGATAACGGAGAGAGAGCCGAGCCAGGGCTGTGGGCTTTGGTTTTGTTTGGTTACCAGAAAGTGGCATGATGGATACTAAGTTTAAGAAAGGGGCTTAGGAAAGACACAGAAGAATTACTTTGTGAAAGAAAGACCGCATGTCACAGCTGGGAGTCCCGAGTGAGTATCCCAGGTGGTGCTACCAAAGTCAGAACCAGTGGGGTGGCTGGGAGAAGGGAGGGGAAGGGTCAATCCAGAAAGCCGAGGAACAATTGTCAGGCTCAGTATTCTAGCAGACAGACACCTTCCTTCTAAGTGATCTGTGTGGAATAGATACATGAGGAAGGTATCTAACGGATAGGACATCTATTAAGGTCTAGACTTTTCATTAACTATATTCTCTCATTTAACTCACAACCTCCCTTGAGGACAGGGGACTAGCATTACCATTTTACAGATGAAGAAATTAAGCCTTAGCACTTTACCCAAGGTCATAATCCAGATTCAATAAGAAAAAAATACAATATAAAAACTTATTTTATGCTTAATGCATCCTGGCACTGTGCTAGGCACTTAACCCTGTGTATTCTCCGTTTCAGATCACAGCATTGCAGAGATGACCTCTATTGTCCCCCCACTTTACATATGTGGAACCTGAGGCCAGGAAAAGTGAAGGTCATAGCCCGTAGCCACAGTAGGAAGAAGCAGCAGAAGCAGGATTCGAACCCAGGCCTTCAGAGGTGATGCTCTTTGCCGCTATGCTAGACCGAGTGTGGCAAGTTTACATGAGCTGTCCAATTGCAATGCCCTGCTTTACATCACACAACACTCCCTCTCCCAGGCTCCGGAGGAGGAGCAGAGACCATCGCTGCCTCCATGGAAACTGCCCGTGCTCTCATCTTCCAGCTGCCCTAATGGCACTGATGCATAGTAAGACTGAGGTTTACCAGCAGCACTGTGGCTAGTGTAGAGGGCAACATCTAGCAGCTACAGGCAAACCCAACCCCTGTACTCAGGGGGCGGCCCCTCGCCCCATATCCTGCTTTATTAGGACCAGACTTCAGCCAGCATATTCCAGAGAGCCCCAAGAGCCCCTTTCAATCCTATGGTCAGTCTCTGTGCTCCTGAAGGTCAGCAGGTACAATCCATACGTTCCTCTGTCTCCTGGACCTGCAGGCTTTGAGTTTCCTATCTGATGGCCCTCCCCACACACTGTAGGACCTCCGTGCCGTGCACGGGACCCCGCCTACAAAGAGCAGGCAGTAGGAGCTGACGCACGGCGCACCGGGTGGCTGGAACAATTCACTGACACTTGGAACGGAAAGAGGACGCAGTTGGGGCTCTGGCTTTGAATTGGCTTCTGCATTACTTGGGCGACCTCAGGCGAGTGACTGTACCTCAGTTCCTCATCTGTAGATTGGGCATCCCGTGGCTGATGCACAAGTGTGAGAGGTGAGAATGAGTTCACAGAAGCAGAAGCTGTGAGGACCTACTGAACCAATTGCAAGGACTTAGTATTCATGAACCCGGGTCTCTGGACCTTCTGTGACGCCTCACTGCCCAGGCTCCCGCCTGCCGCTCACCACTCTGGGCTCGCAGGCATGTGTGTTAGGGATGCCCAGGCAAGGGGGCATGATGCAGAAGGAACAAAAGCCCCAAAACCAGAAGGGCACAAGGGTGTGGCTGTGCTCGAATTGCCATGTGCAGCTCACCTTTTTTCTTGTCCTTCTTTCCTGGTTCAAAACACCAACCCAGGTCAGCCACGAACCTCTGATTTCACCTAGAAAAAGAAGGGGAGAGTTACACCAGGAAACACGATAATAAAACTCATCTCCAAGCTTACTATGTAGAGCGAGTGGTCTCTTGAGTGCCAGACAGCCTCCTAAGGACATAAAAAACAGCTGTTTATCCTCTAGTAAGATAGAATAAAACTCCATGAATTCAGAATAAAGGGAGCAATCCAGTGCCTTTGTCAGCCATGAACACAGCAAACTGAAGAATACTTTCACATAAATATAGGTGATCACCGAAATAAACTAGACCTAGAATAAACTAAGACGTAAATGGTGATGACACTGTGTAGTAACTTTTAGCAGTTATGGCAAAACTTAAATTCACAGTAGTCCTTTACTACAAAGTCATCTACAGCCACAGTCCTGAGTCGTTCTGTTTTGAGGAGGCTGTTTACTGAGACTCCTAGGATAATCTCTCTGAATTTTTCTATGTTCTGACATGGGATGTCTGAATTTATTAAATGGGGAAACACATGTGAAACGTCTAGGTCTGTGCCCAGCCCCTATCATACACTTAATAAATAGTAGCCATACATTGATTAATTTTACACCTTTGTGGGTTTCCAGGGTGCAAGGCTATTCCATACTATCTAGATGATTCCTGAGCTAATAGCCACAGTTACCAGCATAGCTGATCTTGCTGCTAAAATGGATATTTAAACTTCAAATCCGACCTCTGTTCACCAGACACCAGAAAGAATAGTATTTCAAAAGGTGTTTAAAGATAATAGCCCCATTCTAAGCTTCCCCATCATTAGGCTCAAAGAAATCACTCCAGGCCCTTAGGTTGGCAAATGAAAACAGAGACAAGAAAGAAGAAGGGGAAAAACAATACCATCAGATTTGAAACAGAAAACTTATAACCTTCACTCACAAGGGAAAGGATTGTTTTGGTGGCATTTTGTTCTTGCGCTGGACGCACGCCTACATCATCTCAGGGCTTCGGTCGCACCTGTGGTTTCTAGAGTCACGGAGGACAGGGGACGGTCAAGAACTCTGCGGCCAACCCCATCACCCAATGCCCACCAACCAGAATGGGGGCCTCTTGTGCTCCAGCACCCGCTGCCCTAGTCCTGGAGAGACGAGTTTGCCGGGCCCAGCTTCCTCTATTATGCCCGTGAACTTATCCCAAGAACAGCCTCGAATGCAATCTAGGCCTCTTGCCTACAGGGCAAAGAATTCAACAATTTCAGTTCTGATGAACCGTGCAATACTTGGGACCTAACTAGACAACTAGCAAACGCTAGCAAAGTCATCAAAAAGAAGCAAACAGAACCGTAAGATACCCTCCAACTCTGGTACCAGGATAGGTTCGGTTTCTGTTACCACTTGGTTATCCCACGCCCAACCCACGTGCAGTTTAGGCGGGAAGCATCCTATAAACTCACCCAAGCTAAAGCCTAGCTGAGCAGAAGTGGTTCCAGCCTTACGCTCCCAGGGGAGATGGGAAATCTAACACAAGTAAATCTAAACTCTGCCCCCGTGAGAAGGGGTTAGTGGGAGACTAGAGGGAATCTTCTTTAAACCCTAAGGTGGAGGGGGGACGAGATGAGGAGGGGAGGCAGAATTCCTACAACCGAGGTTCCCAGGCTTGGCTACCCGCTGAAATCACCACCTCCCTCCCCTGGGCAACTGCAAAGTCATCCTGAAGCCTGGGGTCCCACACATAATGTTTCTAATTGGTATGAAGAGAAGCCTGGACACTTTTTTTTTTTAAATGTTTTTAAGTTCCCCAGATAAGTGCAATATGCAATGAAATTTAAGGATCATCTGGAGAGCTTGTTAAAATTCAAATTTGGTAAGTCAGAGGTGGCAACCAGAGATTGCCAATGCTGGTGGTTCACAGAACACACTGTGTAGCCAGGGCTTAGAGGGGTCCCCTCAAACACCCTCCTAATGCTCCCTCCCCAGAAACCTCAGGCAAACTGACCTCACCCCAAATCTCCCTCCTGGGGTGGAAACCACCCTGCTCCAGGAGGCCCCGAGACCTGCCCAGCTGGCCTCTGGAGTGACATCTCACCACATGGGTGAGTGCAACATCATTTACAGCCCAAGAGACAGCCGCCTCCCCCCCCGCTCTTCCTGCAATCAGGTTCTAGGCCTTCCAACCTCTGGCCTGAAATGCCCATCTAACGACCACTGCATGCAACAGAAAGGCCTGTTTCTGCTCTGCCTCTTAAAATAAGAAGGGGTCTTTTTCCCCTTTGCATTTCATGTCCAAATTGGCCATCAGGGCCAGGCAAGATGCCCGGCCTCCCAGGAGCCTGGGTGGACCATGGGTCCTATCCATCCTGGCCCACAGCACACGGGCTTCAACATCTGCCAGAGCTGCACACACCCGTCCCTGCTGCTTTCACAGCCTCAGCGCACACCAGGGACAGGCAGGGAGCAGATGGCACTCCCTTGGAAAGAGACCAAAAGCAGCAAACTGCCCCTGACCCCAAACCTCAGAGGGAGGCCAGAGCCTGCCCCGAGGTCCCTCCCTCCCCCCTGCAGCCCCCACCCTCCTATCTCCAGGGACGCCTTGAGCCAGATTCCACCTAGCGGTTCTGAGCCCAACCATCTCCAACCAAGACGGAAGGGCCTGGTCCTCCTGAAAGCCTCCCACCGAGGAATTAAAAGCCAGCAGGTGAGGCCACAAGAAGCCATTAGCCTGGGACACATCAGTCCCACCCCAACCAGCTGCCGTCTCCTAGAAGTGCACCACTACACGGAGCCGTGCTGACTGCAGGAGGCCTCTGCCACAGAAGACCACGGAGGGAAGGGAAAGTCAGTGGGACAGGACATGGGATTCCAGCGCCCGATAGGCGAGAGCCCCCTCGCTGGCCAAAACGAAGGCTGCAGTGGGGAATTCCTGCACCTTCTGGGTGGGTCCGAATTCAGAGAAGCGTGTTGTCTACAACAGGCCAAACCATGGGACCCATCACATGGCAAATTTCTCGTGTATTTTTTCAATGGAGGAAAGGGCTCATGACGACAGAAGTGCCTAAGGCCATAAGCATCTAATTCAGCCCCAAGTTTGCCTACGTCCTTCCAATTTCCAAACTTGCCACCCTTCATTCAGACCCTTGGCTGGATGCCCCTACTGACACCCAATACCATGGCTCTTTCTCAGAGACCCCCAGCCCAGCCCCAAGACTCTCCCCCAACTGCTTCCCATCCACTCGCCCCTTGAACCCGGGCCCTGTCCCAGGCTCGGCTGCTCTGTCCTGGACACTCCAGCAGCTGCCACCCGGGCTCCTGGCAGGACGGAGCACACCTCTGGAGTCCGCACGCGCATGCACACGTGCACACACAAACTCACGCAGCCCCCTGCAGCATAAACACTGAGCACATTTCACACCCAGGCCTATAAAAAACAATTATACAATCTGATCTGGCAAATCAGGGCTTCAGAACTATGATTCCTACAGTGGATTCAAGGGTTAGATGGGCAGGAAAAATTAACCTGGATCTTTATTGGGATTTGCGCCCAGGTCAGGATTAGAGTTCACTGATCTTCTTTATTTTCTTGCTAAGAGAGGGTAGAAAGCCTCCTCTCCCGCCCTCCCCACCCCAGCCCAGTTTGGCTTGTACACAAGCAAGCTGCTCAGCAATCTTTCCCACAAACTATCCAACCCCAGTAAAATCAAATACAGCACCAACTAGAAAAGATGACTGACAGACGAATAGATGACTTTTTCACAAAAGGAAAGTTGGGAAACCCAAATCCAAGTCAAGGGCTTCATTAGTTGGTATTAACCCAATCGAAGGTTAATGGAAGGACTGAACTGAGGCTCAGAGACCTCCTCATTGGCCTGGCCCAACTCTGAAATGTTTACCTGGAACTCACTCACCTATACACCTTTCTCTAAATATTCTTCTTCCTTTCTCTCTCTCTGTCTTTTTTCTCCCTCTCCAAGGAGTCTTTCAAGAGGAGGTGACTATTAACAAGAGTTGGTACCACCTCCTTAGCTCATTTCAACAGCTAGAACATCAATGAACTGTTACCACAATGCCAGCATGGGTTGACATCAACGAGATTATCCTTCCTCTACGAAAAACAAACACTAGGGTACGGCAGCGTGCCTTCTCCTCTCTCCTAGTGCACCTTCCTGGGGGCTTCCCCTGGGAAAGACGATTCCCTGAGCACTCTGCCAGGGCTTGAAAGATGAATCCCTGGTCAACAGACAGGTATATACATCTGCACCGGACTGGCATCTGCAAATGGAAGTCTGTGCGAAATAGGGCGGCGATGTATGCAGAAGCTGAGACAGAAGTTCCCAAGTCAAACGCCAGCGCGATCTACCCATGACATGCTTTAACTGTGCCTTTCTCTGAGATTGACCTGTTCAGAGAAAGTGTGTGCTTTCCAGGGTTCAAGTGTGGCGCCTACAGCATTTCCGCTCTTTAATCAAAGTGGCATGGGAACCAAAGCCCACTACGGTTAGGATTTATTGTAGGTGGGCAAGATCACCTCTAAATACGTGCATGGGTGAGTGTGTGTGTGTGTGTGTAGATATGTATATGTGTATCTACTCAAGGAAAATGACATTATGGGAAAATAAACCAGTTCCTAAACAGCAGCCTTAGACTTAAAACACAGGAAATGTCATTTCCTTGTGCCTAGTCCCATAAGGATTCTGGTGACCCAGTTCAGAGTGGTGGAAAGGGATGCTGGAATGTGCAAATTTACTGTCAGTTGGATTATAATCTTTGCAAAGAGTTCTAGCCAAATCTCAGTTTCTGATTCCAAAACAGTTAAGACAAGTGTATGTTTTTGGAAAGAGGGAGACAGCCAGATGTCCCTCTTCCTGAACAGTGAGTACGGTAACATGAGATTCCCCCTGAAGACCTAACCATCCTAAGTGTGGGCAGTGGGCATGGAAGATGGAGAAGAAGATGCCAAGGACCAGCAAAAATGCTGCAGATGGACAACGTGGGGGCAAAAACCCTCAGCATCTTGGTAAATTATCAAAATGATGTCACATACATGTGCTCTAGAGTCAGACTGCTCCAGATTAAAACCCTAACTCGACCGCTGACTAGCTGGGCACCCTTGGGACCCTGATTGGGTAGTTATCATTTTCTCATCTGGAAAATGGGGATAGCAGTAGTGGCTTCCCTGGTTGCTAGTGAGCCTTCCACAGCGGTTGCCATGGTAATTAATGTGATTTCTATCTGCTGATGTAAAATAGGACTACACTGATCTTTATTTCACAGGCGGGTTATTAGTACAAAATTAAACCATGTGTTCAACTGGGTAGCATATTTCCTGGCTCATCGTAAGTAATCAGTAAGTGTAAGCTATTGCTAGTATTGTGAAAATACATATCTATTACAGAATTGCTTAGGCTGTAAAAACAAACCGGGAATGAGAAAAGCAAAAGGTTGAGTTGTCCTCTCTGGGTAATAAGTTTACGGGTGGTTTGTGTCTTATTTTTTGCATGTCTAAAGTGAATAGGCATTGTTTGGTGAAGAAAAACAATGCCATGATACTCTAAAAAATAAACATAAAATGGATATTCATCATCCTTAACGAGAAGCAAAACTTTCAATGCTGTTTTTTAAAAGAGTCAAAACAGAAGTTGCAGGATCGCTTGTGAAATCGGAAATGGCTTGGAAATCAGGGAGAGAGAGCTGCAAATTTGACCCAAAGCTTTGGGGTGAATCTGGCAAGGAGTGAGACCAGAAGTGAGATGCCCCCAGACAGCAAGGGCCTCCGGGGGACCTCAGAGGCAGTGGAGATGTCACCAACAGGAGAGCCGCCCTTTCCTCTGAAGGATATAATCAATATTGGCTCACACTATGGACTTGACCAAGAATCCAAACCCAGCTGACAGGCTGCAGGCCACAGGGTTCAACAGACCTGCTCGGTGGCATTTTCCAAATGCTTGTGCCATTTTCAGCAGAAAGCTCTGATGACATTAGTGTTTTAGTGCAGGAAGACCTACGGCCCCGTGCACTTCCCGGAGTCTGTTACACAACCCCAGGCTGGAAACAGAGGCCGAGCTTCACTGGCACAGCCCGCAGAGGCCATGCCAGAAATAAGGGGCCTGCTCCCCAGGGGGCAATGCAGAGGGGATTTGAGCCCGAGAATGAGGGTCCTCGTGGACCTAGTTCAGGTACCCAGGTCTCAGGAGCTCCCCTTCCCCTCCTCTTCCCTGGTTCCTCTTCTTTCTCCTGGGCCCCAGCATCCAGGGGAACCCCGAGGCTCAGTCCTCAGCCCAGCTGAACTCCCACCCTTTCCCCTCATCCTTGAAGATTCCATGAACCCCTGCCCCTGACCTTTTCCCTAAGCCCCAGTGTGCCAGCTGCCCAGGGGTCTGTTGATCTCTGATTCCCAAATAACCTCAAATTCTCTTTATCTAAACAGAACTCCTTCTAACCCCCTCGGCTAGACTCCCCTCGGAATCTCCCATTTCAGGGAATTTAACTGCCCTCTCTCGGTCACCTAGATGGGCACTAAATCCTGCCCCTAATCTTGAGTTAATCACTCTACCTCTGGTCAGTTCTGCTAATGTTGTTTGTGATCCCTCTTCTCCTACATCCCCATGGCCAATGCACTAGCTCAGGCCTTCATCAACCTCAAGTCTGGAATGTTCCCATAGTAAGAATGTTATTTGGTGAGTGTTTACTGGGTCCCAGCCCATAACATGTATTACCGTTCTTAATTCCCTCATCCTGTATCAATTCTCCCCATGTTCTCTATTCCTCCACACATTGGCTCTGTTCTGGGCTGGAAAGCTCTAAGCTCCTTGGTGCCTCAAGGCCTTTGCACTTGCTGCTTCCTCAGACTGAAACACTTTGCTTAACTTCCAAAGTCTCTGGTTAGACAGCTGCTTTCTCAGCGAGATCCTCCAAGACGACCACACTTCATGGGCCACCAGGCAGTACAACGTACTGTCATACAGCACCTAACCTAATCTGACACAATCGTATTTGTTTATTCCATTTTTGTTTGCATCTCTGCCTGCTAGATTGTAACACCTCTGAGTGCAGAAAGCGTGTCTGTTTCGTTCTCTATTGTATGATCAGCATATATTGCATGCCATAGCCTTCTTTTGGTTGAAAGAATGAATAATAGTACAGTTAGGTGAAAGATAAGGTAATTGACATACAGAAAGATTTAAAAACAGCTCAAGGTTATGAGGCTAGTGCATAGTTGAGTCCACATTTGCATCTGCCTCCTCTGGCTCCAGGGGTAAAGCTGAGAGCAACCTCACTATCCTGCTTTCCACTGTTGCAATAATCCCCCACGGGGCTTCTGACCTCAGACCTGCCTGGTCCAGTCCATTCCACGGAGCTCATTCAGCCTATCATTCTAATGTACTATTTACCTCTGCTAACCTCTGCTCAACAGTTGTCCACGGCTCCTGACTGCTTTCCACACACAGACCAAACCCGTCCACCCCACATCAGAGGCTCTCTCCACTCTAATCCTTCCTCTTGCCCCTCCAGCCTTGTTTGCAGGTCTTCTCTCCAGGCAGGTTATCTCATCTTTGCTCCCCAAACCTGTCTTGCTCTGCTTCCTTCCCAGCACATTCCCTTTAAGCCCAGCCCAAGCCCCACCTGCCACAGGAAGCCACTGACTTTCCAGTCCTCGGTGACGGCTGACAGGGTCACCACCCATACCCCACGTTGGCACAAAACACAAGATCACAGAGGGGACAGGTTATCTACCACTAGGAGATCTTACATTCCTTTCGTGTGGGCAATATGCCTCATGTGTCTGAATTCCTAGAGCCTAGTACTGTGTACAAGTCATTAATCATAGCAGCCACACTGCTGCTTGCCACAGAGCTGGCCTGTGGTGTTCCATAAATGTTAAGTGGCTGACCTCCGCAATGGCCACGCTCTCTTAAGACTGCTAAGCCAGAGCTGAACGGCCATTCTTGGGGGCCCTCCGACCTCCCATCTTTCCCAATCCACCTCCATCTGCAGCTGCTAAATTGGCGCTACTTTGAGCACTCTCTTGATAGCAGAGTCTCTAACGTGGGCCTAAAGATGGAGCCCAACCCACTGTGCTTAAAAAAAAAAAAAAATCAAAAGTTTACAAGCCCATCAGGTTTTCTCTTTTAAAACCCCACCTTTGGTCTCGTACCCATCAGCAACCTCGAAGCAGAGCATCCTGACAGGGGTGCCCCGGCGGGATCCCTTAGCCACTGCGGCTGAGCGCGGCCCCGGCCGGGGGGAGGCTGACCCCCAGGACGCGTGCTGGGCCCAGGCCCCCACCCTTCCGCCGAGCCTTGGCCCCTGTGTGTCGGTTTCACCATGTTTAAATGGAAAATAAAATGCTCAACTCAAAAACACTTTTCCAATGATATTTTAAGGAAAAAATGAGATCACAGAAAATCAGGGAGGTAAGTTTAAATAGTGTGACCCCAAGCAACATTTTTTTCCAGACTCCCCTGTGAGGCTTGTTCACTGGACTGGGGGAGGGGCCCACCTGGGACACCTCAGCCCTAGAGTCCACCTGGGCAGCAGCAGCCATCACACTGCCATGAAAAACCCACACGATGCCACAGAAGCCCACACCCCCGGCAAACAGCCTCCTCTCTGAGCCCCAGATGGACCCTGAAAGTCCTTAGGTTTGCAAAAGTGGCCACAGCCCCCTTGCCAGCCAGGTCAACATTCTGCCTCTGCCAGAGATACCAAATGTTTCCTAAACCCACCCCAAGCCCAGCTCACTGAGCTATGAATAGTTATTAATGTTAACTTGGGGCATTAATTAAAAAACGTTCAGCCAGGCAAATTCTCATACTTTTAAGAAGTCATTTGGGTAATCGCCTTTCCATGCCACAAACTTTCCAAACGACTGACAGGTTGACATTTCACAATGTTGTTTGTTTTAATCAAGACGGGAAGAAAGAGCCAGTGTGGGTCCCAGGTTCATTTTTCAGGTGCCTTGATTTATTGATTGGCAAATCCCCACTTAATAGCGGCACCGTGAGGCTGGGGGAGAAAGAGGCTCCCACCTCCCTGGGTTGGTGTCTGGCTGGTGAGGAGGGAAGTGGCCGCAGGACATTGCCACGGCCCTTCTCCCGTCTGTCTCCCCTCTCCCAACACCCGGTGACCAGCTTCCCCTGGGCTGCTCTGCAGAACCTCCCAAGCACACTCTGGACTGCTCACCAGCCCTGCGCATGTGCCTCTCAGCCAGAGAAGACTACTTCCTGACCAATCCCCAGTGGGGACGCTATTTCAGCAAAGGGGCAGGGGAATCTCAGGGCCGCACGATGGCCAGTGGAGACTAAACGCTCAATGGTTCTCAAGCTTCTCTCTTCGAGCAGCAGAAGCCAGAACCAGGCCTGTATGAGCTTGGGTCCCACCTCCACTATTTGTAAGCCTCAGACTTCTCTCAGCTTCCTTTCCTCACTGGTCAATAGCTTCTGTAGTAATAGTGCCCACTTACAAGATTGTTTGGGGAGTCAGATTAATATTGGTAAGGCACTTACAATAGTGGAATATATAGAACACTACATATATGTTAGTTTAAAAGCCTGCCCGCCGCCCTAACAAACTTGAATATAGGACCTAGTAGTTCAGTGACAGCAGCATTGGCCCAGCCCTGGCTGGCAGGAACACAGAGGATCAGACCTTGCCCATCCCTCCAGTTCCCTGCTTCTCAGGGAGCCACCAAGGCCCCCCCCCAAGGCCCAGCGGGGTCCCAGGGCACTTGGTTTGACAGCCACTGCTCATTCTGAGCATTGAAGGCACTTGGCTTTCCAGGTGACACTGTAAGCCAGCGCACATCACAGTCTTTTATGGAAGGACAAGTGAGCCCTCCCGGGAGGGTGGCACTGGACACTGCAGGCTCCCTTCCCAGTCCCCAGTCTGGGCGCAGGCAGATGACAGAAGGCAAGGGGGGCAGGGAGGTGTGAGATGTGTAGAGGCGCACCCTCACTCACCACCCAGCCCCTCCTCAGGGCCACACAGTGACCAGCCAGCCTAAGGGACACCCACTCAGCCTCCCCACGCCCCTGAAGGGCAGGAGGGGTTTTCTTGAGGAAAAACCACCACAAAGCCTTCCAGCAACCTTATAATAACAGAACACAAGACACAGGCCGGCTCCGACCTTATCTCAAATCACCGCGCACCACTGGGCATCTCAGTGTCTATCAGGTACCCACCGTGTACCCCTTACTACTGCAGACACCAGAAATACAAAGCCAAAAAGCAGACCCCAGGCTCCCCAGGGTAGAAACTACTAGGAAAGATGATGCCAAAAGCAACTGACTCTTGCGTTTTACGATATGTCTTATGTACGGTATATTATGTATCATACATGTTATACATATGCACGTATGTATATATACACTATGCCCAGGGAGAAGATGGGGGAGAAGGCGGCTCCCACCTCCCTGGGCTAGCAGGATGGGGGCATCCGGGCAGGCATGGAGGGAAATGACTGCAGGGTCATTTGCCAGTGGGCTAACTTGGCTTAGGGGGAAGGAGGAATGAGGGGCATTTCTGGGCATGAATTACAACTCTGGTATTTTTAGCTGTACAATCTGGGGCACCGGGACTTTTAATAGTACTTTGAGTATCAGTAAAAAGAGTAGAATGCATGGACACCCCCAGGGAGGCTGACAGTCAGGGATCAATTAATTGCCAAGGACAGAAAGTGAGACAGCCTGGCGGAGGTGGTACTCAAATGAGGCCGTTGGGAGGCGCTTGGCTGGGCTCACAGTCGGACGAGCGAGTGAGAGGCCCTCTTGGGAGCCGGGTGGCCGCAGAGCCCTGACCCTTCGTTTATGCTGCCGTATCATCTCCATCCGCAAAATCTGGACCATCATTCCTCCTCCTTCCTGTCTCTCTGGGACACAGGAGAACCAAGCTGGGGCAGGGTGGGGGTGGAGAGCTGTGCTTTTAGAAGAAAGGCAAGCTGTGTGCTGAAAGGATGATCATTTTACTTGTGGAAGCCACGTGTGGGCAATGGCCATGGGTTTCTTTGGGTTCATCAGGAAATCCTAACAGAAAAGAGGTTATTTAAGTGAGACCAGAAAAGAGGTTTTTATATATCTGCGTAAGAATGTGCAGATATATAAAAATACTAAATGGAATTCCTAAAGCCCCATAATATGACATCTCCTTTGCCAGGCTCGGCTGCATGTAAAGTCTTGAGCTGTGGCCAGGGGCTGGAGCGATCAGCGGGTGTCTAACTTGGGCCTCCAGATCCCACGGTGGCAGGTCGCTCTCGGGACTTTGCAGCCCAGGGACCCAGCCCAGCCCCTCACCGTATGACACTACGGGCTTCTATTTGGAGTGTGCTTTTCAGAGACAATTACTTTAACTGAATGTCAGAGGGAAGACAATGACAAGCCCCGGTCATCACATTCCAGGCTTCCTGTGAGACCCTGGACCTGTCGGGACTCAGATCACACACCTGCCAGCCTGTTGACAGACATGATCAACCCTAGAGGAAGCCTGGAAGGATGGAAAGCAAATCCAAAGGCCTGACCCTCCTGCCAAATGGCTCAGAAACCAGCCTTTTAGGGACCAGCAATCAGCATGCGATGGCACGTGTGTAAGGGAGCACAGAATAAACACATGCCTTGCGGCCGAGGAGTCTAATGCAGAAACTCAACAAAACCCACCTCCATTGCACACGCACCCCACACAGATACAGGCTGTGGAACCATGCATGACACCAGGACAGAAGCAAGCAAAGTTTAATCAACTTAGGGAGGTGAAGGGCCAGGGTCATAACTGGGGAAGAGACCAGGGATGCCCATTGCCTTAGGTGTTTCAGAAGGAAGTGGATGGACTCGGTACAGGCACCACTGGTTCCCACCTGCATACCCTCACCTCCTTCCAGCCGGCTGCTCAGAGCCCCCACAGCCCTCTTACGGCTCCTGTAAATTTCTAGCTGGGTCTGCATTGTAAGAATTTAGGGAACTAACTGCCCTCCTAGCACAGATGTCCCTTGAAGGCTGAGTCTGTAACCAAAACTCATCTTCCTGTGCTCTTGGCCTGAAAGCCCTTCAGAGTTTCACCTTCAGAAATCCCACTTCCCAGAGCTTCCTCCGTTTAGCATCAGGTGGAGATTATTCTACTCTCCTGTGTGTAGGAAGCAGTAGGGGAGTCGGTGTCTGCCACCATCGGATTCCAGCAAATCACAAGCAAAATTTAACACTACATGGTCAAGAGATTGCTGAGACAACTGGAGGGTGTAACTTTTACCCTAAACGGCTTAGTAGCCTCCTGAGTGAGAGAAGAGAACATCTTCTAGTCCTTCCTTGGTCAAGTAATAGCTATTCAAGTTTGGAAAACAGGCGGCATTTGCAATCAAGTAGAGGAGACAGCGGGGAGCAAGGGCGAAAACAAGCTTTAATCTAGAGCAGGGTTCTCGACCTCAGCGTTAGAGACATTTGGGTCTGGGCCACTCTGTGGAGGAGGCTGTCCTGTGCAGTGTAGACTACTGGATGGCTAGTGGCTTCCCCAATCTCTACGCACTAGATGCCAGTGGCATTCCTCAGTGGTAAAAGCAAAAAATGTCTGCAGAACTTTATCAAATGTCCCCTAGGGAGAGACGGATGCAAAATCACCCCTGGTTGAGAACCACTGGGTTGGAGTCATCTCAGCCACTAATCAGCAATAGGATCTGAAGATCATCAGAGGTCTTCATTTCTTAGAGGCCTTAGTTTCTCATCCATGAGTGAGGACACTGGACCATTCCAGTGTTCCCCAACCTGAGGTAATTGTCGCTCATACTCAGAATGACATACAATCACACAGAAGTGCTTTTCCCTTTTCTAGGCTCTTCCCATCCTGATCAAAGCAGGAAGAACATCTCTATTTGGTGCTTTCAGTCCATTAACAGCTCTGCAACTCTGGCTACAGAGAGAACGCGAGCCATCTGCAGGCTCAGAGCTTGGGGAGGTCCACAAAACCTCAATCTTTTACAATTTTACTGTTATCTTCTATTTACATCCAATGACCCCATATTCCATTTAGGATAGTGATGTGGAGTTTCTTTTTAAAGGATGTTTTTTTAAGTAAAAGGTAAAACCATGTAGAAAAATACCAAGAAAATAACAATATGGGAGCCAGTATGGCAAAAGTCGCCAAAGTCTTTGAAGTGCTGGGAGGGTTAACTCGGCCCTCACCCCACACATTTCTAGCTTCCTCCTGGACATTGTCTTGGGTGTTTCCCATTAACCTCAAGACTTGAGGTGAGAGTAATAATGTGAAAACTATTGAATGCCAGTTCCCCCTAGGTTGCTGTTGTAAAGTTGGTCATGTGCCATCTGTTATGGGTTGAATTCCTCCCCCCAACACCCTCCCACTCCACCCCAATTCATATGTTGAAGTCCTAATCCTCAGTACCTCAGAATGTGACCTTATTTTGGAAATGAGTTTGCAGCAGGTGTAATTAGTTAAGATGAGCTTATTCTGAAGTAAGGTGGCCCTTGATACAGTATAACTGGTATCTTTATAAAAAGAGGACAGTTGAATGCAGACACACACACAGGGAGAATGTTACGTGAAGGTGAAGGCAGAGGTGGAGATGCCTCTACAAGCAAGGATTGCCAGCAAATCCCCAGAAACCAAGAAAGAGGCCTGGAACAGACTCCCCCTTCCCACCCCCAGAAAGAACCATCCCTGCCCAAACCTTGAACTTGGGACTTCTCATTTCCAAAGCTTGTGAGGCAATTCATTTCTGTTGTGTAAGCCACACCATCTATGGGACTTTTTGTTACATCAGCCCGAGTAAACTAATACATCATCTTCCACTAATTTGCTAGTTTGGTGACGGTATTTTGCATTCCTGAATCTCCCTGCAAGGCAGGAAATGCGGACATTCTTGCCAAAGAATTTATGTTCATTTAGAGATGGGTGTTGATGACAAAGAAAGGCCATTAAGACAAATAAAACCTTCCACACCATCCATGTTTAGACATCTTGATATGCCTGCCATATGTATATCTTTCCAAATTGTATAAATTGGATATTTGCTCATTGCTTTTTCTTTGCCAGTTAACTTACTGCATGCCAGTCTTGAGCTGTGAAATATGGGTGCCCAGCTTCAGTGTACAGGGAGGTCCCAGGTGGAGGCAAAGAACTCAGGTCTCCCAGAACAGACATTACCAGCTGGACCTCAAAGCCTGCAGGATTCACACCTTCCTCCCCACAAAATGTCCGGGCCTCTTGAGCAGCTGTTCACACCAACTGCGCCTTTCATCCAGAAGGCTTTGGCTATCTGAGGATGCTTGGAGAAGACTCCAAATTTCCCAACATGCAGGCCTTTGAGAACTCACAATCAAAAGCAAACTCTCCATTTAAGGGGATGCTCTGGTACATACAAACCACACAAGCCTTTTGAAACCTTCTGCAGAAAGTACCAACCAAAATGGTCATGTAATGAGAACCCTGTAGGTGACCAGAAGGGACTAGACAACAGCAGAGGGGACTAGAGATTCACGTTACACTCACATTGGAACCCAGGACTTTTAGATACCTTCCAAGTGGCCAGGAAACCACAATTCCATCTTTTTGGTTAAGATAAATGCCCCTACCGCTATTCATCTACGCAAGAACTCAAATACACAGAATTAATGATCCCACCTGCACTCTTTTCCCCATTTAAAATAAATATACCATACTCCTACACCTCTGATCACACTGTAAGTTTGAGAGATCAATGATCAGGCTTGACTATTCAATGGTAATCCTTTAATTCCCCTCTCTGGAAGCAGCCAGGTGTAAAGCAGAGCCCACAGAAACACAAAGTCAGAAAGCACAGCCGTCCACCTGCAGCTATGGTTTAATTTGCCACATGGGTTGTTCCCCCAGCTGCCATTGTGGAGGTATTTACTCAAATACTGACTGGGCATCTGTGGTGTGTCAGGCACTAGGCTGGGAGCTCCACCTTCGTCCGCTATTAAGCCAACACGCCAGTGCCCGGGACACTGAGTTATATTCCAGGCAGGGACACGGGTCATGAGCAAGTCAATACAAACATGCAATTATAAATCATTAAGTGCCTGGGAAGAAAAACAGAAGAACGCACAGGGTGGGAAGCCAGGAATCGCAACTGCAAAGGCACCTCTATGGAAATGATGTTGGGTGGATATCTGAAGGACCAGCCTAAGTCTCCCATGGGAGTCAACACAGGGAGCTGCTGCCTTTGGCTGCCCCCACCCCTCAGGTATAACTGGGGTGGACCCCACTCCAAGGCCACACTTCACACAGGGGAAATTCTGAAACAGGTAAAGCAAAAAACAACCAGACTTGAGAACACAAGACCCACGAGGATACAAGTCAGGAGACCGCTGGCTTTCACGAACGGCAGAACTGACCTCGGGTAAGCTGAGATGCTCAGCGCATCCCTAGGAGGAGTGCCTCATTCCAGCACCTGCCACTGGGGTGAGTGGCACTGTGCATTTTGAAGGAATCAAGCAGAATCATGAATTTCACCCTTCTGGCCTACTGGGTTCTGGGAAGGCATTGATGAGGGCCTCAAGCATGATCACTCCACATTTTGTCACCATGAGTGAAGCATGGTTAAAAAAAAAAAAAAAAAGATTAAATAAAGGCTTCCTAATTCCTAGTCCCTCGTAGGGATAACTGCCCCCCCACCCCATGACAAGGCTGGAAAATCCCTAGGCGGCCAGGTCACTGGGGCTGCTCAAGGTTCTTCTCTTCCCGGCCCCACCCACCAGTGGAAAAGTACTGCCATCTCCGTGGCTGGGTTCCTTGCAGGGGTCCCTGCCGGGAACAAGTCTATGCCCCCTACCCACACCCCACAGGGAAATCCCACCCCACCGGGTTGAGCCCCAGCCTCCCTCTCTGGCCCAGTTGGTTTCACACCCTGGAGCAACGCTGCCCAAATAACCCAGGAGTCAAGTGTGGCCAGGAGCCAGGAAAAATGCCTTGAAAAGCAATGGGCCCTTGAGACCCGAAGGCCTGCAGCTTGCCCGGGATGCTGCCCAGTGCGGAAAGGGCCCCCCAGACCTGGCAGCGGGAGGCGGGAAGGGAGCCCTCCACACCCTGCAGCCTGTGTACCAGCAGAGCGTCAAGGCCCAGGGCACACAGAGCTCCACAGGGGCACCTCCCGAGTAAACGGAGCGCTCTGGCATGGGAAGGCAGAGGTGTGCGGCCGCGGGGCGACCATGGACTCTAGGACCTAAGATGACACACCTGCCCAGCCAGGGCACTCCTGGAAGATGGGCAGGTCAAGCTCTCCGACACTTGCTCACTGTTCCCTGAGCAGAGAGACCTGGCAGCCGCTCTCCCCACAGACAGGGGGGTTTTTTCTCCTCCTCAGTGGGCCATGCCCTCCCCCAGGCACAGATTCCCTCCATCCGAGTGTTTGGACCAAGCCCAGGGCTCCGACCACAAAATGTGCCCTTTTCTCCGGTGGGCTCACCTCAGATGTGAGGGACCAGGGAGCCAAACCGTCTGCTAAAAGGACATCCCCGGCATATTTCTTCCTAGTCGGAGGGTCCGCGGCTGGTGGCCACAAGTGGCACACCCTCCCCTGCCTGGGGCCCTCAGAACTGCTCCCCTGGTTCCTGCTTTACTGATGGGAGAAGAGGGGTTACCTAGAGGAACCCTTGGCTTTATCATTTCAGAGGCTCCAGGCTGACCCGAAGCAAGTGGGGCAGCCCTCTGACGAGAGCCAGGCTGCTGAACCCAGAGCTCCAGGACTTGCCCTTAAGTCCCGCTGCTGCACCCCCTCCAACATCCCCGTAAAACTGCAAAGGCACAGTAGCAACCCCCTTCCCCCAGGAGCCCCCCCCGAAAACACTCCGATGTGCTCCTGGGGGGCTCCACCCTAACGGTGGGACAGCGGGACCCTCTTCATGAGGATTTAGAAGGTGTCTTATTTTTTAAAAATTCTTTTTTTGGGTCACACAAAACCTGGTTGTGAAAGGGAAAAGAAAATGCCAACCCTGTTTGACACACATCAGATTTATGACCGTTTTTTAAAGCCTCAAGTACGTCACAAGAATTGGCCCACCCACCGAACTGCCCCAACTGTAAACACGGCCGGGCGCCCGTTCCTGCTCTGCCCTATCGGGTCTGTGGTCCTCCAACTCTGAGCAGCCCTTGTTTCCCTCCCTGGGTCTCTGGTGGGTTAAAGGATGCCTGGCTGTATATACATGGAGAGTACACCATGCAGCTCTCCGGGCTACACCTCCAGGACAAACATGGCCTGCTCACGCCTTCACTGGGGCAGGCAGGCCGCAGATGTTAATAAACATAGTTGGGGTTTATGGTGTGCCCATCGATTTCTTCATCCATTTTATACCCGACAAGTCAGGAGATCTTTTTTTCCCCCCACTTCCCTTAATGTACAAACTCAATAAACTGTTGTCAGACTTGGCGATAAATTTATGAATTTTGGCCTCCAGATGTGGCTGGAAATAAAAGTAAACACAGGGCATGAGCAACTGCATTTCAGGTTTGTGCCCTGGGAGGCTGAGTCTGCAAAAACCAAGGTGGAGAGAGACTCATTTGCCCTTTTCAATGAGACACCAGGGGAGGGTTTTTCCTAAAGGTAGGGATGCTGGTCAAAATAGGACAGACATGCCAAGTTCCTCTGGAAAATTCAGGGTTAGTAGTAGAATGCAGAGATTTGGACCCCTATCCAGTGTCATTTGTAGTCCAGTCCCCCTCTGGCCCAGTGGGTCACAGCAGTGTCCTCTAATAACTGGCAAGGACACAGCCTATCGGAGGAGGAAAGATTTCAGATCAGGAAGAATGGAAAACAAATCTTATCATGAAATCTACTTTTCTGGTGTCATGTATTCAGAAAAAAGAGACAGGGAGGCATTTGGGAAAGAAGCAAAGGCTAAGTATAAAGTGATAAGTCTGTCCATTTCAAATATAAACCAATAGGTTTTATTTAATTTCGTTATTGGTCAAAAGACTTGTGGGGCTTCAGGGTCTAGCTTACCTACCCATAGCAAGAAGCAGGATACAAAATAACATGCACATCTGAAAAGTGCAATGTGTTATAACTTGGCATTTCTTATGCTTTTTCTTTAGAAAAAGAAAAACAAAAACGGAGTGCTTAGGCACAGCATTTGACTGAAGTGGAATACCGCATGTCTTTTTGGACTGTACTTGCTTTAGCAAAGTAATAAAACAAAAATTCATAAGGCAAAGGTTTTCTTGGGAACAATTCAGTGGAAATATTTGTGGAGTCGTGACCAACTGCACATACTGAAGATGTTCCCTCTGCAAATGGCTTGGCAAGGGGCAAAATGACAGGCTAGGCATGGATATTAATAAGGGGGCAGTGGTCACTGTAATCCACTTGTGTTCAGTCCCAGAAAAGAGGCTAATAATTCATCTTTACACATCAAATAACAAAACTGCACATGCATGCAAACGATTCAGTAAGTAACTAAGAATTATTGCTTTGGAGGAGGTCATCAGCTATAGGCTTGGGGCTTATGATAAAAGAAAATGGTTTGGGTATTACACATACAGATTTTATATCTTGTTTTGTTTTTTATATGGAACTTTAAGATGAACCTTAAAGATTTCCTTCTCTGGATAAGAAATCACAATCATCAAAATATATCCTCAGGATGACTCAGTAAAGGCCAGTTATCAATTCTCTGCCTCTGTACTTTGATGTACCTGGGGGCCACAAGACATGCAACTAGCTGGCTTGGCATGTAGACCTCAAGTGTGCTTTACTTAGCCCAAAGTGCACTTTAACATGTTTTAGAATTAGGATACATTTTTTTGGAATTAGGTAATTTGGAATTCGAGGTGATTTAAGGTTTTACATAAAAATCTGGATTTCTGGATGATCTTGAAAAATGAGATCTGGCAACCCCATACCTGTATTATACAAGAACAAGTAGCCAAAGCTGAGAAACAGCCGCCTCTTTAAGGAGGGCGTGTGCTCTTCAGTGTACTGCAATCCACACCATGCCAAAGCACAGGCCTTATTCATTCACTTGTGTTAACTTCCCAGCCCCTGAAGGCATTTGAGTTTATGGTAAAAAAATCACCTCCATCACATGGTTCTTACATTTGATCTCTCTCATGTGAACACCAAAGATGGATGTTGATCCACTAAGTCCTCCTACCTGCGTAGAAATCACGTGTCTTGGTACAAAAAGGCTCAAAGATAAGAGAGGATTCCGTATCAATGGTTGGCACTCTTAGATTTCCTGGTGTAAGCCAGCAAAACTTTGAGTGTTGTAAAGTCCAAAGTTCCTAACCATAAAAGGATTTGAGCAGAAGTACCTTAGATCTTTACATTATACATGTGACTGAACAGCAGCATAAGGGAGCTAGGCATCCAACAGATGCAAGTCATGTCTTCCTCTCCCCCTCCCCCCACATCCTAGTTACTCTTGTATGTGCATCATGATATTAATGTGTGCTCAAGGGCTTACAGTCTTTTCAAGGGGCTTACAATACATTGAATGTGTTTGTATAAGAACAAAGGAGCCAATTTGAAGGAGCGCCCACGGACCAAATCTGGAACATTTTGAGCTAGACTAAGATAACTAAGTAAAGTAATGAATTATAAGCCATTGAAAAATTAGGAACGCCTGAGTCCATGCCTATAGTGAACAGAGAGATATATAAATAGGGGAGAGGGAGGTCTCTTGCTAACAGTAAAATGCCAAGAATCAAATGAGGGGCATGGAGGATGCACTGGAGTTGGAAAATCATTTGCACCAATCAAGGTAAAGACTGCATCAAGCAAGAATCATCACTAGATACTAATTCTAGGAGGAACTTTCCATGAGCCTCTTAAAGTGCCTCCCTAACACTATTCACTAGTTGCAAGGGAGAAAAAAACACAGCAATTATACGTTGGAGAAACCAGACAACATCTTACGAGGGTGACCAAAATTTACATCGGCAATCAGATGGACACTGGGTGCTTTCAGATGTTTGAATTATTTCCAAAGTAAAGAGTTTAAAGTGTGTTAAAAGTTAAAGTTGAAACGTGTGAGCATGTGCACGTGTGTGTGTGTAAAGGCAAGACAGCACACAAGCACGCTTTAAGCACAAATCTGCGGGTCTTACAGACGTTAAAATGGGGGCTGCCCAGCAGGGGGAACAGCAGGCACTGAGATCCAGCAACTGGAGCCTAAGGGCCTGCTGGGGGCAAACCTGCCTGGAGTGGGCCATATATATCACAGGGGACTGGACCATGAGGATGGGGAGACTGGGGACCTGAGGAGGACCTTGACGGCAGGTGAAGGAGCTGACTTCCAGGATTAAGTCCAGTGTAGGGGCAGGAAGGCTTCCAACAAAAGGTGGTGTGTGTAAAAAGGTATATTCTACAAGAAAGTAGGAGGAATGGGCACTGGGGCAGGAAAAAAAATTGGGTACACTGCCAAAACCCAGATGGGTGATCACCAAATGGTTACAAAATGAACATCAGTATCCCGCAAGATGTGGGCACACTAAGCATTGTTAGAAGACTGAGTCTATACTGTCTTATACAAACATGTTGCATTTTTCAAATATTTATGCCTAAAATATTAAGTCATCACTCAGTCAATAGGAGTCCAAGAAAAAAAATATCATATTAAAATGAGTCTTCACGTTCATTAAGAATGCGATGTCAACCTCCTGTCCAGGATGGGGCCATAGAGGGAAGGATAGAGGGCGGGTGGCCCAAAAGTGCCGTATAAGATGGGGAACAATATGTCTAGTCCTATTAGAACACATTTGTCAAAGACAGCCAAGGGTAATGCATTCCCAGAAGGCACAGAGAGGGACAAGCTATAACTGTTGTTTTTAAAAAACCAGTGTCGCAGGTACATATTAAATCATAGTGACCAAATGAATGACAGCCAAAGGTACAGAGAGGATAACACTTCATGTCGATATCCAGACAAGTTGTTTTACTCCAATGAGAAATAAGAAAACTGAAAGCAAAGGACACAGCCTGGGGGCAGAGGACACTGGACGTAAGGGTAACGTCCTTGAGGAGGTGGATGTATAAAGGGGTCCACAGAGCTGACATGTGAAGAATCTCAAGGCTACAAGTCTAAGTTTCAGAGCTTCTTTTTATAAGAGGTGTGGCCAGAACCATGAGCAGGTTGGACTTTAGAGAAACTCATCCCATGAGCAGAAGGTGGCATGGAGGGAGGCTGGGGGTGGTCAGTAGGGAACAGTTGAGACTGAAAATATAAGAACAAGGAAAGGCAACTAGATCTGAAGGGGTTTGGAGGGAGCCACAGGAAACAGTAGTAAAAGCTGGAGTTGGATTTCCAAGAGGAAGGGATGGGTGAGCTGTTGAAATAAGATATAAGATTCCCAGAGATCTCTCCCTCTCTGCATAAGCAAGGAAAAGAGTAACTGGCAATGTCCAAGAACAATTTTAAGCTAAGAAAGGCCCTTATATGTGTTCACAGAGGTGGTGAGAGAGAAAATTAGAGCAAATGGAGTAATTACTTATGTCCACTTCTGTCCATTTTCTCAGGATTGATTCTTTGGGCTCAGCTGGGAACAGGTCTTGGACTTGGGCAAAAAGGAAGCAGCAATTCTTGAAAAGCATGGATGGGGAGGGAAAGGCAACATCAATGTCAAGCATGGACTGAAACAGGTCAGGGGTCAAAGTATGCACAAACCAAACAGGTTGTGTGTCTGAGTTCTCAGCCATGTTTGTGATTTGGAGAAGGAAGGGGTTAAGTGGGATGAGGGCAAATGGGCAGAGAAGTGGCTAGTGGGGAGAGGCAGGAGGAGCCTGCACACATACAATGGGGAAGGACAGAGTGGACAACAGGTCATGTGCCTGGATGGGGGTGTGGAGGGGTATTTTCATCCCAGTGGGAGCCCCCTCCCTTGTCTTCATCCTGTTCTATCTGCATATCATTTACCAGGTTCAGTTAGAAACCACGGTAATGGGAAGCATGAAGAAATGCTAGGAGGACATGGTGCCACACGGGACCACACTTCCGTTTTCTGGGGAACTGGATCCTTCAGCAACAAAGAGTGAGATGACAAGCAGGCAGTTGCTGAGTCTTCCCCATCCAGACTTGACCTTTCTGGGACGAACAAGCCAGCTGCAGCTGCAGCAGGGCACGGACCGGGGACAATCAAAGCCTGGGTTGCATGTCACACCAGCGCTGGGCACTCTGGGCCAGAGGCATCCTCTCCCTGCTGCCAGCTCACTCTCCCCCCAGCCTTGCTTTCACAGCCCTTCTTCACATTCTACAAGTAACAAGTGATCAAGTTCATGAAAGGGTGCAAGGAGAATCCCTGTCTGGACTCTGCTGCTGCTCCTGGGTCTCAATGAGTGGCTATTCATTCTGCATCCTTTTTCCCATCTATACTCACAACCCCAAGATGACACAGAAAGGTGCTATGGACTGCATGTCGTGTTCCCCAAACCCCCAAAATTCATTTTTTTGGAACCCGAAGCCCCAGCAGGATGACATTTGCAGACAGGCCTTTGGGCGGTCCTAAGGGTAGAGACCTCATGATGGGATTGGTGCCCTTATAAAAGACAGCAGAGAACTTGCTTTCTCCCACCCCTCAACCCTGGGAGAATACGAGCGTGATCTATAAACCATGAAGAGGGCCTTTACAGAGAACCCAGCCCTGCTGGCACTCTGACCTTGGACTTCCCAGCCTTTCCAGAACCCTGAGGAGTAACTGTTTGTTGTTTAAGCCCCACCCTGCCCCGCTCCCTCCCCTGCTCCGTTGATGACATTTTTATTACAGCAGCCGGAGTTCAGATAAAAGGCTTCAGAAGAATACACAACTTAGCTGGGGATGTCCACTCTTCAACAGATAAGATTTAAAGCAACACAATGTCCTAAGTCTTACACCAGCCACACAAGGTCTCCTGCCACAAAGCTTCATTCAAACCAAACCTGGTGGTATTACCAATGTTAAAAAAAAAAAAATACACTCACTCCATCCCTCCAGCTCTGATCTGATGTACATTTTCTGCCTTGATGTATTCAATCCTGTGGTACAGAAGATGAAGGGCCAGTAGCACACGACCCCACACATCTCCAACTGGATCACCTCCCTGAATGCTGAGAGACCCAGAGACAACGTGAGCCACAGGCAGCTTTGAATGTCTCTTGAACCCTTCAGATTTACCTTTAAAAAAATTTAAAAAAAAAATCTTTGGGAAGTAGTATGAAATGGCTGTTGTCCTGCTGCAGCTTCTGCCGACGCCGGCCCTGGGGCTCCTCTCCCTGACACCTCTCCCTGGCTCCCCTCCCGGCCGGGTCCAGAAGTATCTGGGATGAGCACAAAGGAAATGCCTGGAGCCCACAGGCCCCCCGAGGCTGCGCGCACCATGGTGGTCTCCGTCCAAGTGGTCACGGCGCGTGGCCAGACGTCCTCGGTCCTTATGGCTCGGGCCCTGCCGACCACAGACATCTTCAAACAGAGCCCGTGAAAGGAGGCCTTGCTTCGTCTCCATTCCTGCCTCCATCCTGGGAAACCGGGGCCACAAGGAAAATATTTTCTTAAAGTAACTCCCTGGTTTGGGGGGTTTACCTGCCACAGGGGAATTATTTATTTATTTATTTTTTTTAAGTAAAGCATTTAGCTGCCCCTGGAAGAGCAGCCTAGGAAAAAAAGGGGAAAAGAAATGTCACCCCCTCTCTCTCCAGACCCGCCTGAATTAGAGGTTTGGCTCAAATACCAAGACAGGGCTGGCCAAGAGAAAGGTGTGGCTCGGGGAAGGACATGTCCAGCAGTCCAGTTCGCATCCCAGCCCTAACCTCACCTAACTCCCGGCCCGACAGCCGGTGACTCACGGCATCTCTCTTGTCTTGGTGGCTCCATCCAGTAAAACCTGGGACTCCTGACCTCACTGGGAAGCAGGGAGCTTAGCTCATGTTTATAAAGCGCTTTGAAGATGAGAAAGCCTGTGCCCAAAGGGGGCTATTATTATTATAACTACCTGTGAAAAATCAGAAAGAAGATTCCCATCTCTGTCTGATGATCAGCTCCCAGCCCCCAGGGAGCCAGCGGGACAGGGAGTAGGTCCCTGCAGGCAATTACTCTCACCTTACACTTATGCCATGGCACTGAGACAGTGTTTCCCAATGTCTGCAACAGGGAACCCTACAGGGGTGCCCAGTGGTGGGCAAACAGTTCAAAATAGCATCAAATGGCAGCAAGAGGACGCAACTCTCTTTACCTTCTCTTATAACCCTACCGATTACACCGAAGGAGAAAGGCTTGGTTTGGTGCTATGTCTGTGACATCTCTCCACGTGCTGACTGCCCTTCATTATGAAGAGAAAGATAACCTCAAGCCCAGAGGCTTGGCAGACAATAGCATCCCGCCTAGAGTTTATAAACATGGTTTTGATTTCATTGTGCTCATTATTTTTATATTTACTTTGTATGGGAAGTGATACTGGCTTGCTAAAGTTCATTTTAAAATAATGTTTCTTTAAGCCAGAGCTTGTCACCACAGCCCTGCTGGCATTTCAGGCTGGATCATTCTCTGCGGCGGAGACCATCCTGAGAAATGTAGGATGTTTGGTGGCATCCCTGGCCTCATCTACCCACCAGATGCCAGAAGCATCCCTCCATCCCAGGGGTGACCACCAAGAAACATCTTCAGATATTGCCCAATGTCCCCTGGGAGGTGGGGGGCAACCTCTCTCCTCTGCTGAGAACCACTGCTTTTAATTCAATTCACTTAAAAAAGAGAGATTTAAATAGTAAAGACAGGACAGACATGGCCCCAGCTTGGGAAAAGCTGTAAAAGAGAAGCGGTCCTTCTTGTCCAGATCTGCTCCAGCTTTAGAGCTGCAATGTAAGGTCCTGGGGCAAGTGCTGGTTCTGGGCCTCGTCTATCCACAAACCATCACTCCAGAATCCTCTGTTTTGGCAGGGGTCCAATTTGTGCTGACTGATGAACAGGAGTTTCACCCATTTCTGGAAGTCCCAAACAAGAATGTTTAGAAACCATTTTCGTTCCAGGCCTTTCCCCAGGGGTCATGCCCCGCTTATCAGCTCTCCAGAACTCAGTGGACACCTGCTTGTCATGACTGTCTAACTGCATGAAAGCCAGAACTAGTATGAGATTAGAGCAGTCACTGGGAAATGGGGGTGGAGCCCATTCAGAAATGTTCTGAGGTCCCAGACAGCCTTACATGATTTCCTAGTTCTTTCTCCCAATGGAAAAACCAGAAAGGCTATGTGATATGTCCCATGACATTCAGCCCATAACAGAAGGGGCACAGAGAGTAAGGCCTCCTCCACTGTCTTCTACAACAGTGATATTTTTTAAGTGACACATTTCTACTTTGCTCAGAACCATGCATGGTGATACAGAGGCTCAAGAAAATGTCACTGCCCTAATGTTGAAAATATGAGGCCTTCTAAAGGGGCTGCTTTCAACATTTAAAAGTCAGCGTCAGCAAAGCTACTTAGATGAAATAATTAAAACCAGCATTGGCAGCCACCTGTCAGGCAATAAACCTATTCCGTCACCACCTTTGGCCCCAGCACCCCCTCGGTGTGGGCAGTGAGCAGCCGCTGGAAGAGGCTCCTTGGGAAGGCCATTGCTGGGCTTCCCACGGGATGTTTGCCTTTCACTTCATTCTCTCTGCTATCTGGCATTTTCATTCCTCACCTCCTTGCCCCAAGATCGCAAAGAAGTTAAATGGCCAAACTTTCTGGTGCATGCAAAGTCAAGACCGTCAATTATACAGACATCAGAAAGAAGAGTCTAATTCTAAAACTTAGAAGCTCTGCCCAAAATACTTCCTGTCTCAGCGACTAGCACCAGGCATCTAAAACAAAGTCACAACTCACAAAAGGAGCTTCTCTGGACCATCAGCAGAAAGGATTCCAGAGAAACATGGATGGCATGTTCTGGAAGTGCTGTCTCCAGGGACTTTATCGTCAGTGTGGTGCAGAGGGCTGCGTGGGCACAATGCTCCCGTGAGTCCGTGGGGACAGCCCTGGGAAGCAGCTCTTCCTGTCCCCGTTGTTCCCATAAGGAACCTGAAGGCCACCCACTCAGGTTATCCGTACTCTGCAATCTGGAGAATCAAACCAGTGCAGGTGATGACAGATATTAACAGGGCAACTTAAATGATCAAACTCTCAGTGAGCTACCCTACCAATCAACAAATTGATATTCACTGAGTCTTGCCCCATGGAAGTCCAGAGCTAGCCCTCTGAAGTCCAGCCAGACACATGGCCATGGTCTGATCCCTGTGAACCTTACAACCCACTGTTTACTCCGAGAGAGGCCCCAGGGGTGTGGGATCCATCGCCAAATGAGTAGCACTCTTCTTAAATGTGGTAAAGTCAAAAGAAAAATCTCTGAGGGCTGAAGTTGCTTTAGGAAAGAACTGGGTCTGGAATGGTGAGAGCCACAGGCCTGCAGAAGGACCCAGGATGGCCACTGTGGCAGGGGGATGGGCACGGGCCAAAATCCTGAGATAGGAACACATAATTCTGCACCCTTGTCCATGTTCTCTGCAACCAGACAGTGAGGCTCCTCGGCTCTATGCTGTCAACTGCATCTAGGATGCTCTCAACTGTCTATTAAGCAGGATATGTCCCCTCCAAAAACAAACAAAAAAATAGCACCTGAATTCATTTCTGCTCAGCTGTGGAGTGTAAATGGCTTCAATGATATTTTTTAAGTGACACATTTCTACTTTGCTCAGAATAGCTTAACAGGAAACTGCATGTCTTCATTCAAACAGCATCTGTCATGTCCCCATTAAGTGCCAGCACTTTGCCAGGCCTTGGGAATAGAAGGAATGGATCCCATTCTTAGGAAGTGTTTAGTCTGCGTTGGGGGATGTGAAGGGAAGGTGAAAATAAATTTTTTAAAATCTGTTCTATGGGCAAGTTACAACACTGAGGTGACGAACATCAGCCTCTCCCACCCCAACATCTCCAGGCCTTCGTGATTCTCCAAGTGCTTGTACGGACGTGGTCCCTTTTAGTGATGTACACAAATCCCTGAGAATGAACCAGAGCTATTACAGGCCCTAAACAAATCCCAACTAAGCCACATTTGTCCCTGAGAGAATCTACAGCCCCTGGTGGCAGGTGTATGGCAGAATGGAATGAGGCAGGTTTTATAATGTGATTAAAATCTCTTGTTGGCAGTTTTATGCTCCTTTGCTCATCCTAATATAAAAAAAAGCTCTACTCCTGGGATCTCACATAGGTAAACCCAGTGACATGGGAAGGGTGCTCATTTAAGTGTTGTCTCTTGTGCCAAAGAGTTGGGGACAACTTAAGTTCCATCACCAGGAGAACGGATATAAAAAGAGAGGATCACGCACTCTGCACTCGGCACTTTGCTCCTGAACCAACCAGGAGTTGGCAAACCTTCACAGTCGAGGGCCAGATACTATGTATATTTAGTGTTTGCAGGCCAGGTGAGCTCTCACAGCTACTAAAGTTCTGCAGTGGTGAGGAAGAAGCCATAGACAGTACACAAATGAATGGGTGTGACTGGAGTTCTAACAAAATTTACACAAGCAAGTGATGGTCGGTTTTGGCCTGAGGGCCATTGTCTGCTGACCACTGACCTAGAACATATTCTTCCCCCAGATACCTGCCTGGTGTCTGTTCAAATTTTATCTCCTGATAAATCCTCTCCTAGACACTCAGCAGTCCAACCACCATGCTCTATCCCCTTACCCCTGCCAATTTTTTCATGGCATTTACCCCTTCTGGACCTACTTGCTTATCTGCTTATAGTCCGTTTTCCCTCTAGCAATGGGGAGTGAAGATTTTTGTCTGTTTTGTTCATGACCAGAGTCCGGCACTTAGTAAGCGCTCAGTGATTACCTGCTGGGCAAATGAGTGAGCAGCTGTCCCACCCATCTGTGCACGTCACCCAGCAATGCTTGTGTCTCATGCACTGCAGGGCCCGGGGAAGACTTTAAAGGTCAACAGCACACCTCCCTGCCTGCAGGGAGGCTGAGTGCAAAACCACCCTACACAGACCTCAGTCCTTTTTTTTTTCTTTCTAGAATCTTCAGAGAAACCAGACGGTGAAATGCTCCCTGGTACCAATCCCAGATCACTGCTCCATACCACCACCGAGAAGTTCCTGTGAGCCAACAGCATTTGCTCTTAGAATCTGCCAACCCCTGCAGAACATTCCACAGGAGATTTTAGGAGAGAGAAGAGAAAAAAATCCACTGCCAATAGGCCGACCTACATCCACCAAAAGCCGGTCTCACTTCTCTTCAGAGTCTGAGTAAATACACTTTTTCAGCCAAGAATAAACGCACCTCTCTCCATCTAGCTACCGTGGGTCTGTGCTTCCTAAACTCCAAACCGGTTTCTCAGGGCTGACATAGGGAAACCTGCCTTCCTAAACCTCAGGGCTTTTCAAGAAGCCAAAAGCCTCCACCATCACACAGCCTGCAAGGCTTTGCAGGATAGATTACAAACCCCACCCTCCCTCCCTGTGAGCCACAGCCCAGCTAATCTCCACTGACAGATTACGGATCTACTGGTCTGTTTACCCCAGGGGCAGGGGGACACGAGACAGGAGCGCCAGCTGCAAGAAGAAAATCCCACCGAATGCATAGCAGAAGCCCCACTGAAGCTTCTCCCTGGTGGGCAGTCCGATGGACCCTCACACTGGCTGCTCCCCGACGCCAGCCCACTCACTTTTCTGCCTCCCACCTCCTTTGGACATGACCTCGAGGAGCTCTAGGCAGCCTCCGGGTCCCTCATGCTCAGACTCAATGGAAGAATTTTCGGCCACACTTTCTGTCCAACCGGTTCTCCCCTTTATTTTTGTTTCAGGGAGGGTTATCGCCATGGTGACGGCCACGGGCAGAGGGAAGAAACCCACCCGTATTCCGCCCTTAATCCCTTAGAGCCTGGGGGAAAGGAGCAGCCTCAGACACCAAGAAATCTGACCAGCGTTCATACCTATCACAACACAGAATAAACTAGAAAACAGCTGAGCTGTGGCCTGCGGGCAGCTCTCCACGAAAGAATCTCGGCCAGCCCCGAGTCCCCGGGAGCTCTGCAAATCACCCGGCACGAGCAGGTTTACAGGACGCACGCTTTCGTTTTTGGAAAGAGCGTGGCCGAAAGGAAACAGCAAAATCTGTGATTAGGAAAAAGGAAGGTGGTTTGCAAATGTGATTCAGATAACGCTCCAGGCTCCAAGGCTAACCGCGGCCCGTGCACCTCCCAGCCAGGCAGTGCCGGCCATTGCTCTGTGCGCAGTGCCCGCGGCATGGCCATTCTATCTACGCCCAGGAGTGGGTGGCGCAAATGAAACCAAACCCAGTTCCTGGGTATTAGCGTAGCATCCAGGCCACAAACATGCTGTGCTTCTGAGGAACTGTGGGGCGCCTAGTGCTACACCCACTCACTACAAACACAAGGAAGTGAGGAATTTACTGGAAATTTTCACTGCTATGCTGGGATGAACCTCCATAGTACCCACAGGGGACAAAGGGACTCATGAGATAATGAGGTTATACGTATGAACCTGTAACCATAGTTTATTATTTTTAGGGAGCTTTGTTTTATTTTAAATAAGTGTTGTGTATCAGTCTGAGCAGAAAGCAGCTATGCAGCAAACATCATGGACAGGTGGGCTTCTGCAACCAAATCGTGTTCCCCATGGATACGCCACACCACTGACCTTCATTGGGCCTCACCTCCGCTCCACGTTTTCTCACTAAAGTGTTAGGGAGGCATACGCTAGCTGGCTCCTCTTCTTGCCTTCTTTATCCATGAGAGAGATTTTAAAAGCATTCACATTTCTTGCTACCCAGGAAGATGGAGAAAAGCCAAGAGCCTTTCAATAGGAGGGCATTGGAGGTGTGGGAAAATAAAGATGTTATAAGGACATTAGAGAAGATGTAATTTATCAATGACTAGTAACAGTGCAAAGGGAAATGCTATCTGGTATCAGGTTGTTTGCTTGGTGTGTTTATCAGGTTTGTAAGAGAAAACACAGTGGTGAGAGGTCGGTGTGGGTGTACTTCTCTTATGGACTGTCCGTGCAGTCAGAAGGCCTGATGGGCCAGAACTCCAAGCAAGCAGGCCGAATGGGGCTGGCCTTGTCTTTCTGAAATCAATTAAAGGTGGCCAGCCCCTCTAACCACACGATTCAAGTGTGCATGCCCAATGAGAAGACGTCGTGGTTGAGTAGGGAATGTTGCGTGCAAATCATGGGTTTGGAGCCGAATTTTGTGGAGGGAGCATCTTTGAGAAAAATGTTGGGCTGGCTACTGATGAGCAGGCTATCCACCAGCGTGCTGCCTCCACCATTGTGCAGACAAGGGTTCTCACCACCCTCAACAGACACACAGGCAGCAGCTGATAATGAGGTCACAGAATGGACGAGACATGTCCTTTCAAACACATGCACACGCACACATACACCAGGGTCAGAGCTCCATCTCCTCTGCCTGGGATTTTTCACACTGAGATGGGTGTTACCTATGCCACAAGTTCCTCCGAGGCCACACATGGTTGAAACTCCTCTTCCAATGACGAAGTCACATCTCCCAAACACCAGCTTGCTTGGGAATGTGTGCATGGCTCCTCCAGAGCGCAGCCACTGCTGGGGTGATTCATGAACTGCGCTCCCAGCCCGGGGCTCCCAGGGATCGGCAGTTTCCATCCATTACTCAGCCTCCTCCCAAGCCCATCCCCATGGCACATCTCAGGCTGGCTGGAAAATCTGAAGCTCAGCTCCAGGGTCACCTTTTTAAAACAACCAACGATGCTCCCCTCAGCTTACTCTTCTCCACCATAGCCCTTAAGCTTTCCTTCTGCTGGCATTAGTGATTTTGCACATTCCAGGGTCCCAGCTTCCATAAATCCTTTCTGGAACAAAGTGGGATGAGGCAGAGTAGAAACAGACAAATACACAAGACGCGTGGAATAAAATGAGCTCCCCAAGCAATGCGGTGTTTTTATAAGCGGACCCCGCTTGTGAAAGGAGGGATGGGGGATGAAGACAATGCTGTATCTCTCCCTACTCCCCTCCTATTCACCCCCACTGACACTAATCCACTGGACAACCTAGGGGCTTCTCTCCTTAAGGGGACATTAGAACACACAGCCTCTGCAAACACTTGCAGCTTGCTGTCCTGCAATTCAGAGTTTGTTTCCGGAAAAAAAAAACAGCACGAACATCACCACAGAACTCCTAAAACTCAGACCCTGTTTCCTCTTCTCTTATTTTAAAATAGCAAAGCTTTATCTTCCTTTCTGATAGTTAGTGGGCTTTATCCCAACCAGCATGAAGCCCTATAATTTTTGTTCTTGGTGCCTACAGCTAACCCCTGTTTAATAATTAGGACCAGGGTTGGCAAACTCAGTGAAAGGCCACACAGTGAACAGTCCCAGCTCTGTGAGCCATCTGGTCTCCTCCTGAACGCTCAACTCTGCCTGGGCAGTACGACAGCGATCATAGGCAGTACGCAAATGACTGGGCATGACTGGGTTCCAATAAAACTTTATTGATGGACACAGACGTTTAGCTTTCCTATCACTCTCCTATGTCACAAAATATCTTGTGAAACAGCTTTAAATTTATATGACAACTGGTACTGTTTTTCAACCGAGATACATACAATGAAATGCACACATCTTAGTGTACGGCTTGATGAATTTTGACATGTATATACACTCATGCAAAAATGAGTGTGGCCCAGATCAAGATCCCAAACAAGACACTGCTTTTTAAAACACTTTTGATATGAAAATGATCCTTATGAGCTCATGAGGTGTACAAAAAAGGGGGGCAGGTTTGGTTTGGGTCCATGGGCCGCAGTTTGCCAAGTCTTGACTGGAAATCAATTTAAAAGGAACTCCCTCTGCAAGTTCTTTCTTTTGAAAAGAAAGGCAATAATAGCTAACATTTCCTATGCACTTACTACATGAAAGGGCTCAATATGGAAAACTTTTCATTCTGGCTTGTATGCACACACCAGGTAAGTAAATATTATTCCTTTTTTGGCAGATGGGGAAATCAAGGCTTATGAGAAAACAATGAATGACCAAGTTCACGTAGCAGGGACTCAAACCTAAGAAATGTGACTCCACACGCAGTCAACGATGCATGCGTTCAGCATCCTTAAACAACAGAGCATGTTAAGAAGGAGATGCAGGTGTCTAGGAAGTCACCTGCCTCGGGCTTTGTATGACTCGTTCCCAAAAACCTCCTGTCCAAGTCCCTGCTGAGGAGGGACATCTGTCTCCCTCCTACACCAGCTCCCTCTCAAACATTCTTCCGAGGGAAACAGAGCTCAAAAGGACGCCATGAACAGTCTACTACGGTGGCTCTTCTCTTCTCAGGGGGGGAAGGTGGCGCATTTTACCAACTAAATGCCACCTTGTATGGCGAGTCATAGAAAGAAATGCAGTGAAAGGGCAAACTGCAGGGACATGAGCTTCCCTGGGCACAGCAACTGGCTCACTGCCCCCTGGAGTTTCCATCCCCAGAGGGAGGGTTCTGCCCCACTCACAACCCCCCCACGACAGGCCTCTGCCTCCAGCTGCTCTCTCCCAAATAGACCCCCTGTTTCTGCCTTCCTCCCAGCCCCACCTTTCCTCTGCCAGCCTCCACCTTCCAGGCTGGATGCAAAAAAACACCCTCAGGGTTGAGCCTCCCACTGCTGCCACCCAGACAGAATTCCATTCCAAACGGGGCGAGCCCAGGGAAGAGAGCTGGGCGGCTGCTTTCGGTTCCTTTCAGGCCCGCTGCCCAATTTCTTTTCCATCCCCAGCACCAGGGCACATCTGGGTAGAAGAGCACTCCTTGGCTGCCTCTGGGCCCACCACACCCGGTGGAAAGCCACGGAGCCTGGACATAAACCGACCAAAGCAAGAGGAAGCTGACTGCTGGAGCCCACTCTGCCCTACAGACACGCACGCGGGTTTCCGAATCCTCAGGACTTCAGGAGAAGGAGGCCCGACCCGCTGGGGCGCTCCAAGAGGCAGATCAGGCAGGAGGCAAGCTTCTCATTATGTAAAACACTTGGCTCCTTCCTCTTTCTCTGCATCCTGCTAGCAATTTTGTATCCGGTTTGGGAATTCCAGGAACATCTGCGATTGTCTTTTGCCCAACCACACATGTGCGAGCCCAAGGGCTCGATCGTGTTCCTACCTGCTGCTGCCCTGTCATTAGCCGTGAACTGTGCGGCGAAACATATAAAACCCCGGCCGGCAGCCACACCTGCAGGATTCCACCTCCCTGCCTCACCCAACTCAGGCCAAAGGCACCAAACACCGAGTCACCTCTAGATGCAGGGGCTCAGCGGGCTTGTTTGAACAGCCAAAATCCTCTAACCAAACAGACAGAACATTTTTAATACAGCCCTCTCCTTTGGCCTCTCCTTTCTTGGGAGCATCATATGGCAAGGTCAGGGAGGCAGGGTGGAAATGGGTGGGGTGCAACCGAGTCCAGGAATCAGCAGAGGCTCTAGCCTGGCTTAGCTCTATTTCAGGCAGTACAGACAGCCCCAGTTCAGGTCAAAAGGTGCCTCTTTAGGATACGAGCCCCCAAAATGCACCCAGTAGTCATGTTTACCTCCTTAGGCCTCTCTGGGCCTCAATCTATAAAAACAGTGCCTCCTACTGTTCAATGCATTAAATTACAGGAAGCACGTAATACATTTAGAAGACCATGTGGCCCCAGTCCACACTTCACCAGTGGTCATAACTGTTCATTGTTATTATCAGTCCTCATCCCCACTATAAAGCCCTGGCCTTCTCCCACCACCCTGCACACTCCTGGCTTTCTCCTGTGTTCCCCATGGCTTACCAGCCTCCATGCATCTTATCACTGCTGTCTTCTCCAGGGCTCAGTCCTCACCCCCTCCTCTCCTTCATCTCCCAGCTCTCCCATTATGCCCCCCAATACAGGGTACAACTTTCCTGACTGTGGAAACACACCCTGGGCTCCCCAGAGTACCATGGCACAGGGAGTTTGATCATCCCTGGGCCTTTGATCTCGCAAGCCTGGCATTTTTGAGCCTTCCTCTTTTTAACCCCACCCACCATTTTAACCATCCCTCCACCCTTCACTCCAGCCCCTTGTAGTTTCTTCATTCATATGTTTATCTCCAGCACCAGTCACTTGCAGGCACCCCTTGGCCCCTAAGAACTGGCATTATCTGTATGATGCAGAGAAGGAGCCTCGTGTACGTTGTTGAAAGAACTAGAGCACAACCTCTGGCCTCTCTGACTCTGAGTTCTGCTCTCCAGTGGCCAAGTAGACATCTTCCCTCATCCAATATCCAGGCAATCCCAGAAACTCACTGTAACCCCTCCTGCGTTCTCTGTCTCAGCTTATTCCGGGGAGACAGGGGAGACACCCAGTGAACGCAAACTGAATTACTAGGGAAGAATTGAGGCCCCGCCCATCAGTTTAGCCTGGGGCTCCCATCTTTGCCACGGCCTCGGATGCACCCCTCCCTCTCCTGCACAAGCATTCAGATCTCACGTCGTCACCCCCATGTCACCTGCCTCCTCACCCCCTTTCCTCTACCACTCCTGGGGCTCTGGCGCAGGGCCTGTTGCTGTCCTCCCATCCCCCCACTCACCCGCCATTCTCCCTCCCTGTACTCCTGCCAGGGGTCAGAGCAAGTCAACCCCTAAGTGGAAGGCCTTAATTCTCTGACCTCCCGGGCCTGGCATTTTTGAGCCTTCCTCTTTTTGACCCCACCCACCATTTTAACCCCATCTCCTCCTTTCCAGTACCCAGCCCCACCCAAGTGCCATCCAGCCTGCTCCACCTCTGGCCTGGAGTTCACAGCATGCTTCCCCGTGAAATGGCCTCTTTCTTTCCCCACCCCAGTTCTGCTACAAAAGCCTGCAATCCAGTGAGGTGTCCTCAAAGCCTTTATTCCTCAGACCACTTTCTAGATCTGCTGGACCCCCTCCTGCCTGCCACAGTCTTACCCAGAGTCCCTTGCGCTGCTCACCTAGACCTCACTTGCTCTACCCGGTGTTACACTGGTCTGCCATCCCCTTGAAGATGGGAACCGGATCTTACACTTCTGGGCTTAGAAGCAACATTTGCACATATCAGCAGCTCATATTATGTGCATAGACATGTTATGAAGAAATATCAACACATTTTTCTTCTTCTCATGCAGTGACCATCGGCATAAGCTCTAAACAATTTACCGGTGGCCTCTGGGCCGGCAGCAAGGTTCACATTTGCTCCCACCAGGCAGGACCCGTGCCTCTGGTGGCTTCCCTGCGGGGGTCTGGGGAGGGTGGGAAACCCAGGTATGCCTTTCTGACCCTCCATCCCCTTTCGACCCTGTAGTCAACTCTTCCATGTATTTGACTTTCATGTCAGATTTTGTTTACACAAAGAGATAAGTAGCTACATTTTTTCAAAAAACTCTTAATATATTCCAATCAGTTAACATTAAACATGAGAAGAATGAGGCTCAGAGAGGGGAGGTGACTTGCCCAAGGCCACACAGCTACTGGGGGCCAGATGATCTACCTATGAATTGGCCAAAAACACTGGCATCTGCCAAATCAGTCCACATTCCAGAGAGGGGCCCTGCAGCACACAAAGGACAAGGTACACACACCCCCAGGCCACCCCAATTCTGTGCCGCACTTCCATCACCCACCTCCTTTCCCTCCACGGTTAGTTAATTCAAGGCTTCTGCTAAGGCACAGGGGCCTCAAACTCAATCATCCGCAGGAAGCTGGCAGAACACAGAAAGGAGGGGAGCCAGCTGGGCATTAGAATTAAGAGAGAGGAGGAACTGGACAGTCCCAACGATGTGGCACTTTGTGGCTCCCAGAGTCTGTGCCAAGGGAGACTACTGGTCAGCTTTCAACTGTCTCATTTTTCAAGTAAAGCCAGAGATCCAGAATTTCATATGAAATACCCGCTATTTAAATATCAGCAATTGACTCAAACCATTTTAGCCCAAGACAGAAGTAAAAATAAACACACCCACCCCCAGGCCCCCAGGGCCCGTGGGTTGGTGAATCATGCCTCTGAGGAATGCCCTTCAGGTTGACAGATCAGTTAACAAGACAGGGAAACCAGGTCTGAGATCCTGAGGTTACAAAGACCTTTGGGTCTGAAAGAAGGTTCCCTGGTATCCAGCCCTAACTTCTAAGAGGGAGGCGATTTCAAATAACCTACAAAAATCCCAGGCTCGTTATCCGTAATGCCCACGCGGCGGCTTGGGATGTAGGGCACTCTGGGGAAAACAGACAGTAGAAACAAACCAGCCATGTTTTTCCAATAAAACTCCTAAAATGTTCTCCTTAAGTAACCACGGTTCTGATTTTAGAGTAATAATGACGACGATAAATTAAAGACAGAAGCCCCAGTGGCTTCCAGCTCGAGGTTGTTCTGATGGAACATCCTAAAATTCAGACAGACGTAAGCAGGAGAAATGACCCTAGTTACCAGGGCCGGCCCATCTCCCACTTTCCTCCGCATCCCGTCCATAAAACAAGATGATTTACAGAGACGCGGGGAGGGACCCCGCGCTTCCCTGCTGCAGAATTTATTTCCCTTTAATGGGCTGCCATGCCTCCCCCTGCCTTCTAATCTCTTCCTCTCCTGTTTGCTCACCCTGCTCCTCCTCCAGGGGACGGTCGGGGGGTATCAAGGCGGCAAAATGCTACTGGCCACACAAAATGGATAAAGAACAAAAGGAGCAAGCGAAGTGGGCAGGAGGGGAGGAAAGCAGCCTCAGACTGCAGGGGCTGGCCTGGCACATGTGGGTTTTCCAAGGCTCCCACCTGGCTTTTATTGGGGAGAGAAACTTATTAAAGTGAATAATCCTGCCTTTGGTGAAAAATCAGAACGTAGCAGACAGTGGTGGCAGGAGCGTGGGGGATGGGAGAATCTATCCCCTTAAGGCGCCTGTGATTTATGCTCCTTCCACAGAGCTCCAGGCCTAATGGGGACCAGGAGCTATACTTAGACAACCACGGCAATTACTCCAAATTCCTACCCTTTCTTGCCCTCACCCAATTCTAGTCTTTCTAATACAGGACTGTCCTGAACCCTGGAGGCCAGAGGTTAAAAAGTGAGGGGAAAGTCTTGGAAGTTATATACCTGCTGGTGAAGGTCCCTGCCTTACACAAGGAGGTCTCCTTTGGTGGGGAGTGAAAACAAAATCCCTGTGCAAGTAATAAAAGACACTTGTCGGTCATGCTTTACAAAGCCCCTTCACTGACATCAGTTCATTTGATCCTTGCAAGAGCTCTGCTAGGTCAGTATGACTCCACTTTAAGAAGAAGGTTCTGGGGCCCAGAAGGGTTAGATGACCTGCCCTAGGTCACACAGCTAGCTAGTGACAGATCTCAGCCCAAGTCTAGAACTACGCCTACTTAAGTAAACCTGCCAAAGTTGCCTGACGCACATAGACACACACACAAAATTATCAAGGAGAAAAAATGCAAATATTCATGGTAAAAATAAAAGATCTAAGTGCCAAACTGAATTTTGAAAAGCCCACCTCAGACGACACTGAGACAGAAACGGCCAAACGGTATCTTGCTAAATCACATTTTTCTTTTCAACAACAGGAGAGGTTTTTCCTCCCCTCTCAGCATCCCAGAATTATGTTCTCTCGATTCCCTTCAGGCCCCAAATGCCTTTTAATCTTTGCAATAGCTCTACAAGGAGGAGGGACGTGCGGCAGGAGATTGTCAGGCATGACAGACTCCAGACCTCCCATAACTTCATCAGAAACCCTCTGCACAAACTCCCCAGAGGCCAAGTAACCCAGATGGCTCCTCTGGGTGGGGCCTAGGCAAAGTCAAGATTACACTGCAGGCTTCAGGCCTAAGACCCCCCAGGTGCTCAGAAAGCAGGGTGTCCACACACACAGTCCTTGTGTTTCCACACGTGGACTCAGGATATACCCATTCTGGTGGACAGACGCCTGGGGCCACTGGGCTGGGTCTCCTGGAAGTGAAAGGCAGACTTCTGAAACGCCCAGGCCTAAGTGAGCTGTGAGAATCTCAGAGCCAGAGATGGTTGCGGGAAGACAGAATCCAGACCAGATGGCCTGGCACCAGGGCTCCTCCTCAAGGCCTACCCACTCCGTGGGCTTGGTAGACTACAGGCTGATCTTTTTTTTCCCCTTTTCTGTCGTTTTCTCTTTCCCTACAGGGACCGCCGTGCAAATGTTGCTGGCTGGCTCTGGCCCTACTAAGAGCAATGAGAAATGCTGAGCCTCACCTTTGCCGGATTTATTAAGGCAAATTCCGTGCAACATCAGTAAAAGCTGGTGCATTATAACCAGCCTTTGGGGTCCAAGGAATGGGTCGTAAGTCAGACTTTACCAGGGCTTTGATCACATACAGGGGAAGATTCTGGAGAGACTAGAATGAGACCCTTTAACAGGGAAGCTGGGAGAAAGTTGTGACATTAGTCTGCGTAGCCACTCAGCTTCCATTTCCTTCCTCCTCCCCTCGAGGGCTCCCCACCTTTCCCGTGGGCCCCCAACCTGGATCCAGGTCTCATTCTCAGCTGGCAGCCCACCAAGTCCTAGAAGGTGTTAAGTGATAAGCCAGATAGTAATTTAATGATTTACACACCCAAGGGTAGCCAGCCCCTCCCCCACAGATTTTGCAGGTTAAAAAAAAAGGTTGTTTTTGAGAGAAAAGTCTTAAAAATTCAAAGGAGAGGTGTTCTGAGGCAGGGTCTCCCAATCTTGGCACTATTGATATTTTAGGTTGAATAATATTTTATTGAGGGGGCTGCCTTGCACAGTACAGAACGTTTGGCAGCTTCCCTGGCCTCTGACCAACAAGATGCCAGGAGTACCCCTCTACCCCTTAAGTTGTGGCAAGTTGATTTTAATTCACCTGGGCAGGTGTCAGTTTGGCCTCTGAAATTATCTTGAAACTGGAGTCAAGCTAGGACCCTGATTAAGATGCTGAGAAAACAGTGAAAGAGAAAGGAGTTGGGGGGCCAGACTCCTAATTAATTGAGAAAACGCAACGATGCCCTGTTTGAATTAGATTGCCCGGTGGAATGCAGGCCCTTTTTTGTGTGCTCATTCGTTTGAAACAAAAGTGGATCGAGTGGACTACAAAGGAGCCGGGGGAGGGGAGAGCGGGCGGCCAATGGGTTTGTGTGAACAGACCCGGTTTGGGGAGGGGACGGAGGCGCTGCAGTGACAGGACTTACAGAGGCAGTGATGGGCATCTGTGGATAAAATCTGCCCGCACAAGGCCCCAAATTCACTTCTTATTCCTAGTTTATTCCCATAATTCAATCACACAAACCTCCCCTATAGACCTGCACCACCCAATCAAGTGCCTGTCCAGTCAATGAGCCCTGGAAATGGGACAAGCCTGAATTGCAATGCGCCGTACGTGTAAAATACACACCGGATTTCCTAGACGTTGTATGAGAAAAACAAAAGAGACTATCTCCCTGGTAGGTTTTGCCACATCGACTGCATGTTGACATGATAAGATGGAAGATACACTGGGTTATATAAAATATATTATTAAAATTGATTTCATCTGTTTCCCCTGTTCTTTTCTTAACTGTGGTTACTAGAAAGTTAAAAATTGCATCCATGGCTTGAGTTTCATTTCTACAGGACAGCACTGCTCGAGCCTAATGGTTCTCAGTTCTGCTCTCTCTCCTGGTCCCTCCTCCCCTTCCGGTGGATTTACTGCAGATT